>NC_134243.1:41022500-41647500 GCF_965152275.1 Natator depressus
CATCAAAGTGGAAGGCGGGGCGGGGGGCGACCAGATCACCCCGGACGAGGAGCTGCGGCTGGGCCAGGCAGGCTTCATGCAGCGCCAGTTCGGGGCCATGCTCCAGCCGGGGGTCAACAAGTTCTCCCTGAGGATGTTCGGCAGCCAGAAGGCGGTGGAGCGGGAGCAGCAGCGGGTCAAGTCTGCCGGGTTCTGGATCATCCACCCCTACAGCGACTTCAGGTACTGAGACCCCGCCAGCCCAGAGCCCCTCCACCAGCCGTGCAGCCCCCACCCCCCGCGCGTTGCCTCCTGCCAGTCCAGAACCCCCCCTCTCCCCCACCGCCTGCTGTGCCCCTCCCAGCCAAGAGCCCCCGCGCGGAGGGAACTTTTCTGGTTAGTTTCCCTGTCGCTGGAGCTAGAGGACACAGTTGTTGCTGAGCAGCCCCAATGCAAACCCGCTCTCCTACTCCGCGGAGTTTAAGCAAAACTTTCCCCTCCCTCCATCTTATTTTTGACTATATTGTCAAATGTATCATCAGCTTCCACCTGCGTTAAGGGCCACTCCACAGTCCAGCGTAACTGGGAACCTGCCCTCCATCCGATACACAGCTGTGGTTAGTTGGTGCCTGTAGCATGTTAAACTGCTCCTGCCTCTCCACTTCCACCCCTGGGGTCTGTTTTGTTCATGTTCTAGCTTCGCTGTTTGCTGTTGATCCCTAGATCGTTATTCTCCCACCCTCCAAGAGTGGAGTAAGGATGTTGCTGCTGCTCCATAGGGCTACTTACTGCAGCACTACTTGCCAGGCATTTGTATGTACAAGGGATAGCGCCATTCATTAAGCAGAATCCTAGTCCTTCAAAGAATGGTTAAGACTTTTTTTTGTTGCATATATAGATCCTGTTTGTGGAACTAATTTGAATGGGGTTAGCCAGCCTGGTTTTGCTACAAAACTGTTCTCACTTTCACTTAAGTGGCAATCTTTCATTGTGGGTTAATGAGAGAATTAACTTGTAAGCAGTAGATCCAATTTCTTTAATGCTCTCTGTCACAGTGTTTGGGTATTTTGGGGTGAACAGATGGCTACTGTACAGGCAAGTGTTCCTCGGTGCAATATGTAAAGTACTGCAGTCAGTAAGGAAGTACATAGTGCAAGCAATGTCCAAGGTTTATTGCTTTGATTTTAATTACAACAGGCTTATACACTACATAAAAATTCAGTGGAAGCTCTCCATACAAATACATATCACAAAATGCACACTGCAAATTGTCCAGCCCAGCATTATCTCCTAGGATGGGGTCAGGGAGATAGTTACAGGGGAGGCGAAGTGTTGATTTCTTACCAATAAAAAGCTCCTGAAACTATGTTTTAGAGATTTAAAAATCAGTTCACACATTTAAAGGGTCCACACCTGCCAGTGATCAGATTAATTTATATTTCTTGAATTAACACACAATAATAGGGTTTTTTTTTAATCTGAAAGACTGCACTGTCAATTAAATCCATGCATTGAAGTCCCAAATGCACTGCTGACCCAGCACGTAAGGGTTTCCAATAGTCACATCATCATATTTAGTCCTTGCATGTATAATCTCCTTCATGCACTGATTGAAAAGGGTTTAAAAAGATGTCTCACAAACAAAGTAGAATGTGAGGGGTCGGCTTGAAAAACAATAATTATGTGGCCTTGTCTACAGATCTTTGTCTTATCTGCCTCTGCCTGGACGTAAAACCGAACCAAACCTCTGTGTCCTCTTAGGTTATTCTAGAGAACTGTTCTCTTGCATATAGCATCTTAAAGGGTTTGTTTGGTTCTTAGTGCACTGGCCATCTGAGCGGACTCCATCCAAAAGTAGCCTAGAGTTTGCACGTTTCACTCATACTGTGAATTCATTCTCCCCTTCTTTCTTTAGGGCTAATTTTTCAGCATAGAACCAGACTGTCAAACTCCAGTACAGAGATGTTTGTAATAGTAGCCAATGTGCCTCTCATACAAGGTGAGATGTTCCTATTTGGTTAGAATTGCTAAATTAGCCAACACTGGATGCTTAAAATAGAGCAACACATTATGAGGTAAGTTTTTATTTCTGAGGTGCTGCAATATATGGCCATTCACAGTATCACACACAGGAATAAAACATGCAGGCAAGTTAGACACACCCAGACCAAATGATCAGGCCAAGTCTGTAACATGCAGTAGGTCTCTTAGTCACATGCATGTGTGTGGTTTGTTAGTATTAATAATTAAGTCCTTGCCTGATGTAGCCTTGTGTTTGTGCAGAGATGATAGCGCTGGCTGGATATTGTCCTCAGGTGCAAGGCACTCTTGGTTTTAAATTCCAGTTAAGATGATCAGCTGCTGCTTTGTGTTCCCTTCTAACCTTATGCTAGTAGCCTGGCACACAATATACACTTTCTCCCCACAGTCCATACTGGGCCTGCCACAGATGGGACAGCAGCATTGGTTGTACAATGGATGTTAGTGAAGGGGATGAAGAGAAGGGGAGACAATACTGTATTCTATCTTCCCCCACTGTTTTCTCCCTTTCCCTGCTTCTAGATCCCTTGAGAATATCCCTATGAAGATGACTGCCACTGAAAGGAACTGTGTAGACTTCCCTGAGAATACTGACCGTGGCTCAGCAAGTTTGCAGATGACACTAAACTGGGAAGAGAGGTAGATACGCTGGAGGGTAGGGATAGGATACAGAGGGACCTAGACAAATGGGAGGATTGGGCTAAAAGAAATCTGATGAGGTTCATCAAGGACAAGTGCAGAGTCCTGCACTTAGGACGGAAGAATCCAATGCACCGCTACAGACTAGGGACTGAATGGCTAGGCAGCAGTTCTGCGGAAAAGGACCTAGGGCTTACAGTGGACGAGAAGCTGGATATGAGTCAACAGTGTGCCCTTGTTGCCAAGAAGGCCAATGGCATTTTGGTATGTATAAGTAGTGGCATTGCCAGCAGATCAAGGGACGTGATCATTCCCCTCTATTTGACACTGGTGAGGCCTCATCTGGAGTACTGTGTCCAGTTTTGGGCCCCACACTACAAGAAGGATGTGGAAAAATTGGAAAGAGTCCAGCGGAGGGCAACAAAAATTATTAGGGGGTTGGAGCACATGACTTATGAGGAGAGGCTGAGGGAACTGGGGATGTTTAGTCTACAGAAGAGAAGAATGAGGGGGGATTTGATAGCTGCTTTCAACTACCTGAAAGGGGGTTCCAAAGAGGATGGCTCTAGACTGTTCTCAGTGGCAGCAGATGACAGAACAAGGAGTAATGGTCTCAAGTTGCAGTGGGGGAGATTTAGGTTGGATATTAGGAAAAACTTTTTCACTAGGAGGGTGGTGAAACACTGGAATGCGTTACCTAGGGAGGTGGTGGAATCTCCTTCCTTCGAGGTTTTTAAGGTCAGGCTTGACAAAGCCCTGGGATGATTTAATTGGGGATCGGTCCTGCTTTGAGCAAGGGCTTGGACTAGAT
The DNA here is from genome assembly GCF_965152275.1 of Natator depressus. Classification (NCBI taxonomy): domain Eukaryota; kingdom Metazoa; phylum Chordata; order Testudines; family Cheloniidae; genus Natator; species Natator depressus. The sequence continues at coordinate 41,025,970 of NC_134243.1, forward strand.
GACCTCCTGAGGTCCCTTCCAACCCTGATATTCTATGATTCTATGATTCAGTGTTTGAACTGAAGGGGCAAATTTTCCCTGATTTTGGTGCTGAAGCATCCTTCTTGGGGGCAACTTAGTTCTCCCTTTTATGGATGACAATATCTTTGGCCTCTGAAATGCAGCAGATTGCAACAAATAGCAAGTATTATCAAAGTGCTTCCAAGGGCTAGGTATCCTTCAGCCAAAGGACTTTACTTCCTCCATTGCAAATTACTCAGTGCAATACTGACTGCTCCTAATCAAAGGCAGGTACAGATTCCATGCTGTTAGGACAGTATTCTCTGTTGCCTTGTAACTGCATTGTCTCCAAAGTGCTAGGGGAACACTTTGTAATGACAAGGAGGAGTTAAAGACTAACAGATTTATTTGGGTTCAACCCATGGGGTTTTTTTACCCACGAAAGCTTATGCCCAAATAAATCTATTAGCCTTTAAGGTGCCACCGGATTCCTCGTTGTTTTTGTGGATACAGACTAACACGGCGACCCCTCTGATATTTTGTAATGACTACACAAGTTCTAGGGCAATGGAGAATCAGGCCCCAGATCTTGTTTCCTGCCTCTGTGGGATAATCAGTTTCACTGTTGAGAGTAGCTCTTGCACCTACAAGACAGAGATCTGGAAACTCATTGCTGTTGCATTAGACAGCTGGGGATGTGAACCTGTGGGCTGGATGCCTCAGTATGTTGAGTCACTACTATTGGGCCTGATTCTGACCTGACTTACGTTGGTGTAATTCCACTTGCTTCACTGGAGGTACTCCTGATTTACAATGGCATGAGGGCAGTTCCTGTCACAGTGGCACAACAGATGCTTTCATCATAGATTGTCATTAAAGAACCCGTTTTACACCTAATATGGTTAATTCAATGGCAAATCTATGACTCCTCCAACAGTAAAATGAGTTAATACGGATTAATGTTCCATTGATCCCAGCTTCTAGTCCTTTGCAAGAGGGAAAGAAACTGAATGACCTCTACCAAAATCAACTCCAATGCCCTAAGTATGGTGACTAGTGAATGGGCTAATTCTAGAAGCACTTAAAAAGTGATTTAACCAATACACTTTCTATTAGAAATTGCTGTTACACTGTGAAGCATACCTATGTATTAGTTACCAGAGTTTATTTGCATTCATGGTTGATTGCACATCAGTGCAGATTCAATGTATGTTTCCTAAATCAAGATTTATGTGAAACTTTGAAAGCTTTTTCAGTGGCTAGATAAATAGATTAATAATTTCTAACTTGGAGGAAGCATTGATCCAGTACAATTTGTTTAAGATAAAATAATAGGCAAACGATAGGTTTTTATTTGTGTTCAAGTAAAGGATATTGGGGATATCTGCTCTCTCTGTGATCAGGAACTGCTTGCAAAGTGGGTGTAGCATGCTGCTTTTTAGAGTGAACTGAGCCACAAAAAATGTCAGGTGAAATATACGAGCATCAGGAACTCTTAAGGAACACAGTTGTTTTCATTCCTGAATGTGGGCCCAATCCCCCAGATACTATCAGGCGTAGTTCTTTCTACTGTGGAATCAATAAAACTGCTCCCAGTAGTACACACTAAACCTGGTTGTCTGGGCCCAACTAGGGGATGAGAAACACAAGGCCCATGATTGGGTTTGAATAGACTTATTGATTTGTGAAGGACTCTATGGGGCACTAGTGGATCTGTGCTTATCCACTAGTGGATCTTTCCCTGCTTATCTTTTTACTAATTGTTTTGCTAAGATGAAAAACCATTTGCAACATGTACAGCGATACCCACTGCCTGTGTCAGTTCATCAGGCAGTTATTGTCATCCCTGTTCTGAATCAGCAATGGTATGCTCATTACCTGCTGCTGTAAAATGGCTCTGAGTGCTACCTCTCTGCATCATTTTATTCCTGCCCAGGTTCTGAGACCACCCACCATAGTGAACTCTGATCCTGTGAATTGCTTGCTACTCTTAGTGAAGTGGAATGGAAGCTGCACATTGTTTCAATGTCTCTCAGAATGCAAATTGGGTGAAACTTCTGTTTAAAGTGAGAGGTAGAAAAAGTTTTGTCTGTCAGTAAAAATGGACAGTCAAAGACACAGGTTAAACACAGGTGGTTCAAACACTGGAGTCTCTTTTCTTATTTTCAAACTGATTATGCTTGGGTTAAAACTGGTGCTACATTGCTAATTGTGAAATGGTTTCACTGACCCCCGTCCTGCCATCCTTACTTAGGCAAAACTTCCCATTGAATTCCATGGGAGTAGTACTCTAGGGCAGTGCTACTCAAAGTGGTGGTCCGCGGACCGGTGCCGGTCCTTGAGCCATCGGATGCCGGTCTGTGTGCACATTGGAAAAAAAAAATTGCCAGTCCCCCACATCAGATAGCTTGAGAAGCACTGCTCTAGGGCATTTAGTAGGAATTGTTCAGGGTGTCACAGCTTCAGGGAAACTGCATCTGTATTCCACCTCCTCCCCCTATCTAGCCCAGGAGTGCCCAGTCATATCTCAGATTTCTGCTGTCACTGGTCTCTGGACAGGGACTCTTGACCCACTCCCTTCTGATGGGGGATTTTTAAGACCACACAGCTCCCTGCCATCCATTGAAATATCCCCAGCAAGCCAGTCTGCTTAAAGACCAGCCCTGTGTGTTGCTTTCTCTTTGAGTATGATACTGTTTTTACCAACAGGCACAAGTTACCACCCAGCTCTTTCTAAGCAAGCACATTCTTCAGGTAAAAGCATTACAGAGAAAACATATAAAAACAATAAATGGATTTAAACACATACCAGGAGTCACCCATGAGTCTTATGGGGCCCTAGTAATCCAAAATCTTTCCAACACTTCTGCAATGGTTCTGCTCCGCCCCCTTGGACAGAAGGCCCTGTTTGCTGGATCAGAAAGCAGGCCCTGCATCAGTTTAAACCTGGCCTTTTTATATCAAAAGCCCTTTCTTTGTCTGTTGGTCTCTGGAAAACCCAGTTGAACCAAACTATGCAACACTCCCACCCAAGGAAACGATACCCTTCTGGAGGTGTTTATAACCTAACTGATTCACCTGTATCATCCCCCCACTTTTTGTTGTTCGTGGAGGAGCTGTGATAACAATCCCTGTCCCCCAGTGGTACATTATACACTTAAAGCAGCATGGTCCCAGAGATATTGCATGGGGTTGCAACATCTGTCACACAAGGGCCTAATTCAAATCCTGTTGAAGTAATTGGAAAGGCTCTTCCTGACTTCAGGGAGTTTTGGCTCAGGTTCCAAGAGAGGAAGCCCAGTCTTATAGTTGGCTAGTCTAGATTCAGGGGTTCTATTCCTGCCTCTGCCTCTGTGTGTGCCCTTGTACAAATCACTTAATTTGTCTGTGCCTTAGTTCTCTCCATCTACAAAATGGGATAGTAGCTCCCTGCTTTAAAAGGGTGTTGTGGTGATAAGTGCATTTGTTTATGAGGAGTGTTCAGGTACTAGAACAAGCACCATTTAAAGAAAGTAGTGCCTCTATGAATCAAACGCTGCAGCTTATTACCATAATGACAGAGCAAGATTTGGACTATTACCATAGAACAGTGGCTCTCAACCCTTCCAGAGTACTTTACCCCCTTTAAGAGTCTGATTTGTCTTGCATACCTCTAAGTTTCACCTCACATAAAAACTATCTGTTTGCTTACAAAACCAGACCTAAAAATACAAAAGTATTTAAGTAATTTGAAAGGCTTCACTATTATTATACTACGCTATTACTACACACACTATTACTGAAAAATTGCTTACTTTCTCATTTGTACCATATAATTATAAAATAAATCAACTGGAATGTAATATATATATTGTACTTACATTTCAGTGTATAGTATATAGGGCAGTATAAACAAGTCATTGTACGAAATTTTAGTTTGTACTGACTTCGCTGGTTGTAAAACTAGACAAATATCTAGATGAGTTGATGTACCCCCTGGAAGACCTCTGTGTACCCCCAGGGATATGAGTACCTCAGGTGGAGCCATAGAATACTGCCGTGATTATGTATATTATACAACAACAAAACACCAATGTATGTTGAAAGAATGTTACGGAGGCTGCAAATTCAAGCCTTAAATAGGAAATGCTAGCATTTCAGAGCAGCATTCTGCTGCTTAATGGTGAGACCATCCTTTCTCTTCCTGCAGTCTCCTGCCTAATTCATCACACACCTTCCAACTTCTGCAGCAAATGGGGCACGGGTCTTACTGACAACAGTCTCCTTCATTACACAGGTTTCAGAGTAGCAGCCGTGTTAATCTGTATCCACAAAAAGAACAGGAGGACTTGTGGCACCTTAGAGACTAACAAATTTATTTGAGCATAAGCTTTCGTGAGCTACAGCTCACTTCTCCAATGAAGTGAGCTGTAGCTCACAAAAGCTTATGCTCAAATAAAGTGAGCTGTAGCTCACGAAAGCTTATGCTCAAATAAATTTGTTAGTCTCTAAGGTGCCACAAGTACTCTTGTTTCATTACACAGTCATCATTCATTCCTATAGTGGATTGATCCTGTGCACGGAGTGAGGCAGGAGTCATGTGGGAAAAATAGCATATGCTCTTGTAATTACTATATCACAATGCATATATACAAGGGGGTTGCGTTAAGGTTGTACAGGCAATCTTAATTTGGGCATTTCCTGTCATTTGAGTGCTTGATTTTGCAACCTTAATAACATTCTTTTAAAAAAAGAAAAGGAGTACTTGTGGCACCTTAGAGACTAACCAATTTATTTGAGCATGAGCTTTCGTGAGCTACAGCTCACTTGCATCCGATGAAGTGAGCTGTAGCTCACGAAAGCTCATGCTCAAATAAATTGGTTAGTCTCTAAGGTGCCACAAGTCCTCCTTTTCTTTTTGCGAATACAGACTAACACGGCTGTTACTCTGAAACCATTCTTTTAAAATAGTTTTGTGTGTGTCATTTCCTAGTTTTTAAGTTTGTTTTTTTAAAAACACAGAAATTCCATCACTTAGCATCATAATAGCACACATGCAGATCATCAGTAGGGTTGGCACCTTTAGATCCGCCACACAGACCTCTGCCACTTGAGCTAACAGAGTGACAGAGAGCAGCAGTAGCCAGGGTATCTATGTAGACCAGCACTAAAAGGGCATGAGACACACACTATGGTTTTCACTGCTATTTGGTGATAACAGGAATGATGAGACTCAGGAATGTTGAGTTCCATTCTAGGCTGGTGTGTGTGTGTGCTCTGATGGGCATGCACTCTTATGCTCATTTTCCCTAAGTTTCCCCCTCTAGCTGGTCCCTGTGTCAGTCCTGTCTCTTTCCCACCCCATCCTAGCCAGTTCCAGTCTCCCCTCCTCAGACTTCTTGTCTCAATCTCCTTGCCCAACAAGGCCTAGTCTTATGCCTCTGGGCACCCAGTTTGAGTCTCCCCTGCACTCCCAGTCCCCGCCTGTCTATCCTTAGTTCTCCCCACTATATCTTTGTTCCAATTTTCCTTACCCAGTTCCCCTCCCTCTGACTCCTTATCTAATCTATCTCTTTCACCCTAGTCTCCACCAATGTCCCCTCTGCTCAAGGTCTCCAGGCCCACTGGCTCCCAGTCCCAATCTCCCTCTGCAGGTTCTTCATCCAATCTGTGTCATCATTGTTCCATCCCGGCTCCTTGACTCAGGGCATGTCTTCACTAGCAACGTTAAAACGCTGCTGCAGCAGCGCTTTAATGTGGCTGTGTAGTCCCAGCACCAGCACTGGGAAAGAGCTCTCCCAGTGTTGTAAAAAACCCACCTCCATGAGGGGAGTAGCTACCTGCACTGGGAGCAAGGCTCTCAGCGCTGGTGCACTGTCTACACTGGCACTTTATAGCGCTGAAACTTGCAACGCTCAAGGGGGTGTTTTTTCACACTCCTGAGTGAGAAAGTTGCGGTGTTGTAAAGTGCCAGTGTAGACAAGGCCTCAGTCTCTTTGCCCAGCAAGTCCCAGTCCCCAGCCCCCGCCCCACTTTTTAGCTCCTTGTCAGAGCCGTCTCCACTCCTCCTTCCCACTTTTCTCAATCCCAACCCCCTTGCCCAGCCGGTCCCAGTCTCCCCCTTTCCCACAGCTCCTCATCTCATCTCAGTCTCCCCCCTTCATCTACTGGTTCTCGGTTTCCCCATCTCCCATTTCCCTCTCCCACTCCCAATCCCTTTGCCCAAGGAATGGCAGTCCCCTTTTCTCCCCCCTACACCGACCTAAAAGTGGAATTCTTTTTATAAAGACCAATTTTTAGATAAACCCTTCTACTTCTTGATTGCTAGATCCAAATAATCTCAAAACGTAAACCCTCCAGATTACACATGTCTATAGAAGTGAAATCTTCATTTTACTAGGATGAAACAAGTTTGTTTTTGGGGGCGGGATAGTGTGTTTTATAAAAGTATTACTGGTAAGCACACAGAAAAATATACATGTAAGTATTTTCAGTGTTATAAACAGGCAGGGCTCTGCTGTGCAGGTGTTTTGCATTATACAATAGTATACACTGTATAATAGTACACATTGTTTTGCATTATACCATAGTATGTGGTGCAATAAAGTAAATAATATCGCATCAGAATGCTTTCAGAATACAGAAACCAGAATGCTGTCTTTCTGGAGATCAGCATCATTTTAGTTTGAAACTACTGACATTTGTGTTTGTTTCTTATCAGTAACTTATTAGCTAAGCCACAGAATTACTCAGACTGCTCTTGGGACCATCATATCAGAGCTCTCCTCTTTCCCACATCATGCATTTCTCTCTCTCTCTCTCATTTTTAAAGACATGTTAGTGCCAAGGCAGTTACAGGTCAATCAAATCATTGTTGGTTGTAATTGGCACTCTAACAAGCTGTTAAATCATTTTACTTGCAGATGAATGTCACTCAGAAATAAAGGTGCCAAATCCTTTTCCTCCTTTGAGAACATCAAAGAACCCATTTCCGTGCATATCTCTTCCCACAGATGAGCGTAAGTGAAAGGTAACTCCGGGAACTGGCTTGTTGGAACTTGAGATTCAACCCACAGAGCTAAATGAATGATGGCTGCACAGAGGGCCTGTATAACCATGTTCCAGTCTGGTCCCTTGTGTGATTGTACAGTAGGAAGGGTGCAGCTTTTATACAACATGAGACTATGGAGAAGATTTTCAAAGATGGAAAGGGGAGTCAGATGCCCAACTCCTATTGCTTTTCAGTGCCGAACTGTCCTTTGTGCCTGTGAAAATCTCTTTCCTGATCTGTAATATTATCACCTTTTTGGTGCAGGTTATCTTCTCTGCCACGCCCCTCGTGATACTGGGATATAGCAAGGCTACTGAGCATCTGTCAGTAGAGTCGACTCTGCTTTAAGCCATTTTAAGAGATGTTTTATGTAATGACATCTCAGTTCCTCTCTCTAGGCATTCATGTCCATCACCATAGTGTCTAAGCACATCTCATTCCCTTTCTCTATTAAATGGCTTAGCTTGTAAGTCAGAACAAGATTTTCCTAGCTAGCAACATTGAAAGCTCATCCTAGTGCCTCCAAATCAAAGCTGCCTTTTCTCTGCCTCGTCTATGACAGGCAGTAGGAAATATTCTGGAATCCTCATTTAGGTGGCCAATTTTGCTGGTGATGCATGAGGCAGAATAGAATGCAGCTTTGCTCTGCACAAATGCATGGGCTCTGCAGTGCTGACAGCACTAAAATGTATTGTTGTTTTTTTGGTCAAAAGACCAAGTGCTTAGGATGTTGAGAACATTTAGGAGGGAGCAGGTGCGTGCCAGGCACTAACAAGGTGCCATTCTAGTGGCCCTTTTCTGACCTTGACCCTAGTTAATGCTTAATGCTTCATTTCTTTGGAGTCCCTTTACAAATGCAGTATATTTGCCCCCTGCAGTGTATTCATGTCAATCGTGGCCATCCTGTGCTTGGCATTAGCACCAGAATGTAATAAAACCAGACAGTTGCTCCTATTAGGATACCGCATGCAGCAATGGAAGGATGTGTCAATAAGAGAGAGGCAGATGATGATCCAGTGGGGAATTCCAAGGTCAGCTCAAGGGACCATCAATCTGATATGATAGGGTCCCAACCAAGCCCCAGTGAGGCACATGAGTTAATCTCATTTGTGGTGCTTCTTCCAAACATGCTAACTGTTGATTTAAATCTTTGCCACTTTGGAGGGACAGGTTGCCTGTGTTTATGCATCTATTGTTAAGGAGCTTAGAAGCAGGAGAGGTTCTGCAGGTTGCCAACTGACTCTGGGCAGTGAAAAGTGCAAGAGCTTCCCCTCTCCTCTTTCACAGCTGTGGGTCTGGTTTCTGTGATTGCACAAGTGCTGGCTTTACTGGCAATGAGTACCTCCCCTTCCTTGCACTTGGTACCTTGTAGCTCTCCTTTCTACTCAGAGCTGCTTTAACGTTGCTATAATTTGACAGACATTTATGCCCCCTGCACATTTGGGGGATGGGAAACCTGGTGAAGTATTTATAGATTTGTTGAGGGAGAAAGAAATCTCTTGCAAAGTTATCAGCACTCCAGAGCTTGTGAAGGAGATAAGAGCTGCATTCTGAAGACTTGGGGACTCCATATTAATAAGTCTCTTACTTCCACCCATCACATCACACGTGATTTCATAGCCAGGCACTCACTCCCCACAGCACTAGTATCACTGTTGCCCAGCGCAATGTCTTGTCTGCAAAGAAACAGAGTGCAGTGATGGCAAGGGGTGGGTGGGCGGGCAGGGTGTTGAAGCCCCTATTTATCCACTGGCTCATTCTGAGAATTCAATCTCCGCTGTTATGTTAGTGAAGAGATTGCAAGGAAGGTGCCAAACCCTGGGGGTGCAGGATGAGAGAATGCAGGAGCCGATAATGGAGGTATTAGAGCTCTGCAAAGAACCAGATGTTGCATTAGACACAGAAGCAGCACAGGGGGGACACTTTGCAGGCACTGTCAGGGTTTGGACTGGCTCTCCCAACAGATGGAATGATAACAGGCTGGATACTGACAGCTGGCTCCATGCTGTCTCTTCACACAGAGAAAACCCTTCACTAAGCACTGATTCCCAAGACTTGATTTCCACCACCTGCTTGATTATATCGCTTTTTCCAGTGTTGTAACTCCACTGACTTTAGTGATTTACACTGGTGTCAATGAGGAGGGAATCGGGTACCCTCCATCCACAGTCTTTAATGAGTTGTAGAGAGAGGAAGGGCTCAGTATAATCTGTGGCCATATTCTTTTCTCACTTACACTAGTGCAAACCTGGAGTAACCCCTTCAAAGTCATTGTGTGTGTCCCAGTGTAACTGAAGGATCAGTAGTCTCTGGAGAGGAAGCATTATCTACCTGTCAAAGTGCAATGTTGGGAGGTGGGAGATCTGGGTTCTGTACTTGACTCTGTCATAAATTCATTGTCACCTGGAGCAGGGCATTCTTTGTGACTGGAGAAAGTCACTCTTTCTCCAGCTGTATATCGTGGCTAATAATACTCAGTGACCAGGAGAGGGGTTGTGAGGCTTAACCTTTTGTAAAGCTCTTTACTACCCTCAGATGGAAGGTGCTAAAGAAGGGCAAAATAGACTTACCTGCTCTGGGATCCATTGGTACATACGGTATGTGTGATCTACAGCAGTCCAAGGGTTTACAGGGAAATCTTGGAAGAATTTCTGTCTTCTGTCTTTGAAGATGTGGGATACACCCCTTAGCCTGTTAATGGCACAGGCCTGAATGGATCTCCACACTGCTGGCTGATTTCTAGAGAATTGGTTCCTTTGTCCTTACCTCAATGAGACAAATTTGACCAGCACCGAATCTGAAAAACAGAATCCAAGAATAACTTCTATGATTCTACATTGCTTGGCACGTTTTTAAAGCTAGATTAGACAGACAATCAGTAAATGTGCCGTAGGGACTAATCTTGCATTGGCAGGGAAAGCGGCTAGAGGAATTCTCTCTCTTCAGTGGTCAGGTGCAGCACCTTGGGAAGGATTGGGGATGCTTCCAAAATAAAATAATGCTGTGCCTTTCCCTTGTGCGCAATGTACGCCACAATGTGGAACACCCTCTGCTTGTGGAATCGCAGCCTCTTGGTTACAGTACATGTGACCCGATGGAAGGCCCAGCCCCAGGGTTATGCGATCTGGCCTTTTTGGGATGTGGCAGGCTTGGAAAACATCACCTGGTATAATCTCCTATGGAATAACCTTTTGAATGATCTGTTGTGATGCTGGGCTTTCAGCTCAAACATGAATGTGCTTCGGACAAAGTCAGTCCTGATTAAGCTCAAGTCAGAGAGTAGCTGAGGTGCTTGTTCCATGCTTGAGAGCTGGAACAAGGCAGCCTGAACCAATGACACATGCTTAAAGGAAAATCCAAGTATGGGGGTGTCTGTAGGCTGAACACTGACTCTGTGTTTGAAAAGGTCTGGTCTTTAGGATTCACAAGGCCCTATGCAAAGTAATGTGCGGGGGGTCCATCTAGTTCTTTCACTATGAACGCCCCCTGCCAAATCTCTCTGTACCCATGATATCCCTCCTCTCCTGCCTGTCTGTGACCCACCACTTGAATGAGGTGAATTCCTCCTTGTTACTGTCCATGAGGCTTCTGTGACCACCCATCACACTGCACTGAACAGGAGGGGCAGCCTTCCAAGCAGGGGAGGTTAAGCTGGCTCTGTGGTCCACTGGTACCGTAGCAATGGCACTGGCAGGTTTGTGTATGGTGTGGGTCACTGAGTATTTAAACAGGGTTCTGGAAACCTCTGCCACAAGTGGAGCTGTGCAGTGAAATTTGCACTGCAGGAAGCGGAGGATTTGCCTTGACATCATCTGGCCTGCTCTGAGATCTGCAGACAGTCAGCAGACCTGTGTGCACATCCAGTATCTTCAGCTTTGTAGAATTAAGGCTTAGCTTCAACATAAGCTAATGCAAGCTGTGCCCACCCCACACAGCTGGCTGCTGTATGGCTTTATGTCTGTCTAAGCATTCTGGCATGGGGGCGGATGTGTTATGTGTGTGAATGACTCTGCTTTGGAAATTAATACATAAAATCGGGGGTGAAGCTAATAATAAGACACTGCCTCGTGAGTGATGGGGATGTGAGAAGCACAAAACAGAGGCTTTGTCAAGCTTCTGTACTGGGAACAACACTTCTCCTGCTATCAGAGCATGGTGGCTCTCAACCCCAGCTCCACATGGTAAGAGCTCGGATGTCCAACCAGTGCCTGTCTCCTCCCACAGTCAGTGGGCACACTAGAGATTGCAGTGGAGCTTCTCCAAAACCCAGTCTCTCAACCCCAAGAATAGCTCAAGCTGTACTGAAGGTTAGAGTGCATGTAGGTGAACGGGAAATGGGCAGTAGAGGTACAGGTAGCTGATTCATCACTAAGGAGTGAAGGAGACATATAACCTCTATCCATGAATACAAAACTTTCAGAGAGCTTGAGAAAAGTCATCTGTGCCTCCAGAACTCTGGAAGGTGACCCGCACAGGCTCTGACCTTGGCAGCCTTTACAGGGGTATTGTTTTCCTAAGGATGAGTGTTCTTAAACAATTTCTCCAGTGTAATTGGCAGAAATCTACTTTCCCAAGCAATATCAGGTCAGCAGTTCTTCTTCGTCTCCTGAATGAGACATACCAAGGCATGCTGGGTAAGAGTGGCGTGAAATGTTCCCTAATCGTTCATTCAAATTCTCCTTGACTAGCGTTAGGGGTGGTCTTTCTGCATTCATTCATGAGTGTCCTAGTGAATTAGTTCACTGGTGGGACTGTTCACTAAAAGAGTGAATGTTAAATGAATGTTTGTGGAAATTTGTTATTCTTCATACCTGAAATTTGATTTGAGGGGTCGTGATCCAATCATGGAACACTCTCATACCACGTGACTTATAAGCCAATCAAAATGGCTTGAATCTTGAATTTCAAATCTTGAATTCTCACAGCTGAGTGACAGAGCGTGTGTGAGTGAGAATTCTTCACAAACCTAGTCGCAGCAAGCTGAGAAAGTTATTTGCTCCTGAACAGTTTGTGGAAAAGGTGAGAGGCGCCATTAATCAAATAAACTATTTTGGTTTGCATTATTCGTCCAACTTTGGAGCACAGACATACAGGCCACCCCTGATTATTTAAGATCCACAGCAGTTTTTGAAAGAGTTGGTCTCTTAGCCAAATTCCATCTGGAGTAATTCCACTACAGCTTCAATAGCATACAGTATTTCTGTTCATATCCTGCCCTGAAACATTCTGTGGGGGTTGCTGTGCATTGCTTAACAGCTGTTGCATTTCATCCCAGAGTTAGCTTCATGCCAGTGCTGGGTGAAATTACTCCAGTACACGTAGTTTGTACTGTACTCTGGGATCCTCATGGATTTACAAAGGGAAGGTGTCTTTTCTTTCAAACTATTTTTATTTGAATGGATATAGGGTGCCAGATTCCTTGGTGTAATGCCACTGAAGTCAGAGACATTACACCAGAAATGTATTTCACCCACTGTGTTTGTCTGGGGCTGATGTTTCTAGTTAAATACTTATCACTGCTGTATCTAGAGCAGGGGTTCTCAAACTGGGGGTCAGGACCCCACACGGGGTCGCAAGGTTATTACATGGGGGGTCGCAAGCTGCCAGCCTCCACCCCAAACCCTGCTTTGCCTCCAGGAATTATAATGGTGTTAAATATATAAAAAAGTGTTTTTAATTTATAAGGGGGGGTCACACTCAGAGGCTTGCTGTGTGAAAGGGGTCACCAGTACAAAAGTTTGAGAATCACTGATCAACAGCAATGCCCAAGTCCTGCTTTTGCCATGCCATAGTGGTATATACATGCACTTGTTAATGTTTGTTACATGTGGAATCCGGCTGCAGGATTCCAGAGCAATTTCATAGAGGTTAAGTCCAGAAAGGAGCATTAGATCATCCAGCCTGACCACCTGCATAACACAGGCTATACATTTTCACCCACTTACTCCTACGCTGAGCCCAACAACTCTAGTTGGATGAAAGTCCTCAGGTGACTAATTTACTGTGTGCCACGGGTAGAGAAGAGGAGAGACTGGGGTGCCATCGACATCCATGGCCCCTGCAGAGACAGGGAATCGATTAGGTAAGACATGCCCAGATGATCCCAGCAAGTGAACTGCACTTTATGCTGCGGAGGAAGGTGAAAACCCCACAGGGTCCCTGCCAAAGTTCCTTCTTCACCCCACTAGGATGGGGACCTTTAGGGGGCATGGCGTTTTCTCCCCTTAGCCCATGAAGAGGCTGCGGTATGAATCAGTGCTGTCTGTGGTGGGTTGGCTCCTGAACCCAGGAGTTAATTGTCTAAGCAGGTTGAGAGAGTTCTGAGGAAGTTCTCCTGCACAAGTCTGTGAGGAAGGGAGCTAATTCACTCCCTGCTCTTCTAAGCTTCCCAGGAAGGACTGTCCCCTTGTTTCTGAGCACAGAGTAAAGGTTCCATCTACCGATGGCTCAGCTGCGAAGAGTTGGGATTTGGTTTGGATGCTGAACTGTCAGAACCTTTTTGTCCTGATGCTTCTCTCACTGACTTCATGAGCTTCAGAGGAGGGTCTTCTGATTTACGCCAGCATGAGAGGAGAAGGTTTGCAAAAATGGGCTGTCTCCTCAACTTAGCCCGAATAACTATCAGAGGATCTATCTGCCTATATCCTCACAACTCTCCTGAGAAGCAGGGCAATTATCCTTATTTTACAAATGGGGAAACTGAAGCACAGAAGATGGTGTGACTTCCCAGGGTTACAGAAGCCTAGAAGAGAAGAGAATTGAACCTGGGTCTCCCAGGTTAGTGGCCAAACCACTGGACCATCCTTCCTCTAAAAATCCTCTCTGAGCACTTCAGCATACCAGTGAGTGCGAGTCATTTGGACTGGGTTGTGCCAGTGTTAGCCCAGGTGGACACAATTAGGTAGAAAGGGATCAGGTCCTAGATCCTGCCTCCTACCGGAGCTTTCTTAAGTGCAGTGAATAGAGCAATAAAAAATTAAAAGCAATATCCTGGAAATCACCTCGTCAAGTCAAGGGAAGCAGTTAAGTTTTTTTCCTTCTCCCATTGAAATCACTGGGAGTGGGGATTGGTCCCCACGTGTGTAGAATTAAAAACTACCAAACGTTTTAGACAGAGAAGTATTTAAGGATCCAGCTCCTCCTTTGCTTCCCTGAGTTCAGGGATTTGTGCTTTTTTAGCTGCCATCACAGCTACTTAAAACAGGGCAGGGAATGGACTTACCCCTGGGCATTGACAGAAAAAGGAAAAACCTGTTTTCTGATATTTTCTTTTAAAATATAAATGAGGTTGTAACTTTAAAGTCTGGGGAAATCTCTCGTGGTTGTAATTTTCAAGACTGCACATGGGTTTTTTTTGTTACTGATCTGAGGCCATAAACATGACTGGATAGGTTGTGTCTAGCCTTAAGCAAAATATCTTTGTTCTCCTCCTGCTCCCTTTTGGCCCCCCTGTGCATTGGTCAGGCACAGTCCCAGTCCTTGCCCAAGGACTGGATAACAGAAAAGAGGATTAATTGTGCCAGTGCCTGGCCCAGAGCAGGACTAACACATTAGACAGGATGCTACTGTCTGTTGCAGGGTGAGATGGGCATTTCCAGCCCATGATCCTGGAGCCATTGGGCCTGCCTCATAAACAATGCCCCTGAGAGCAGCTGCCAGGCTGCAGCTTCCACCTACATTCCCACCTACACGTGTCCCAACCTAGGCAGTGGCTTATAGTCACTATCTTGCTCTTTTCTTTTGTTTTCAAATATTTTGCATGTCATCAAGTACAATTGGGTTATTTGTGAGGGGTGCACAGTTCCCAGGGACTAATTCTGAACAGGCATCGGGTAAATTTAAAACACACCTTTAATTAACAGGTATGTGGTGTTTGCAGTAGGATCTGAGTGTTAAAGGGGGAGAGCAAGACAAACAGTTCAGATCTCAATAACCAAAGATAGACGTCAATTCTGTTCAATTCGTAACTGTAGTTCATTAATATAGATACCTGTGTGTTTGAATTACTCATGACTGATGGTGGAATAATCATGGTCGATGTACATCAAAAAGCTTTAAAGAGATTGTTTGCTTTTAATAAAAAGCCAGTTAAAATCTGGTGAAAAGGAGACCAAAGGGCTTTAGTTCTTCATAGTTCGGAATGCACTTCAGCTGTTTTGGATCCTGTTTTGGATCCTCAGTTTTGGGGAGCCTTAAAAGGGCCTGACTCTCATAGGGTGGGTGCTTTCAGCACTTTGCGATCATCAGGCCACTTTAAAGTTTCTCAAGGTGGGAACCCAAAATTACTAGTCATTTTTCAAAACCTTGGCCTTGGCAATGAATACCTTGGAGAGTGTTAAGAAGGGAGACTGGCAGATCTGTTTTAAACAGCTGGTAGAATCTTCCATTGTAACTCTGATGTAAGAATTCCTCTATCCGTGAGTCTAGTCACTTACATAGCCTCCATCACGATTCTACTTGAGCACCTCCCAGATGTTTATGGGTTTACATTTGTTATGCTCATATTAGGTAGAGAGGTAGTATTTCCATTTTACAGATGGGGAACTGATACAAGGAGAGATTACATGACTTGCTAGAGGTCACATAGAGACTCTGTGGCATAATCAGGAAATGAACCCAGGTCTCCTGAGTTCCCAGACTGTTTAGTGCCTTGATCACCAGTTTGTCCTACCAGTCTCCTGGGATGTCCTTTATGTTTTAGATGGAAAACAGGCAAAAATCTGTAATGAAGAAACTGGGATGCCTCCATCTGAATATATTTCAGAACTTGTTTCTGGCAGGTTGATCATTTTAAAAATATATTTACTTCTCATTGCTGAGCTGAATTCTTAATTAATTCTACATTTCCAAGAACAATTAATCAAAGGAATGGTTTGTGACCGAGTATTACTCCCACAGAAGCCAATGGCAATGCTCTCATTGTCTTAAATAGTGTGAAATCAGGCCCTCAAAGACCAACCCTTATTTAGAGGCAGTATCTATGTAAGTTCTTATAATAGTAGCCAGAGGCTACATTGATGGGTACCTATGCTAGAAGTACTCCAGTATTCTACAGTAGCAGTAGTATGACAGCAAGGTGCAATGTTTTGCAATATTACTGTAACACTTCTCAAAATCAAGGGGACCCTGCATTATTTGTTGGGTTGTGCAAACTCCCATTGACCTGACTGGGCAGGGAAGGAAAGATCAGTGTTGGGCAATGATTATTCTATCTCGGAGAGGGTAGCTACTCACATGAGATGTTTGACGCTCTGTATTGCTGATGTTGTATTTAAGCCCACTCCCTGGCAAACCCCTTGAGATGGGCCTAAAGGGAGTGGTGGGACCACAGCACTGCTGAGGTGTGGATCAGAGCTTTGCTGCCTGGCTCCTCTCTAACATGTTTTATTTAATAAAAACACTTTCCAGGTTTTAGCCTGTGATGTCCCAGGGCACAATGTCCGTGATATTAATACACAGTAGGCCAGTTAGGCAGCAGGAGGCTTGCTAGCAGTTCAAAGAATAGACTCTTCCTGCTGCTTCTGCAGAGCTCTTTTTATGGCATTACAAGACGCCGTGAATTGCCATGGGGAGGTGCTGGTTTCTTAATCCTGCTCCTCCCATCCAAAACTCCTGCTGCCCTTGAGCTTCCCTCTACTTTCTATCTAAAGCAGCAACACTTGCTGCGGAGGAGTCAGGGAAATGGAGGGGCTCACAGAGACCTGCAGAGGGTTGGGAGACCCAGAGGCTCTTTGCAGATGGAACTGCCCCATGTGGGGCCTGGTCATTCCATGAGGGTGGGAGGGCTGGGGTAAGCTGCCTCCATGCAATGGAAGAGTCTGTAAAAGCGACCTCTTGGAGTTTCCAGTTCCCTGCATGGGTGAAGTGCAAGTGGGAGACAACAGAGCCTAAGCGAAGGAAGTGAGGCGGTTATGTGAACATCACTCTGTCTCCCAGTGAGTGCCGGGATACTGGGCTAGGAGGCGGGAGACCTTGTTCTGTGCTCAGTTCTGCTGCTGCCTTGCTGGGTGGGACTTTGAGCAAATGACTTACTCTGTGTGCCTCAGTTCCTTCATCTGCAAAATGTGGGTAGCCCCCTTTGGCAAACGGCTTTGATATCACTGGATGCAAGCTCTCTCTGATACAGGTATTATAATGGAATTAAATGTGTCCAGTGTGAAGAGGGGATAGAAGATGCATGTAAATAAGTATAGCCCTAACTTAGCACAATCTTTCTCTGCCGAGACCAAAAACAATTGCGGCTTTTTTCGTAATTGCTGCATTTAAAAATATGACTCACTCTCTTGACTCTGAGCTAGTGGATACCTGACTAGTCCAGAGATCTCAGCAGCCTTTATCTTCTCCAGTGTGCCTGGAGCTCCTGCCCAGTCTGTTACTCAGTGCAAGCAAGACACTGGCATAAAAAGCTGGGGAATCTTCTAGACTTAGAACTGAAACCTCACATAGTCACTGGATCACTTTTCATAGAATCATAGAATATCAGGGTTGGAAGGGACCTCAGGAGGTCATCTAATCCAACCCCCTGCTCAAAGCAGGATCAATCCCCAACTAAATCGTCCCAGCCAGGGCTTTGTCAAGCCTGACCTTAAAAACTTCTAAGGAAGGGGATTCCACCACCTCCCTAGGTAACGCATTCCAGTGTTTCACCACCCTCCTAGTGAAAAAGTTTTTCCTAATATCCAACCTAAATCTCCCCCACTGCAACTTGAGACCATTACTCCTTGTTCTGTCATCAGCTACCACTGAGAACAGTCTAGATCCATCCTCTTTGGAACCCCCTTTCAGGTAGTTGAAAGCAGCTATCAAATTCCCCCTCATTCTTCTCTTTCACAGACTAAACAATCCCAGTTCCCTCAGCCTCTCCTCAGAAGTCATGTGTTCCAGTCCCCTAATCATTTTTGTTGCCCTCCGCTGGACTCTTTCCAATTTTTCCACATCCTTCTTGTAGTGTGGGACACAGTACTCCAGATGAGGCCTCACCAATGTCAAATAGAGGGGAACGATCATGTCCCTCGATCTGCTGGCAGTGTCACTACTTATACATCCCAAAATGCCATTGGCCTTCTTGGCAACAAGGGCACACTGTTGACTCATATCCAGCTTCTCGTGCACTGTAACCCCTAGGTCCTTCTCTGCAGAACTGCTGCCGAGCCATTCGGTCCCTAGTCTGGAGTGGTGCATGGGATTCTTTCGTCCTAAGTGCAGGACTCTGCACTTGTCCTTGTTGAACCTCATCAAATTTCTTTTGGCCCAATCCTCTAATTTGTCTAGGGCCCTCTGTATCCTATCCCTACCCTCCAGTGTATCTACCACTCCTCCCAGTTGAGTGTCATCTGCAAACTTGCTGAGGGTGCAATCCACACCATCCTCCAGATCATTTATGAAGATATTGAACAAAACCGGCCCCAGGGCCGACCCTTGGGGCACTCCACTTGATACCGGCTGCCAACTAGACAAGGAGCCATTGATCAGTACCCGTTGAGCCCGACAATCTAGCCAACTTTCTGTCCACCTTATAGTCCATTCATCCAGCCCATACTTCTTTAACTTTCTGACAAGAATACTGTGGGAGACTGTGTCAAAAGCTTTGCTAAAGTCAAGGAACAACACGTCCACCGCTTTTCCCTCATCCACAGAGCCAGTTATCTCGTCATAGAAGGCAATTAGATTAGTCAGGCATGACTTGCCCTTGGTGAATCCATGCTGACTCTTCCTGATCACTTTCCTCTCCTCGAAGTGCTTCAGAATTGATTCCTTGAGGACCTGCTCCATGATTTTTCCAGGGACTGAGGTGAGGCTGACCAGCCTGTAGTTCCCAGGATCCTCCTTCTTCTCTTTTTAAAAGATGGGCACTACATTAGCCTTTTTCCAGTCGTCTGGGACTTCCCCCGATCGCCATGAGTTTTCAAAGATAATGGCCAATGGCTCTGCAATCACATCCACCAACTCCTTTAGCACTCTCAGATGCAGTGCGTCCAGTCCCATGGACTTGTGCTCGTCCAGCTTTTCTAAATAGTTCTGAACCACTTCTTTCTCCACAGAGGGTTGGTCACCTCCTCCCCATGCTGTGCTGCCCAGTGCAGTAGTCTGGAAGCTGACCTTGTTCGTGAAGACAGAGGCAAAAAAAGCATTGAGTATATTAGCTTTTTCCACATCCTCTCTCACTAGGTTGCCTCCCTCATTCAGTAAGGGGCCCACAGTTTCCTTGACTTTCTTCTTGTTGCTAACATACCTGAAGAAACCCTTCTTGTTACTCTTAACATCTCTTGCTAGCTGCAACTCCAGGTGTGATTTGGCCTTCCTAATTTCACTCCTGCATGCCTGAGTGATATTTTTATACTCTTCCCTGGTCATTTGTCCAATCTTCCACTTCTTGTAAGCTTCTTTGTTGGATTTCACTGTTAAGCCAAGCTGATCGCCTGCCATATTTACTATTCTTTCTACACATCGGGATGGTTTGTCCCTGTAACCTCAATAAGGATTCTTTAAAATACAGCCAGCTCTCCTGGATTCCTTTCCCCCTCATGTTATTCTCCCAGGGGATCCTGCCCATCTGTTCCCTGAGGGAGTCAAAGTCTGCTTTTCTGAAGTCCAGGGTCCGTATTCTGCTGCTCTCCTTTCTTCCCTGTGTCAGGATCCTGAACTCGACCATCTCATGGTCACTGCCTCCCAGGTTCCCATCCACTTTAGCTTCCCCTACTAATTCTTTTCCCTTTGCCGTGCCCCTTTGTCTGGCCCCCCTCCCCCCTGCCCCCAACACCGAGGTGGCTCCAGGCTGGGGCTATGTGATGAAGCCTGTCTGAAAGAGTCATAGACTTTAAGGCAAGAAGGGACCATTGTGATCATCTTGTCTGACCTCCTGCATGTCGTCCACCCGCTCCTGTAGTGGCCTGAGGTACTGAAGTCTTCAAATCATGGTTTAAAAACTTCAATTTGCAGATATGCCACCATTTACTCTAGTTCAACAAGCAAGTGACCTGTGCCCCACACTCCAGAGGCAGCTTTAGCTCTCACGATATAAGCTGAGTTATCCTGTAGGGATGGTGGACCGTGTCCTCAGCTGGTGTGAATTGGCATTGCTGCGTTGGCTTCAGGGAGCTATGCTGATTGGTTGTAGCTGAGCATTAGGCCTGGTGTTCTTAGGGGAAAAAGACCTGTCATTTAGGGTCAAATTATTCCTTCCTGCTGGAAAAGGAGGGGAGACAGACTACTTGTTGCCTCCTCTGACTCCTCCCATCACAGGGCTGGTGGTTTTAGTCTTTGTAGGGAGGAACGGGAGACGTGGCTTGGAAATCCCCTGGATTCCTAAGCTCCATGCACTCAGATCCGAGGCCCCTTGACAGTGCTACACTGGCCTCCCCTTCACCTCTGGCTTTTGGAGCTGGGCTGTTGTTGACTGCCTGAATTCTATTCCCCAGCCCACCTGGAGTGGATAGAAAATGTACTATGGAAGTCAAAGCTGCTCCAAGCTGCATTAATGCCAGAAGCAATTTCTACTGCGAAAGGCACTAAGCCATATGGGAGCATGTTGCAGGGAGTGTCTCTTTCCCCTTGGCTCCTCTCATTCCCAACCTGCAGAACCCTGATCCACTAGAGCAGGGGTCAAGGGTCCACTGTAGGCTTGGAAGGTGGGGTGCAGTGGAGAAGAACTAGTTTATAGCTGAGACTCTGCTCCCTTCCTTTTGTGACTCATTTGCTCCCTCCTCCTGCAGTGGGAGAGGAATTTCTGGCCCTTAGGGCAAACTAGGGGTCACCAAATGAAATTAATAGGTAGAAGGTTTAAAACAAAAGGAAGTATTTCTTCACACAACACAGAGTCAACCTGTGGAACTCTTTGCCAGAGGATGTTGTGAAGGACAAGACTATAACAGGGTTCAAAAAAGAACTAGATAAATTTATGGAGGACAGGTCCATCAATGGCTATTAGCCAGGATGGGGCTGGGATAATGTCCCTAGCCTCTGTTTTCCAGAAGCTGGGAATGAGCGACAAGGGATGGATCACTTGATGATTGCCTGTTCTGTTCATTCCCTCTGGGGCATCTGGCATTGGCCACTGTCGGAAGACAGGATACTGGGGTAGATGGACCTTTGGTCTGACCCACTATGGCCGTTCTTATGCTCTTTATGTTCTAACTCTGAATGTCATGACCTCAGCAAGCTCCCTGCTTGTCTCTGAAAGCTTGATGCCTTTTCATTACTGTGACAAGCAGACATACCCAGGGCCTGAGCCAAGCAGCAAGAGTGCGCGTGCATTGGCACTGCAGTCTACACATTGCTGCTATTCAACCCAGTTGTAAATCTAGGTATTTGCAAAATCAAAGTCACTTTATTTTTCATGGATTTTGCCCCAAACATTTTCATTTTGAAAAATAATAGAGCCTGATCCTGCATCCCTCCCTCTTGGGAGCAGAACCATGGATGTCAATGGGATAGCTCACTGAAGGTGACTTGCATGACTTAAGAGCTGTTGGATCAGCCTCACATTTGACTTTTCACCCAACCCTTTCCCCACTCTTTTGCTTTATTATTTTGGTTGTAAAGGCCTAGATCCTTAGCTGCCGCAAATCAATATAGCTCTAATGAAGCAAGTTCACACCAGCTGAGGAGCTGGTTCAGAGATGTTCGTGTGAGTATGTGAAGCTCAAAAGTTTTTGATACGTGCCCCAAATACTGGATGCTTTATACAGACTTCTTGAGCAAACTGCACCGGGAGTGTCCTGGCAATGGACTTTCTAGACAGATTTCCAGAGCACACTGCTTTCTGGGGTGGGAGGTTCCTGGATTTCTTGCTAAGGCTAAGCTCTTGCACAGCAGCATCCACCACCAGCCACAGAACCATCTATCATCGGTAGTTGGCTAAGAGATTCTGTGTTATCCTTATATATGATGGCCTGCCCTCGTTTATATGTACCTGCATGACCTCTACTGTGGACTATGGCAATGTGGTATGTCTGGGCACCCTTGGGAAACTCCAATGCATACAGAATGCTGCAGCATGTATCTTCAGCAACAAGGCTACTGCGAGCACATCAGATCTGTCCTCCCCTCTCTGCAGAGCTTTTCATTGAATTCCAAGTCAGACTCTAGGTCTTGATCCTGATCTTCAAGGTACTCAATGGCTTGGGCCCAGGGTGATGATGATAAAACATCATCTAAAGCTCCAAGATGAAGACCCTGGTCAACATCTCTGCTACGCTGGCATAATAAGGGTGAAGTTAGTCTATGCAGGAGACAACTTTCTCAGTAGCTGGTCTGAGAGTGTGGAATGACTCCCCCAGGAACTAAGGACCATCACAAACCTCTTTACCCTCTGTTCCAGAACAAGGTGTGTTTCTTTGACCTGCCTTCTCTCTCCAACATCAACACAGAGCAGCCAGGGCATTCTCAAAAAACCCCCTAATCTCCAAACCAAACATTCCACAGCACACACTGTTCTCACTATGGGGAGCGAGTGAACCGCACGGGGAAGGTGCTCAGACCCTGCAGTGATGAGGGGAGGTGAGAATCTGCACAGGATAGAACAGACAAAAATGTAGCAAGGCCAGCTCTTTTCCATGGTTCTTCAGCATTTTCACCTCCCGACCCAGCCAGGATCAAGGAGATCCATGTCAAGCTCCATGTTGTCCCCACTGCTCTACCAATGCTCCCAAGTTTGTCAACCTCTTTGCTAGCTTCTTTCACGGAGCCCCCTCTGCACCTCCCTGAACCCATCCACAAGGTTCCTCCCCTGTCCACATGTAAGTCCTCCTAGAGGCTCCACTTCTGCTGTGCTGTTTACAATGAATTGAGTTGGCTTGTACACAAATGGACTGTTGTTATTCCTGTTCCCATAAACTCTGTCTATGCAACTATCCCTCCTTAGATTACAAGTTCCTTGGGGCATGGAATATTTGGAAAGCACCTGGCATATTGTGGGTGCTACTGTAAATAAGAGCAATAATAAAACTGCAAAATTAACCTCGTCCAGCTTCCATTAGACTCTTGATGACTGTTCTGGCCATTTCTTGTTATCTGACCCAGTTCATTACTCCAGTAAATGTGGAGATGGTGGTGGGATTGCCTTACATGTAATTTGCTATGTGTGATTCTCAGCTGGGATAGATATGGTGACACGAGTCGTCTCTCTTTTATTTTTATATTCTAGCCTTTTTTTTTCTTCAATTAATGAGTGACAAAGGCCCAGATCCTCAGCAGGTCTAAAGTGATGTGATTTCCATGGAGCTGTGTCATTTTATACTAGCTAAGAATTTGGCCCATGGTCTCTGTAGCTTGTGGAGAGAAACATAGGTGAGAAATACATTTTGTACAACTTTAGTTTGCGTGTTCTCTTTGTCATACTGTGTTGTGGTTGCAGCATTCTTGATTCTAAACCATAGAGTATGTTGAGCCTGATCCTGTAGCTGTTACTCACGAGTAGCCCAGTTTGTCATGTAAGAGCAACAGGATCAGGCCCATAAGAAGTATGCCTGTGTGTCTTTCCATGGAATTGGGATCTGGCAACTCTGAAACAGGAGACAACCCCATTTGTATTCAGAGATGGGTCCAAAACAAAACCCTGCTCCCAAACATTTTTGGGAAAGTTTTTTGATACAAATCCTAATTTATGATTCAGGCCCATCTCTATAATGGGCAAAACCAAACACTGGATCTGAGCAGTGCTCAGGGTTGGACTGTGACCAGGATCTGAGTTTTGTAGCTCGGGCCCATCTTTACTTGTATTCCTATACACTCAACAGTAGATGCACTGAGTCTTTGCAAACTACTGCCCATATTGAGCTGTATATTCTCTACTGCAAGTTTCCAAGGCAATGCACACTCTTGAAGGGGCTTCCTTCTGTCCCCCAGCATGTTGGTTCTTTTTATTATTTGCTCATCAGAGATAAATACATGTCGAGAAGGGTTAAAGCCTGGATCAATGGACAGCAAACAAAAAGGGACTTTTCCATATTCATACAAGTGCGAGATTTTTGGGAGATCAAACAAAGCATGTTGGGCTTGTACATAATTTATGTTGGGAGCTCTGTTAAATCAAGACATATCAAACACATTGAACGTCTTAACAAAGAGTCATGGGGAAGTGGGCTAATGATGTGTTTATCCAGTACAATGGGCTGGACATGAAGAGAGGGTTAGACCCTTTGCATTGCTTTTTCCTCCATGACTTGCTGGGATTCTAGCAGGCCTGGATGAAGGGTGAGAACGAGGAATTATACATAGCTATGTAGCTTTTTAGGGATGTGGTCATGCTGCTTATCCCCTCCTGGTGAAGCTTGGCTAGGATAAGCATAGAGAGAGATGACATCCTTTGCAGTGACATGACTGCCCAAGAAGTGATCCCACTGGGTTTCCCCTGGAACAAGCCAGCAGAACCTAGGCCCCAGACCCCAGCAGAAGGTATGAAGAGTCCTCTCTGTGACTTAGCCAGTGCAACACCAACAGTGTGTGGAGCCAAGCCACGATAGGGTGGGGCCATGCTGGCCAAGAGACACACTGATTGGGCACCTCTCCAGGTCAGCTTGTGCCTACAAGTCTCTGGTGAAGGCTGTAATGGATTTTAAAGCAGAACACATATGGGAGGGGGTAGTGGTGCCATCACCAGCTTCCTCTGGCAGTGAATTACTACTCATGTCCCTTTGCATGTCATCTTCAAATCCACTCAACTTTGGCTGAGCCTGAGGTCTCACCAGAACTGTATAAACGTGTCTAGCTCCAAGATATGAACCTTTTCCCTTTCAAGCCCTATGGAAGGGAAGGAATGAAATTTTTGCACAGAAAGTAATGGTCCTAAAACCTCTTTGCTCTACTGTCCTGTCGCAGAGCATGATTCGCTCTGAGCTGAAAATGGCTGGATCCAGGGAGAGTGGGAATATGACTAATGCTGTCTAGAAGCTGAAAAGGTAATTCTGCTCTAACTGCCTCCACTCTTCAGATTTAGGGCAGAGAATTCCCTGAACCTGAGCTCTGAACAAATGAGATCTCTTGAAGCTCTGTGTGTGTGACAGGGGACGGGGGTGGGGTGGAGTGGAGTGGAGTGGGGTGGAGTGGGGGGAGGGGAGGGATGAAATCACATAATTCCTCTTTCTTTTTTTAGGAAAGCCAGATTCTAAATATAGATTTAAGAAACTACTTAGTTTGCTGAGCAAGCAGCTGCAGGAAAGAGAGCACAGAGCAGGTCCAGGACAGTAGCCACTAGAGTAGCTTGCAAAGAACCTAGTATGGCTGTTATCCTTGTGACATGTTTGTGTCTTGTCACTGCGAGGAACATCCTTGTAACACAGTAAAGGAATATGTTGTTTCCTTGTGATGCCATGCGTGCAGGCCAAGGAGGAGATTCAAGTAGCCAAATACATTTGTGAACTGGCTTTCCCTTCCATTTTCTACCATGGCATGTTGCACACTGGATTCCTCAGACCTTTCTGCAATCTTTAACGCAGTATTTTTTTCAGATGGTGGATGTTGCTTGTTTGTATTTGTATTTGAATTGTGGTGGAACAAGTGTGCATGAAGCTCTCCCCAGGGTTGCTCCCAAGAATGAGATGTGTGCCTTGGGTTATGGAGGGAGCAGTATCCAGTGGGTAGAGCACGGGATGGGAAGATGGGACTCCTGAGTCCTGACTCTACCACTGACTCATGTAGTGACCTTGGGCAAGTCGCTCACCGGCTCTGTGCCTGTTTCCCCATCTGTAAAATGGGGGTTACGTTTACAGCAGGATTGGAGGGTTATTTAGCTTGATTGATGGCTGTCAAGTGTCATTGAATCCTATTATTACAGGTACAATATAAGTATAAAGCAACACTACTTGTCTTGGGGAGCATGGACTGACATACAATAACCAATGGGAAAGGGAATCTGGGGGAATATTTGCAGCTGGAGAAAGCTGTTGGCCTGACAGATCTGGAGACCATGAGACATACAGAGGACAGGCAGTGGCAGTGCAAGCTACATACATACTCCCTCTCTACCCTTTGAACCAGCCTCTACCATGACTGGAGGGACCACTCGTCATAATGGAAGGGGCAGTCAGTGTCCATGGCCTGCTTGTGGTTGAAATTGTGCTCAAGGATACAACTTTCCACTCTCCTTATGTGAACTAAAAAAATACCATCCTGTCAGACTTGAAGGGTCACAAGTAAAAAGAAGTGTGGTTTGGTGGTTAGTGTGGACTTAGAGTCTGATCCCGGTTCTGTCACTGACTCACTTCAGTCAAGTTTCTTACCCTCTCTGTGATTGAGTTCCCATCTGAATAATTGGACTAATTATGCTCATAGGAATGTGTTGGGAAAGTTATTTCCCAAAGGCCTACAAAGAGCTTTGAGATCCTCATGTGAGAGGGTGAAAAGCAAAATGAAGTGGTGTTATCACAAGCTCCATATACTTGAGGAACAGCACACTGATATGGAGGGACCATAGCCTTTGAATGAATAATTTAAAAGGCAATGTTAAATCAAATAAAACAGTAGATCTTTGGTGAAGATTATAGAAATGCCTTGAGTCCTGTAGATCCAGTCTTGCTGGGGGGATAGTCTATTGTCTTACAGCTCATCCCAGTTGCTGCAATGGTTGAGGCTGGAGCTGCTGGCTATCCTAGCATCCAGGAGCTGGAGCTTTTTCTCTCAAGGCCCCAAGTTTATGAAGTGCTCTCCCTTCCTGCAGAAGCCAGAGCACATTCAAGGTTGACTGCTTTTTAATTTCTTTTTGTTCATATTTGATGGAAGGGGGGCTCTTGGTAATGGGTTCCTTTTATTGCATCCTGCACTCCTTTATTTGAACTAATGGAAAGTGCAAGGTCCAAGACTTTCTTAATCATAGCAATTAAAAGGCTGTTTGTTTTAATAGGCATATCATTTGTTTATCCCCAGAGGGCCATTTCAGCAACTGCTTAATAGTCCACTGGAAAGAGTTGTCCAGGGTGCTGAAATGGACCACTCGCAAGGGACATAATGCTTCCTTGTGTCCGTCCCAGAGCATGCAGTTTGACCAGAAAAGTTCATGCTGAAATCAAAGGCTGTACTAAGAACTAACAAGGCCCTGATTTATTTAGAGCATTGTGCTATTGCATATCGTAGATTAACACATTCTCTGTCAGAGATTACCTTGACATAAGGCCAGTTTTGGTAGTTCTTGATTCTCTTGAATTTCTCTATAAACATCTCTTTGTGAACTGTGCCATGCAAAGCTCTTCATGTCTTTAAACAGCATGAAATAGAGTAGATGACATCAAAACACTAATAATTTAAACTAATTCTTATTGATTTAATGCCTTATCTTTTGTAAGTTAAAGGGCATAAATCATATTTTACTGTGTTATAACAGGGTAAATGCATCAATGCACTGAACATTTGAAAACTATTAAACTCTATAACTGGAATAAAAAATATCACTGAGTGCATATTTATATGTGTGATTATATTTTTTACTGTGACAATAAAATGCTCCAATTTTAGTGTATAATAGGGAATTAAGCATAGAACTAAGCCAAAATCTCCTGTGTTCTAATCTCAGTGCTGGCACTGTCTTGACATATTGGTTTGGACAAGTCATTTAACTTTTCTGTATTGCCTTGTCCATTTGTAAAGTGGGGATAAAAAGGTCTGCTTGCCTAACACTACTGGGGATTAATGAATGTTTAAAAGCACTTTGAAAAATGCAAGTGTTGGTTGTTATTTGTTAATTATATAGAGTTAGGTAAAAAACTGCTGAAGGAGAAACAGTAGCAAGCTACTGCACTACCAAAATCTGGGCTACCAATACCAGTTCAAATTACTGCATTACCTTTTTTTTTCTCACTCTCCTTCTCCCCACCCCCCACCCATATGGCATAATACATTTTACATGTTACAGGGAAAATAATAATGTAGGCATATTTGATCTGCTCTGAAAATCATACAGAATCCTGGACTGTTCAGACAAATTTGGGCGAGGGATAATTTAATATATAATGAAGATAATTCAACTGAAAGGCTAAATACATCTAAAATATCTTGCTAACCCTTCCTCCTCCCCAAACTTGATGAGTGAATTCCATAGGAATTTTATCAAGGCTGGAGCACTGGTTGTAGTGAATCAGATGTGACAGAGTAGCTCTAATCCACTGAGACATAGGCCAATGCCAGTAGTGAATGCCTTGTCTGGTTCCCCTCCCTACCTGTGGCTCTGACCCTATTAACACTTAAACATATATGCAAGTTTCCTACTTGGAGTAGACCTGCTGATGTCAATGACAGTAAAGTTAAACACGTGCCGGATCAGGACCTGTCTTAGTAACTTAGGCCTAGATCCTCAAAGATATTTAGCCTCATCCACCTCATCCCCCTGATCCGGTGGTCTATAGCAGACTCCCACCACTACATCACTCTTGTTGCTCACACTTCTAAACTTAATCCAGAGACACTCAGGTTTTTCTGCAGATTCGTACCGGAGCTCTGAGCAGTCATACTGCTCCCTTACATACAGTGCTACTCCACCACCTTTTCTGCCCTGCCTGTCCTTCCTGAACAGTTTATAACCATCCATGACAGTACTCCAGTCATGTGAGTTATCCCACCAAGTCTCTGTTATTCCAATCGCATCATAATTCCCTGACATCACCAGGACCTCCAGTTCTCCCTGCTTGTTTCCAAGGCTTTGTGCATTCGTATATAAGCACTTGAGAGAACCTGCTGATCGCCCCTCATTCTCAGTATGAGGCAGGAGCCCTCCCCTCACAGACGTTCCTGCCTGTGCTTCCTCCCGGTATCCCGTTTTCCCACTTACCTCAGGGCTTTGATCTCCTTCCCCCGGTGAACCTAGTTTAAAGCCCTCCTTACTAGGTTAGCCAGCCTGCTCGCAAAGATGCTCTTCCCTCTCTTCGTAAGATGGAGCCCGTCTCTGCCCAGCACTCCTCCTTCATGGAACACCATCCCATGGTCAAAGAATCCAAAGCCTTCTCTCCGACACCACCTGCGTAGCCATTCGTTGACTTCCACGATCCGACGGTCCCTGCCCCGTCCTTTTCCTTCCACGGGGAGGATGGACGAGAACACCACTTGCGCCTCAAACTCCTTTATCCTTCTTCCCAGAGCCACGTAGTCCGCAGTGATCCGCTCAAGGTCATTCTTGGCAGTATCATTGGTGCCCACGTGGAGAAGCAGGAAGGGGTAGCGATCCGAGGGCTTGATGAGTCTCGGCAGTCTCTCCGTCACATCGCGAATCTTAGCCCCTGGCAAGCAGCAGACTTCTCAGTTTTCCCGGTCAGGGCGGCAGATAGATGACTCAGTCCCCCGGAGGAGAGAGTCCCCGACCACCACCACCCGCCTCCTTCTCTTGGGAGTGGTGGTCGTGGAACCCCCAACCTCAGGACATCGCATCTCATGCCTTCCAACCAGCGGAGTCTCCTTCTGCTTTCTCCCCCCAGACGTATCGTCTGGTCCACTCTCCGCAATGGTACCTGTGGAGAGAACATGAAAGCGGTTAGTTAGCTGTGTCTGCGTTGCTGGAACCCGGACATTCCCCCTTCTTCTTCTGGAGGTCACATGTTGCCAAGCTTCTTCATTGGCCTCTTGGCTCCGCTGTGCAACCTGCTCTAAATCTTTAGAGCTTTGCGCCCGTAGAAGCATATCCTGACGTTTGTCCAGAAAATCCTCAGATTCTCATGTGCAACGCAGGGTCGTTATCTGTTGCTCCAGACTTTCAATCTTCTCTTCCAATATGGAGACCAGCTTGCACTTTGTACAGACAAAGTCGCTTCTGTCCTGTGGAAGAAAGACAAACATGGCACATCCAATGCAGGTCACAACAGCTGAACCCCCCCCTTCCATATCACTTTCCTACTATGAGCTTCCTCAGAGAAGTTGACAAGATGTAAGCCTCACTGGGCTCACTCCAGGCGAACTCCCAGGCAAACTCCTGCTGTGTGCTGCTCTGCTGTCCCCCGCTGCTCAGCTGGTTCGCCGCCGCTCAGCTGGTTCCCGAAGCTCTGGCTATTTTTAAACAGCCAGGCTTCCCTGAAACAAACAGGCTTTCTTCCGGCAACTCGCAGAAGCTACTAGATCGCACGCCCTGGTTCTCATGGGTGACTTTAATTTTCCTGATATTTGCTGGGAGAGCAATACAGCGGTGCATAGACAATCCAGGAAGTTTTTGGAAAGCGTAGGGGACAATTTCCTGGTGCAAGTGCTAGACGAGCCAACTAGGGGGGGAGCTTTTCTTGACCTCCTGCTCACAAACAGGGAAGAATTAGTGGGGGAAGCAAAAGTGGATGGGAATCTGGGAGGCAGTGACCATGAGATGGTGAAGTTCAGGATCCTGACACAGGGAAGAAAGGTAAGCAGCAGGATACGGACCCTGGACTTCAGAAAAGCAGACTTTGACTCCCTCAGGGAGTGGATGGGTAGGATTCCCTGGGGGACTAACATGAAGGGGAAGGGAGTCCAGGAGAGCTGGCTGTATTTCAAGGAATCCCTGTTGAGGTTACAGGGACAAACCATCCCGATGAGTCGAAAGAATAGTAAATATGGCAGGCGACCAGCTTGGCTTAATGGTGAAATCCTAGCGGATCTTAAACATAAAAAAGAAGCTTACAAGAAGTGGAAGGTTGGACATATGACCAGGGAAGAGTATAAAAATATTGCTCGGGCATGTAGGAATGAAATCAGGAGGGCCAAATCGCACCTGGAGCTGCAGCTAGCAAGAGATGTCAAGAGTAACAAGAAGGGTTTCTTCAGGTATGCTGGCAACAAGAAGAAAGCCAAGGAAAGTGTGGGCCCCTTACTGAATGAGGGAGGCAACCTAGTGACAGAGGATGTGGAAAAAGCTAATGTGCTCAATGCTTTTTTTGCCTCTGTCTTCACTAACAAGGACAGCTCCCAGACTGCTGCACTGGGCATTGCAACATGGGGAGTAGATGGCCAGCCCTCTGTGGAGAAAGAGGTGGTTAGGGACTATTTAGAAAAGCTGGACGTGCACAAGTCCATGGGGCCGGACGAGTTGCATCCGAGAGTGCTAAAGCAATTGGCGGATGTGATTGCAGAGCCATTGGCCATTATCTTTGAAAACTCGTGGCGAATGGGGGAAGTCCCAGATGACTGGAAAAAGGCTAATGTAGTGCCAATCTTTAAAAAAGGGAAGAAGGAGGATCCTGGGAACTACAGGCCGGTCAGCCTCACCTCAGTCCCCGGAAAAATCATGGAGCAGGTCCTCAAGGAATCAATCCTGAAGCACTTACACGAGAGGAAAGTGATCAGGAACAGTCAGCATGGATTCACCAAGGGAAGGTCATGCCTGACTAATCTAATCGCCTTCTATGATGAGATTACTGATTCTGTGGATGAAGGGAAAGCAGTGGATGTATTGTTTCTTGACTTTAGCAAAGCTTTTGACACGGTCTCCCACAGTATTCTTGTCAGCAAGTTAAAGAAGTATGGGCTGGATGAATGTACTATAAGGTGGGTAGAAAGTTGGCTAGGTTGTCGGGCTCAACGGGTAGTGATCAATGGCTCCATGTCTAGTTGGCAGCCGGTGTCAAGTGGAGTGCCCCAGGGTTCGGTCCTGGGGCCGGTTTTGTTCAATATCTTCATAAATGATCTGGAGGATGGTGTGGATTGCACTCTTAGCAAATTTGCGGATGATACTAAACTGGGAGGAGTGGTAGACACGTTGGAGGGCAGAGATAGGATACAGAGGGACCTAGACAAATTGGAGGATTGGGCCAAAAGAAACCTGATGAGGTTCAATAAGGATAAGTGCAGGGTCCTGCACTTAGGACGGAAGAACCCAATGCACAGCTACAGACTAGGGACCGAATGGCTAGGCAGCAGTTCTGCAGAAAAGGACCTAGGGGTGACAGTGGACGAGAAGCTGGATATGAGTCAGCAGTGTGCCCTTGTTGCCAAGAAGGCCAATGGCATTTTGGGATGTATAAGTAGGGGCATAGCGAGCAGATCGAGGGACGTGATCGTTCCCCTCTATTCGACATTGGTGAGGCCTCATCTGGAGTACTGTGTCCAGTTTTGGGCCCCACACTACAAGAAGGATGTGGATAAATTGGAGAGAGTCCAGCGAAGGGCAACAAAAATGATTAGGGGTCTGGAACACATGACTTATGAGGAGAGGCTGAGGGAACTGGGATTGTTTAGTCTGCGGAAGAGAAGAATGAGGGGGGATTTGATAGCTGCTTTCAACTACCTGAGAGGTGGTTCCAAAGAGGATGGTTCTAGACTATTCTCAGTGGTAGAAGATGACAGGACAAGGAGTAATGGTCTCAAGTTGCAGTGGGGGAGGTTTAGGTTGGATATTAGGAAAAACTTTTTCACTAGGAGGGTGGTGAAACACTGGAATGCGTTACCTAGGGAGGTGGTAGAATCTCCTTCCTTAGAAGTTTTTAAGGTCAGGCTTGACAAAGCCCTGGCTGGGATGATTTAATTGGGGATTGGTCCTGCTTTGAGCAGGGGGTTGGACTAGATGACCTCCTGAGGTCCCTTCCAACCCTGATATTCTATGATTCTAT
This sequence comes from Natator depressus, assembly GCF_965152275.1. NCBI lineage: Eukaryota > Metazoa > Chordata > Testudines > Cheloniidae > Natator > Natator depressus. Next base: position 41,058,484 of record NC_134243.1, read on the forward strand.
GATTCTATGATTCCTAACTTCCTTTGGTCAATAAAATCATGAATGATGTGGAGAAAGTGAATAGGCAAGTGTTATTTACCCCTTCACATAACACAAGAGCTAGATGTCACTCAATAAAATTAATAGGCAGCAGGTTTAAAACAAACAAAAGGAAGTACTTCTTTACACAATGCACAGTCAACCTATGGAATTCGTTGCCAGGGGATGTTGTGAAGGCCAAAAGTATAACAGGGTTCTAAAAAGAATTAACTAAATTCATGGAGGCTAAGTTCATCAGTGTCCATCAATGGCTATTAGTCAGGGACACAATCCTATGTTCTCGGTATCCCTAAATGTCTGACTGCCAGAATCTAGGACAAATGAGAGCGTGCTGGATCACTTGAAATTGCCCTATTCTGTTCATTCCCTCTGAAGAATCTGGCACTGGCTGTTGTCAGAGACAGAACACTGGGCTTAGATGGACCATTGGTCTGACCCAATATGGCTATTCTTCTTGATTTCAGTGGATGTTAGGAGCCTAAACGTCTTGTAAGGATCTGGACCTTAGCCTCTATTGCAGGTCTGGCACAGCACCATTGCTCACATTCCATCCGCTTGCATACATTTTAACCTGCAGTGGACATGGAGTTTGGTGTAGTCCAAGTTCTATGGAGAACTGGAACATGCACAACTGATGGGAAGCAGTCAGCGCTGATGAGTATGGCCAGGGTGTTAGTCTGGTAAACTGTTATAGGAAGCAGACTTTGCAGTATGCTGTCACGTGATGCACACCTTATTATCGGTACTCTTCAGTGGTTATTTATGGATGGCAGAGTATACATCTTATTTGCATAGCTTAGTACAGAGTTAATGAAAGTAATTTATCTCATTCTTTTAACAGGTCTCCTAATCATTTTCCATTATGTAGCATTCAGCTTTTCTGGGTTTTTTAGTCATTTAACACAAGCATTCTCTTTGTGGGTGTTTATTTCAGAGAGGTTTTTCGCGTGCATAGCACATTTGAATAGATCACTATGAGTAAATGAACTTATTTAGCAGGTGAATTCCTACACTGGGTATTTGCCTAACTGTCCTTTAATGCATTTAGTAGCAGTGACTCACCACATCTCTTCTATTATCTCTGTGAATAATGCAAAGTTATGACCATCCAACAGAAATACACCAACTCCTGGTTGGAAAAAATAATACTCAAAATAGAGGAAAGTGTCTGTCTATCCCTCCTTCCTTGTGTCTCTCGCTCCTCATTCTACCCAGTGAGTAGCTGCTTTCTGAAATGAACCCTTTCCTCCAACCCCCCCAAACCCTACCATTCCCACTCCAGTCATGCTGACATCTGCTAATACACTTTACAAACAATGATTTTTATTTCTAGCCTGACTAGCAGTCCAGGGAATTAAACTGTGACCTGTTTCCTGTCAAGAAAGTTGCTGGTGAGTGTAGTAATATATCATTCAACTTGCATCCTCCAGGAGAGGGGAGCTGCTCCTTTGTCGGGGCGGGGGGGGGGGGGAATGCTTAAAGGCAGAAATTTAGGAAACATTCCCATGTAAAGAGTGACCATATAAAGAGGGGAATTCTTTTCTCTGAATCAGCTCTTAACCAGCACCCAAGACTGGTCTTGTTGGAGATGGTGGGTGTTTTTGATGGGATGTGGTCATTAAATATACCATTGCACTCTTTGTAAAAGTAGGAAGGTTAGCCATGGTATCTCATTTAAATTCCACTCCTGGTGATATTCTGGCTTTGGTTTTGCTTCATTTCTGTGCATTGGCAGAAAGCTACTTGGTTCAACCCAGAGCTGGCTGCATTGCAATGAAGGCTGAAAATGGCCCAAATGCTTTGTTAATTTAGAGTTAATGTATAGAATCATAGAAATGTAGGACTAGAAGGGTCCTCGAGAGGTCATCCAGTCCATCCCCTGCATGATGAAGCAGGGCCAAGTAAACCTAGATCATCCCTGACAGGTGTTTGTCCAAACCCTTCTTAAAAACCTCCAGTGATGGGGATTCCACAACTGCCCTTGGAAGCCTATTCCAGAGCTAAACTACCCTTATAGTTAGAAAGTTTTTCCTAATATCTAACCTAAATCTCCCTCACTGCAGATTAAGCTCATTATGTTTTTGTTCTACCATCAGCGGACATGGAGAACAATTGATCCCTGTTTTCTTTAACATATTAGAAGGCTGTTATCAGGTCCACACTCCATCTTCTTTTCTCAACACTAAACATGCCCAGAGTTTTTAATTTTCCCTCATAGGTCAGGTTTTCTAAACCTTTTAGTTTTTGTTGCTGTCCTCTGACTCTCTCCACATCTTTTTTTAAAGTCTGGCATCCAGAATTGTACCCAGTACTCCAGCAGCAGTCTCATCAGTACTGAGCAGAGCAGAGCAGGACAATTACCTCCCACGTCTTACATACGACAGTCCTGTTAATACATCCCAGAATGATATTTGTCTTGTTTGCAACAGCTTCAGATTGGCTCATATTCAATTTGTGATCCAGAAAAAGCCTCAGATCCTTTTCAGCAGCACTACTACCTAGCCAGTTATTCCCCATTTTGTATTTGTGCCTTTGATTTTTCATTTCTAAGTGCAAACTACTTTGCACTTGTCTTTATTGAATTTCATCTTGTTGATTTTAGACCAATTCTCCAATTTGTCATGGTCGTTTTGAATTCTAATCCTGTCCTCCTAAGTGCTTGCAACCCTCCCAGCTTGGTGCCACCTGCATATTTTATAAGAATACTCTCTGCTGCATTATCTAAGGAAGGATCCCCAAAGGGATTTAGACATTGCAACACCAAGCTTTGTGGTGCCTAACTTTTAGAGGCCTAGAAAATCACAGGTTCAACACTGAGATCTGCAACGCTGGGTTAGGTACCTAGACTCCCTATCCATTGCATAGGGAGAGATCAGCACCTTGGAATGCAATCCACAAAAGCCAACACATTAGCCCCCACCTAAGCTAGCCAATGGGTGATGATGACAAGAACAAAGGGTGTGTAAGCCACATCCCTTTCATGGAGATAGGCACCTAAGTCCAGGCTGCAGGGAGGCGTCTTTCTCCCCCTCTGCCAGGTGGGGCGGGGGCTGTACCTGGGTCTCCCACATCCCAGGTAAGTACTCTAACCACTGAGCTAAGAGATGTTAGGTGGGCACCACCTCCTTCTCTGGCCAGACTCTGAATTGGACCCAGTCTGCTAGGTAGTCTCTGAGCATGTCTGCTGGAGTGGGCCCTGCACACAACTTAGGTGGCTGAATGCCTTTCTTCCCCTGGCTTGTGAATCGCTCTGGGGCTCAGGCAGAAGAGAGGCGTCCAGACACAGGAGAAAGGCAGCTGTTCACATGCCCAGAAACAGGAGTGTGGGGACCCAGGGAACTTTTACTCTGAAAAGCTTAGTTGCGGAGAGAGTTTAGGCAGCTACAGAGTTTACAGGAGTTTTCTAAATCACAGTGGAGCCAAAACTGGGACGTAGGCACATAACACCTGACTTAGATGCCTGTGTCTGGAGTTTAGGTGGAATAGTAACTTCATGGATTCCACCACGGCTCATTAATGAGAACGTTGAATAGTGCGAGACCCAGGAAAGACCCCTGAGGGTATGTCTACACTGCAACCAGACACCCTCAGTTCCTGTGCCAGCAGATTCGGGCTCAGACTAAGGTGCTGTTTAATTGTTGCGTAGACATTTGAGCTCAGGCTGCAGCCTGTGCTCTGGGACTCTCCCACCTCGCAGGGTCCTAGCACCCAGGCTCCAACCAAGCCCAAATGTCTATACAGTAGTTAAATCGCTCGTTAGCCCAAGCCCCATGAGCCGGAGTCAGCTGGCACAGGCCAGCTGCAGGTTTTTAATTGCAGCATAGACATACCCTGAGAGACCCCACAAGATGCATCCTCCCAGTCTGACAGTGAACCATTGATGATTACTGTCTGAGTGTGGTTTTTCAACCAGTTGTGCACCTACCTCATAGTAATTTTATCTAGACCACATTTTCCTAGTTTGCTTATGTTATGTGGGACTGTGTCAAAAGCCTGACTAAAATCAAGATATAGCATGTCTACTCCCCCCCGCCTCCCTCCCCCTCACCCTCCCCGGCATCCACGAGGCCAATAACCCTGTCAAAGAAGGAAATTAGGTTGGTTTGGCATGATTTGTTCTCGACAAAACCATGCTGGTTATTACTCAGCACCCTATTATCCTCTGGGTGCTTACAAACTGATTGTATGATAATTTGTTCCAGGACCTTTCCAGGAACTGAAGTTAGGCTGACTGGTCTGTAATTCCGCAAGTCCTCCTTTTCTCCCTTCTTTAAAAAACAGCACTATGTTTGCCCTTCTGCAATCCTCCTGGACCTCACCTGTGCTCTGAGTTCTCAAAGATAATCTGAGATTGCTTCAGTGGTTCCTTACGTACCCTCAGGTGAATTTCATCAGGCCCTGCCAACTTGAATACATCTAACTTATCATAATATTCTTTAACTTGTTCTTTCCCTATTCTGGCTTGCATTCCTTCCTGTTTGTTGTTGCTTAAGTATATTTTTCTTATGAAACTGTGGACACTTAAAAATCCAGGAGAACATAAGGTAGCATTTGTGCCCAACACAATACCAGTCTCCAAACATTAGACATTGCAACACCAAGCTTTGTGGTGCCTAACTTTTAGAGGCCTAGAAAATCACAGGTTCAACACTGAGATCTGCAACGCTGGGTTAGGTACCTAGACTCCCTATCCATTGCATAGGGAGAGATCAGCACCTTGGAATGCAATCCACAAAAGCCAACACATTAGCCCCCACCTAAGCTAGCCAATGGGTGATGATGACAAGAACAAAGGGTGTGTAAGCCACATCCCTTTCATGGAGATAGGCACCTAAGTCCAGGCTGCAGGGAGGCGTCTTTCTCCCCCTCTGCCAGGCTGATACCGTCCATGATATTGATCCAGACCAACACACTGATACCCCTCCGACACACAATCATTTTCTGTTCCATAATAATATCTCCTCTTAATGCACACAGCCAAAAACTTAAAATCCCACTGCAGCGTGCACTCTGAACTTTGTCCTTCCAACACTACAATATTTAATTTAATGTCAGTTATTGTAAAAAAACAATCCTAGCACGTCCACACAGCATGTACTTGGTATTGAACAGAAAGCTGATTTGACTCGCTGGTCAAAAATCACAAACGAACATCTGCTAGGTATTTACACTGTGACTTTTAAAAAATCAGATCAGCTATGCAATACCCACTGCCATTCAGAAATTCACACAAATATGATTGAAATGCACATGCTCACCCTCTTTCATAGGCATATCCATAGAACGTTTTAACTGAATTACAGATTACCAGGTCAGAGTTAAGGGTGTGGGCTGCAGTGTGATTTTTTTCAGTTGTAAGGTGTGTGATAGTATTGTATTAAAAGCAAGTATGTTAGAACTGGCTGGTCAGACAGTGTGACTGAGCAGCTCAAAACAAGAGGAAAACCAGCACTAAGTCAGCTAAAATAAATCACATGCTGTTAATTTTCTATGTAAGCTTTTGGAAATGGGAGGGGAGCTGTGGTCAGCAAGACAGGAAATGGGAAGCAGTGGATGTATTGTTTCTTGACTTTAGCAAAGCTTTTGACACGGTCTCCCACAGTATTCTTGTCAGCAAGTTAAAGAAGTATGGGCTGGATGAATGCACTATAAGGTGGGTAGAAAGTTGGCTAGATTGTCGGGCTCAACGGGTAGTGATCAATGGCTCCATGTCTAGTTGGCAGCTGGTGTCAAGTGGAGTGCCCCAGGGGTCGGTCCTGGGGCCGGTTTTGTTCAATATCTTCATAAATGATTTGGAGGATGGTGTGGATTGCACTCTCAGCAAATTTGTGGATGATACTAAACTAGGAGGAGTGGTAGATATGCTGGAGGGCAGAGATAGGATACAGAGGGACCTAGACAAATTGGAGGATTGGGCCAAAAGAAATCTGATGAGGTTCAATAAGGATAAGTGCAGAGTCCTGCACTTAGGACGGAAGAACCCAATGCACAGCTACAGACTAGGGACCGAATGGCTAGGCAGCAGTTCTGCGGAAAAGGACCTAGGGGTTACAGTGGACGAGAAGCTGGATATGAGTCAGCAGTGTGCCCTTGTTGCCAAGAAGGCCAATGGCATTTTGGGATGTATAAGTAGGGGCATAGCGAGCAGATCGAGGGACGTGATCGTTCCCCTCTATTCGACATTGGTGAGGCCTCATCTGGAGTACTGTGTCCAGTTTTGGGCCTCACACTACAAGAAGGATGTGGATAAATTGGAGAGAGTCCAGCGAAGGGCAACAAAAATGATTAGGGGTCTGGAACACATGACTTATGAGGAGAGGCTGAGGGAATTGGGATTGTTTAGTCTGCAGAAGAGAAGAATGAGGGGGGATTTGATAGCTGCTTTCAACTACCTGAGAGGTGGTTCCAGAAAGGATGGTTCTAGACTATTCTCAGTGGTAGAAGATGACAGGACAAGTAGTAATGGTCTCAAGTTGCAGTGGGGGAGGTTTAGGTTGGATATTAGGAAAAACTTTTTCACTAGGAGGGTGGTGAAACACTGGAATGCGTTACCTAGGCAGGTGGTAGAATCTCCTTCCTTAGAAGTTTTTAAGGTCAGGCTTGACAAAGCCCTGGCTGGGATGCTTTAATTGGGGATTGGTCCTGCTTTGAGCAGGGGGTTGGACTAGATGACCTCCTGAGGTCCCTTCCAACCCTGATATTCTATGATTCTATGATTCTAAGGGAAACATCCTTAAGCCAATCTCTCTGTAAGTTGTAGTCCACACTATGGAAAACGTTTGAGATCTAGTAGTCACAGCACAGAACTGCAAGTCGAGTTCTGGTCTCTGCAGTGCCACAGACTTGCTGTGTGACCATTAGACTATCCCTTAACTTCCCCATGTCTCCGGTTCCTCATCTGTAAAATGGAGATGATAATCCTTACCTACCTTTCAGGGGAGTTATGAGGCTAAATTTGTTACTGTTTGGGAAGTGCTTTGGGATCCTTGGGAGGTGGTGGAGAAATGCAGTGCATGGTTATTAATAATTGCTACGAGCCCTTCCAAACGTCATATGCATTTTTATTAATTTCTGTCAATAATTTAGAAAGGGCAAAAAAAGGCTTCTTACTGCAAGTATAAAATGACATTATGATGTTTGACCCCTAGGATATTGGGATCACTGAGCAACCATTGACACTAAATTAATGATCCTTCACTAATTGTGTTGCATTTGACCTAGATATAGGTGGGCTGCGGCTTCCTCATTGTTGCATTTATAACTTCTAGGAATTCTGGTTAGCAAATTCCACTAGGCACCTCTTTTTGCAGTGTGGGAATGGTGTCTAGGCCAAAATCCTGGTACTTTTCAACCTCAGTTATCTTCTTTGTAGCGGCCAAAAGTTGTATTTGCTCGCCATTTGGGGCACTCAGTAGTGAGTAGTCAGTACATTGGATATAGATGCTCATTGTCTCTATTCCATATGTGATGCCTTCTAAATGCCAGGAACAAAAGGAATCGATGGCATTTGTCTTGACTCACTTCTCCAAACCTGGGCTAAAACTCTGCTTTAAGTACCACATGGAAATGAAGGTTATGACTTAATCTCTGCTTGTCTGCCTCACAAAACAACTGTGTGTGTGCGTGCGCGCGCGCGCGCAAGACTCAAAACTCAGCATTATAATGTCAGTGGCACTGCCGTTGAGCAGGTCAAGGCTGGCATGTGTTGGCAGAGCTAGGAGGGGGTCCTAGGACTGGAGCAGCAGAGACTGCAGTATTCAGGACCACAGGGAGCTGGCAGAGCTGTGTATCTGGATTAATTTACAGTGGACTTGTTTCAGAGTAACAGCCGTGTTAGTCTGTATTCGCAAAAAGAAAAGGAGTACTTGTGGCACCTTAGAGACTAACCAATTTATTTGAGCATGAGCTTTCGTGAGAAGTGAGCTGTAGCTCACGAAAGCTCATGCTCAAATAAATTGGTTAGTCTCTAAGGTGCCACAAGTACTCCTTTTCTTTTTACAGTGGACTGGAATACGAGGGAGTTCTGCGAATCAGGATTGAAGTATATTGCTCAACCTGTGTGTGGGAAATTTCCTGCTACTCACACTGACTAGTTAGCCAATGCCATCAGTTTCTCACTCTCTGCTGAACCCTAAAATCACCTGCTGATGTTGAGAAAGGCAGGCAGAGAAATCAAAAGATCTCTGCAGAAAGCGACTGTCACCTTTATGTGTATTCAGGGCTGGCTGCTGCTTTAGCTTTCATCTGCTTCCTTTGAAACTTGGGGAGGAATAATGCTCTTCTTCTGTGTGTGCATCTCCCTCTGTATTCCAACAGTTAGATTAAAGATGGCTGAAAGGATTTTTCTCTTGGGAACACATATACCAATTTCTTCCAGACTGGCATGCTGTTGTGTGATTATCTAAATTACTTGAAAAGGAAAGCTGCGTCATCATATCAGGCCCTTAATACACAAGTTTGCAGCTTGGATTTGTTCAGTACTAGCACGTATTGCGATATGGAATGATGGTGCTCTGAGGCATACAGACTCATCTCGTTGCTTCTTACATCAGCTACTGTGCTTGCATGCTAGATAGGCAGTTGCACTGGGTATGTGGCAGGGCAATGACCATGCATCGAAGAGCAAGATAAAATTATCTGATGGGATTTTCAGAGGCACTCACTGTTGGCCTAACTTTGCTTCCACTTAAGTTCATTACAATGGGCTTCAATGGGACCAGATTTAGGTCAATGCTGAATACTTCTGAAAATCCCCACTCTGTGTGTTGTGTGTGTCTCTGTCTGTCTGTCTGTCTGTTTGTCTGTGTGTATATATATCTTACGTTTGGGGAGTGAGTTTTCATTGATGTATACAGAGAAGTCTTTTGTTAACAAAATAAAGATGAGGGGTCAGATCCCCAGCTTGCACAAATTGATGTAGCTCCATTGAACTTGCTAGAGCTATGCTGTTTTATACCAGCTGAGAATCTAGCCCAAGATACAGGCGCAAGGAGTAAAATTCTTACCTAGATCTTCATTCTGAACATCCCAAAGTTGGGTGTGGTTGATGCAAACCCATCTTGGCTATGTAGCCAATTTGCCAAGAAACATGTGCTATGTCTGTTTCACAGATCAAATTCTGTGCTTGGTTACATCAATGAAAATCCAGAGCAGCTCCACTGAAGAGTGCCCCTGGTGTAAATAGGAGTGGAATTTATCTCTTGTATTGTAAGCCTTTTGGGACAGTGACCTTGTCTTCCTCTTTGTACTCTCCATGGCAAAGAATATATTGGTTGCTCAGGAAATGAAGAATAAATAAAATATCTTGTGACTGTGTGAGTAAGCAAACAAAGCCGATAGATGAGTTTGCCCTGTGCACTTCGTTCATTTACTTTGACAAGCACATTTTAATTTTAATTGTTTATGCTACTTCTACATGATATACTACAGGGCATTTACTGCTATTTTAAGAAGTAATGCAATCTTGGTGATAATGAGGCCACGTTACATTGATGTCTCCACGAGGATTGGAGTGAGGCCACTAGGTTACTGTGAGACTCCTCAGCAAAGTCTGAGAACTAGTGAGGTTTTCTGTCTGTCTTACTCTGGATTAGCTTCTGCAGCAGCATCATGTGATCACTTATCTATTCTACTAATACTTGGTATAACCAGCAAGTGGTTTATAACATCAGGGATTATGCTCAGACACACAGTGCTTTCCAAAAATAAAATGAATGCTGTTCTGAGAGCCCTTCAGATAATATTGATTGATCAATAAAGAAAAGACCAGAGTATCAGAGACTGGTTTGAGGGCACAGAAGTGAAATGTTTCCCTTGGTTACTTTGACAATGAAATACATATCTTCAGGCATGCAACTATGAGCTGTATTGATCATTTCTGCACTGCATGGGCATCCAGGGAGCACTGTCTAAACTCCCCAAATCCAGTCTCCGCACACGCTAGGCACAGTGAGAAATCTAAGCTGAATTCTCAGGCTCCATGTAGTGCAGAGTCCTCTTTCTGATCGTGATCAGCACCATCTGCTTCAGAGGCAGGTGCAAGAAACCCGCAGTGGGCAGTTCTGAGAGAGCCTGCTCAAAGCACTACATTCCTTCTGACTCCCAAAGATCAAAGGTTGGCTTATGCCGGAAGTGGGAGGGTTTGTATCCCTTCCATTAGCTTTTTTTTTGTAGTGTTTGTTTATTGTTAGAATGGTGGTTGTTTTTGTCAGCCATGTAAATGTCTTGGTCTCTTGGGTTATTGCAAAGCCCTGATCAGGATTTTGGAGTGGACACCCCCATTGCACCCTACACCCCCATCAGGACCCACCATGCCAGCAACCTAATATCCCTCTTTACGTTAAGTGCCTAAATACAGTAGTCATCTGGTGTGCCCTAGACGTACCTCTGACAGGCAGGCAGGGCTTGAGGAAGCTAATAAGAGTACAGTTCTATAAAGCAGATGACTTGGTCTCTCTCGCCCTGGGGCACCTCCTTTGGCTGATCTCCTGTCTCTGTCTCGCTGTCCAGGTTCTACTGGGATCTGACCATGCTGCTCCTGATGGTGGGAAACCTGATCATTATCCCTGTGGGCATCACTTTCTTCAAGGATGAGAACACCACCCCATGGATCGTTTTCAATGTGGTCTCAGACACCTTCTTCCTCATCGACCTGGTCCTCAACTTCCGGACTGGCATCGTGGTAGAGGATAACACCGAGATCATCCTTGACCCCCAGCGAATTAAGATGAAGTACCTGAAGAGCTGGTTCGTGGTGGACTTTATCTCCTCCATCCCTGTGGACTATATCTTCCTGATTGTGGAGACCCGTATCGACTCGGAGGTTTACAAGACTGCCCGGGCTCTGCGTATCGTACGCTTCACCAAAATCCTCAGCCTTTTGCGCCTGCTAAGGCTCTCCAGGCTCATCCGCTACATCCACCAATGGGAGGAGGTGAGCAGAGGCTGTGTTTCATGTTCACTTGGGTCCTGAGGCCCCTTTCCCCTCACACCAGGAGCGCGGTTCCTCCCACTTCACACCACTGTAAGTGGGAGAAGACTTGGGTTCTAGATGTGGCTCTTGGCAAGTTGTCAGGAGGACCCTCAACCTGGCGAAATTTAGGCACTGTTGCTTTAGACTGTACTGTCTCTTTAAGGGTCACGATGTAATGTTGGATGATGTTGCACTGTTTAAAATGAGAGTAAATTCAGGTCATCCCACTGCATGTCATATGAGATTGTAGAGTACCCGCAAGGAGAAATGGGTAGCCAGTCTGCCTGCTGTTGCTCTTCCAGAGCCAGAAAGCACTACCAGGTAAATCTCCTAGGGCAGGGGTTCTCACAACAAACTCACAACTCTGAGTGTGGCCACGAAATCGTGCAGGGGGCTGCTCTGACAATCTTTCCTAAAATATTTAATTAACTCTAGGAAAAACAAATAAATATGCACAGATACATATCCATGTTCCGACCCACCTCTGTCCCTATCTCCAGTGGCCTTTCAGCAAGAGCCCGCCCTGGGGAAGGTGGGTTGGGAACTCACCGGCTGCCTGCAGAGTCCCAGGCTCTCCATGCCCTGGCTGGGTGGGAGTGGGGGAGCTGATTAGAGGAGCACCCCAACAACCGAACATTGTAGCTGCTTTCACAGACAACAGCTGCCGCAGGCCCCACGCACACTGACCCCTCGTGTCTCCAGAGGCGCTGCCCAGAATGCAGGGCACTGATCCCTGCTGATGGAACATGCTGCCCTTGGTAACAGCTATTCAGGAGCAACAGCTGGGTGCTGCAGGGAGGGACCACTGCTTTCTGGGAGGGGAGACGGAGGGTAAGGGGTGGGCTGTGACTTAAGCTGTTTGGGAGGTGGTGGAACCTTTACATTGTCTCCCCCCCCCCACACACTATAAACGTATACATTGGGGGGGGCAGTGCCCCCCAATTTACATCCATACTTTAGAGGCTGTCGTGGCCACAAAAAAATCTGCAGGTGTCCGCGTTTGAGAAACGCTGACTTAGGGTATCAGCCTCTCTGCAGGTGCCTGCACAGACATGGACTTGGCCACAGATACATGTTTTCATGAACCTGCAGCACTTGTTTATCCAAGTAACTCAGTTCATTACATGCTTATCTCTTGAGTAAAGAGCTTGGTGATGTATTTATAACCTGCCAGCTTTTCTAAATTCTCAAGCGCCATGTTCAGGGGAAAAAGAAGCCAGACAATCTGCCGGCAAACAGGCATTGCTTGGTGATAAGGAGAAACCTAACAATCCGGCCCCCCGCACCTCCCTGGCCCTGTAAGGAAATTCCAACTTATGGGTGCTGATACTCTGCTTCCCAGGTTGGTTTGATTGGAGCCCCCTGCCTTGGCTATGGCCTAAGAAATGATCACCTCCCAGTCCCCTGCTCCCTCCACAGGAGCAGGGAAGGAGCACCTGATACTTATACCCATGTCTCAGGAGCATTTCTGCAGTGAAGGAAAGGCTGGTCAAGTGTCATGCATTTTTCTCTTCTCTGTACCCCAGCTAGCCCTGGGTTCCCCAGTTTTGGGAGCACTGATTTTATGCAATTGTGCCATTTCCTGTCATGCTTCCCACAGTGGCATGGCTAAGGAGGGCGTGTCCGCAGTCACTGTGAAATCCCTGGGGTTCATCTGTGTATCCTTATTAATAATAATTTGTATTAGAGTAGTGCTAAGGGTCCCCAATCAAGATCGGAGCCCCATTATGCTTGGCACTGTGTGGGGAGACAGTGAGGGGCAGTCGCCCCAAATAGCTTGTAAATAGAGAAGACAGATCAAAGTGAGGAAGAAAAGTAGAGGCATGGGCGGAGGGAGTGGCTTTCCCCAGGTCACACCACAGGTCAGAAGCAGAGCTGGGAACAGAATCCAGGCCTCCTCGTTCCAATCAGAGAGCAGAAACAATACCATATGAATTAAGTGACCAAACACACAATATGAATTGTGAGTAGATGAAGCAAACGAATCCATAGCCTGAAAATTGTCCGTCCAAAACCGTCCATTAATACTGATGAATAAATATGACTGATAAGATCAGTATCCATTCGCAAATGACTCAGAATAGGATTAATTCAGGCACAAATATTTGTGATGAGTAGAATCATAGGACTGGAAGGGACCTTAAGAGGTCATCTAGTCCAATCCCCTGCACTCATGGCAGGACTAAGTATTATCTAGACCATCCCTGACAGGTGTTTGTCTAACCTGTTCTTAAAAATCATAAAATCATAGACCTTAAGGTCAGAAGGGACCATTATGATCGTCTAGTCTGACCTCCTGCACAATGCAGACCACAAAATCTCACCCACCCACTCCTGTAACAAACTTCTAACCTATGTCTGAGCTATCCAAGTCCTCAAATCATGGTTTAAAGACTTCAAGGTGCAGAGAATCCTCCAGCAAGTGACCCGTGCCCCACACTGCAGAGGAAGGCGAAAACCACCCAGGGCCTCTGCCAATCTGCCCTGGAGGAAAATTCCTTCCCGACCCCAAATATGGCAATCAGCTAAACCCTGAGCATGTGGGCAAGACTCACCAGCCAGACACCCAGGAAAGAATTCTCTGTAGTAACTCAGATCCCACCCCATCTAACAACCCATCACAGGCCATTGGGCATATCTTCCGCTAATAGTTGATCAATTAATTGCCAAAATTAGGCTATCCCAACATATTGTCCCTTCCAGAAACTTATCAAGCTTAGTCTTGAAGCCAGATATGTCTTTTGCCCCCACTGCTTCCCTTGGAAGGCTATTCCACAACTTCACTCTGATGGTTAGAAACCTTCATCTAATTTCAAGTCTGAACTTCCTAACGGCCAGTTTATATCCATTTGTTCTTGTGTCCACATTGGTACTGAGCTTAAATAATTCTTCGCCCTCTGTGGTATTTATCCCTCTGTTATAGTTATAGAGAGCAATCATACCTCCTCTAAGACTTCTTTTGGTTAGGCTAAACAAGCCAAGCTCTTTGAGTCTCCTTTCATAAGACAGGTTTTCCATTCATCAGATCATCCTAGTAGCCCTTCTATGTACCTGTTCCAGTTTGAATTCATCTTTCTTAAACATGGGACACCAGAACTGCACACAATATTCCAGATGAGGTCTCACCAGTGCCTTGTATAATGGTACTAACAGCTCCTTATCACTACTGTAAATACCTCGCCTAATGCATCCCAAGACCGCATTAGCTTTTTTCGTGGCCATATCACATTGGCGGCTCATAGTCATCCTGTGATCAACCAATGATGGAGATTCCACAACCTCCCTAGGAAATTTATTCCAGTGCTTAACCACCCTGACAGTTAGGAAGTTTTTCTTGATGTCCAACCTAAACCTTCCTTGCTGCAATTTAAGCCCATTTCTTCTTGTCCTTCTTGTCTTAACCTCAGAGCTTAAGCAGAACAATTCTTCTCCCTCCTCCTTGTAACAACCTTTTATGTACCTGAAAACTGTTATCATGTCCCCTCTCAGTCTTCTCTTTTCCACACTAAACAAGCCCAATTTTTTCAGTCTTCCCTCATAAGTCATGTTTTCGAGACTTTTAATCATTTTTGCTGCTCTTCTCTGGACTTTCTCCAATTTGTCCACATCTTTCCTGAAATGTGGTGCCCAGAACTGGACACAACACTCCAGTGGAGCCCTAATTAGTGCAGAGTAGAGTGGAAGAATTACTTCTCGTGTTTTGTTTACAACGCTCCTGCTAATACATCCCAGAATGATGTTTGCTTTTTTTGCAACAGTGTTACACTATTGACTCATATTTAGCTTGTGGTCCACTATGACTCCCAAATCCCTTTCCGCAGTACTCCTTCCTAGGCAGTCATTTCCCACTTTGTATGTGTGCAATTGATTGTTCCTTCCTAAGTGGAGAACTTTGCATTTGTCCTTATTGAATTAAATCCTATTTACTTCAGACCATTTCTCCAGTTTGTCCAGATCATTTTGAATTATAATTCTATCCTCTAAAGCACTTGCAACCCCTCCCAGCTTGGTATCATCTGCAAACTTTATAAGTGTAAACTCTCTATGCCATTATCTAAATCACTGATGAAAATATTGAACAGAACCAGAACCAGAACTGATCCCTGCGGGACCCCACTCGCTATGTCCTTCCAGCATGACTGTGAACCACTGATCACTACTCTCTGGGAATGGTTTTCCAACCAGTTATGCACCCACTTTACAGTTGCTCCATCTAGATTGTATTTCCCTAGTTTGTTTATGAGAAGGTCATGCGAGACAGTATCAAAAGCTTTATTAATGTCAAGATATACCATGTTAACTGCTTCCCCCATCCACAAGGCTTATTACCTGTCAAAGAAAGCTATCCGATTTGTTTAACATGAGTATTTTGACTCTCTCTAACCCAGGAGTTTGTAGTGTTGAAGGAGCATGTTTCTTTCTGTGCTATTGTTCTGCTGGTCCAAGAGAATTAAATAATTTGGCTGCTTCTTGTACTGAACTTGTTTAAAACATCAGCAATTAAGAGCTAATCAGGAACCCTCTTCCCCTGCTACTCTCCTATCTCACAGTGGGCAGCGGCCCCTAATTTTGAGTCTGATAACATGACTAATGTGTGGTTTATTGCACCTTTGCTGCCGGCGACACTAAGCCCAGGGGTGGCTACCATTCGCATTACATCTCCAGATGCTCTGGAACACTCTGAAGATCGTGCTCTCCAGCGAGGTGTTATGCTGCAAGTGGAAGGGACAGATGGCAATGTATTGCCACTGGGGACTACAGTGCAGATGCCAGCAGTGCAAGCCCAGCCCTTTCTTTGGCACAGGACTGAGCCAAAACAGCTGGTTCTCAGGGATGACCCAATGGTAGGAAGGTTTCTTGGTTTTGGGTGGAGCAGCAAGAGATGTCCTTGTTGGGGTGTCACATGCTACAAAGCAGTGAGGTGTCAGGGAGGAGAGTTACTCCTCCTTCTTGGGCAGGATTAGTCTGTCCTGCTCACTGGAATCACACAGACAGTTCTCGTGTCTCTTACCCTGAAGTGCCTACAGCTGATCTGTCTCAGATGACAAGTTCCCATGCAGCTCTCCTCACTGCACAGACTCACTGTCACAGGCCAGAAATGTACAGCTGTAGCAGGGAGCCATGTGAGACTGGATTGACTGTGGGGGCAGGGCGTGAGGTGGAGGGCCAGCCAACCAGAGAGAGACAGAACAATGTGGGGGGTGGAGGGGAAGTGAGGGTCTGTCTGCGCTGGGGGCTAGCTGATATGGGAAAATGGCTGCATGTGTGTGGGCAAGCTGAGGAGAGGCTAACATGCAGTCACTCTTCCTTGTTAACTAGTGACGCCCATTGTCATCATTCTGTGTCTCTAACTAGCCAGCCCCCTACACACACAGCGGGAGTGTGGAGGGTAGTTAAGGAGAGGGGGAGGAGAGGGTGAGGAACATAGAATCATAGAAGATTAGGGTTGGAAGAGACCTCAGGAGGTCATCTAGTCCAACCCCCTGCTTAAAGCATGACCAACACCAACTAAATCATCCCAGCCAAGGCTTTGTCAAGCTAGGCCTTAAAAACCTCTAAGGATGGAGATTCTACCACCTCCCTAGGTAACCCATTCCAATGCTTCACCACCCTCCTAGTGAAATAGTGTTTCCTAATATCCAGCCTAGACCTCCCCCACTGCAACTTGAGACCATTGCTTCTTGTTCTGTCATCTGCCACCACTGAGAACAGCCGAGCTCCATCCTCTTTCGAACTCCCCTTCAGGTAGTTGAAGACTGCTATCAAATCCCCCCTCACTCTTCTCTTCTGCAGACTAAATAAGCCCAATTCCCTCAGCCTCGCCTCGTAAGTCATGTTCCCCAGCCCTCTGATCATTTTCGTTGCCCTCCACTGGACTCTCTCCAATTTGTCCACATCCTTTCTTTGGGGGGGGGACCAATATTGGATGCAGTACTCCAGCTGTGGCCTCACCAGTGCCGAATAGAGGGGAATAATCACTTCCTCAATCTGCTGACAATGCTCCTACTAATACAGCCCAAGATGCCATTGGCCTTCTTGGCAATGAGGGCACACTGCTGACTCATATCCAGCTTCTCGTCCACTGTAATCCCCAGGTCTTTCTCTGCAGAATTGCTGCTTAGCTACTTGGTTCCCAGCCTGTAGCGGTGCATGGGATTCTTCCGTCCTAAGTGCAGGACTCTGCACTTGTCCTTGTTGAACCGCATCAGATTTCTTTTGGCCCAATCCTCCAATTTGTCTAGGTCCCTCTGTATCCTATCCCTACCCTCCAGCATATCTACCACTCCTCCCAGTTTAGGGTCATCTGCTAACTTGTTGAGGGTGCAGTCTACGCCATCCTCCAGATCATTAATGAACATCTTGAACAAAACCGGCCCCAGGACCAACCCTTGGGGCACTCCACTTGATACCGGCTGCCAACTAGACAGCAAGCCGTTGATCACTACCCATTGAGCCCGACAATCTAGCCAGCTTTCTATCCACCTTATAGTCCATTCATCCAGCCCATACTTCTTTAATTTGCTGGCAAGAATCCTGTGGGAGACCGTATCAAAAGCTTTGCTAAAGTCAAGGAATAACATGTCCACTGCTTTCCCTTCATCCACCAAGCCTTTATCTCGTCATAGAAGGCAATTAGGTTCGTCAGGCATGACTTGCCCTTGGTGAATCCATGCTGACTTTTCCTGATCACTTTCCTCTCCTCGAAGTGCTTCAGAATTGATTCCTTGAGGATCTACTCCATGATTTTTCCAGGGACTGAGGTGAGGCTGACTGGCCTGTAGTTCCCCAGATCATCCTCCTTCCCTTTTTAAAAAGATGGGCACTATATTAGCCTTTTTCCAGTCATCTGGGACCTCCCCTGATCGCCATGAGTTTTCAAAGATAATGGCCAATGGCTCTGCAATCACATCCGCCAACTCCTTTATCACTCTCGGATGCAGTGCGTCCAGCCCCATGGACTTGTGCTCGTCCAGCTTTTCTAAATAGTTCTGAACCACTTCTTTCTCCACAGAGGGCTGGTCACCTCCTCCCCACACTGTGCTGCCCAGTGCAGTAGTCTGGAAGCTGTTCTTGTTCGTGAAGACAGAGGCAAAAAAAGCATTGAGTACGTTAGCTTTTTCCACATCCTCTGTCTCTAGGTTGCCTCCCCCATTTAGTAAGGGGCCCACACTTTCCTTGACTTTCTTCTTGTTGCTAACATACCTGAAGAAACCCTTCATGTTATTCTTAACATCCCTTGCTAGCTGCAACTCCAGTTGTGATTTGGCCTTCCTGATTTTACTCCTGCATGCCTGAGCGATATTTTTATACTCCTCCTTGGTCATTTGTCCAAGTTTCCACTTGTTCTAAGCTTCTTTTTTGTGTTTAAGATCAGCAAGGATTTCACTGTTAAGTCAAGCTGATTGCCTGCCATATTTACTATTCTTTCTACACATTGGGATGTTTTGTTCCTGCAACCTCTATAAAGATTCTTTAAAATACAGCCAGCTCTCCTGGACTCCTTTCCCTCTCATGTTATTCTCCCAGGGGATCCTGCCCATCAGTTCCCTGAGGGAGTCAAAGTCTGCTTTTCTGAAGTCCAGGGTCCGTATTCTGCTGCTTTCCTTTCTTCCCTGTGTCAGGATCCTGAACTCGACCATCTCATGATTACTGCCTCCCAGGTTTCCATCCACTTTTGCTTCCCCTATGAATTCTTCCCTGTTTGTGAGCAGCAGGTCAAGAAGAGCTCTGCCCCTAGTTGGTTCCTCCAGCACCTGCACCAGGAAATTGTCCCCTACACTTTCCAAAAAGCTTCCTGGATTGTCTGTGCACCGCTGTATTGCTCTCCCAGCAGATATCTGGGTGATTGAAGTCCCCCGTGAGAACCAGGGCCTGCGATTTAATAATGTCTGTTAGTTGCCTGAAGAAAGCCTAGTCCACCTCATCCCCCTGGTCCGGTGGTCTATAGCAGACTCCCACCATGACATCACCCTTGTTGCTCACACTTTTAAACTTAATCCAGAGACTCTCAGGTTTTTCTGCAGTTTCATACTGGAGCTCTGAGCAGTCATACTGCTCTCTTACATACAATGCAACTCCCCCACCTTTTCTGCCCTGCCTGACCTTCCTGAACAGTTTATATCCATCCATGACAGTGCTCCAGTCATGTGAGTTATCCCACCAAGTCTCTGTTATTCCAATCACATCATAATTCCTTGACTGTGCCAGGACTTCCAGTTCTCCCTGCTTGTTTCCTTGATTTATGTACATGCACCTTCCCTTTCTGTGAACGGACAACCCCGACTTTCTCCATGGGCTTATGGCAAAGGCTTTAACAAAGATTCCGCTAATGTTCACTTGAACTAAAATGTAAATTCAATCAATTCATGATAGTCATTTGTATTTGCTTTCTAAAAGTATTCCTGCAAACAAGTGTCCTGGCAGGGATGACTATGGAAAGAGCCAGTTTTAAATAACTAGGAGAGAATATTCTTGGAAAGCAGATTCGAGCTTGAAACCTTGTGTTAAAATCCTCCGGTCAGGGAACAGAAACAAGACCACGTGCCTCTGATTCCATCAGATGGGACCATTGTGGTCAACCTCTGATCTGTGCATCCAATCAAAACAAGGCCGAGTGGTTCAGATTTTGAATGTTAAATACAATAAAAATCTTTGCTCATACAAAGTTCAAACTGAGAAAGAGGGAAAACTGACTGAATAATAAATCTAATTTGCTGAGCTTTGCCAGTAGCACCTACCCTAACACTCAGTACTAGTATGTAGTACCATGTATAGACTTGTCGGTCATTTGAGGTGAAAGCCAATGTTTCCTGAGTGAAATTAAATGTGTATCTGGAGAACAGTGGAATATCCTTCTTGAGAAATCTGTTTTTAAACAGCAAAATGCCAGGGCTGGTTAAATTTTTGTTTTGGACAAAAAAAATGGTGCTTTCAATACAATGGACTTTTCTGTGGGACTTTTTTTTTTTTTTTGGTCAAAAAAACAAAAATTATTTTTGCTTTTGGAAACCAAAAACTGGAAAAATTTCAGGTATGGGATTTTTCTTTTTTTTTTTTTTAAATTGAAAACATGAAAACTTCTGAAGAAAAATTTAAATGACAACTTAAAAAAAAATATTTTCCCTAGGAACAAAAAACCTTTCCCCTCCAGCGCTACCAAATAGGTTGCTGATCTTGTCCTCTGTTTCTGCTGAGTACTGGTAAGGGGTGTAGGTTTAGCCTGGAGAATATACAGCTCTCAGGGTCTGTAACTTAATTTTATGCGTATCTCAGTTCCAGAAAGACATTGGCACATTTGAGGGACTTCAGAGAAACCCAAAAAACAGGATAAAAAGGAGGGATCAGCTTGTGAAGAAAGAATAAGAGTGGAGAGCAGTGGCTTGCTGGCTGGGCACCCAGCTCTGAAGGCAGCACTGTGCCAGCAGCAGCACAGAAATAAAGGTGGTTAATGTGAAAAGTGATATTTGTCAATATAACTTTTCACAGCAGATTACCACCCTTACTTCTGCACTGCTGCTGCTGCTCTGGGCTGATAGCCAGAGCCCCACGGCATCCAGGTGAGAGATTGCCGGGGGGGAGGGGGGTAAGGAGAGCCCGAGCCCAGGCTGCCTCCTCGTGTGGAAATGGTGGGGGTGAAAAGGAGAACCTGAGCTCAGGCTGCCTCCGGTGAGGGCTTGTTGGGAGGGTGAGCCCGAGTCTGGGTGGCAGGGCTCTGGCTGTTCCCTTTATCCTCCTGCGTGTGCATGGCCCTTCTTCACGGGTCCCAGCCACCCAGGGCTGACAGCTAGAGCTCTTAAAAAATGAAAAAACGCACAGCTTGCACCTCCCTTGACACAGATGACCCTGGACTAGATGACCTCCTGAGGTCTCTTCCAACCCTAATCTTCTATGATTCATGATTCTATGATTCCCATGCCTCCCGTGGGAGGCCTGCCCCATAGTCTGAGAAGTGCTGCACTAGAGAATGCAGTGCAGGGCGCAGTCCTGCACTGGGGATGGAGCAGATGGGTCAAATTATAGTACTACAGTAGATCCGCGAGGCCCCAACATTGTTTGGGGGCCCCAGTGTGCTAGGTTTTGAAAATGACCTCAAGGGCATTATTAATCTCTAATGTTCACTGCCAAGGCAAACCCCCACTGGAAAGTCTGTAGCATGACCCAGGACCGTCTCGGAGATTTCTGAATGAAAGCCGACCCACTGGGCACACCACTGCGGGGAGTCTAGACAGTGGACTTCCCAACTGTACACCCCCACATTTCTTTAAATGGCATGATCAAGCTTTTGTTTTAACGCCACTGGAGCAGCCTCTAGCACTCCTGCTGAAGCCCTAGTAACTTGCATTCCCACTGCATAGAATGACCAAGAGCCCTGGAATCTGTTACTTCCGGAGGACATCCAGGCTCCACTAATTCCAACTTCCATTGATTTCAGTGGGGCAGGATTTCACCCCTGTACGTGGTGAGCTGCTGTTTGACTTGTGAAAATGACCCCTTTTGCAGCAAACTGTCATTTGGGGGGAATGGGTGCCCCTCTGCTCCTACACCTCATCACAACCTCCCTTATTGGGTTGTAGCCGCTAGCAATTGACATCTGAACCTAAGGAGAGTCCTTGTTAGAGGAATAAAGCTAACGAGGTCTGGTCTTGGATTTTGCCCTCAGCAGGAAGTTATGTAGCTGTAGTGCAAATTAAGCTTTCTACCTGGGCAATGAAATTACACAATTTCAAAGTGAATATCATAAAAAAATGTGTTGTAATGAATTATAAAGAGCAAGGCAAATATTTGAATAGCTGTGCGGTTGGGATAGAGAGGAGAAAAGCAGTTTTACGGTTGCTTTCTGGCAACATTTAATGTTTCTATTGTCAATGAGATGGGATGATAAAGAGAATGGATGACTCCAGGGGCTGCAGAGCCATTTGTCTCTAGGTCACTAGTTCAGATCCAGCTTGGTAGCGAGTGAACGTTATATGCCATCTTATGGCTGTTCGACTGTTTATCCTGATCAGTTTTCAGCAGACTCATGTCTGTTACAAAGCCATCACCACAGCCAGCCCCATTGGTCCCCAGATCCCATTCAGGGGCAGCCTCTAGGTCCTGGAGGGTGGTCTCTCTACAGCAGGGTGAAAGGACATTGGTAAGAGGGTACAGGGAAGTTTGTCCTGCCTCTGCCTGCCCTGGGGTGTAAACAAGTCATCAAGGCTATCACACTGGCACCTTTCACCAGCACCAAACACACTGTGATTTAAGGACAGGATGATCAAATCTATCTAGAATCAGCTCCGTGTGCTATTGAGATGCTGCTGTAGCCTGTCACTTGCTGTCCATTGGACTCTCTTCTAGACTACTCCATATGATGTTCCTTTCCCAGTGCGTCCTGGGCAATGTGATAAGGCTGCTCTCCTCATGGAGAGTTCGGATCTATTTCCCAGCCAGCTGTAGCAGCTCCTCATTTGAAGTCCATGCCTCCCCAGTCCTGCCTATTTTTTCCAGACGGTTGTTTTTGGGTAGAGTTTTCTGCTCAGTTGTATTCTAGCCCCAGGCTGCTGTGTCATGGTAACACAGGGTCTCAGGTGAAGGAGTGCTGGAGTCTGGCACAGGGAGATTCAGATTCCAACCACAGTGGTTTCATAAGAGGCCTGTAAATAAGGGGAAGCCAGGTGAGCTAGCTATAAACTCTTCCCATAGTTTCTACATACGCTGGTAAGGGCCAGTCACCTACTGTACGATGTAGGGCCATGGTGCACTTGTCACACTGAGATCTCCCATCACGTTGCCACATGAGGCATTGCTGGAGCACCCCAATGCTGTGTCTTGTGTTCCGAATCCCAGATTAAGCCCATGTGTAGCAGGAAGAGCAGCTAAGGAGCCGCTGGTAACCCTGTAACTAATATGGAGAGAGTCCAATGAGCACAGTGACCAAGGGGGCAAGGCCTGATGGGTATCTGCTGAGATCTATGGAAGCAGCTGAGATTCAGACCTACACGGGCCTGTGCTAGGCCAGTGCTAGCAGATATGCTAGGCCAGTTGAGAAGGTTTCCATTCTCAGTGGCATTGGGAAGCTGTTGTAAGATACAAACCAGCTCAAGCAGTCCATGTGCCACAGCAAACCTGCCAAAGAAGATCAGTGCAGACCTCTGCTTAGCCAAGGCTGTGTCTTCTGTGGCCAAGCTGCCTAAAATGATGTGTACAGCATATACGTTAGCAGCTGCTGAAGGGCTCCTTTCGATTGAGGGTTTCATTACAAACTGGAATGTTGACCCCACCGCCCTGGTCCTTCCGCTTGCAATCCATGGTATGGTGTTTGGGCAGCATGAGAGACATGCTCAGCCAGACTTGCCAGGTGTTTCTGCCAGATGTGCCTGGCACCACATAGCAGATAAATCCATTTTTCCTTAGCCATAGCAAAGGGCAGCAGGGTAATTGCTGCCCTCATAAAATGACAGTGAACCCACTTCTAAGAAGGCTCTACAGATTGTAGCCATGTCAGGTAAAGAACTTAACGAGACAGCAGGTGAGAGCAGAGTTTCCTCTCTGCTGCTTTATCATCAAATGAGACAGGTGGGAGAGATGGACACTGGACCCATAAGTGAGGCAGGGAACCTGCCTGACAATTTCACAGGGCCAAACGGTTAAAAAACAACTGTCTCTGAAACTGAACCTCACCCACAGCTGGTTGCAGGCATGAGCCTAGGGGGATTGGGGCCATAATAGTAAGGCGTAGCAGTAGGGAACCATGTTGGTTAAGAGAGTATATAAAACTGGGTACCTACTTTCCACATAGAGGACATGGAGGAATGAATGGGAATGGGACAGAGAAGAGTCACTCAACAAGGTGGGAAAAATAAAAACGACCTACTGTGGTGATTTAGGCCATATGTTTGATAAAGGGGCATCTGCCCTCGAGCCATTTGGCCATGCATGCCGTGCCTCAACCCTCCAAACTGTTCTACCTAGGCACGAGATCAGGTGCATTCTTCAGCCCACAAGCCACCACTAGCTGCTGTCCAAATTGACTCCACAGTAATGCACATGTGCATGGCCCCTTCCTGCATTCCAGTAGAGAGGACGGGTTGGGCAGTGGAGAGACAAGTTAATGAGCAAAAACCCAGGTCTCCTGGTTTGAAGGAGTGTAATGTAGCCCATGGAATGCATTGAATCGCGGCAGGAGCTCTAGACCTAGACAGCAGCTGCATACCTCTTTCAGCTCACGCCCACCGTAGTGAAGAAGGCTGAGTACACCCAAGCCTTGCTGACATTTTTCGCTTGTCCCCAGACCTGAGATACTAGCATGGCCATTGAGTAGTTGTGAGCTGGAAGGGCCCTGTGAGTGTACGGGGAGACTTTGGCAAACCAGTAAAGTGCCTGAAACCAGTATGGCTTATTGCCTAAGCAGCCAAGTCAGCAGGCTGTAAATTAGCCAAGTCAGCAGGCTTAGCTTAACCAAGGCAGGAGGGGAAGGAGTGTTTTGGGTGCCACAGAAAGGGCAGCTTGACCCCAGCTTCCTTCCTGATAAGAATTGTGTTGAAGTGGCTGATACATGCATTTTCAAAGAGCAGGATGTGCCCCAGGAATGTCTATTGGGGCCTCAAGGCTGCAAACTCTGGAAAAACCCGCACCTGGTTAATAGATAATCAGAAGGAACCTCTTGCTTGACTATTGACACTGCTTACTTAACAAGTTTTCTTTAAGGGACATGTCATTCTATTACTAATGTATAAAGAAGGGGGAAAAGTTTGAGGTAGTTGGACTTGTTTTTGGACTCTCCCTCTGGATACATCTTGCAGTCCCCACCGGCAGACGGAAGATTTGGCCACCGGAAGCCTGCTGCTGTGCCACTCGAGAGCCACACTCAGCTTTGGTAATTATCAAGAGTTGGGGGTGTTTTACTAACCTTTTGCAGACGTGTGTTAGTGCTTGAGACTAAGTAAAGTTTAGCTTTAAGTGAAAGCACTCTTGTGTTGTCCTGTTTGTGCCAACCATCTATCGGTGGGACAGCCGTGTCTCCCCTGATTTATTTCCTGACACCATCTCGCACAGAGTAAAAGTTACCAAGAGCTTTGGGTTGAAAGAACCCCAGGTAACATGGGTACTGCCTTGCAAGGGAGCTCCTTTAAGGGCAAGAGCTGCCTTTCCAAGTACGAGATGCACTGGGGGCGGGGTGGGGGCAGATGTCAGCTGAGCTGAGGAACCAGGAATCCTCCTACCTGCAGGGATGGCTCAGGGGGCAATTGGTTGGGCAGCATGCCCAGCAGCATTGCTAACCATTTCTCTGCACACATAAGGGCCAAGGCCTGGTCAGTCCCCCATGGGGCTGTGGAGCACTGCTGGGTGCATTAGCTGCATTCCCCACTCAGGAAAGCACCAGCTGCCCCTCCTCCCTTGACCTTGTGCAGGTGGCTTAGAGGAGGAAGAAACTTCATGCGTGCTCATCCTCCAGAGTGCACCCAAGCCATCTTTTGCCCTTAGCAATTCCCACGTTACTCCTGGAAGTTCTGAACAGCCATGGTGGGGCGCTCTCTCCACAGCACACCCTGGAGGGTGGCGGGGGGAGGGGGGGAGAGGATGGAAAGCTCCAGCCCTGAGCACATTTATTTTTTACCCACTTCTATGCAGATGTGACAGGGAGAGCCAGATGGCCCCTTTCTGTTAGTTAAAGGGGAAAAAGCTCCCCAGGGGGCGCAGGGTTTGCATCTGACCTGACACAGAGCAGTGTGAAGGGTTGATGGACGAGAGCCGTACTGATGAAGTTATTTTCTAAGCACAGCTTGGAAAGAGCTGTGGTGAAGACAGTTTCAGGACATGCAATTATCCAGTTTGCCAGCTTAATGCATTCAACTTAACCTCATTTATATGAAGTAGAAATCAATGTGTAACTTTTTCCGTGCTGCAAGATGACGTTTTACTCCTGCTTCTCTCAGAAAGATGAATTTCCTCAGCTCCCTCTTCCATGTCAAACCCTTCCCCCGCCCTGCTCTCTTGGCTCTGAGCAAACAGGAATAGCCTGTGGGCACAAGGAAAGGCTGGGGCTGATCCTTTGGGCAACCAGGGCTTTGAATGTCCAGCGTGGGGGTGAGGCCTGACAGTGCATTTACAACAGAAATCCAAGAGCCTTTTCTCGTTTCAACCCACCACCACTTAACTAAGAGAGAGGCCCATTCCGTTGTTAATGGAGTTAATCATCAGCCCGCTGGGGATTCTGAGACCTCGAGGAGGCTCCATTACCTGGAGCTCCAGCAGCAGAGCTTCCAGACAGAACCTTGGACCTTCTCTGCGCTACAGCAGCATCTCCCACCACGAAGAGGGGCATTAGTATCCTAACAGTAAGAAACACAGCCAAAGCAAACTGCATGCTGCTGCTGGAGGGGGCTCTCCAGGATCCCCGGGCTAAAATTCTGCCATCAAACTGGAAAGGGGGCTTGGGGGAATTTCCTTGCCTTTGGAGGAGTCACCCCCTCTCTGGATATTGCTAAGCCATCCCTGCCATGGACAGCTTCTCCTGGGGATTGTTGCAATTCCCGTGAAGTGTGTGGAATGGATCAGGGTGCACTAAGGGTTGGGGATTTTCAAAACACTTCCTGGGAGAAGAAACTCAAAAATTACCTCCCACCCACCCCCATCCTCCTCTTTATCAGATGATACATGCTGAACACTGGGCTGTATTCTTCATATGCTCTGCACGGTGTTGGGAACAAAGGATAAGCCTTCCGAAGAGCCGGTTGGGTCCATGCTGCCACCCACCTCTTTCTTTGATTCTCTTCCAGCCAAGAAAGCAATTTTTGTTTAAATACAAAAACAAGTGACTGGATTGCCCAGATCCTCTCCCTCCTCGCTACAGTGCCTTAGGGATGTGAGGGTTTATCCCACGCTCCTGGCAAAGTTTTGTGGGAGCCCCTTGTTTCATGCATTGGCAGCACACTGCTGGCTAGTGCACAAAATCCCAGACAGCAGGGCAGCCCGAACTCCTGTTGAGGCGGTGAGAGTCACAATGCATGACTCAGCATTTGTGCTGCCGAATGCTCTGCAGCATCTGCAGGATGGACAATGGCAGCAGGTTGTCTGCTTAATGCAGATCCCAAGCTGGGTCACTCTTCAGAGCTATCGGCTCTCACCTTGCTTGTCTCCACAGCTGACATGACTTGCAGATTTCCATGAAATTGTTAGGCTGGTCAAGGGCAAAACGCTTCATTTTCCAAAAGGAAAAAATGAGGTTTTGTTGTTTGTTTGGACAGTGGAAAATGGCAAAGAGCTACCCTGGCAGAGCACAATAACAAATGGCCACCTGCTGAACTGCAGGTAAATGGATCATCACCATTTTCTCCAGGAAGGTCTCCTCCCATGTTTTTGGGAAAAGCCAGAAATCAGAACTGACCAGAGGAAATCTGCCTGTTGGTGAAAGGAATGACAATAGAGGGAGGCCTGGACTGAACACAGGAACTTCTGAGTTCTTGCATTGGTCCATGAATGTCAAGGCCTCAGTTCCCCTATTAGTAGAACAGGGCTAACAATAGCTGAGCTACTTCACATGGGGCTCGAGAGGTTTAAGATAGCTAATGTTCGCAAAGCACCTTGGAGCTAGAGGATCAGGATCTGTCCTGATCTGCATTCTGAGCAATCCAGCTCAGATACTATTTCAAAATACAATTATCCCTGTGTCGCTCTTTGGCAAGCCATGCGCCTCTTCTCTCACCGCTCTAGAAAGACAGTCCTAGGCGAAGCCAAGACCTATATATTCCTCTGTTCCACACTAATTGTCTCCTTTGGCCCCACATTATACTGCAAACCTGCAGAAACACCATCCAGTGGGGTCTTTTACCTCCTCTTCCTTGTCTTATTTACTTTGCTGACCATGAAAAGTCTCATTAGCACAAGATCCTAGAACGGGATCGTGTCACCAAACCTCATGGCTACTGTCCCCTAAGGGGAAGTAGTTACAACAGTGACAATGACACAACAAGGAGGTGGGCAGAGTGGTTTTGGAAAGGAGTGATGGGCTGGTAACAATGGTAGAGTCAACAAGTCCAGGGCTAGAAGGGTCCACTGTGATCATCTAGTCCAGGGGTTCCCAAACTTGGTTCGCAGCTTGTTCAGGGTAAGCCCCTGGCGGGCCACGGGGCACTTTGTTTATCCGAGCATCTGCAGATTCGGCCGCTCACAGCTCCCATTGGCCGTGAACGGCGAACTGAAGCCACTGGGAGCTGCGAGTGGCTGTACCTGCAGATGCTCAGGTAAACAAAGCGTCTTGTGTCCCGCCAGGGGCTTACCCTGAACAAGCTGCAAACCAAGTTTGGGAACCCCTGATCTAGTCTGACTTTCTGTACAGCACCAGCCAGAGACCTGTCCCCAAACAATCCCCGTTGGAACCAGAGTCGACTGTTTAGAAAAACATCCCATCTGGATTTAAACAGTGCTAGGGATGGAGAATCCACCCTGATCCTTGGTCAGTTGTTCCAACAGATAGTTACCTTCACTGTGAAGATCAAGCTCTTTCTGGATGTGTTCAGTGTGATGAGCTGCCCGTATCATTCCCCTACCTCACAGAGTCTACGCTTTACAAATAGGCCTAAACAGGGCAGTTATGTTGTGAAAGCAGAGGGATTGGTGTGAGAGAGGGGAGTGGGAGGTTGTTCTGAGCAGTGAGGCATCATGAGAGAAGGCGTGAAGTCAGCAAGGGGGCAGGCAATAAAGGGATTGGTTGTGGGAGAGGCTGTGCAGATGCACAGGGAGTGAAGGATGGAACAATGGCAGAAGGGGTAGGTAATGGGGGTTTGCACAGAGCCATCAAAGGGAGACTGAGAAGTCAGATTCACTCCTGTGGTGGCTCTGCTGAAATCCCTGGTTTTGCACCAGGGATGAACTGAGTCCCAGGAGTTCAGAGATGGAGAAAGCCAGCAAAGGAGTCCTAATATGGGGGCAGGCCCAGTTGGAGCGGCAGGAGTGGAAGTCCTCCTAGTAGCTGGTGAGAGTAGGGCTAGCATGCAGGGAGGCAGAGGTGGCAGCTCTCAAGGCGAGTGAGGACCAGGGCATGAGGCAGGGGATGGAGAGGGAAGGGCAGGTTTTAGAGCTGTTGGAGAACAGCTGACGTGGCAAGAGCCTGAAGGTGAGGGAGGAGCCAGTGCTGACACTGAGCTCAGGGGGGCGGTAAGAAACCCCCCGCTTCTGAACTCTGCCTAACACTGAGGCGATAAGCCAGAGTCTTCTCCATCCCCAGCAGGGAGAGGCCAGGAGACTCTTCTCCATGAGCATGGGTCAGGGTCCTGCTCAGTCTCTGAGAGGTCAGGAGCCTTCCCCGGCTCAGGGTCTGGTAGAATCATTTCCGTCCCCATGGTGGAGAGACAGGGAGTCCTGCAGCAGGTGGCTCGGAGAGAACGTCTCTCAGCATTGGCGGTGACAAGCAATCAAACAAGCAGCAAGGGTGCCTCCTTGTAAACATTGTGAGGAAACAGTGAAGATAATGGCTCCTAAAGCAGCTGATAGGCCTGTTCCTCCCAGGGTCCCTGGAGGGGTAGAGAGCATTTAAGATGCAGCAGCTGTGTTTGATTTTTTGGCTTTGCACAGCAAACTGCCAACTATTAATTCCCCTTGATTTGATGTGTCTAGCACAGCCTATTCTGGAGTTGCTGTCCTCTGAATAGGGTTGATTAGATGCCTCTCCTGTCTATTTTGCCCAAACATCAGCTAATTCCATTTTACACTAACAATGTGCCAGGCTCTTATTGTGCTATAAGAAACAAAGCTGCAACTGTCAACAGTTAATTAGATAAACTTAGGACTAGAGAGGTCCCTAGGGCTTCAGCAGGGCCAGCGGGTGTTCCCCAGAGCAGGGCCAGAAGCAGAGTCCTAGATCTTGGCTCCTCTGACCCCAACCACCCCAGGTTGGGATTTGCACAAGGAGACTGTCTCCTGTGCCCAGCTCTAGTTAGTTACAGTAGGGCCAGTTCATCCTAACGGCTGAGCTTGGCACAAGGATTGAGGTAAAGGTAGGTGATTTTGTGCCTCTTTGATGCTGGGGCTCATTTGTCCCACGACAGGATTAGAGCAACCCAAGGGCTACCCTGACTTGTGCCCTGACTCACCAGCCATGCTTCCTGCTCACTCTCTTGTACCAAGGGGACTCCTGCAGAAGATGATGTAGCAGTAGTTAGGCTGACTCTATGCTGTTAGGGACTCCTCTTATTCTGGGCGATCTCCCAGAGGGCTGTAACAGTGGCTCTGCTGCCTGTTTAGGGACCCAGCACACAAATGAATTTGGCGCCATGTGTTTGCCCTGTCATCCCTTCTCTCCTGCACCCTGAGTCCCAGCTCCAAATAGCCCAGCCGCTGGAGATGCACAAGGGATTCTTCTTCTTCTGACTCATTGCTTGTGGCAGAAACACTACAGGAGCGTGGGGTGCTCCGCCAGCCAGGTTGTTCCCACAGTGACTGGGGCCCTCTGTGGCCACCACATGCCCTGGGTTGACAAGTGAGGTGGCTGCTTGTGTGTGGCGGCTGAGAAAAGGATGGGCCAGGTGGAAGGAGTGCAGCAATGTAGGGTTAGAGCGTATTATGCCTTCCCTGGTGGTCTCTCCTCTTCCTGGAAGGGTTTGTTGGCCTAGTCTCATGTTGCAAGATACAGCAGCTCATGGCTCCTTCCTCTGCACAGCGAACACGTGCTCTATGGAATATCTTTGCTCTACCGAATCCCTGCTGGGACATATAAACCCCTTTGTGACATTGCTGCCTGAGCTGACCTTCCTGCAGTCAGTGAATCACTCTGCGCTCACTGCAGAGGGGGACATGTGGGAATGAATGTCAATGTCTGAAGGAAATTGTCAGGGCACGTGACTGGACCAAGTGCTTGCGACTTTCTCTTCAGTTCCAGCCCTCCAGCTCTGGCAGATGGGTCTCCATCCCACGCCCAGGACACACCAGACACAGCTTCTGATTCTGGAGAGCACAGGGGAAATGAGAGCTGTGTGGAAGGCTGGACCAAAGAAGAAAAGGGAAGGTAACAGACTCCCGTAAACCAGGAGCCATAGAAATTAGAAATGAGAGTGGCCTAGTGCTTCAGCTAGTGCCTCCTAGTACAGGATTGTTCCCTGCACTGTATTTCAGGGCTGTTTCCAGATGAGTTTTAGATGCTCCAAATGGTGGGACATCCCCACTTCCCCTGGGAGACTCTCCCACAGCTTCCCGTTGAGTGCTGTGCTGGGAAGTCTTTCTTCCTGATATGTTGACTTCTGTTGCTCAGTTGGGGGATCTCCTGTTATTTCCTGCCTGTGCCTCAGCCTGTCCAGGCCCAGTGTGAGGGGTGTATTGTTCCTGTTGGAAATAGGGTGTCAGGAGATGCTCTAGGAGAGGAAGCCCATTTTGCCACCAAGGAAAAATCATTCCCAAACAGAAGGACAAGTCCTCCTGATCCAGAAAGCAGCGAGCATGTGCAGATCGCAGAGTGGGCCGCAGCACTTCTGCTTTGCCAGCCTCACATAACACTCCTGGTGAGTGCAGCTGGGGATGGGAGAGCACAGCGACGGGCTTCGGGGGAGATGGATATTCCCTTCCTGGAGCCCCTCTCCAGGGCACCAGAATGGGGGGGCCAAGGGGCCATGACCTCCCCACACTTTTTATTGGCCATAAAAATGGGGGAAGGGGTGGAGAGGAGCAAGTAGGGGGTGAGGTCTTGGGGGGAAGAAGCGGTGCAGGAGAGGAGCCTTGGGGGAAGAGGTGGCATGGAGGCAGAGTCTTTGAGGAATGGACGGTGTGAGGGCAGGGCCTTGGGGAGAATGGGCAATGCAAGGGTGGGACCTTGTGGGGCAGCACAGAGGGATGGGGCCACAGTTCGGATGCCTGTGCCACCCCACTTTAGGGTGTTTCCACAGCTCCTGGTCCCAGCTTCTGGTAATCAGAGGCTTAGGGACACCCAGAGTTTGGGGTTGCATCCATGACCATCTTGGCTAATAGCCATTGATGGACCTGTCTTCCAGGAGCTTATCTAATTCTTTCTTGAATCCAGTTGTATCTTTGACCTTCACAACATCCTCTGGAACTTGTTAACTGTCTGTTATAAGAAGAAGTACTTCCTTTTGTTTGTTTTAAACCTGCTGCCTATTTAATTTCATTTGGTGACCCCTAGTTCTTGTAGACCTCTATCATCTCCCAGCTTAGCTGCCTCTTTTCCAGGCTGAATAGTTAGTCTTTTTAATCTCTCCTCATATGAACACTGTTCTATATGCTTAATAATTTTTGTTGCCCTTCTCAGTACCTTTTCCATTTCTAACATATCTTTTTGGAGATGGGGTGACTAGAACTGCAATCAGTATTCAAGGCGTGGGCATATCATATTAATATAGTGGCATTGTGCTATTTTCTGTTTTATCCTCTATCCCTTTCCTAATGGTTCATAACTTTCTGTTTGCTTTTTTGACTGCTGCTGCACATTGAGTAGGTGTTTTCACAGAACTATCCACAATGACGCCAAGATATTTTTCTTGAATGGTTAACAGCTAATTTAGACCCCATCATTGTGTATGTATGGTTGGGATTATGTTTTCAAATGTGCATTACTTTGCCATTATGAACATTGAATTTCATATGCCATTTTGTTACCCAGTCACCTAGTTTTGTGAGATCCCTTTGTAACTCTTTGCAGTCTGCTTTGGACTTACCTATCTTGAGTAGTCTTGTATCATCTGCAAACTTTGCTAGCTCATTGTTTATCCCTTTTTCCAGATCATTTATGAATTTGTTGAACAACACTGGTCCCAGTACAGTTCTGTGGGGGACACTGCTATTTACCTCTCTGTTACCTCATTCTCCATTTATTCCTATCCTTTGTTTCCTGTCTTTTAACCACTTCCCTCTTATCCCGTAACTGCGTACATTGTTTAAGAGCCTTTGGTGAGAGAACTTGTCAAAGGCTCTCTGAAAGTACAAGCACACTGTAACCACTGGATCACCTTTGTCTACATGTTTGTTGACCTCCTCAAAGTATTTTAGTAGGCTGATGAGGCATGATTTCCCTTTTCAACAGCTGTGTTTACTCTTCCCCAACAAATTTTATTCATCTGTGTGTCTGATCATTCTTTTCTTTACTATCGTTTCAACGAGTTTGCCTGGTACTGAAGTCAGGCTTACCAGCCTGTAATTTCTAGGATCATCTCTGAAGCTTTTTTTAAAAATTGGCATCATGTTAGCTATCCTCCAGTCATCTGGGACAGAAGCTGATTTAAATGATAGATTACATAGCACACTCAATAGTTCTGCAATTCCATATTTGAGTTCCTTCAGAACTATTGGATGAATACCAGCTGGTCCTGGTGACTTATTACTATTTAATTTATCAATTTGTTCTAAAACCTCCTCTAGTGACACCTCAATCTGGGATAGTTCCTCAGATTTGTCACCTAAAAAGAATGGCTCAGGTTTGGGAATCTCCCTCACGTCTTCTTCAGTGAAAATCAATGCAAAGAATTTATTTAGCCTCTCCACAACGGCCTTGTCTTCCTTGAGTGGTCCTTTAGCACCTCAGCTTCCAGTAGGCCCACTGATTGTTTGGCAGACTTCCTGCTTCTGATGTACTTAAACATATTTTGCTGTTAGTTTTTGAGTCTTTTGCTAGTTGCTCTTCAAATTATTTTTTGGCCAGCCTCATTATACTAAATATGCTCTTACTCTTGAGCTTCCTGAACTTCAGGGACTGTTTTGTCCAGTAACCATTAGGAAGGGCCTTTAGTAGAAGGGAGTGTCACCTAGTGGTTAAATTAATTGACTTGAGGATGAGGTGGCCCCTGGCAAATCCCCACCCCTGCCTGTGACGGCCAGTCTCTGTGGGCCTATTGCCACCAGTTTTATTCTGTATAAAGGCACTACCCCCGCCCCTGCTGGCATCCTCCTGCTTTTATGCTCTCCTCCCCTCATTTTCACTGGACAAACCCACATCTGATGCTAAGTTCCTACCAGACAGGGACAGTGCACCACAAAACTAGGACTGTCCATCTTTAATCCGGACAAAAGATTTCCCTACATGGGAGATGGTGGGAATCAGTATCATCTTAGGCTAGTCACTTAACTTCTCTGTGCTGCCGTTTCCCTGCCTGTCAGATGCAGGGAGTGCGGGGGAATAATATGCCCAGAGAATCCTATGGACGTTGTGAAGCTTAAGCACTTACCATTGTGTAAAGTGTTTTGAGATCTTTAGACAGAAGAGGCCAAAGAAGAGAGAGAATTATTCTTGTTATTCAAAAGGTAGAATAATTTAATCCTAGTGCTAAATCTTCCAAAAGTGGCACATTGGAGCTGGCACGGGGAAATGTGCATACTTCCCTGCTGCTGCTGAGGGTCTGTGCTTCACTCTCACATGTCCCTGCTGTCAGGGTACAGCCTCTGGTATCTGTGTCCTCCACCTGATAACGTGCTTCTGTCCTGAGTCACATTTCAGCTCTGTCACAGCTACGGGGTCAAGCAACTGGCTCCATTCGTCCCCCATACAGTCGACTCCTCATTCTGCATGAGGTCAATATTGTTTGTGGAGCAGCCATTGGCTAAAAGGACCACACCCCACTAAACCACTGCGCTGCTGGCTCCTTCTCCCCCTTCCCCCCGCCCCCAGCCCTCCAGCCTATGTGCTCTGAATAGTGTGGTGCAGCCTCACCGCTCTGTTCGCATCTTGTCCCACAGGACAAAGTATGAAGTTCATAGAATCATAGAATATCAGGGTTGGAAGGGACCTCAGGAGGTCATCCAGTCCAACCCCCTGCTCAAAGCAGGACCAATCCCCAATTAAATCATCCCAGCCAGGGCTTTGTCAAGCCTGACCTTAAAAACTTCTAAGGAAGGAGATTCCACCACCTCCCTAGGTAACGCATTCCAGTGTTTCACCACCCTCCTAGTGAAAAAGTTTTTCCTAATATCCAACCTAAATCTCCCCCACTGCAACTTGATACCACACTCCTTGTTCTGTCATCTGGTACCACTGAGAACAGTCTAGATCCATCCTCTTTGGAACCCCCTTTCAGGTAGTTGAAAGCAGCTATCAAATCCCCCCTCATTCTTCTCTTCCGTAGACTAAACATTCCTAGTTCCCTCAGCCTCTCCTCATAACTCATGTGTTCCAGTCCCCTATTCATTTTTGTTGCCCTCCACTGGACTCTTTCCAATTTTTCCACATTTTGTGGTTGCTCTGGAAGCCTTTCGGCACTTGAGGAGGTATATAATTAAGTCACACAGGCAAGAGTGGTTTGTGCCACACACTTAGATTTCTCTAATAAGCCACTGCAGGGGTTGGTGGGGTTTGCGCTGCAGCAGGATCATAAAGAACAATCAGCGCTGTCATTCTAATGCAGTTTGTTTTTCCTGGTAACTTTTCAGCACTGCCATTGCTGCTGTGTTAATCTACAGAGGCAGATTTTCAAAGTGCTGCGGGGGAGATGGGGGGGGGCGGGTGGAGGTTAGCAGCAATGACTGTCATTAAATCAGACATGGCAGCAGAAGTTGAAGAATGGTCCTCAACCATGGCAGCCAAGATGGGAGGAGGGGAATGAGCAGGATGTCATGTGACTCCCCAGAAGAGTCAGTTTCAGCTAAAACTGAACAAGGAACTTTATCCAAATACGAAAGCAGTATTATCCTACCTCTGCATCACAGGAGAACCTCTTCATAGAATTTCCCCATGTTTCTCATCCAGGTCTGGCTCTCTACTAGAAATTTAAAGAAACAGTAGGCTGTAGATTGGAGGAAAAGAACCTGATTCTGATTTCACTTACACTGGTTAGGATGCATGAGGAATAGGCCGGAAAATACAATAATTCCATTATATAAAAGAGGCTGCCATTTTCATTATAATTCCAATAGGAAATGCTGCTTGACAACAGACATCAAGACAGAAATAACCAGAGCTGCAGCTGGAGAGACAGGGCGCAGCAGGAGATTTGCACAGCTCTTTGGGAAAGCAGGAAAAAGTCTGACATGGATATAGAACATTAAATCAGAAAGGAAAACCTATACAAGAGTGTTATGGAAAACTCGTGCAGTTCCCTGTCTCTCCAGCCGCACCTCTCATCTTCCTGTTCTGATGCATGTCATCAGGCTGGTAATATGGCAGGGTCCGGCTTTGTTACTGCATATTCCCATTGCCCTGTGAGGCTTTCCTGGCTAAGAATGACACTCGCAGCTCTGACATCCTTTCCGCTCAGTAAACCCCGATCTACCAACCCCCCAAAAAGGAAATTAATAAAATCTAAAACCCTCACCCAGCAGTTTTTACCCTTGAAAGGTTGCAATGCCAGGCACTCCATGAAGTACACCAGGGACTTTGTATTGCTATTTATTTTAAGTGGAAATCACCCAGATACTATGGTGATGGGTGGCAGTACAAAATCCTAAAATAGACACATAGATGCTAATGAGGTAATTGTTAGGGATGTTAATTGTTAATCATTGTTAATCATGTTTCACACTGGATCATGTGGCTAGATGTTATTTTGGATCCCACTAACAGGCTTGTTAGTAGACTGGTTGAAATTGACATCACTTGTTCTGACCAGTTTTTTTCTCTTGCCCTAGAAAGAGGGACCCTCCCCTTTCCCTTTTGACCTGACTTCCTAGCCAGTTCTGACTCCAACTGAAAATTGCCCTCCTTGTCCTGATGGGATTGACATCCTGCCCTTCCCCTGCCCACTCACTCTTTTCCTGGGGCCTGATTTTGATCTCAGTTATACCAATGTACATCAGGAGCAACTCCATTAACTTCAGGGTAAAACCACAGGAACCTAACAATTGGATTGGACCTGTGGTCCATCTACTCCAGTATCCTGTCTCTGACCATAGCCAAGCTGCTTCAGAGGAATGAAACATGAAATTTTTTATGCCTTCCAAAACACTTTTTTGCATTGTTATAACTCTGGATAGTTGAATTATCCATATAAACTGCCAAACCCTCTTTGAATTGTGTTAAGTTCTTGGCCTCAACAGCATCCTGTGGCAGAGAGTTCTAACTAAGCATTCAGTGAAAAATGTTTCCTTTTACCAGTTTTGAATTTGCTACTTTATGAAGTGAATTGAACATTCCCTTGTTCTCGAGACTGGGAGAACAGAAGCTCCTGATTTACTTGCTCTATATCATTAATAATTTTATGTACTTTTATCATGTCCTCCCTTATCTCTCCCTTCTCTAAGGTAAACAATCCAATCTCCCCTCACAGGCGAGTTTTTCCAGGCCCTTGATTATCCTCACTGCCTTTCCCTGAATCTTCTCTAAGTCTGCAATATTCTTCTTGGGATGGGATGACAAGTACTGCCCACAGTGGTCCAAATAAGGCCAAAGTATTAGTTTATATCAGGGGTTCACAAACTTGGTTCGCGGCTTGTTCAGGGTAAGCCCCTGGAGGGCCGCAAGATGTTTTGTTTACCTGAGCGTCCTCAGGTACAGCCACTCTCAGCTTCCAGTGGCTGTGGTTCGCTGTTCCTGGCCAATGGGAGCTGTGAGCAGCCGTACCTGCTGATGCTCAGCTAAATAAAGCATCTCACAGCCCACCAGGGGCTTATCCTGAACAAGCCGTGAACCAAGTTTGGGAACCTCTGATCTAGAGGTTTTGGTTGAGTGAGTTTTTCTGTGAATGTCTAAGGCAGCTGTAAAAACGAATGCACATGTTTTGCATCTGAAGAAGTGGTGCTTTACCCACGAAAGCTTCTGCCCAAATAAATCTGTTAGTCTTTAAGGTGCCACCAGACTCCTTGTTGTTTTTGTGGGTACAGACCTACACGGCTACCCCCTGATACAATGCACATGTGGGTGCTCTCAGCATTTCTGAGGATCAGGCCATTTAGTTGGGTATCTAAATACACACACCTGGTTTGTAAAGGTTGGTCTTGGTCGAGCCAGTATCATTGAACCATCGGGTTAGAAGGGACTGCAAGGGTCATCTAGCCTAACCCCTGCCAAGATGCAGGATTTGTTGTGTCTGAATCATCCCAGTCTCCTTTCGAAAACCCCCAGTGAAGGAGCTTCCATGACTTCCCTACACAGTCTGTTCCATCATGTCCCACTTAATCTCTTTTCCTAACTGCTTATACCCAGTTCCTTCAGCCTTTTCTCTGGTTTGCATTCCATCCCTTTGATCATTTTTGTTGCTTGCCTCTGGATCCTTTCCAGTTTCTCTACATCCTCTCTATACATTGATGACCAAAATTGGACACAGTACTCTAGCTGAGACCTACCTAGCGCTGAGTACAGTGGTACTATCACCTCCTGTGATTTGCATGCTAGGCCTCTGTTAATGCAACCTGAAATTGCATTTGTTTTTTGGGGGTTTTTTTTTTGCAACAGCATCGCATTGCTGATTCATGTTGAAGTTGTGATCCACCACAATTCCCAGATCCTTCTCAGCAGTGCGGCTGACAAGCCAGTTACCTCCCATTCTGTATTTATGCATTTGGTTTTTCTTCCCTAAGTGTAGCACCTTACATGTGTCTTTGCTGAATTTCATTTTGTTGTCTATAGCCCAGTTCTCCAATTTATCAAGATCCCTTTGAATTTTACCTCTATCCTCCAAAGTGTTGGCAATCCCCCCCAACCCCCTGCAGAGTTTTGTGTCGTCTGCAAATTTGATCAGTATGCTCTATTCCTACATCCAGGTCATTGACAAAGATGTTAAACAACACCGGGCCCAGAACAGATCCCAGTGGAACTCCACTTGAGACCAGTATATTAGAGCAGATTAGAATTTGGTCTAAGTGGTGCTCTTTTGGATCCAGAACTGAATCTTTGAACATGCCAGAGGATCAGGATGTTAAAAGTGAACAAGGCATGGAGCATAGGGGAACCAGCCTACATTAATGGGGACATTGCTGTGTGGCCACCAGCTAGTGCTGTCTGGTGGCAGGAGTAAAGCCTAAGAGGGGATCATGTAATTAACATTTCATTTGCCTGCTGAGGATCTTGCTTTGTGTGGTTACATTTTGGCTCTGTAAAAATGGCTCGGTGGGGCTGACATTTATATAAAGTACCAACCTTGCAGACAGCAGGGGATCTGAGAGTCAAGCTGGGTCTTTTTCTCCTTGCATATTGTCAGCTGTTAATCAAGGTTCTTCAGGGCAAATCAGGCCTTCAGCCACACCCCATTGTCTTTAGTAGACTTGCTTGCTCAGCAGAGACTGGAATTCAGTAACATTCCTGTTGAAGAAGGAGGAAGAGAATCCAGCTCACTCAGTCCTGCAGAGCCAGCACTGCAATAAAGTTTATTTCATGGCCTGACTTTCAGAAATGCTGAGCTCTAATATGGGCAAGGGGCTGCAATAAGAGTCGCAGCTGCTGAGCTTGCTGCAGATCAGGTCATTAGTCACTAGCCAGAGCAGCTCTGACTCTGAACATGCAGAAAGGAAGGACAGTCTAGTAATTAGAGCACTAGCTTGGGACTTGGCAGACATGGGTTCAGTTCTCTGCTCCTCCACAATCTTTCTGGGCAATCTCTCTGTGCACCATCTGTCTAATGGGGTAAGAGCCCTGGGCCACCCGCCCCGGGGATGCTGTGAGGGTTAAGATATTGCAGGGTACTCACTGCGGTGATGATGGCTTGGATAGAGAGAAACTGCGGTGATGATGGCTTGGATAGAGAGAAAGGGCCCATTTTACTTTTGGCACTTCAAGTCATTTTCCCTCACTTTTTGCCTGCCCCTGCATTATTGGGAACAGCAGAGCAGGAGTGCAGGGGGCTGGAGCCTTGCTCCTACTCAGTGCCTATAACTGCCCCTAGCTCT
This sequence comes from Natator depressus, assembly GCF_965152275.1. Lineage (NCBI taxonomy): Eukaryota > Metazoa > Chordata > Testudines > Cheloniidae > Natator > Natator depressus. The sequence continues at coordinate 41,098,223 of NC_134243.1, forward strand.
CAGCATAAAGTGCTCTTAGGGACCTTCCATGCATCCTAGTGCCCCGTGCCTTGCATTGGAGGGGCAGGGAGGTGTCATTGTTCTGGTCTGGCCCATTACACAGTGAGGCCCAAGTCACAGTTTGGATCCAGAGCAACTTTTGTTACCTGGTCTGCTCTGCACCTGTTTCATGGTTAATCAGACGATTTAAGTCTCCAGGGCTGTCAGTTCAATACCCTTTTGAGAGCACTTCAATCAGTAATGGCGTAAAAAATGAAGGGTGGAAGTCGCATTTGGTTCCTGAGGTTTTAATCTAATTAACTGGAGGATTGAGTTAAGGGGAAGTGCTCCATCTCTCTGTAGAATGTGACTTGTCCAGGCAGGGTGATTTTGTGCTATAAGCCGCAATATATTAAACTAATACATAATGTAATTGACTGTAACACAATAACAGCATCTGCGGACGGATGTTGCAAATTGGAATTTATGGCATCTGTTGTGTTTAAAAAAAGCAAACTAACTGCAGGCATTTCCATTGATAGGAAATCTGACAGCTTTTCAAAATTAATAGCTGAGATTGACAAAGGGTCAGTGTGAAAACAAATCTAATTAAAACAATAATAAAGCCAGCAGGGCTGATTGTGGCTCCTGCCCTGGTCCCTGTGCACTGCTCTAGGGGCGGCCTGTTGTGCACTATGAGGATGCTAGGTTGTCGTGCCATCCATAGGCAGCCATGAGGAGGCTGTCATATGTTAGAGCAGCCCCTGGGCTACTCTAACTGACACCAGTACAACCCATGCAGCGGCCTAGAATCCAGGCAGTGCAAAGGTGGCTTAGGGTGACATATGCCATTTGTGTTGTGCCTCTAGGAAGTACAATACAGAGTCTGCCCCTTCAGACACAGGGTAAACATCAGCTTCAGGGGAGATGTCATTTGTTAAGGGATTTCCTAAAAAGGGCTGTAATAATGAGGACTTTGGAGCAAATTCTAATAGGGGGAGAAGTAGGAGCAAAGGATGCACTTAAACCCTCCTAAACCTGGTTAAATCCACGCAGGGAGGAATGCAGTGCTCTGATCTCCACAGGGAAATGCAGATTTGCAAATGCAAATATGGGCGTTTGGGGATGAACAGGTTCATGGGCTTTTCACCTTTGGGATTGTCTTATTTTAGGTCACACCCCTTCCATACGCTCTCTCTAGATATTTGCATAGTGCTTAATGCAGGAGTAATGTGCATGTTCTTGAAATTAGACGAAGGTTTCTAACCATCAGAGGAGTGAAGTTCTGGAATAGCCTTCCAAGGGAAGCAGTGGGGGCAAAAGACATATCTGGCTTCAGGACTAAGCTCGATAAGTTTGTGAAGGAGATGATATGATGGGATAGCCTAATTTTGGCAATTAATTGATCTTTGACTATTAGGGGTAGATATGCCCAATGGCCTGTGATGGGATGTTAGATGGGGTGGGATCTGAGTTATTACAGAGAATTCTTTCCTGGGTGTCTGGCTGGTTAGTCTTGCCTATGTGCTCAGGGTTTAGCTGATTGCCATATTTGGGGTCAGGAAGGAATTTTCCTCCAGGGCAGATTGGCAGAGGCCCTAGGGGTTTTTCGCCTTCCTCTGCAGTGTGGGGCATGGGTCACTGGCTGGAGGATTCTCTGCACCTTGAAGTCTTTAAACCATGATTTGAGGACTTCAATAGCTCAGACATAAGTTAGGGGTTTGTTACAGGAGTTGGTGGGTGAGATTCTGTGGCCTGCGTTGTGCAGGAGGTCAGACTATATGATCATAATGGTCCCTTCTGACCTTAAAGTCTATGATTCTATGATTCTTCACTTGCTTATTTAAAAGGAAGATGTGATAAATACACTCATTGATCAAGAATGTACTACATGAGTTATTTAATTCTCTAAGTTTACAGCTCTTGCACAGGACCTCTGAGTCTAGCACTGAGTTACATTGGACCCCACTAGCTGTATTAATCCCGTGGTATGTGACATTCACAGATTGTTTTAAGTCTATACTGAATCCTTACCTGAGGCTGGCAAATTAAAGTGTGACTGAAAGAGAGGTAAAGAGTTGTGGCTTTTTGGAATCTGATCTGGACTTTGAGCTGTTGGTTTTAGTTTTTATTTGAAGAGTGTCTTCTATGGATCTGATTTTGTTGCTTTGGTGATCTGATTTTAGGTTTCTGTTTAGATACTGAGCTGTCAGCAATTCGATATCAGGATCAGGTTCTTTCACTAGTGTAATTAGGAGCATAGGAATGGCCATTACTGATCAGGCCAGTGGTTCATCTTGTCCAGTATTCAGTTTCCAGTCGAGGTCAGTAGCTGTGCTTCAGAAGGAAGGTGTAACAAACCCCAAAGTGCCCACAGGGAAAGTTTCTTCCTAAATCCTATCAGTCAGAGGTTGACTTATACCCTGAGAAGGGAAGGGCATTAAAAAAACCCACTTTCTAATATAACTGTGGATGTCCTTGTTACCCAGTCCTTTTTTTGAATCTTGACAAGCTCTTAACATCAGTGATACCTGGTGGCATTGAATACCACAGGTTAAATGTGCATTAGGTGGAAAAAACTGTCCCCTCTGATCAGTTTTTAAATTTGGCATCCTTGAATGTCGTTCAATGTTCCTTTGCTCTTGTATTATAAGATAGAAGGTAGGTGAAGTGTTCTGATTTACCTTCAGTGCTAGTTGTTGTTTTATATACCTCTGTCATGTCCCCTCGGTCGCCTCCTCTCTGGACAAAACATTCCCATAATTTTCACACTCCCCCTGTGAAAGTCTTTCCTGAACTAATCATTTTCATCTCTTACCTCGAACCCTATGTCTATTATATCAATTTGGAAGCAGGGTGGCTAGGAGTGAATGTGGTGTTCCAGGATGAGGGTACTGATCACTGACTTATGTCATGGCACAACACTTCCCCACCTTAACATTTTGTTTGCTTTTTTGACCACAATGAGGTTTTCAATGCACTCTCCACAGCAATGCCCAGTTCCTTTTACCTGCGTTGTTAACTTAGAAGCCAGTAATGTGTATGGATAGCTCACATGATTCCTTCCTATGTGCATTACTTTGCATTTACCACCCTTGAGTTTTATCTACCATTGTGTTGCCAAGTTAACTAGCTTTGTGTCCGATGAAAAGCCCATTGAAATCAAGGGGATCATTCCATTTATTTCAATAGACTTTGTTCAGACCCCCTGTGAAGCCCCTCTGAAGTTTCTTTAAGTTTTCTCCAGTCTTGACTAATCTAAATAATTTTATGTCGTCTACAAACGTTCTCATTTTGCTGCTCAACCCCTTTTCCATTTCACAGATAACTATATTAAGCACTGGTCCTGGTACAGAACCTTGGAGCTGTTAATCTTTGCTGTTGGTGAAAACTGACCACTCATCTCTCCTCTTTGCTGTCTGTTGGCCACTTGCTAATCCATGACAGAACTTTACCTCTCATCCCAGGGTGACCAAGCTTCCCAAGTCTTGGGATAGACTTTGTCAAAGGCTTTCTGAAACTCCAAGTTAATGATGTCATCTGGTTCTCCTGCATCCGTGACCTGCTCAAAGCATTCTAATAGGTTAGAGAGGCAGTGTTTTCTTTGCCAAAGTTATGCTAGTGAGTCCTTTTCAGACCATGATCAGTCACCTATTGAAAGTGTTTTATAATTCTGTTTTTAATGATCATTTCAACCAATTGTGTCTTATGTTGATGTAAGAGGAATGATATAGAATAACAGAACTTGGCACTTACATAGCACTTTGCCTAGTCCACATAGTGTATAAATATTCATTAACCCTTGCAACACTACTGAGAGGAAAGTATTATTACTCCCATTTTACAGATGTGGTGAATGAGGTGCAGAGGCATTATGACTTGCCCGAGGCCCCATATATTAATAAATGATGAGAAATGTGCATCGTTCAGTCATCTATTCCTTGCTAGGTCTTGAACTGTTTTAATAGAGGACATTGATTAAATTATACTCAAAATGTCCTTCTGTACAAATTGTTCTCCTTGTAGAATATTAAAACTGAAAAAAAAATTAAAGTCCGTTTTCCTTCATTTTCACCTTTCTGCTGTTAGTTTAATTCTTGCAGTTAGTTTGGCCACAAAGAAGCTAAACTGGTCAGTTTCACTTCCTGATTCTCCTTCACCAGCAGCAGCCGTTGTGCTCGGGCTTCCAGCGCTGCAGGGAATGGTTTAAGTGAAAGATAGAGTCATGGTGCAAAATTCAGATCGACATCTGAGGTGCAAACATTCCAGAATTTTGTTTTGTTCAGACTTGGGCCCATCTCCAGTTTAAACAAACAAACAAACAAAACCCAAAAAACCAGCCTCCTGGAATTTAAAATGCCACCAAAACATTCCAATTTATATGCTGAGTTTTGTAACTAGTGTTTTAGCAAAACCTAAGGCTAGATTTTCAGAGTGTCTTAGGGAGGTTAGGGGCCAATTTTCATTTCAGTGGGAGTTGGGTGCCCAAATCTGTCAATCACAAATCATGCCAAACCAATCTAATTTCCTTGTTTGGCAGGTGTACTGATATAGTGGGTGGGGGGAAGCAGTAGATGTGATAAGTCTAGACTTTAGTAAGGCTTTTGACACAGTGCTGAGTGGATGTGCTCATTTTTAATTGCAGGTGATTGACATTACTCACTTTTGATTCTTTTTGTGTTAGTTTTCTAGACTCAGAGTAAAATTTCCCAAAGTAGCTAATTCCCATTTTCAAAAATGTCTTAGGGCCAGATTTTTAAAGGGATTTAGGCACCTAAAGATGCAGCTAATGAGAGTTAGACACCTAACCTGCTTAGGCACATTTGAGAGTCCCACTAGGTCTCAACTCCATCTTTAGGTGCCTAAATCCCTTTGAAAGTGTGACCCATAGGCACTTTAGAGCCAAATCCTCACTGAAAGTCAACAAAAGACTTAGGCATCTAAGTGTTTAAATCACATAGGCTCCTAAGTCTCTTAGGCACTTCTAAAAAATTTAGCACCAACCTTATTGTTGCTTTTATCAGACACCTTCTCTGAGATTTCAACCATTGCCTTTTCCCCTCCATCACAAGGAACCTAGGACCTGCTCCTTACTTCTCTTAATGGTCCCAGGAGTCTCACATTTGAGTTTGGTGGGAGCAGGATCCACTCCGGAATCTTCTTCCTAGAGGTATTTGGACAAAGCAATTGAAGGGCAAGCCAGTCACTGGAGTTGTCTGTGTCATGTTTGTCGTGGTAAGAAAAGTTCTTAAAATGATGATGATTAAAATCTAGTCTGAATGGTTGCATGGGAAGGGAGGCAGTTTCCTTGACAACCTGAACTCTAAGAGGCACAAACACATGGCGCAAGCAGGATCTTTGGGGTTTTATATATATATGTCTATAAACATCTGCCATTTGCACTAGCTTTTCTGGTGCTAATTAGTCCTGCTACTTCACCTTTTCCTGCTGTAAACATTTTGCAGCAGACACGAGTCTCTGCGTGAGAAGAGAAGAAAATGTTTTTTATTTTTAGTTGGGTTTCCTGGTGGCTTTTGTCCTGTCTCCTGCCCACCCACTCCCACCTCCCGACTGGAGAAGAAGCTCCATTAGCATAGAATCATAGAATCATAGAATATCAGGGTTGGAAGGGACCTCAGGAGGTCATCTAGTCCAACCCCCTGCTCAAAGCAGGACCAATCCCCAATCAAATCATCCCAGCCAGGGCTTTGTCAAGTCTGACCTTAAAAACTTCCAAGGAAGGAGATTCTACCACCTCCCTAGGTAACGCATTCCAGTGTTTCACCACCCTCCTAGTGAAAAAGTTTTTCCTAATATCCAACCTAAACCTCCCCCACTGCAACTTGAGACCATTACTCCTTGTCCTGTCCTCTTCTACCACTGAGAATAGTCTAGAACCATCCTCTCTGGAACCACCTCTCAGGTAGTTGAAAGCAGCTATCAAATGCCCCCTCATTCTTCTCTTCTGCAGACTAAACAATCCCAGTTCCCTCAGCCTCTCCTCATAAGTCATGTGTTCCAGACCCCTAATCATTTTTGTTGCCCTTCGCTGGACTCTCTCCAATTTATCCACATCCTTCTTGTAGTGTGGGGCCCAAAACTGGACACAGTACTCCAGATGAGGCCTCACCAATGTCGAATAGAGGGGAACGATCACGTCCCTCGATCTGCTCGCTATGCCCCTACTTATACATCCCAAAATGCCATTGGCCTTCTTGGCAACAAGGGCACACTGCTGACTCATATCCAGCTTCTCGTCCACTGTAACCCCTAGGTCCTTTTCCGCAGAACTGCTGCTTAGCCATTCGGTCCCTAGTCTGTAGCTGTGCATTGGGTTCTTCCGTCCTAAGTGCAGGACCCTGCACTTATCCTTATTGAACCGCATCAGGTTTCTTTTGGCCCAATCCTCCAATTTGTCTAGGTCCCTCTTTATCCTATCCCTGCCCTCCAGCGTATCTACCACTCCTCCCAGTTTAGTATCATCCGCAAATTTGCTGAGGGTGCAATCCACACCATCCTCCAGATCATTTATGAAGATATTGAACAAAACTGGCCCCAGGACCGACCCCTGGGGCACTCCACTTGACACCGGCTGCCAACTAGACATGGAGCCATTGATCACTACCCGCTGAGCCCGACAATCTAGCCAACTTTCTACCCACCTTATAGTGCATTCATCCAGCCCATACTTCTTTAACTTGCTGACAAGAATACTGTGGGAGACCGTGTCAAAAGCTTTGCTAAAGTCAAGAAACAATACATCCACTGCTTTCCCTTCATCCACAGAATCAGTAATCTCATCATAGAAGGCTGTTAGATTAGTCAGGCATGACCTACCCTTGGTGAATCCATGCTGACTGTTCCTGATCACTTTCCTCTCATGTAAGTGCTTCAGGATTGATTCCTTGAGGACCTGCTCCATGATTTTTCCGGGGACTGAGGTGAGGCTGACTGGCCTGTAGTTCCCAGGATCCTCCTTCTTCCCTTTTTTAAAGATTGGCACTACATTAGCCTTTTTCCAGTCATCTGGGACTTCCCCCGTTCGCCACGAGTTTTCAAAGATAATGGCCAATGGCTCTGCAATCACATCCGCCAATTCCTTTAGCACTCTCGGATGCAACTCGTCCGGCCCCATGGACTTGTGCACGTCCAGCTTTTCTAAATAGTCCCTAACCACCTCTTTCTCCACAGAGGGCTGGCCATCTACTCCCCATGTTGCGATGCCCAGCGCAGCAGTCTGGGAGCTGTCCTTGTTAGTGAAGACAGAGGCAAAAAAAGCATTGAGCACATTAGCTTTTTCCACATCCTCTGTCACTAGGTTGCCTCCCTCATTCAGTAAGGGGCCCACACTTTCCTTGGCTTTCTTCTTGTTGCCAACATACCTGAAGAAACCCTTCTTTTTACTCTTGACATCTCTTGCTAGCTGCAGTTCCAGGTGCGATTTGGCCCTCCTGATTTCATTCCTACATGCCCGAGCAATATTTTTATACTCTTCCCTGGTCATATGTCCAACCTTCCACTTCTTGTAAGCTTCTTTTTTGTGTTTAAGATCCGCTAGGATTTCACCGTTAAGCCAAGCTGGTCGCCTACCATATTTACTATTCTTTCGACTCATCGGGATAGTTTGTCCCTGTAACCCCAACAGGGATTCCTTGAAATACAGCCAGCTCTCCTGGACTCCTTTCCCCTTCATGTTAGTCCCCCAGGGGATCCTACCCATCCGCTCCCTGAGGGAGTCGAAGTCTGCTTTCCTGAAGTCCAGGGTCCGTATCCTGCTGCTTACCTTTCTTCCCTGCGTCAGGATTCTGAACTCAACCAACTCATGGTCACTGCCTCCCAGATTCCCGTCCACTTTTGCTTCCCCCACTAATTCTTCCCTGTTTGTGAGCAGCAGGTCAAGAAAAGCTCCCCCCCAGTTGGCTCGTCTAGCACTTGCACCAGGAAATTGTCCCCTACGCTTTCCAAAAACTTCCTGGATTGTCTATACACCGCTGTATTGCTCTCCCAGCAAATATCAGGAAAATTAAAGTCACCCATGAGAACCAGGGCGTGCGATCTAGTAGCTTCTGCGAGTTGCCGGAAGAAAGCCTCATCCACCTCATCCCCCTGGTCCGGTGGTCTATAGCAGACTCCCACCACAACATCACTCTTGTTGCTCACACTTCTAAACTTAATTCATAGACACTCAGGTTTTTCTGCAGTTTCGTACCGGAGCTCTGAGCAGTCATACTGCTCCCTTACATACAGTGCTACTCCACCACCTTTTCTGCCCTGCCTGTCCTTCCTGAACAGTTTATAACCATCCATGACAGTACTCCAGTCATGTGAGTTATCCCACCAAGTCTCTGTTATTCCAATCACGCCATAATTCCTTGACATCACCAGGACCTCCAGTTCTCCCTGCTTGTTTCCAAGGCTTTGTGCATTTGTATATAAGCACTTGAGATAACCTGCTGATCGCCCCTCCTTCTCAGTATGAGGCAGGAGCCCGCCTCTCACAGACGTTCCTGCCTGTGTTTCCTCCCGGTATCCCGCTTTCCCACCTACCTCAGGGCTTTGGTCTCCTTCCCCCGGTGAACCTAGTTTAAAGCCCTCCTCACTAGGTTAGCCAGCCTGCTCGCAAAGATGCTCTTCCCTCTCTTCGTAAGATGGAGCCCGTCTCTGCCCAGCACTCCTCCTTCATGGAACACCATCCCATGGTCAAAGAATCCAAAGCCTTCTCTCCGACACCACCTGCGTAGCCATTCGTTGACTTCCACGATCCGACGGTCCCTGCCCCGTCCTTTTCCTTCCACGGGGAGGATGGACGAGAACACCACTTGCGCCTCAAACTCCTTTATCCTTCTTCCCAGAGCCACGTAGTCCGCAGTGATCCGCTCAAGGTCATTCTTGGCAGTATCATTGGTGCCCACGTGGAGAAGCAGGAAGGGGTAGCGATCCGAGGGCTTGATGAGTCTCGGCAGTCTCTCCGTCACATCACGAAGCTTAGCCCCTGGCAAGCAGCAGACTTCTCGGTTTTCCTGGTCAGGGCGGCAGATAGATGACTCAGTCCCCCGGAGGAGAGAGTCCCCGACCACCACCACCCGCCTCCTTCTCTTGGGAGTGGTGGTCGTGGAACCCCCCATCTCAGGACAGTGCATCTCATGTGTTCCAACCAGCGGAGTCTCCTTCTGCTCCCTTCCCTCAGACGTATCATCTGGTCCACTCTCCGCATTAGTACCTGTGGAGAGAACATGAAAGCGGTTAGTTACCTGTGTCTGCATTGCTGAAACCCGGACATCCCCCCTTCTTCTTCTGGAGGTCACATGTTGCCAAGCCTCTTCACTGGCCTCTTGGCTCCGCTGTGCAACCTGCTCTAAATCTTTAGAGCTTTGTGCCCGTAGAAGCATATCCTGACGTTTGTCCAGAAAATCCTCAGTTTCTCGTATGCAACGCAGGGTCGTTATCTGTTGCTCCAGACCTTCAATCTTCTCTTCCAATATGGAGACCAGCTTGCACTTTGTACAGACAAAGTCGCTTCTGTCCTGTGGAAGAAAGACAAACATGGCACATCCAGTGCAGGTCACAATAGCTGAACCCCCCCCCTTCCATATCACCTTCCACTATGAGCTTCCTCGGAGAAGTTGTCAAGATGCATGATCAGTCCTGCTGGAAGCCAGCTGTCTATGAAGAATTAAACTCCCTCTGGAGGTTAGTATAAATCTCTCTTGCTGCCATGCAGTTAAATTATGCTGGCCAACAGAGTATTACAGAACATTCACTGTGCAAAGCAAAATCCCTCCACGTACAACATAATTCTTCACACTGTTATAGCCTTGAAAATAACCCCCTTCACCCATTCTTGCACATTTTTTCCACTTCAGATTAGCCCCTGATCAATGAAAATGGGTCCATTGTGAGTAATAGGTGCCTTTGAAATTCAGAACTTGTGTGTGTTAGTGGCAAAAATAGCCATTTTGTGCAATCTTGAGGGTTGGTAATTGGCCAAAATGACACACGTTTTGGGGTAAAATGTGTCTGGTTTTGCACATCTTGAATTGCAACCTCACTGGGGGAAAATGAGCAATCTTAGCGGGATGTAAATGAGAGAGGTTGATGGATATTTGGTGGTCAGCAATGGTGGGATAAGAAATGCAGAAAAAGCAACTGAGAGCTTTTGTACGGTGCTGCTAAAATAAAATGTATTAGAGTTTCAGAGAGTATGCGCGCTGGTTCCTCAGTGCACTGAGGGGTGAATTATTTTTCAATCTATCCTAGTCACCCTGGTTCTTATGCCTTGTCCATCACATAGTATGTGTTAGCTGGCCAAGGGGTTTGGCTGCAGGTGGCTTAGGTGTGCTTGTTACTTGTCACTGTTTTGGTGTCCATAAAGTATTGTATATTCCTGGAGAGTTTGTACCTTCCTGCAGGAAAAGCCATCTCATAAAATCGCCAAGCCTGGGGAGGTGCTTGTTTGATCTTCTCCCTCTTCCACTGGCACATCCTGTTGTCAAATAGCAGCCAGGGCATGTCATTGTTAGTGTTGTGTGGGATGTTTGTTAAGTTTGGAGAAAAGGAAGGAAGGAAGGTGTTTTCTTTGCAGGCAACAGCAGGCTCTGTCCTCCGACAACAACAACAAGCCCTAAGTGAGAAAAATAATGATCCCTAAGCAGTTGCATTACCATGAATGTTGGTGTGGGGCAATAACAGCTTAGACATTATACTCAGAGGTGTGATTGCAGCATGAGTAGGTGCACCCCAGCTAGCATTAACTAGCTAATGCAAATACCAACAGCAGTGAAGCCGCAGCAGCATGGGCTGTGTAAGCCTGTCTGGGACCCTGGGTTCTTACTCAGGTGGCTGGTCTGTGCTGCAGTCTGTGCTGCCATGGCTTCACTGCTATTGATAGTCCTGTGAGCTAGATCAAGGCTAGCTCAGGTATGTCTACACTTGCTGCAATTGCACCACCAGCTGCAGTGTAGACATATCTTGTGGTCTTTTCTAATCAGATCTTGCAAGCTAAGCAGGGTCAAGCTTAGTCAGTGTTTGGATGGAAGACATCTAAGAGGAACTGAGGCTGCTGTCAGATGTAATGTTGGTGACAGGATATTCTGCTGCTCCTCCACCAGTAGGGAGCCTGTGTGAAATCTGTGCAGTGTTACTCTTGTGCTCCTTCCCAGAAGTGGGGGAGGGATCCAAGTGTATATGTTAGAGCCAAGCAAATATTTCCCAGTGAATGGTTCACTCAAAGATTTTAGCCTCTTTCTCTGCTTCTGGAATGTTCTTGGGCAGATTAACTTACCTGATAAATTGATAAACTAAACAGTAATAAGTCACCAGGACCACATGGTATTCACCCAAGAGCTCTGAAGGAACTCAAGTGTGAAATTTCAGAACTACTAACTGTAGTCTGTAATGTATCATTTAAATCAGCTACTGTACCAAATGACTGGAGGACAGCTAATGTGATGCCAATTTTTAAAAAGGGCTCCAGAGGTGATCCCGGAAATTACAGGCTGGTAAGCTTGACTTCAGTACTGGGACAACTCGCTGAAACGGCAAAGAACAAAATTGTCAGACACATAGATGAACATAATTTGTTTGGGAAGAGACAACATGGTTTTTGTAAAGGGAAATCATGCCTCACCAATCTACTGGAATTCTTTGAGGGGGTCAACAAGCATGTAGACAAGTGTATTAATATTTTAGGAAAGCCTTTGACAAGGTCCCTCACCAAAGGCTCTTAAGCAAAGTAAGCTGTCATGCAATAAGAGGAAAGATCCTCTCATGGATTGGTAACTGGTTAAAAGATAGGAAACAAAGGGTAGGAATAAATGGTCAGTTTTCAGAATGGAGAGGGGTAAATAATGGTGTCCCCCAAGGGTCTGTACAAAGACTAGTCCTATTCAACATATTCATAAATGATCTTGAAAAAAGGGTAAACAGTGAGGTGGCAAATTTGCAGATAATACAAAATTTCTCAAGATAGTTAAGTCCCGGGCAGACTGAGAAGAGCCACAAAAGGATCTCACAAAACTGGGTGACTAGGCAACAAAATGGCAGATGAAATTCAATCTTGATAAATGCAAAGTAATGCATATTGAAAACATAATCCCAACTATACATATAAAATGATGGGGTCTAAATTAGCTGTTACCACTCAAGAAAAAGATCTTGGAGTCATTGTGGATAGTTCTCTGAAAACATCCACTCAATGTGCAACGGCAGTCAAAAAAGCAAACAGAATATTGGGAATCATTAAGAAAGAGATAGATAATAAGAAAGAAAATATCATATTTCCTCTATATAAATCCATGGTATGCCCACATCTTGAATACTGTGTGCAGATGTGGTTGCCCCATCTCAAAAAAGAGATATATTGGAATTGGAAAAGGTTCAGAAAAGGGCAATAAAAATGATTAGGGGTATGGAACTACTTCCGTATGAGGAGAGATTAATAAGACTAGGATTTTTCAGCTTGGAAAAGAGATGCCTAAGGGGGGATATGATTGAGGTCTATAAAATCATGACGGGTGTGGAGAAAGTAAATAAGGAAGTGTTATTTACTCCTTCTCCTAACACAAGAACTAAGGCTCAGCAAATGAAATTAGTAGGCAGCTGGTTTAAAACAAACAAAAGGAAGTATTTTTTCACACAATGCACAGTCAACCTGTGGAACTCCTTGCCAGAGGATGTTGTGAAGGCCAAGACTATAACAGGGTTCAAAAAAGAACTAGATAAATTTATGCAGGACAGGTCCATCAATGGTTATTAGCCAGGATGGTCAGGGATGGTGTCCCTAGCCTCTGTTTGCCAGAAGCTGGGAATGGGCAACAGGGGATGGATCACTTGATGATTGCCTGTTCTGTTCATTCCCTCTGGGGTACCTGGCACTGGCCACTGTCGGAAGACAGGATACTGGGCTAGATGACCTTTGGTCTGACCCGCTATGGCCATTCTTATGTTCTTATTAACTTTTTCCTCTAGTTTTATTTCTATCTTTAGTTTGCTCACAACCAATTTACTGCTAGTATTCAACACTTAATACATATGAACAAAAATGAACTATTAGTTAGCTGTGATTGGCCAGATGGTATCATTATTGTTTCCTGAATGGATGATCATTATTTTTGTAATCAGGCAGAAGGCTCAGCAAAGCTACTGATGCTTTGAATCTCTTGGAGAGAAGAATCAGTTTAAGGAGAGAGGGAGCATTTTTCATCAGTTTCTTAAAAACTATTTTTTTTTCCTGTCTATGTAATACAGGACTTGCCTATGGCATCTTTCCTAAAAGAACTGGGCTATTCGGGGGATGGGGGGTGGGGAGTTTTTAAAGGTAAATTTCTCTTGTACTAATCATACAAAATAACGGCTTGGACATTTGTGGTCTATTTAATTGTATCAGTACTTGAGATCTGGTGAGGGTCTTAGGGTCCTTGTCCACCTGCTACGTTTGATACCATCTAAAATGCACCAATTTTCATAGAATCATAGGACTGGAAGAGATCTCGAGTGGTCATCTAATCCAGTCCCCTGCACTCATGGCAGGATTAAGTATTATCTAGACCATCCCTGACAGGTATTTGTCTAACCTGCTCTTAAAAATCTCCAATGATGGAAATTCTACAACCTCCCCAGGCAAATTTATTCCAGTGCTTAACCACCCTGACAGTTATGAAGTTTTTCCTAATGTCCAACCTAAACCGCCCTTGCTTCAATTTGAGCCATTGTCATATCCTCAGAGGTTAAGAAGAACAATTTTCTCCCTCCTCTTTCAACACGTACTTGAAAAGTGTTATCATGTGTTACACTGTTGACTTATATTTAGCTTATGGTCCACTATGACCCCCAGGTCCCTTTCCGCAGTATTCCTTCCTCGGCAGTCATTTCCCATTTTGTATGTGGGCAACTGATTGATTGCTCCATTCTAAATGGAGTACTTTGCATTTTTCCTTATTGAATTTCATCCTATTTACTTCAGACCATTTCTCCAGTTTGTCCAGATCATTTTGAATTTAAATTTTGGTGCAAATTTGTGCACGTGTAAGTTTAAAATACACTATGAATGAGTATTCAGGTGTTGTGTGTGTAAAACTCTGTTACTCCAAAAGTGGATGGAGCATGAGCAAAGCATACTGGATCTGATTCTCTTTTGTCCTGCATCTTGCATAGTCATTTACACCAGTGTACAGGAAGAGTGAAATGCTATCAAATCAAAATGGTAGCATTTTACGTTCACTCTGCATTAGTCTAAATGACTACGCAAGGTGCAGGGCAACAGACAAGTGGTCCAGTGAATTTTAAATTCAAGCAAATACTCTATGGAAACCTTTTTTTCCTCATTCACTCAACTCTCATATACCCAGAAACAAAAAGCTTTGTTTAGAAAACCAGCTAAGTTTGCTACGTGAAAAAAAAAATCACAAAATTTTCCTAACGCTTCATTTGCAAAACCCAAATAAAGGAACGAATAGTTAAGAGTGTCCTAAATCTCACATTCTCCACGTAATCAACAAACATGCTATTTTCAGAAATAATCAAATGCACATTTAATCACAGCACAACCGTAACACTGTCCCATAAGGTGGGTTTTTAAAATTATTTTTGTTGTCTTGATTTCTTGTACCCTTAAGTGTTTTCTTCTAAAGGGATATTTTTGGATTTGTACCATAAATTAATGTTGTACACTTAAACTACTTAGCCAACACCATTCTCAAGGAAATGAAATTATAGATACTTTACCAAAAATTCTACTGACAATTGATAAATCAGTTGGAGTATCCACACTCAGATATGCACCAACTTTAAAAAACTACACCTTTAGTTAAAACAGTGTGATGGAGCCAAGGCCTAGATTCCACAGTCGGGGCTGGGCCCTGTTAAGTCACCTTCAAGTCTACTTTGCCCTCTGACTTTAGTGGCCGTCTGAGGCTTCGCCCAGCCCAGCGGAGTCCTACAGGGGTGTAGAGCTAGTGGAGATGTATTCTACAGAGTTGGTCAGTGCTGACAGGATTTCAAATGTGTACCACTAGGAGCCTGATGGATAATCAGGGGTTCTAAGGCACATCCACAACTAGAGGTTGCTTTACTGGGAAAGGGTTCCGTCCAGCTGCGGTGTTCACAGTCCCGCCTGCTGCTGGCCTGCCAGGAAGCTTCACTGTTCTCTTGGCTGGGGGTGTAGAGCAGACTTCATAACAGGGATTCACAAGTCACAGCCATTTGTGGACAGTTGGCCTGGTTTCTGAGGTGAAGCCCTCAGCACTGTCAGCCAGTGTCACCACCTCCCGCTTGCCTCTCTCCCGAAACAGAGGTTCGGAGGTTGAGTACAGGCTGCCATCCCCCTGCCAAACCCCATTCACTCAAATGGCAAGCAGATGAAAGACCGAGTGTGTGACCAATTCCAAGGGAGCCCAGGAGTCCCGATAGAACCTAGCACAGGACTGGTCACTATCACCCCAGGCTTCCCTACCTTAATGACAAAAGCCAGGCCAGTACCAATCACAGCTCATGTCCCAGTGCGATGGACTTTCAGACACTCCTTCCCCATCTCTCATGCACAAGCAGGGGGGAGGGCAGGGTGTGCTGCAGGGCAGCAACGCACAGCGCTCGGTGAGAGGCCAGCTTAGGAGCTCTCTGATGAGTGTTTGGAACCCGTATTCCCCATGACACGGGACAAAATTACAGCAGCGTTATCTGCTCAGACCAAGGGCATCCACCACATCCCCTGTGGCTACTTCTCAGAGTGAGGGTTTCTTATTTTTTCTTAATGTCTGAAAGTGAATTTATTTCAAGGGGGGAAAGTTACTGAACGGACTGCCCTGGAGACAGGGGCTGTCTGTCCAGATAGTGGCAACAGCCCAGGGAGTGGTTATGTTGGCTCACCCATGTGCCCTCCCCTTGGCCTGGAAGGAATCAGCCCTGGGGATGGCAATTCACTCTGTATGGCCCATTCAACTCTTGGCTCCCATTCCTGGGTCTGCCAGCCAAGGGGGTCAGTTTGTGCCAAGAGCAAAGGCAGCTGCTTGTCATGGGGATGCCTGTCCACTAAGAACTAGGCTGAAGCTCACAACTCCGTTCACACAGGCTGCTGATGCACATCAGATGGTGAAAGCTTTGCATCCCTAGCTGGAATAGGGCCGCATCCCTAGCTAGGGGGTGAAAAGCTTCATATCCCTTTAACAATCCCCTGAGACATCCATTTCTGCAGGCTTTTGATTTTCTATCTTTCTATGTTAAAGAAAAAAGGCAGTTCCTGCCACTGTCCCCATGGGCAGGGCTCCTAGGGATGGAATTATTGCTAGAACTCTGATGAAATGTGAGAGTGCAGATTCATAGGAGAGGAAATGTCATTAGCTCACTAAAACCCTCCATTAACAAATATCTACTTGCGGTCCCTTTCACAGATCATTGCCCCAAGCACCAGCATAGCTCTCGGTTGTCATTTGAATACTCTGGACTTGGGGTGATCATTTCTGTGACAGAAGAAGGGATGAAACCAGTCAAATGATTCTTTCTGAAGGATTTGCTCAGCAGTCATACTACCCTGCTGAGCCATACAAACAGAGCTGGATTTCCTAAGGCAGCCTTTCACTCGGGATTCTGGGTCCATCTTGCGTGGAAATGCTGTTTGGTGGCCTCTCACGCTATTTTTGGCTCTGTTTCCTGTTGCACCCGAGAAGCAGAGGAGGCTGGGTAAACAATGGGGTTGAGAAACAGTTAACCAAACTGTCTGCCTTTCTTCTTCCCTAATTACCTGGCCACATCGCCACAGTCATTGAGCGCCTTACAGTCTTTAATTTATTCTCACAATAGTCCTGTAAGGTAGGGCGGAGCTATTCATAGAATCATAGAATATTAGGGTTGGATGGGACCTCAGGAGGTCACCTAGTCCAACCCCCTGCTCAAAGCAGGACCAATCCCCAACTAAATCATCCGAGCCAGGGCTTTGTCAAGCCTGACCTTAAAAGGAGGAGATTCTACCACCTCCCTAGGTAACCCATTCCAGTGCTTCACCACTCTCCTAGTGAAAAAGTTTTCCTAACATCTAACCTCCCCCACTGCAACTTGAGACCATTACTCCTTGTTCTGTCATCTGGTACCACTGAGAACAGTCTAGAGCCATCCTCTTTGGAACCCCCTTTCGGGTAGTTGAAAGCAGCTATCAAATCCCCCCTCATTCTTCTCTTCTGCAGACTAAACAATCCCAGTTCCCTCAGCCTCTCCTCAAAAGTCATGTGTTGCAGCTCCCTAATCATTTTTGTTGCCCTCTGCTGGATGTTTTCCAATTTTTCCATATCCTTCTTGTAGTGTGGGGCCCAAAACTGGACATAGTACTCCAGATGAGGCCTCACCAATGTCGAATAGAGGGGAATGATCATGTTCCTTGATCTGCTGGCAATGCCCCTACTTATACAGCCCAAAATGCTGTTAGCCTTCTTGGCAACAAGGGCACACTGTTGACTCATATCCAGCTTCTCATCCACTGTAATCCCCAGGTCCTTTTCTGTAGAACTGCTACCTAGCCATTTGATCCCTAGTCTGTAGCGGTGCATGGGATTCTTCCGTCCTAAGTGCAGGACTCTGCACTTGTCCTTGTTGAACCTCATCAGATTCCTTTTGACCCAATCCTCTAATTTGTCTAGGTACCTCTGTATCCTATCCCTACCCTCCAGTGTATCTACCTCTCCTCCCAGTTGAGTGTCATCTCCAGACTTGCTGAGGGTGCAGTCCACGCCATCTTCCAGATCATTAATGAAGATCTTGAACAAAACTGGCCCCAGGACCAACCCTTGGGGCACACCGCTTGATACCAGCTGCCAGCTAGACATCAAGCCGTTGATCACTACCCGTTGAGCCTGACACTCTAGCCAGCTTTCTATCCACCTTATAGTCCATTCATCCAGCCCATACTTCTTTAACTTGCTGGCAAGAATCCTGTGGGAGACCGTATCAAAAGCTTTGCTAAAGTCAAGGAATAACCCATTCACTGCTTTCCCCTCATCCACAGAGCAAGTTATCTCGTTATAGAAGGCAATTAGGTTAGTCAGGCATGACTTGTGTCCTTGGTGAATCCACACTGACTGTTCCTGATCACTTTCCTCTCCTCGAAGTGCTTCAGAATTGATTCCTTGAGGACCTGCTCCATGACTTTTCCAGGGACTGAGGTAAGGCTGACTGGCCTGTAGTTCCCCGGATCCTCCCCCTTCCCTTTTTAAATTATGGGCATTACATTAGCCTTTTTCCAGTCGGCCGGGACCTCCCCTGATCGCCATGAGTTTTCAAAGATAATGGCCAATGGCTCTGCAATCACATCCACCAACTCCTTTAGCACCCTCGGATGCAGTGCATCCGGCCCCATGGACTTGTGCTCGTCCAGCTTTTCTAAATAGTCCTGAACCACTTCCTTCTCCACAGAGGGCTGGTCACCTCCTCCCCATACTGTGCTGCCCAGTGCAGTAGTCTGG
The DNA here is from genome assembly GCF_965152275.1 of Natator depressus. Classification (NCBI taxonomy): domain Eukaryota; kingdom Metazoa; phylum Chordata; order Testudines; family Cheloniidae; genus Natator; species Natator depressus. The sequence continues at coordinate 41,116,645 of NC_134243.1, forward strand.
AAGCTGACCTTGTTCGTGAAGACAGGCAAAAAAAGCATTGAGTACATTAGCTTTTTCCACATCCTCTATCACCAGATTGCCTCCCTCATTCAGTAAGGGGCCCACACTTTCCTTGACTTTCTTCTTGTTGCCAACATACCTGAAGAAACCTTTCTTGTTACTCCTAACATCCTTTGCTAGCTGCAACTCCAGGTGTGATTTGGCCTTCCTGATTTCACCCCTGCATGCCTGAGCAATGTTTTCTACTCCTCCCTGGTCATTTGTCCAAGTTTCCACTTCCTGTAAGCTTCTTTTTTGTGTTTAAGATCAGCAAGGATTTCACTGTTAAGCCAAGCTGATAGCCTGCCATATTTACTATTCTTTCTACACATTAGGATGGTTTGTTCCTGTGACCTCAGTAAGGATTCTTTAAAATACAGCCAGCTCTTCTGGACTCCTTTCCCCCTCATGTTATTCTGCCTGGGGATCCTGCCCATCCATTCCCTGAGGGAGTGCCCTGACAGGGAGTTTTTCACAATGTCCAAGCTAAATCTCCCTTGCTGCAATTTAAGCCCATTGCTTCTTGTCCTATCCTCAGAGGTTAAGAAAAACAATTTTTCTTCCTCCTCTTTGTAACAACCTTTGACATACTTCAAAACTGTTATCATGTCACCCCTCGGTCTTCTCTTTTCCAGACTAAACAAACCCAATTTTTTCTATCTTCCCCCATAGGTCATGTTTTCTAGACCTTTAATTATTGTTATCACTCTTCTCTGAACTTTATCCAACTTGTCCACATCCTTCCTGAAATGTGGCATCCAGAACTGGACACAATACTCCAGTTGAGGCCTAATCAGTGCAGAGTAGAGCAGAAGAATTACTTCTTGTGTTTTGCTTACATCACTCCTGCTAATGCATCCTAGAATGATGTTTGCTTTTTTTGTAACAGCGTTACACTCTTGACTCATATTTAGCTTGTGGGCCACTATGACCTCCAGATCCCTTTCAGCAGTATTCCTTCCTAATGACTTCCAGGCAGTCATTTCCCATTTTGTATGTGGGCAACTGATTGATTGTTCCTTCCTAAATGGAGTACTTTGCATTTGTCCTTATTGAATTTCATCCGATTTACTTCAGACCATTTTTCCAGTTTGTCCAGATCATTTTGAATTTTAATCCTATCCTCCAAAGCACTTGCATCCCCTCCCAGCTTGGTATCGTCCGCAAACTTTATAAGTGTACTCTCTATTCCATTATCTAAACCATTGATGAAGATATTGAACAGAACCGGACCCAGAACTGATCTCTGTGGGACCCCACTCATTACATCCTTCCACCATGACTGTGAACCACTGATAACTACTCTCTGGGAATGGTTTTCCAACCAATTTTGCACCTACCTTATAGTAGCTTCATCTAGGTTGCATGTCCCTAGCGAGACAAACCCTAGTGTTTTCAGAATGCCAGTTCTCCCTAGCAAATAAAGAAAAGTGTCCCCACTGAGCTGTACTCTATGGGGCTGTCATAACCATACAGCTAAGGGTAGCCTAGAATTCCTCCTTATCTGTAATGCGTTAAGAAGCTCAAATAACCTGGCTGGCACCTGACCAAAAGGACCAATGGGGAAAGAAGATACTTTCAAATCTGGTGAGGGGGATGCTTTGTTTGTGCTTTTTGTTGGGTGTTCTCTCTCCTGGGACTGAGAGAGGCCAGGCCGAAATCCACCTCCTCCAACCAATCCTGAACCAGTCTCTAATATTACAAAAATAGTAAGTAAAGCCAGGCAAGGCATGTTAGATTATCTTTTGTTTTAGCTTGTGAATTTTCCCTTTGCTAGAGGGAGGTTTATTCCTGTTTTTTGTAACTTTGAACTAAGCCTAGAGGGAGTTCCTCTGTGTTTGTGAATCTTTTGTTACCCTGAAAAGTTATCTTCCATCCTGATTTTACAGAGGTGATTCTTTTACCTTTTCTTTAAATAACATTCTTCTTTTAAGAACCTGATTGATTTTCAGTGTCCTAAGACCCATGGGGGGTTGATCTGTGCTCACTTTGTAACCAATTGGTTAGGATATTATTCTGAAGCCTCCCCAGAAAAGGAGGTGTAAGGGCTTGGGGGGATATTTTGGGGGGGATAGGGCTCCAAGTGGCCCTCCCTGAATGTTTGTTTAAATCAGTTGGTGGTGGCAGCATACCGTCCAAGGACAAAAGGGATTTGTGCCTTGGGAAATTTTTAACCTAAGCTGGTAGAAATAAACTTAGGGGGTCGTTCATGCGGGTCCTCACATCTGTACCTCAGAGTGGGGAGGGAACCCTGACAGGGGCATATGTCTGTCTGCACCCCGCCTTGATCACATGATACATGGGCTTCTGAATATATTCTGCTTATGATTAGTATGATGGGGGGAAATACGTTGCCCCCTCCTTGTAAAGGAGAATTAGTGGCTGCAGAGAACCAAATGCAACTCCCTGATTCAGGGCTGCTGAGCCCTCTGGTTCTAAATGGCCCTGTGAAGAGTAAGACTCTGCATACCAGCAGAAGATGGTAGCCCAACTCTGTGTAGCCCAAATCTTCTGTGCCCCCTCCTCTCCACCAGCCTGCCCTCCTCCATGTAAGGCCAAGGGCAGAGGAGACAGCTGGATAGGAGACAAGTTCTGCTGAATTTTTCACTGTAGAGCTCTGGCTGGTTTAAGGCTGCTGTGCACTGTGTGAAAGAATGCTGGCACATGCATCCAATGTACAAACACAGAAAGAGACCCTGCCCTGGGGGGCTTATAATCTATTTTCAAACTGGGGATATCAAAGGAGGATCGCTCCCTGGAGAGAAGTAAGGCACAAGTGAAATGCTGAAGAGCAGCTATGTGATTTATTTTATAAAGCAGACTGAAAATTTTAAATCGAAGTGAAATTTGGATGAAGAATGGGAGGGGGTGGGTATATTTGGTGATTTTTTTAACCTGTTTTCTGACTTGCTCTAGTATTTTGTATTTAACCACTGATCTGCCTGTGGAGAATTGACCCAGCCTTGTCTTGGACTGCCTTTGTTTTGTTGTGGTTCCCTGGCCTGGAGCTTTCTGTCTGTTGGTTGTGTTGGTTGGCTGAGGTGCTGTGTTTGAATCATCTCCCTCCTGGCCCCTGCAGATATTCCACATGACCTATGACCTGGCGAGTGCGGTGGTGCGGATTGTGAACCTGATTGGAATGATGCTCCTGCTGTGTCACTGGGACGGCTGCCTTCAGTTCCTGGTGCCCATGTTGCAGGACTTCCCTGAAGATTGCTGGGTGTCCCTCAACCGCATGGTGGTAAGTGCCTGCTCTTTCTGACACCCCAGAGCCCTCCACAAGCCTGCAATAATGAAGCAATTTCCCTCCAGCCCCCCATCACACAAGCATCCCTCCAGCATCCCCCCAACACACAGCTCCCTATTCCACAACACTTCCCCCCTCAGCAATACAGCATCCCCTAGGATTGCCAATCCTCCCGGATTAGCCAGGACTCTCCCAGAATCAGCCTCAATCTCCTGGTCGCAATTGAAAGTAGTCAGGGAGATTTTAATAGGCCAGAAGTCCAGTCGGCGGCACAGCAGGGCTAAGGCAGGCTTCCTGCCTTCCCTGGCTCCGCACAGCTCCTGGAAGCGGCCAGCATGTCCCTGCAGCTTCTAGGTGCAGGGATGGCCAGGGGGTCTCTGTGTGCTACCCTTGTCCCGAGCACCAAATCCACAGCTCCCATTGGCTGGGAATCATAGCCAATGGGAGCTGTGGGGATGGTGCCTGCAAGCAGGGGCAGAGCCACCTGGCCACCCCTGAGTCTAGAAGCCTCAGGGACATGCTGCTGTCTGAGGTAAGTGCTGCCCGGCTGGAGTCCGCAACCCTCACCCCCTCCTGCACCTCAATCCCCTGCCCAAGCACAACCTGGAATCCCCTCCCACGGTCCGAACTCCTCAGCCCCAACCCAGAGCCCGCACCCCCTCTCGCATCCTAACCCCCTGTCCCAGCCCAGTGAAAGTGAATGAGGGTGAGGGAGAGCGAGCAACAGAGGGAGGGGGGATAGAGTGAGTGGGGGTGGGGCCTCAGGGAAGGGGTGGAGAAGGGGTGGGGCAAGGGTGTTTGGGTTTGTGCGATTAGACAGTTGGCAACCCTAAGCACCCCACAGCTATCCAGCAGCCCTCCATTGCCTCCCCCACTCTAGTATCTTCCTCCTCTCTCTAGCAGTCACCTGGAGGTGGAGGGAGCTGGCGGGAGGTGGAATGTGCCTTGCAGAGCCCTCTGTGGTGAAACAGGCAGGGCTGACAGGCCTGGAAAGCAGCAGGGGCAGAACCTAAGTAGAGCCTGCTCTGGATGCACACAGGAGAAGGCAGGAGCCCAGCTACTGCTGCTGGCAGGAGACAGCAAGGAGGAGGGTTCAAAAAAATTACACAAACCCTGCTCCATGCTGGGAGCAGGCTCTTGTGCATCTGTGGGGCTGAGCTGGGGCGGCAGCGTGCCCAGTGCCTCCCCATAAGGGCAGGCCTGGGTTTGAACCAGAAGCTCCTAATTCCTGACACCAATCCCTGCTGTGGCCTTGAGCAAGTCACTCAGCCTCCCTTGCCTCAGTTTCTCTGTGTATAAGATGGTGCGATCGCACTGCTCACCTCCCTGTCTTGTGGGGGTGTTGTACAGACTATAAAGCACCCTGAAAATAAACTGTGCCAGTCAGTATTGCAACTCCCATAGCAGGAGCAATATGCAGGGCTCTGCTGGTGGCTGCAGTGTTTATGATGAGACATGGAACATATGGTAAGTGCCTGATGAGCTTATGGTGCCTTTCAATATTTCCCAAAAAATTCAGGATCCCTTATTCAAAGGGACAACATCCAGATGATTAAGCAGCAAAACTGACAAACCTTAAAAAGTTTCCTCTTATTGCAGCTCTTATTGCAGCTCCGGATCCCCCAGCCACTTTTTTCTTCAAAATCAGTCACTGAAGCAGAAAGAAACTTGAAATTAAAAAAGTGCAACCAACATCTCATGCCTGCTCCTTTCAGAGCTGCGAAGGGCCAGGGTGGGTGGCGCATCTCAGGCTGAGTTAGAAGCCACAGAAAGCCACCTGTGGGGAGGTTGGTTTGTTTATTTCTCCCCGCTAGTGAATGGTGCCAGACTGACTGCTCTATTGATCTGCAGGACAGGTACAGCACGATCTTCCCCCAGGTTGCCCCCTTTCTATTTCTATTGTGGTGACTAGAGATGAGGGCCCTGTTGTGCTGGGTGTTGGACAGAGACAGAGTGAGAGACAGCCCTGGATGGAAGAGCCTACGGTCTAGACAGACCAGAATGCACAGCAAGGGGAAGTGACATGCCTATGGTCACCCAGCAGGACAGTGGTAGAGCCAAAAATAGAACCCAGGCATCCTGGCTCCCAGTCCAGTGCCCTGGCCACTAGATCATGCTGCCTCTGATTTTCTGCTGATGTGCCTCAACCCTCCCAGGGAGGTACTAGCCTGAGCAGCAGCAGCTGAAAGGGGAGCAGAGTCTCTCTGCCTGGTCAGTGCTGACCCCAGTCAATTAGTGCCAGTTCTGCGGTGGGTTTTGTGACGTGGATACCTGTCCACTAGGAGCTGGGTGGAAGCTGCAAACATGCTGAGCAACCTGGAAGGACTTTCAGACAGTTCTCTCCTGAGCCAGACTCCCAGAGCTTTGCACCCCATCGCTACACTCTTGAACAGCCAGGCTCCCATGCACAGCCTGGCGTGCCCAAGTTACAGTGCAAATTCAGCCAGAACCAAATGTCATCTGGAGGAGCTGGAGCAAGTGGCACCGCAGGCAAGGAGGGGACAGTCCAGACTGACACATGCCAAGCCCTACACCTAGGAAAAGGCAATAAACAGTATGGTTAGGGAGGGATGGAGAAGCTGGATAGCCCAGGGGTCAGGGCACTAGCTTGCAATTTGGGAGACTGGGGTTCAAGTCCCCGCTTTGCCACAAACTCTGTGTGGCCTTGGTAAGTCACTTAGTCTCTCTGTGCCTCCGTTCCCCATCTGTGCAATGGAGGTGATAGCCCCGCCAGCCTGGCATGTTGAGATGAGAAAGCCATTAAAAATTATGAGGTTCTCAGAGACTATGGCAATGGGGGCCAGATAAGTACCTTAGATAGACAGACTTGGGGGGTAAACCAGTGAGTCTGAGACCCCCATGTGATAAATCTGGGCTCCCAGTGCTACCCTGGGGTTCAGTACAGCTAAGGATGTACAAACAATGCCAGTTTGTACCCCTGGGGCATGCAGCAGTTTGGTCACCACAGTCGCTCTCAAAGGACTTTGCAAAGGATATTCTTACCCCACCTTTTTTTTTTTTAGTGGGGAAATTGTGGCACAGGGAGGTGACGTGACTTACTCAGAGTGACCTACTAGGCCAGTGGTGGAGCCAAGAAAGTAACCCCAGTCTCCCGAGTCTCTGTCCAGTGCTCTATCCACTAGGATACACTGCCTCCCACTTGTCTCACCCACTACAAAGATGAGCAAAGGATTGGAGCACGAGACCCATGAGGAGGGAGGAATGGAGCTAAAATTATCATCTTAAAAGGAGATTAGGCGAGGGCAGGGTATGATCACAGCCTATTAATATTTTCAGGAGATCAGTGTGACAGAAGGAAAGGACTATTTGCAGGCTCAGAAGATGGCAGGAGCTGTTCAGGGTGAAGGAAAAGCTAAGCGGGTTGAGGGTCAGGTGAAAAATGAAACACACATCACCTTTGATACAAACAGCCTTGTGAAAACTCCTTGACTCTGGCAACGATTGCTGATGCTCCTGTCGCGTTGCCTTTCTTCAGCTCTAGGCCTAACATATGGCAAATGTGCCCTGGGTGAGGAAAATCAGCCCCCTGGTGCTGTGAAGTTGAAGTGGGACAAGTTTGGGATGACCATATGACTCAGCTCTATCCCTGTGTGAGCCCCAAGGGTTTGCTAGCTGTGGGCTGCTGTCCAGATGTCTCATTCCTAACTTCTGCTATAGTAGATTGGCTCAGTCGCTCACAACTGGCTGCTCTGTCAGAAATGTCCCATAAGCCACTGCATCAGTTCCCATGGTGCCTTCTCCAAAGTGCTCGAGGCCCCGCCCTGACTCCCTGTATCCCCCAAAGCTGGTGGGGGCTTAGCTTGGGCTGGTAGCCTGGAGTTGGGGGTCAGCCGGCTGGCTATGGCCAGGGGGGACCCAGGGTGACTTGAGCCAGAGGGTGGCTGGTCAGGACGGTGCTTGGGGGCTGGCCAGCGGCCCGGGGGTTGGGGCAGTTTGGCTAGGGCTCCTCTGGCTGCAGTGGGCCTCAGGGCTTTGGTGGGTGGAGAGGAGGGAGCAAGGTGGGGTAGGACCTCGGGTGGAAGGGGTGGGGAGTCTAGGAGGAGACATTCACATAACACCCATTTACGCAATGCTTCCTTTGCGGAATTACAAGAAATGCCACAAAACATTTTGGCCTATGTCTGAGCAGGAGCGGCTGAGTGTGGGACATTGAGGATGCCCAGACCTGTGCAGCCCTATCTACATTAGGGATAAAGTCAAACCAGTTTGGCAAATCATTTCAAAAACCTGTGAGTTCACCCACGCAACAGCTCCCTGAATCAGGGAATGCACTAAACTAGGTCAGTGCCAGACGTATGTTCAAATGGACCCCTGCTCAGCTGGGTTCACACACTGTTGTGTAACTTGGTTCTGCTTGGTTGAAAATTTGTTTAATGAGGACAGGACTGTTTCTTTAATACAGTATAAGGGCTTAACACACACAAGTTCTGCCACGTTAACTACCCTGGAACATTCCCTCTCGTGTGGCCGCAGTTATTCTGGTATAGCTATTACCCTTCAGGAAGGAGAATAAGCTACATCAGTATAAGGCACTTTTATCCCCTTATAGTTGTGTCCACACTGGGGTTTGTATCAGCATTACTAGTTCAGTTACAAAAATATCACGAGTGTAACAGATTCGTAGATGTTAAGGCAAAAGAGACTACTGTGATCATCTAGTCTGACCCCCTGCCTGGCACAGGCCAATAGACATATTTGTGCCAGTAAAAAAACCCTGGGCCTAGACCAGGCCTAAATTAACAGTGTGGAGAGGCCCATAAACCAATGGGCATCCCAGAGATTGCAACCATAAGTGTCTGGAAAGGTTTTGTAGGTGCCTGAAGTGCTCAGTGGATAGATTGACGCCCTGAGGCGCTGAGCTGAAGCTCCAGTTTCTGCTGCTCTCACTCGCTGTCACTGGCACACAGCCCTGCCCAGTGCCAGCTGCTCCTTGCTTGCCTACAGCCCTGGCAGTTTGAGCTGTAACCACCATAAGATCTGAAAAGTTACTCAGGGTCTGGTGTGAAACAGGCTGCTTCCCAGGGGGAGCCAGATGCTGGAGGGAATGGTGTTGGCGGTGCAGTAGGTAGCGCTCTTCCCTCTGAGCCAGTTCTGACCCTGTGCGTCAGTAGGATGCTAGGGGGATCTGGTCTGCATTGGGTTACCACTGTACAAAGTACTGCCTAGACCTCTAAAGTCCCAGGGTAGATGGGTAAAGATTATCTCCTGCTTCCTGAGGGGTTGCCGGAGAGGTGAAGTTATTTGTCCAAGGCCAAACAGCAAGTCATTGGCAGAGCTGCTCCCAGTTCTCAGCTCCCAATCCTGTATCTCATTCCTCTAGATCTCAGACCCTGACCACCTGTGGCCATTAGAGACCCAGTTTTTATGTAGCATTGAGTTCCTCCTTTCACTGTCAACTCCTGCAGAGCTGGATGAGAACTGAGTTTGCTCAGTACCTCACCAGAAGAGCCCAACACCACCAGCAGATTTCTGGTGAGAGAGGGTGTTAGCCTGGGTATTTTAGCCCTTCAGGAAATTACAACAGGGCTGATAGAAATCTGTCCTCCAAAATTCTCACTTCAGTTTCAGCTTGATAGAGCATCATAGAATATCAGGGTTGGAAGGGACCTCAGGAGGTCATCTAGTCCAACCCCCTGCTCAAAGCAGGACCAACACCAACTAAATCATCCGAGACAGGGCTTTGTCAAGCCTGACCTTAAATACCTCTAAGGAAGGAGATTCTACCACCTCCCTAGGTAACGCATTCCAGTGCTTCACCACCCTCCTAGTGAAAAAGTTTTCCTAACATCTAACTTCCCCCACTGCAACTTGAGACCATTACTCCTTGTTCTGTCATCTGGTACCACTGAGAACAGTCTAGAGCCATCCTCTTTGGAACCCCCTTTCAGGTAGTTGAAAGCAGCTATCAAATCCCCCCTCATTCTTCTCTTCTGCAGACTAAACAATCCCAGTTCCCTCAGCCTCTCCTCAAAAGTCATGTGTTGCAGCTCCCTAATCATTTTTGTTGCCCTCTGCTGGATGTTTTCCAATTTTTCCATATCCTTCTTGTAGTGTGGGGCCCAAAACTGGACATAGTACTCCAGATGAGGCCTCACCAATGTCGAATAGAGGGGAATGATCATGTTCCTTGATGTGCTGGCAATGCTCCTACTTATACAGACCAAAATGCTCTTAGCCTTTTTGGCAACAAGGGCACACTGTTGACTCATATCCAGCTTCTCGTCCACTGTAACCCCTAGGTCCTTTCCTGCAGAACTGCTGCCTAGCCATTTGGTCCCTAGTCTGTAGCGGTGCATGGGATTCTTCCGTCCTAAGTGCAGGACTCTGCACTTGTCCTTGTTGAACCTCATCAGATTTCTTCTGGCCCAATCCTCTAATTTGTCTAGGTACCTCTGTATCCTATCCCTACCCTCCAGTGTATCTACCACTCCTCCCAGTTGAGTGTCATCTGCAAACTTGCTGAGGATGCAGTCCACACCATCCTTCATATTGTTAATGAAGATATTGAACAAGACCGGCCCCAGGACCGACCCTTGGGGCACTCTGCTTGATATCTGCTGCCAACTAGACATGGAGCCATTGATCACTGCCCATTGAGCCCAACGATCTAGCCAGCTTTCTATCCACCTTATAGTCCATTCATCCAGCCCATACTTCTTTAACTTGTTGGCAACACTTTCCTTGACTTTCTTCTTGTTGCCAACATACCTGAAGAAACCCTTCTTGTTACTCTTAACATCCTTTGCTAGCTGCAACTCCAGGTGTGATTTGGTCTTCCTGATTTCACTCCTGCATGCCCGAGCAATATTTTTATACTCTTCCCTGGTCATTTGTCCAATCTTCCACTTCTTGTAAGCTTCTTTTTTGTGTTTAAGATCAGCAAGGATTTCACTGTTAAGCCAAGCTGGTCGCCTGCCATATTTACTATTCTTTCTACACATTGGGATGGTTTGTCCCTGTACCTCAATAAGGATTCTTTAAAATACAGCCAGTTCTCCTGGACTCCTTTCCCCCTCATGTTATTCTCCCAGGGAATCCTGCCCATCCATTCCCTGAGGGAGTCAAAGTCTGCTTTTCTGAAGTCCAGGGTCCATATTCTGCTGCTCTCCTTTCTTTCCTGTGTCAGGATCCTGAACTCAACCATCTCATGGTCACTGCCTCCCAGGTTCCCATCCACTTTTGCTTCCCCTACTAATTCTTCCCTGTTTATGAGCAGCAGGTCAAGAAGAGCTCTGCCCGTAGTTGGTTCCTCCAGCACTTGCACCAGGAAATTGTCCCCTACACTTTCCAAAAACTTCTTGGATTGTCTGTGTACCGCTGTATTGCTCTCCCAGCAGATATCAGGGTGACTGAAGTCTCCCATGAGAATCAGGGCCTGCGATATAGTAACTTCCGTTAGTTGCCGGAAGAAAGCCTCGTCCACCTCATCCCCCTGCTCTGGTGGTCTATAGCAGACTCCCACCACAACATCACCCTTGTTGCTCACAATTCTAAACTTAATGCAGAGACTCTCAGGTTTCTGCCGTTTCACACTGGAGCTCTGAGCAGTCATATTGCTCTCATACATACAGTGCAACTCCCCCACCTTTTCTACCCTGCCTGTCCTTCCTGAGCTTATATCCATCCTGAACAGCTTATATCCATCCATGACAGTACTCCAGTCATGTGAGTTATCCCACCAAGTCTCTGTTATTCCAATCACACCATAATTCCTTGACTATGCCAGGACTTCCAGTTCTCCCTACTTGTTTCCCAGGCTTCTTGCATTCGTGTGTAGGAATGTAAGATAATCATAGAATCATAGAATCATAGAATATCAGGGTTGGAAGGGACCCCAGAAGGTCATCTAGTCCAACCCCCTGCTCGAAGCAGGACCAATTCCCAGTTAAATCATCCCAGCCAGGGCTTTGTCAAGCCTGACCTTAAAAACCTCTAAGGAAGGAGATTCTACCACCTCCCTAGGTAACGCATTCCAGTGTTTCACCACCCTCTTAGTGAAAAAGTTTTTCCTAATATCCAATCTAAACCTCCCCCATTGCAACTTGAGACCATTATTCCTCGTTCTGTCATCTGCTACCATTGAGAACAGTCTAGAGCCATCCTCTTTGGAACCCCCTTTCAGGTAGTTGAAAGCAGCTATCAAATCCCCCCTCATAACTCACTGAACATCCCGCTTTCTCAGTATGAGGCAGGAGCCCTCCCCTCTTATGCTCTCCTGCTCATGCTTCCTCCCGGTATCCCACTTTCCCACTTACCTTAGGGCTTTGGTCTCCTTCCCCCGGTGAACCTAGTTTAAAGCCCTCCTCACTAGGTTAGCGAGCCTGCTTGAGAAGATGCTCTTTTCTCTCTTCATTAGGTGGAGGCCTTCTCTGCCTAGCACTTCTTCTTGGAACACCATCCCATGGTCAAAGAATCCAAAGCCTTCTCTCCAACACCACCTGCGTAGCCATTCGTTGACTTCCACGATTTGACGGTCTCTACCCGGGCCTTTTCCTTCCACAGGGAGGATGGACGAGAACACCACGTGTGCCTCAAACTCCTTTATTCTTCTTCCCAGAGCCAGGTAGTCTGCAGTGATCCACTCAAGGTCATTCTTGGCAGTATCATTGGTGCACACATGGAGAAGTAGGAAGGGGTAGCGATCTGAGGGCTTGATGAGTCTCAGTAGTCTCTCCGTCATGTCATGAATCCTAGCTCCTGGTAAGCAGCAGATTTCTCGGTTTTCCTGGTCAGGGTGGCAGATAGATGACTCAGCCCCCTGAGGAGGGAGTCCCTGACCACCACCACCCTCCTCCTTGTCTTGGGAGCGGTGGTCGCGGAACCCCCCTCCCTCGGACAGTGCATTTCATGCCTTCCAATTGGCGGAGTCTCCTTCTGCTCCCTTCCCTCAGATATATCATCTAGTCCACTCTCTGCATTAGTACCTGTGGAGAGAACATGAAAACGGTTGCTTACCTGTGTCTGCATTGCTCGTACATGGCCACTCCCCTTTCTTCTTCTGGAGGTCACATGCTGCCAAATATCTTCACCGTCCTTCTGTCCCCGCTGCGCAGCCTGCTCTGATTCTTCAGAACGTTGTGCCCGTAGAAGCATATCCTGACGTTTGTCCAGGAAATCTTCAGTTTCTCTTATGCAACACAGGGTCGAAACCTGTTGCTCCTGACCTTGAACCTTCTCTTCCAATATGGAGACCAGCTTGCACTTTGTACAGACAAAGTCGTTTCTGTCCTGTGGAAGAAAGACAAACATGGCACATCCTGTGCAGGTCACAACCGCTGAACGCTCACCATCCATATTACCTTCCTTCTAAGAGCTTCCTCAGCTGTTGTAGTAACTACTCAGAGAAGCCTGCAAGATGAAAGGCTCTCCACAGGCAAACTCCCTCTGTTAGCCTCTCTGCTGTTCACTGCTCAGCTGGGTTTGCAGCTGACTGGCTTTTTATAAAAGTCAGACCCACTCAAGGCTCACCTGGAACAAAGCACTCCCAATTCACACTTTTCAAACAAACAATCAAGCACACGATCAAACTGACAAACTGTCCCTGCAACAGACACTCATATACTCACCAACACAGCCCCCCTAATGCAGCACTTGGCGTACCTCCTCTCGGACAGATCCCAGGCAAACTCCCTCTGTTAGCCTCCTTCACTTCCTGTTTTAAACTGCAGCACTGCAAGATTAAACAAGTTGCACTGCAGTGTTCAACAGCTGTTGCGTTCAACCCCAAAAGCAGCTGCCTTTCCATGATGGAAATGATAAGTGATTCTCATAGATGTACCGCTGATAGAGCATGTGGGATCCTTCAGGCTGAGAGACGCTGTAGAGAAGCCAGAATGACAAGGTCAATGGAGACATTTCCTGAGCGCTGCCCTACTGGGGTGAAACACGACATTGTCTCCCCACTGTGTAGTGCCCTTCTCTTGCCTCTGTCATTGCGGTGACAGCCACAGATAAGCATGAAGGCAGAAGGGTATCAATGCAACCACTGCACTGTAGGGTGGCTGGGTTTCCATCATGCCGCCTCACCAACCTAAACTGGGCACAACAAAGGGTTATGTGCAGACCATGGCTAAACTGCCCTTTTCACTTCTCCTGGTGTGCACTGAGCTCTGAGGCTGGCTGCTCCATGCTCATCTTATGCTTCTGCTCCCCAGTGATGTGCCCCAGATCATCTTTCTTGGGCCACTCTGCACTGGACCTGTGTGTCCCAGTCACACACACGAGTGAACGGACATACCTGGCCTCTGTAACTTCTCCACAGGCCTTCTCTGACTTCCCAAGATAAGATCCTGCAAGCCACTGCTAGGGATCCAAATTCTCCCACGGGCTGTGATGCTGCAGCTCTCCTGCCCAGCATCAGCCTTCTGCTCACTCCCACTGAGCAGTGACCTACTGTCTCTAATGCAATTTGATTAATACAAACCACATCATTTAACAGGGAAGGTTCATTACACAGAGAGGGAGAGAGACCGCTGTGCTGCCTCTGCCCCCTCACATGGGTGGCAGCTGGCATAACTGGGGCTGTCAATCCACTGCCCACCTCACAGGTGACATGCCATCATGGGCAGAGGTCTGGCCAGGGCAGCTGGTCCAGCCCACAGTCTCAGAGCTCCCTCTAGCCCTTCAGTACATAGACAATAGGCCAGGTGGGGAGAGAGAGCTAATGATTGGAGAGTGTGTGTGTGTCATTGTGTAAGTGATGGAGCTTTTTACAGTGATGACTGATTGCTAGAATGAAGTGGGCCCAGGGAAAGGGAAGGTGGGTAAATACCATAACTGCAAACTAGTGGTAAGGGAACAACACGTTCATTAAAACAAAACCTAGTTTGAGGTGCACATGGAGGAACCTCATGGAGCACTGTCCGCAAGTGAAATCTGTGCTCCCATTCCAAGGTGCAAAATCTGCTCCCCTTGGCACAGTGAGGGGCCCATTTCATAGTAGGGCTCTGAATCTGCAATTACCATGTTGTCTCAATGGCAAGAGATGTTTTCCAATGCACTGGGTTGAACTGGATCCTTGTTTGTTAGCAAGACCAGCCCAGAGAGTTTGACACGGTGAAGAGCTCTATATTTATGGGGCTCTGAATGGGCTACGTCTGGGCTCCTTTTGCTGCTGCTTTTGTTGTGTTGTCCATTTTTAATCAGGACATTATATGTATGGCCACTGAATATAGCCTGGGTCAGACTATCCTGAGTCTCTGTCCACTTGCTTAGTGCCCATGAACACTCTCCAAAGGTTCCAGCTGTTCTTGGCTGCCCAGAAACAGCAATTATATGCTCTGTCTCCATCTGTGCTAGTGGAGCTTCTGACAAGCTTCCCACTGAAGTTGGTAATGTTGGGAGTCCTGTTGTAGATGGGTTACCAGCCTGTTCACCGCCATTGTGGTTAGATCTCTCCATAGTGGGCAGTGTCCAGAAACCTCTGGGAGCCCATTAGCATGAGGCTTCCCAATGTTGCTACATGGTGGAGCTGAGCCAATGGTGGGAAACTCCTAGGAAGTGTCCCTAGTGTAGACAGGGTCTCTCTAGGTGGTTAATAGAACTATTCCTTGGTTATACTACACTCACCCACCAACCAACCCCTCCCCACAAAGAGCTTCCCCAAGCTGGTCTGGCCCATGTTATTGGCACAGATCAATCCGTAACGTTAGCATCTTCCTAGGAACAGACGAGTGGTGAATTTGTGGGTTCTTCACTGTCACTCATGTAACCACAGTGAAGATATTGTTCATATATGTTGTTGCAGCAGTGTGTGATGACAGTGTAATGACCAGGGAGGATTTTGTGGGAAAGACCGTAGAGCTATCACTGCACCCCTAGTGTAGTTAATAAACCTGTATTTGGTGTGTGAACTCAGTCTAGTCTGAGTAGCTCACAAAACCTCAAACTTGCCTGCCTTCAGCCCTATCTACTTCTGTAGCAGTTGGTGTTCTCCTGCTGTTCATTTCAGTGCAGAGCCAGGACTGTGCAGACTGTCCCAAGAA
Source organism: Natator depressus (assembly GCF_965152275.1). Lineage (NCBI taxonomy): Eukaryota > Metazoa > Chordata > Testudines > Cheloniidae > Natator > Natator depressus. The sequence continues at coordinate 41,131,936 of NC_134243.1, forward strand.
GGCAATGAATCGATTTGCCTTTCGCTGTGACAGCTTAGGGCATCCCTGCAATATGGTCACCCATGGCTTGTGCTGCTCCTAGGGAGTAGTACTATTTTACACTGAAAACAAGTCCCTGCGCTGCTCTTGGGGAAAGGGCTGTTTGGACATTATAAATACTAACTTGCCTTCACCCCTTCATGCCTGTTCAGTTGGGGTCTGGCACACCTAAGCTGGAGAGTAAATCAGAGACGTACAAGTGATGTTAGAATACAACTCATCAAGGGGTTCTAAGCATCAGCTTGGAGCAGGTCAGTTGTGGTACCCCAGCTGTTCCCCAGCTTAACCCAGTTTTTAGGCAGAGCAGTGATTTGCTGCAGTTCCTCCTACAGCACACAAATCACCCTGGGAATCACCCTGTAGCCTTTGTGTGCTGTGATCGATGGCGCTGCCTAAGATCATCCTGGGCTAGCAGCATGTTAGTCTCTCTGGGTTCCCTTTGCAGAAGGTTTGGCCGGAGCCAGTATATGCAATTTGTGTAAATCCTAGCCATGATTTTTAAATGTTGGTGCCTAAATTTAGGCTTCTGTGCCCAGAGTTAGGCACCTAAATAAAAGATCTAATTTTTTCAAATATACTGAGTGCCCAGCTGTTTTCAGGGGAGTTGTATGTGGCCTTTGGGGAATTAAGTCACCGGTTTAGGTACCTTAAATATGGACTTAGCAGCCTAACCTTAGGCATCTGTGTTAAAAGTGTCTGTCCCAGGGAATGTCTCCCTGGCTTCCTTCTTGTGTCCTGTAACACTGCTAAAGCCTTGTCTGTCTGTCTGTCTGTGTCTGTCTCTTTAGAATGACTCCTGGGGGAAGCAGTATTCCTATGCGCTGTTCAAGGCGATGAGTCACATGCTCTGCATTGGCTATGGGCAGCAGGCTCCTGTTGGCATGTCAGATGTGTGGCTCACTATGCTGAGCATGATCGTTGGTGCCACTTGCTATGCCATGTTCATCGGCCACGCCACAGCCCTCATCCAGTCTCTGGACTCCTCAAGGCGGCAATACCAGGAGAAGGTAAGGACCCTGCTTTGCCACAATTAGATTAGAGCTGAGGTGACACCAGTTTATGGATGGTTGGTGTCTTTTCATTCACTCAAAGAAAACCCCACTAGTCCCTGGGAAGAAATCAGTATAACAGCCGCAGGGGGCTGGCTGTGGGAAGGCTGGCCAACCCATGTGTCCACTCTCTTTCTAAAGGGACGTTATCAACTTCAGTGGCAGCTAAAATTTTCACCCACTTTGTCTCTTTCAGGTTTGGTTTCAAAGCCCACGTCAATCTTCCAGAGAGCGCTGCTGTTTTTTAGCCAGGCCTTTCTTTAAAAGTATCAATTCCAACCACTCCAGCGCTTCTGAGCAACCCTGTGCTACCACATTGCTGAGTGTAGCTCAAAGCATGAGAGCCAAACAGACAATGAGTAGGCTGCGTAGCTGCCAGATTAACCACAGGGCGATGCAGTGGCCAAATGTGATGACGTTACAGTGTCATGGTATTACATTGCATCCTTGTGCGTTAGCTGATGCAATGTCAAGACAATAAGTCTCGTGGCACAGTTCTTTGATGGAGTTATTTTGTCCCACCTGATACAAAAGGGCAGGAGTTCTAACTTAATTTGAGGCAGCCAGGCCCTGCATAGTAATGAAGAAGAAAAAGTGCTTGTAGAACTATGTGTAGCTGTGGGCCTAGAGTCTAGGTGCCACAGAGGTGAGGAGTCTACTTAACAACAAGGGAGTTTGGTTACCTCCATACATGCAGACAGGCACCTACCACTGGTCAATAGAGTTCAATCACCTCTGGACAAAAAGGTAGGTAGTCAGGGGAGCCAAGGTACCTTCAGAGTGGGAGAGTGGGCACCCTGACCACTAGACCTCTGGACAAGGAGGTCTAGTGGTCAGGGTGCTACTAGGAGTCAGGAGATCTGAGTTTTAATCCAGATTCTGGTACTGATTTGCAGGGTGACGTTAGGGAAGAGATTTTCCATCTCCATGCCTCAGTTTCCCCATCTACAAATTTGGGGGGTGATTATTATTTAAACAGGTAAAGCAACATGTTTTTAGGCTTCATAGAAGTGAGTTTTAAGGAGACACTTGAAGGAGATGGAGGGGTAGAATTGTGGATCTGGTCCAGATGAAGGTTCCAGCCATAGGAGATCAAAACTGGAAGTGTGAGGAGGAAGAAGCAGGAGTGGCTGGTTGTGTAGCTTGCACAGAGAGCAGGGGCAAAGCAGGAAGCAAAAGGAAACAAGAACAGAAGTAGGCAGGACCTCATTTGTGGGGAAAGCTCAAAACTGAATTTGATTGAGAAGTTGAGAGGGAGCCAGGGAAAGAACTTGAAGGGAAGCTGGGTATGATCGGAGCAGCAGGCAATGTAGATAATTTTGCCACGATATTGTGGATGGTTTGGAAGGGGGAAAAGAGAGTGAGGAACGCTAAAGAGAAGGAGCCTGCAGCAGTCACAGTACAAATTGATCAAGTGTGTGCAGAGTGTGTATGCAAATGTGTTTGAAATGGCAGCATGTAAGCTAAGGACTGATTTGCAAATTGAACTGCCTGGACTTGGTAGCAACAGCTCAGTTTGCATCTGCAGGTCTAGGCAGTAGGGTTTGATCCAGCCAGATTCGAAGTCCAGGGTGGAATATGGCCCATTTGTGTTTGATTCTGATCAATGTGCATAGTCCAGAGCTCTCAAGCACCAAACAGGAAATAAGGACACAGTTTACCCATGGGGACTGCAGTGGGGGGTGGTTGGAGGGGTGTAACATTTAAAGCAGGACTAGAATTTCAGGATGTTGTGAACGAGGGGTTAATCCTGCATGTATCTGAACATCCCCAGGGAAATCTTTATGGCAGAGTCAATGAGCAGTGAGGGCATAACAAAAACTATATTTTATGTGTGCTGGTTACAGCGGATTCATTTCCCCTGGGTTTCTCTCAGGAGCATAGCCAGAGGGAATCAAGTACATTCAATTTTCTGTTGCAAATGGGGCAAAAGATGGCCTAAAAACAAATATATATTTACTTTCTGCATTCCTGGAACTTGAATAGCCGTAATTAAAAATGAGTCTGCTTCATGATTTTCAGCTCCCCAGCTCAATTTAGCTCAGTCCTCCTGGGACAGTGTTTCTGTTGGAGCATATTAGAAGCAGTGAGGTTCAGAGGATTGATTTGGAGAAGCAGCCATCAGGCTGGGGACTTATCCTGAGTTGTTGTTGTAGTTGTTTGTATTCCCACATACCTAGCAGCCCGAGTTGTGGACCAGGCCCTCAAGTGCTTTGGGCTGCTCCTCATTGGAATGGACGTTCTTGTGCAGTGGTCCATACTGTTTGGCTGGATGGGCTGTTTCATGGGTATGATGATGGTGGCCCGGTGCTGAGGAGCGACATAAAGTGTTGGTCTGGGGAATCTTTTATTGTATTCTTGGCTTTAAAGAAAACTTCCCCTCAGGAAAAGGTTCAAATTTAAGCTTGCAGTAAAGTTTTAGGCTGGCTTATGTTTTAGTCAAGCCAGTTTGCTCTTGCATTAGAAAGGCCAGTTGCACAAACAGGGCTTCGGAGGGCCAGAACTCAGCCCCAGACTCTGCAGTCATCAGTGGGAGACTTGTCTGAAGAAGGACTGCATGAGGTGGCCCAACATTCTTCAGTTTGTAATCCGAGCCATTGAATGGTTGGACAGCCTGCTCCAGTTCTAGCTATTGATCGCCCGTTGTGCCCACCCCTAGCTGTATCATAGAATCATAGAATATCAGAGTTGGAAGGGACCTCAGGAGGTCATCTAGTCCAACCCCCTGCTCAAAGCAGGACCAATCCCCAACTAAATCATCTCAGCCAGGGCTTTGTCAAGCCAGACCTTTAAAACTTCAAAGGAAGGAGATTCCACCACCTCCCTAGGTAATGCATTCCAGTGCTTCACCACCCTCCTAGTGAAATTTTTTTCCTAATATCCAACCTAAACTTCTCCACCTGCAACTTGAGACCATTACTCCTTGTTCTGTCATCTGGTACCACTGAGAACAGTCTAGATCCATCCTCTTTGGAACCCCCTTTCAGGTAGTTGAAAGCAGCTATCTGAGCGCCACATCTACAAGAACAAACAGATCTTCATGGGGCTCCATGGGGCGGGGAGCTGAGACATAGCGAGATTCAGTGACTTGTGCCCAGAATTGAACCTAGATCATGGGTGACCAAGCCCCTGTCTAACCGCAAGTGCATCCTTGCTCTTGAGCATCTTTCCTTCTTCCCTTGTATCGAGCCTGGCAAGGCATTGTTACAGCAGTTCCCCAAAGGTAACCCTGGCCTGCTGGTGATGCTGCCCAGATACCTCCAGGTAACTGCTTTGCATAGGGAAAGGTCCCACACCAGAGAGATGCTGGCTCGTGTAACATGTGAACTGGGCTCAGTCCCGAGGGGTGCTCCATGCCCTCGACTGCCATGCTCTTCAGTGGGAATTGAGGGCATTCAGCACCTCAGGGATCCTTTCCTTGCCATTGCAGAAGCCTTTGGCCCTTAGGTGCCTTGGTCCTTCCTGTTCGCTGCCTGTGGTTCATACCAATCCAGTCTCCTGAAGGCTGTTATACTTTAGTCTCAGCTCAGTTGTTGGGTTAGTGTGCAGGTGCTGGGTGGTGCTGGTGGCCTGTGATCTCCAGGAGGCCAGACTCAATGGTCTGATCCAGTGGTTCTTAACCAGGGGTGTGTGTACCCCTGGGGGTACTTAGAGGTCTTCCAGGGGGTACATCAGCTCATTTATATATTTGCCTAGTTTTACAAGATGCTACATAAAAAGTAGGGCTGTCAAGAGATTAAAAAAAATTAATTGTGATTAATCGCGCAATTAAAAAAATTAATCATGATTAATTGCGCGATTAATCGCACTGTTAAACAATAATAGAATACCATTTATTTAAATATTTTTGGATGTTTGCTACGTTTTCAAATATATTGATTTCAACTACAACACAGAATACAAAGTGTACAGTGCTCTCTTTATATTTATTTTTTATTACAAATATTTACTCTGTAAAAAACAAAAGAAATAGTATTTTCAATTCACCTAATATAAGTACTGTAGTGCAATCTCTTTATCATGAAAGTTGAACTTACAAATGTTGAATTATGTACAAAAAAACCCTGCATTCAAAAATAAACCAATGTAAAACATTAGAGCCTACAAGTCCACTCAGTCCTACTTCAGCCAATTGCTCAGACAAACAAGTTTGGTTACATTTTCAGGAAATAATGCTGCCTGCTTCTTATTTACAATGTCACCTGAAAGTGAGACTAGGAGTTCACATTGCACTATTGTAACCAGCGTTGCAAGATATTTACATGCCAGATGCGTTAAAGATTCATATGTCCCTTCATGCTTCAACCACCATTCCAGAGGCTATGCATCCATGCTGATGATGGGTTCTGCTCGATAACGATCCAAAGCAGAGCAGACCGATGTATGTTCATTTTCATCATCTGAGTCAGATGCCACCAGCAGAAGGTTGATTTTCTTTTTTGGTAGTTGGGGTTCTGTAGTTTCCGCATCAGAGTGTAGCTCTTTTAAGACTTCTGAAAGCATGCTCAACACCTCATCCCTCTCAAATTTTGGAAGGCACTTCAGATTCTTAAACCTTGGGTCAACTGCTGTAGCTATTTTTAGAAATCTCACATTGGTACCTTCTTTGCATTTTGTCAAATCTGCAGTGACAGTGTTCGTAAATCAAACAACATATGCTGTGTCATCATTTGAGACTGCTATAACATGAAACATATGGCAGAACGCAGGTAAAACAGAGCAGGGGACATACAGTTCTCCCCCAAGGAGTTCAGTCACAAATTTAATTAAAGCACTATTTGCTTAACGAACATCATAAGCATGAAAGCATGTCCTCCAGAATGGTGGCTGAAGCATGAAGGGGCATATGAATGTTTAGCATACCTGGCACATAAATACCTTGCAATGCCGGCTACAGAAGTGCCATGTGAACGCCTGTTCTCACTTTCAGGTGATATTGTAAATATGAAGCAGACAGCAGTATCTCCCATAAATGTAAACAAACTTGTTTGTCTTAGCAATTGGCTGAACAAGAAGTAGGACTGAGTGGACTTGTAGGCTCTAAAGTTTTACATTGTTTTGTTTTTGAGTGCAGTTATGTAACAAAAAAAATCTACATTTGTAAGTTACACTTTCACGATAGAGATTGCACTACAGTACTTGTATGAGGTGAACTGAAAACTACTATTTCTTTTGTTTATCATTTTTACAGTGCAAATATTTGTAATAAAAAATAATATAAAGTGAGCACTGTACACTTTGTATTCTGTGTTGAAATAGAAATCAAAATAGTTGAAAATGTAGAAAAACATCCAAAATATTTAATAAATTTCAATTGGTCTTCTATTGTTTAACAGTGCGATTAATCGTGATTCATTTTTTAATTGCAGTTAATTTTTTTGAGTTAATCATGTGAGTTAGCTGCAATTAATTGACAGCCCTAATAAAAAAGCACTAGCGAAGTCAGTACAAACTAAAGTTTCATACAGACAATGACTTGTTTATACTGCTCTAGATACTATGCACTGAAATGTAAGTACAATATTTGTATTCCAATTGATTTATTTTATAATTAGGTGGTAAAAACGAGAATGTAAGCTATTGTTCAGTAACAGTGTGCTGTGACACTTTTGTATTTTTAGGTCTGATTTTGTAAGCAGGTAGTTTTTAAGTGAGGTGAAACTTGGGGGTATGCAAGACAAATCAGACTCCTGGAAGTGGTACAATAGTCTGGAAAGGTTGAGAGCCACTCGTCTGGTCCCTTCTGACCTGGAATGCTGTGGTTCTGTGATGGGCCCTGATCGAGCACTGTGCGTTGTTTCCTGCCTTGCCTTGAAAGGGCTGGTTACTCAGTGACATCCCAGGGAGGGTAGAAAATGGCTGCTCCCAAAGCTGTGAACTTTTTACACCCAAAGGCACTTTGCCGTGTAAATGGTGTGATTCAGCCAAGAATCCCACTGGCATCTTGCTGTACTAGAGCAGACTTGGCAAGGCTTTTTCCCCTTGCTGAATCTGACCTTTTACATTGTTTATTCCCCCTTAGCCATGCCGCAGACCCATGAACCCCCCTCCCTGCCTATCTGCCAGCCCGTCCTCTTCTCCAGGCTCCCTCCAGCACTGCTTCTTCTGTCTGCACTGGTGATTAAAGGTGTTGTGTAAAAGGAGCTCAGGTGTTGGGCTCCCAGCAGGGCCATGTGCACAGGTGGGGGAGGGTGACATGGGCTGTCAGAGGAGGCCAGGCTCAATGACAAATTTGCCACTGTTCATCTCCAGCTGCTCCCACTCCTTCTTGCTGCACTGAGAAGTCCTATTGATTTCTCATTGTCCTAGAGCTCAGCAGGATTAATATTAATAGGAAGTCATTATTCATCCCCCTTGATAGACTCTGTAACCTTGAGCCAGCTGGGAGAGCTGAACGTGCTGCCTCCATACTACTTTGAACAGGACAGAGAGGGCTGAGCTCATAAGAACAGCCATAGTGAGTCAGACCAAAGGTCCATCTAGCCCAATATCCTGTCTTCCGACAGTGGCCAGTGCCAGGTGCCCCAGAGGGAATGAACAGAACAGGTAATCATCAAGTGATCCATCCCCTGTCCCTCATTCCCAGCTTCTGGCAAATAGAGGCTAGGGACACCATTCCTGCCCATCCTGGCTAATAGCCATTGATGGACTTATCCTCCATGAACTTATCTAGTTCTTTTTTGAACCCTGTTATAGTCTTCTTGGCCTTCACAACATCCTCTGTCAAGGAGTTCCACAGGTTGACTGTGCATTGTGTGGGGGCTCCCTGGACCCCACTTCTCCCTCTCTCATCCCACCAGGAGACTAGTAGGCACTGGGAGCTAGGTGTGTCCTGCAGCGAGGTGGGGCTCTCCTCTATTGTCTCCTGAGATGCAGCCGCTGACGAGAACTATTCTTGCTGCTGTCAGCCATGCAGAATCCAATCTAGCTGAAATTTCTTTCCAGAGTCCCCTCTCCTGTTCCAGATCTCACATGCTCTATCAAGCTCTGTTCTCTGCACCTTCACTGCTCTCCATGCTGCCCATTCTAAGACAACTGTAAATATATAGTTACAGGCTGGACCGTTAGGTAAATATTTGCGTGTAGCCCCAGACTGGTTTGTCACTTCGCCAAAGGGGTGGCGTCAGTTCTCATGCACAGTCACTGGGGACTGTTGGCTTGTCTGGGTTTTTTTGAAAGAGGCATTAAAACAGGGAATGGCAAACTTTTTGGCCTGAGGGCCACATCTGGGTGGGGAAATTGCATGCAGGGCCCTGAATGTAGGGCTGGGACAGAGGGTTGGGGTGTGGGAGGGGGTACGGTGTGCAGGAAGGGGCTCAGGGCAAGGGGTTGGGACTAAGGGCAGGGGGTTGGGGTGCAGGAGGGGTGCAAGGTGTGGCAGGGGGCTCAGGGCAGGGGGTTGGGGTGCAGGAGGGGTGCGGCAGGGAATTGGGGTGCAGGAGGGGTGTGGCAGAGGGCTCAGGGCAGGAGGCTGGGGTACAGGAGAGGTTCGGGGTGCGGGCTCTAGCCCAGCACCACTTACCTGGAGTGGCAGCAGCACACAGCAGGGCTAAGGCAGGCTCCCTGCCTGCCCTGGTCCCGGACTGCTCCGCTCTGCTCCTGGAAGCATCCAGCACCATGTCCCTGGGGTAGGGGGGCCAGAAGGCTCCACATGCTGCCCTCGCCTGCGGGTACCTCCCCCGAAGCTCCCATTGGCCGCGGTTCCCTGTTCCCGGCCAATGGCAATCCCGCAGGCCGTAGTTTGCTCACCCCTGCATTAAATAGAGACATGCTTACGCTGCAGTATTCAGGGTCTGCTGACCACTCTCAAATTCCAGCAGAGAGTCCCTACTTAACCTGCCTTCTTGTGTCTGGGTGTTGGATCTCACATGGTTCTTTTCCAGGGGTCACCAGCCACTTGGAAATGAGTGGGACCTTCCTGATTTGCACAAATGTGTCCTGTATCCTGTGAATCTAGCCTGGTCTTTTCCAAGCTGCATGGGATGTGAATGCCAGTTCCCATGATCTCAGGCCTGCTGTTTAGGAGATAGACCTGAACTCGTTCTCTGCCTCTCCATGGCATCAGGATGGGTCAGTATGAGAAAACACAAACCTCAACTCATGATTTAGTCCCACCAGGAAAAGGTGCCCTGAGTCAAATTAACATGACTGCAGCCCTCTTAAAAGCTCTAGGCCAAACAAAAGCTTGAGAAGAGAGAAGGTGTCTCTAAAATATGTAAGTGGATTTGGGGCTCGGTTGATGGCCCTGGAGACTGAGGTTCTGCACCCAGAAAACTAGCAGAGTAGAAGCAGCACTAGGAGAAACTTTCCGGCACCACCCACTGCACCAGAGGGAGCGCTTCCTGGGTGTGAGGGCAATCCAGGCCTCACACCCCATTCAGGCCCTGGCCTCTCTTCTGAGACTGCCAGCACCTGAGCTAATTAGTGCCGCTGGCTATTTGTCCCAGTGGGAATTGGAATGAAACCGCCACTAACTTCAGTTAGGCATCGAAACAGCCCTCAGCTGGGAACAAGTGGCATTCACTGCCAGTCTGGAGGTTAAAACGTCTCTCTGCCATCAGCCATCCCCTGGCAATTTCCTTTCTAAATGTGTACTCTGAGGATGATGGACCTCTGTTTGCTAAGAACTGGCCTGAGAACTGTTATGTCTCCATGTCTGTACGTCTCCTTATGCTAGGGTGAGTGAAAGAACTCAAAGTTGAGAGTGAGGTATGTAATCTATGAGCTGTACTGATCATGTCCACATCACATGTGTGGCCTGTGCTGGGCTGAGACTCCATGGGGACTGGCGTCTGGGTAGATTCTCTGAGAGCTGGGCTAGATTTTTTTGGTTTTCTTCAAGTTCTCACTCAGAATGTGGCAGAAAAGTCACCAGGACATTGCAAAGTCCCCAACCTGTTTCATACAGGTCACTGAACAGCTGACATTGGTAATGACTGTTGGGTTTGAGTCACACAGCCTGTGCTCTGAACTCCAGTCACCCCACCTCCACCACCATCTGGTTTCAAATAGTTTGTAAGAAATAGGTGATGAGTCTTCCTGAATAGTGCTTTAGAAAGGGGCTCCCAGATGCCCAGCCTGGGGCAACAACCTCTTATATCAGGCAGCTCAGGGAGATCCCCAGCATGCAACAAGTGCTGAGGTCTAGGTGTGTCAATCTTATTCAGTAGTTTTCAACCAGGGTTATGTATACCCCTGGGGGTACGCAGTGGTCTTTTAGGGGGTACATCAACTCATCTAGATATTTGCCTAGGTTTACAACAAAAGCACTACATAAAAAGCACTAGCAAAGTCAGTACAAACTAAAATTTCATACAGCCAGTGACTTGTTTATACTGCTCTATATACTGTACACTGAAATGTAAGTACAATATTTATATTCCAATTGATTTATTTTATAATTATATGGTAAAAATGAGAAAGTAAGAAGTTTTTCAGTAACAGTGTGCTGTGACACTTTTGTATTTTTAGGTCTGATTTTGTAAGCAGGTAGTTTTTAAATGAGATGAAACTTGGGTTGAGGGTACACAGGACAAATCAAACTCCTGAAAGGGGTACAGTAGACTGGAAAGGTTGAGAGCCACTGATCTTATTGACTTCAGTGTATATGTGGGTTCACCTGAGCCTGTGGGAGGGTGAGCGTACATGTGAAACACTGTGCACGTGCGTGCGTGCGGGGTGGGATGGTGGGAGTTAACTACACGTCCAGCCAACACGTACAAACCTCTGTGGGCCAAACTAATCCATGGCAGAACTCCAGTGTTGTAAGTGGACTTACACCAGGGATGAACTGGCCCATTGTGGGAGAAGGCTAAGATTTTGACTTCTGTTATTCCCGTAAGTGAATCTCTATCGAGGGTGCATGTTTTGGTCCCAGAGCCCTGTGCAGCAACAATCTGACCTGAGCAGAGCATTTGTGTGTGTGTCTGCATGTGTTCACAGTGAGGAGAAAGCTCTTGTCATTAGCAGTTCTGTACATCCTGCGTGTGGGGGAGGGGGAAGGGAAGGTTCATACTTCATTATCAGTTTTCAAATTCATTTCTGCACATGCATGGGAAAATAAATGAGTAAAGCTCAGAGCCGAGCCTCCCTGCTGAGCAGTGACCCCGGTGGGAACCGGAGGTGTCTGCTGCGTGGGTGCTGATTGGAATTGCACAGACTCTTCGTTCCCCACCCCCACCCCTCCATCACGCTTTCCTCCTGCTCACTGCTGCAAAAGGAGCGTTGTTTTCTCCATTACCCCAGCCTTTCCAGACCCACTGGCAATGAATGTCCCACCCAGGGTGAGCTGAGTGTGCAGGCTGGGATCTTTGAAGAGCTGTGTCCCTGGGAAGTCCCAGCCCCAGGGCTTAAGGACATGACCTGGCAACCAGGGGCTAAAAGGGTCCTATACAGCTGTGCTGTGTGCTGCCCAACTGTAACCTTGCCCCAACCAGCCTGCTTGAATGTGCTGTTCTGATCACAGGCCGTGTTGGAGGGCGGCTCAAGGGCTTGCCCGGAGATATCTGCAGGTGCCATGATCCAGCGGCTCCAGAAGTTTCTTTCTATCCTGTGGAATCTTTGTTCAAATCCAGCCCCTCTTGTGGATGCCTCCCCTCTCAGATCTGATCTCGCATCTGTCCTAGGGCTGCCTCCACACAGACACACTCCATGCTTAACTCGTTCCAGGTTAGAGCCCCAGCCCCTCCAGGCGTGGCAGCTCGTGGCCCCGGCCCCTCCGGGCTTGCTGCATCAGTTATGAATGTAAAAAACATTGCTTGGTCCCTGGCACCTCTTTCATTACAAATTAATCACTGGATACCCTCATCAGTGGAGGTGGGTCTCAGGACCTGCACCCACAATCTCCCTGTCTTTCCAACTGCACTTGCCCTCACTCTCCCCACTCCCTCAGTCTCTCCTGCAATAGAGATGTCAGCTCAATAAGGGCTCAGTTGTATTTGGCTCTGGATGTATGTCCCCTCCTTCCCAGCTCCCTGATCCCTTTGTGTTCAAAAGGGCCATAACACCTGCCAGGATTGGGCCTTACCTTTACACCAGACTTCACAGACTCTGCTCTGTGAAAATCTATTGACCAAACCCGGAGTTCTTCTTTGCTGTGCTCCTGATTCAGGCTAGGATCAGGCCCGTTGGACCCATCTGCCACGGTGCTTGGATCAGGAGTCTTTCCTAGCCTGGAGAGAAAATCATGCAAATGAGCTCTTTGAATGGCTTTCCCTCCCCTCACACATGTTGATGCATAGGGATGTTTAGTCTGGTGCCGCAATGCGCCATCCTTGCTGGGGCATACCTCCTGGTGGAGCACCTGTAAGAGCAGGCGAGTCCTGCACTGCATCTCCACTGTGTTATGCACCCAGATCAACCCCTAAGGGTATGTCCACACTGCATTGGGAAGGGAGCCTCCCAGCCCAGGTTGACAGCAGGGCTTGCGCTAGTGCATTATAAATAGCTGTATGAACTCTGCAGCTCAGGCTCACATGCCAAGGGGTGAGGGTGGGCTTGATGGCCCAAGCTCCAGCCAAAGCTGCAATGCCAACATCTACATGGCTGTTTTCAGTGCACTAGCCTGAGCCCCACTAACTCAAATGTGTCAACCCAGGTTGGGAGGCTCACTGCCAGGTGCAGGGTGACTGTACCTTTAGGATGCGTCTACATAGCAAACCCGCCCCCCCCCCCACACACACACACTTAAAATAGCCATGCAGACACCTTGGTTGGAGCTGGAGCTTGGAGCTGAAGCCTGTGTACATGGTTATGGTTCGTGCCGTAGCACAAGCCCAAGTCTGTAGACCCAGACTCTGAGACTCAGTGCCCCGGGGTTTTGTTTGCTGTATAGACACCGGGTGAAACCTGGCAGAACTCCCATTGACTTCAGTGGGGCCAGGATTTCACCTGCTGAGCATACAGACTGCCTTGTGGGGGTTAAACATAACCATTCCCCCACCACAGGGGATGTCCCTCTGGTTTGCAGTCTGGCAGCAGAGAGTAGCCATTTCCATTTCATCAATCTGGTAACTGACCCCTCCCTGTCACAGTCCAGCAATGGGATTGTCTGAAATACATCCTCACTTGAATGGGGACTGATTAACAGCCTAGAGCGGCAGCAGGGGTGGCTGATGGTCACGGCTGGACTGTGCCTGGACCCTGCATGGAGAGTGGAAAAACATACACCGAGTTTTCAGCCCATTTCTGGGGGGGTTGTAATAGAACAGGAGATAAGGACCCTAATTCTGCTTACACCACTGTTAATCAGGAGTAACTCCACCGGAGTCACTGGCGTTGAGTGCAGGATCAGTCTCAGATTGTTCTCAATATTTCAGTGTGATATATGGCTCCTGAAAACCCTCCTGCTGCAGTATAAAAATAGAGCCAAGGCTGAGCCATACAAATCTGATCCCTATCTGAACCCCAGTGTTTCGAGGAGCTGAGAACCAGGATATTCGGTGAAGAGTATTTGCAAAATGTGGCTTTGGATCCAAATGCAGCCATCAAATGCTCCAAAAATTGAGGAATGGATAGATCTGGGGATTAGGTTTAGTCCTATCTTTAATAAGAAATCAAAGTTGTGTTACTACAGCATCCCAGAATCACCTGGGCGTTGCTATGGAAAGGACATACAGGGCAGACTAAAGCCCTGCCTCTGCAAACAATGCCACACCTGCTTCGCTTTACGCACCCGAATAGTCCTGGGAAAGTCAATGAGAGTCCTTGTCTGTGTGTGAAGTTAAGCATGTGTAGAAGTACTGGCAGGATCAGTGTCTAATGTAACAGATTGCACTTATCTTGGTTCAAGTGAAAGGTGGGGACTGGAGAAGAGAGGAGTGCAAACTTTGACACCGACCCCAAAGACACTTGGCATAGACCCCTGCAAAGTGAAACAGATGAGCTACGCAACTTCTGTGTTGCTATCTCCCCTGATTTTATTGCAAGTGTTCCAATATTTGTTTATTTTCTTAAAGCCCCAACTCCTGGAGTCCTGTGATTATATGAGAATCTGTTGTTTTTGCAGGAGGGTTTAAAGTAAGATCTAGCCCTCATGATTGCAGAGAAATGTTAATGGTGTGAACTCTAAAAGCTCAAAATCCAGAAACCAATTAAAAAGAACTCAAAAATTATTAATTTTTTTAAAATCCTGTGATTTTTTTTAAGCCTTCCTCGTGATTTTTTGTGGGGCCCAGGTCATGATTTTTGAATGCCTGGGGGTTGGCAATACAGTATCAAATCTAATTCTAATCTTGGATCATAGAAAATGCAACAAAGATGAAATCAAGATATTCCATTTTGTGGATTCAGTGACCTGAGCTATGCCCTTGTAGAATGTAAATTCACCAGAGCCCCCTTGTCAGGGCCATGGCTTTGTATGTTATGGCTAGGGAACTTTGCTTTTAATCCATTCTCATAGAATATATACTGCCCTCAAAGCACTGCAATATTTCACTCACTAAATGTACTGAGCCTGAATCTCCTCCCTCTTAAACCAATGCAGCTCCGCAGAGTTCATCCTGGGTTTACATGAGTGTGACTGACAGCAGAATCAGGCCAACAGTTGCTGGAAGCACATAAGCAATTGTCAAGGCTGATTCCCCACTCTGGCACTTTGAGTGTAGAAGGTGGGGGCCCGCAAGGATTCTAAAAATTAATACTGGCCACTCCAGGCTTGTATTAAACCTCCAAGGTTACAGCTTCTCTCTGACCTTGGATGGGTAGATGCTGCCATCACCCAAATGCAAAAAAAAAATGCTTTTGAGAACCCAGAAAGGCGCACTTGGGAATTCCTTCCTGTGGGGTGCCCTCAAGCCCTTTCACCGCCCCCCGGGAAGAGCTGAGAAAGAAAAACAAAGGAAATCAGCTGTTGCCACCAGCTAATTAAACAACATGTGCACAAACCTCTTAGAACACAAAAATCCAATCCTGTTCTTTAAAAAGGTAACTTTTATTAAACACAAAAAGAAAGAAAAGACATCTGGAACTTAGGCTTTTTGCTAGATCAAAAATTAAGGATCGAGATAACTCTCTTGAGGTTCAGCTTAAAGGTTAAAAGCAAAACAAAAGCATCTAGGGTTAGCACAGAGGAGTCCACAAGCCATAAAGAAATAAAAGAAATAACCCTAATCACATCTTCCTAGACCTTCCCTGACTTACTTACATACATATTTGGGGTTTCAGATAAGCAATCTCTAGGTATGATCTGATGATTTTTCATACCTGGCTTCATAGAATCATAGAATATCAGGGTTGGAAGGGACCCCAGAAGGTCATCTAGTCCAACCCCCTGCTCGAAGCAGGACCAATTCCCAGTTAAATCATCCCAGCCAGGGCTTTGTCAAGCCTGACCTTAAAAACCTCTAAGGAAGGAGATTCTACCACCTCCCTAGGTAACGCATTCCAGTGTTTCACCACCCTCTTAGTGAAAAAGTTTTTCCTAATATCCAATCTAAACCTCCCCCATTGCAACTTGAGACCATTACTCCTCGTTCTGTCATCTGCTACCATTGAGAACAGTCTAGAGCCATCCTCTTTGGAACCCCCTTTCAGGTAGTTGAAAGCAGCTATCAAATCCCCCCTCATTCTTCTCTTCTGCAGACTAAACAATCCCAGCTCCCTCAGCCTCTCTTCATAAGTCATGTGCTCTAGACCCCTAATCATTTTTGTTGCCCTTCGCTGGACTCTCTCCAATTTATCCACATCCTTCTTGTAGTGTGGGGCCCAAAACTGGACACAGTACTCCAGATGAGGCCTCACCAGTGTCGAATAGAGGGGAACGATCACGTCCCTTGATCTGCTCGCTATGCCCCTACTTATACATCCCAAAATGCCATTGGCCTTCTTGGCAACAAGGGCACACTGTTGACTCATATCCAGCTTCTCGTCCACTGTCACCCCTAGGTCCTTTTCTGCAGAACTGCTGCCTAGCCATTCGGTCCCTAGTCTGTAGCGGTGCATTGGATTCTTCCATCCTAAGTGCAGGACCCTGCACTTATCCTTATTGAACCTCATCAGATTTCTTTTGGCCCAATCCTCCAATTTGTCTAGGTCCTTCTGTATCCTATCCCTCCCCTCCAGCGTATCTACCACTCCTCCCAGTTTAGTATCATCCGCAAATTTGCTGAGAGTGCAATCCACACCATCCTCCAGATCATTTATGAAGATATTGAACAAAACCGGCCCCAGGACCGACCCCTGGGGCACACCACTTGACACCGGCTGCCAACTAGACATGGAGCCATTGATCACTACCCGTTGAGCCCGACAATCTAGCCAGCTTTCTACCCACCTTATAGTGCATTCATCCAGCCCATACTTCCTTAACTTGCTGACAAGAATACTGTGGGAGACCGTGTCAAAAGCTTTGCTAAAGTCAAGAAACAATACATCCACTGCTTTCCCTTCATCCACAGAACCAGTAATCTCATCATAAAAGGCGATTAGATTAGTCAGGCATGACCTTCCCTTGGTGAACCCATGCTGACTGTTCCTGATCACTTTCCTCTCATGTAAGTGCTTCAGGATTGATTCTTTGAGGACCTGCTCCATGATTTTTCCAGGGACTGAGGTGAGGCTGACTGGCCTGTAGTTCCCAGGATCCTCCTTCTTCCCTTTTTTAAAGATTGGCACTACATTAGCCTTTTTCCAGTCATCCGGGACTTCCCCCGTTCGCCACGAGTTTTCAAAGATAATGGCCAAGGGCTCTGCAATCACAGCCGCCAATTCCTTCAGCACTCTCGGATGCAACTCGTCCGGCCCCATGGACTTGTGCACGTCCAGCTTTTCTAAATAGTCCCTAACCACCTCTATCTCCACAGAGGGCTGGCCATCTTCCTACATCATAGTTCAGCCCAGTTCCTGCTTTGGTCTCCTCTCTCTGGAGAACAACAAAAAACAGGCAGAGGGAAAGTTTTTTCCCAATTTAAAAAAGTTCTAGTCCTCCCATTGGCACTTTTGGTCAGGTGCCCATTCCCTTCATTTTACCTATGGGCTTTTTTTAACCCTTTACAGGTAAGGCAA
Source organism: Natator depressus (assembly GCF_965152275.1). Classification (NCBI taxonomy): domain Eukaryota; kingdom Metazoa; phylum Chordata; order Testudines; family Cheloniidae; genus Natator; species Natator depressus. Next base: position 41,149,026 of record NC_134243.1, read on the forward strand.
GTAGAGAACAGGTACCAAGAGGGATTTTATAGCTAACTGGCTGGCTGGGTGTCCATAAAAGGAATTTCTCCCCCCCACCCCCCCATCCCTTCCCCCACTTTCATTTATCACAGCAATAATGCTCTGGGTAGGAAATAAATATTTATCTCGATGAGAGTTTGTGGGAAAGCATTTTGGCTTTTTCTAAGTGGCCTTCATGACAACTGTCTGTGTGTGTGTATGTGTGTGTGTGTGTATCCATGTATATACATTGAGTTAATTGAACCGAGAAAATGGAAATCAAAGTTTCTTTGAAGATCTGAAGACTGATCTCTGTGGGTCAAGGGAGAGCTTGGTGGAGAGTGGGGAAGGCCAGGAGTGGGAGGGGAGCAGTTCTTCCTACGTGCAGAAACCTTCCTTGCTGATTCCCTGAGAAATGTGTCCAGGTCTATGATATTATAGCTGTCACATAGAGACACAACAAGGAGCAATGGGGTAAATTGGGTTTAAAAGTGTTCGGCACCCAAGGGCTTTGAGTGAGCTGTGCAGGGAAGGAAATAGACAGGAAACTAAGGTGACCCACCCTGGGAGAAAAAGATTCCCAATTAGATCCTTCCCTTCTAATACACTAGTGTTGCCTTCCAGGGCTTACTGGGAAAAGCAGACTTGAAGAAGATGAATTGACATTTAAATGCACCCAATTTTCTTCAGAGAGATTCAGATAATCCCTAAATGAGTCTTTTAGGGTTGAACGTGGGGTGTCACTCATCTCTGCACATGTCACTGAGCTCTGGGCAAATTCAAGAGCACAAGCGAGGGAACTGAGCAGACGACTGCAAGAGAGAGGCTGGGCAAAATGGGCCTGCCGAAATAGGACCTGGACGCAGCCTTCACCCACAACTCACAACACAGTCTAAAGAAACAGTGTCTCTCTAACAGATCCTCTCTGAGGAGCTCTCCGCCCACTCTTCCTGCAGTGCATTTTCGTTTTTTGGAGCAGCCTCTGCATTTGTGGGTTCTGTCTTGGACCAGAACTGTAGGTATTTAAATGCTACTTGAAACACTGTGCATGTGTTAGTCACAGCCCTGCTGATGGCAGGAAATACCAGGAAGCTTGAGATGTCCAGTACAGTTTTCAGGTAAAGTTCATATAAGGATAGACATTTTGGGGTGCAGAATGGACCCACTGAACCTGTTGGCTCCCCCATCACTAGTAAAACTGTAGGCAAGGTGGGGCAGGGAGTCTTTAATGCTCTGTTGAATCTGTTGAGAGATGCTGGTAGGGCAGGAGCAGGGATGGGAGATCTGTGGTTTGAGTCACATAGGGACCTGGCTAGTGGGATGGCTCTGGAGACACAGGTCAGGGAGTGCCTGGTCTGTAGAGAGCAAAGGCAATTGAACCACAACTTAGATGACACTGAGATGAGGCAACTGTAGGAAAATGGAGTTCAGTCTAATTAGCAGAGTTCACCCTGTGAGCAAACAGCCCGGGTGTATCTGAACTAGCAGTTGGGTCCCAGCAAGAGGCGGTGTGAAAGAGAAGAGCCCTCTGAGCTGTTGGTGGGCTGTGGTCATGATCCCACTTCAGGCTCCACAGTTCCCTCAAATGACAGAACCAGGGCACAGGCCTTGCACTGGCACAGCGATCAGGCCTGGGTGCTGGCTGTCCTGCACAGGGCAAGGAGCTCAGCAAGGGAAGGGGGAGACTGTCTAAGGCTAAAATTACAAATGCTATTAACATTCAGAGTTGGCAATGAGAAAACACTCTAACATAGCACTCTGCTACTCACCCGCTCCCCCAGCTGCCCTCTCACCTTCTCAGTGAGGCTGAGACTGGCATTTAGCTTTTCCACTGAGTTCAAAGGAGCAAGATCAGGCCCTCTTTAATTTTCAGCATCAAGCTGAGCAGACAGGATATAGTTCCTCTCTGACTCAGCACTAAACAGCAGCGGGGACTGAGTACTAGCCAATGGCACAACAAGAACACTCACCTTCCTGAACAGCCTGGCTGCAGTTTGTATCTGTGGCTGCAGCAGATAACCTCAGCATTGCTAACCCAAATCTCTTAGAGGATCGGCTGCTGTGGGGGCTCCAAGGAAAGACGTAGCCAGAGGAGAAAGATCTGGAACCCTGCCATTCCTAGGACTGTCTCAGAAATCATAGAATCATAGAATATCAGGGTTGGAAGGGACCTCAGGAGGTCATCTAGGCCAACCCCCTGCTCAAAGCAGGACCAATCCCCAACTAAATCATCCCAGCCAGGGCTTTGTCAAGCCTGACCTTAAAAACTTCTAAGGAAGGAGATTCCACCACCTCCCTAGATAACGCATTCCAGTGTTTCACCACCCTCCTAGTGAAAAAGTTTTTCCTAATATCCAAACTAAATCTCCCCCACTGCAACTTGAGACCATTACTCCTTGTTCTGTCATCTGCTACCACTGAGAACAGTCTAGAGCCATCCTCTTTGGAACCCCCTTTCAGGTAGTTGAAAGCAGCTATCAAATCCCCCCTCATTCTTCTCTTCCGTAGACTAAACATCCCCAGTTCCCTCAGCCTCTCCTCATAAGTCATGTGTTCCAGTCCCCTAATCATTTTTGTTGCCCTCCGCTGGACTCTTTCCAATTTTTCCACATCCTTCTTGTAGTGTGGGGTCCAAAACTGGACACAGTACCCCAGATGAGGCCTCACCAGTGTCGAATAGAGGGGAACGATCACGTCCCTCGATCTGCTGGCAATGCCCCTACTTATACATCCCAAAATGCCATTGGCCTTCTTGGCAACAAGGGCACACTGTTGACTCATATCCAGCTTCTCGTCCACGGTAACCCCTAGGTCCTTTTCTGCAGAACTGCTGCCTAGCCATTCGGTCCCTAGTCTGTAGCGGTGCATTGGATTCGATGCACTGCTAGTCTGAGGAACCATCTTTAAATTCATGGTCTGATAGCTCAGAGGATAGCAGACATACAAGAACATGCCAGCAGAAATCTGTGATTTGCATAGCAATGATATAAGGCATATGAGCCTAGCTCTGGGAGGTTGACATACGTTTAAATTCACATAATTCTGATTACCATCTTACTTTTAATCCCACTTCAGTACCAGCATGATTTTTAACTATCTCAGCAATTGCTAGACTAGACAATCCATACATTTCTGCATCTGAAAGCAGCTTGGAATCCTCATTTTCAAATGCTATAAAGCAACAACCTCCGACTACTAATGTCAGACCTGAAGAGGGTGGGGAAAGCAAGAAGGTCATTGGAACTACATGATTTTATGGTGTGTTACCTCTTAACCTGCTTTAGTTAGAAACTCTTTGGTAAGACCAGTAAATGCTCGCCAACCCTGGGTTTGGGCCAGCAATCAGAAAGAAAGGAGCTTGACTCCTGTGCATGCATTTTATTTCCACTAGTCTTCAGTGAGGGATGCAGCAGGATGTGATAGGTATGCAGAGTGCCCTCTGTACTGCATTCTCATAAACGGGAGATTACAATCAGTCACCCTTCTCCCTGCAGCTCCTCACATTGGGAGGATCCAGCCTGGCTTTCTTTGAATGTTAGTGGATAACTCTCTGCTCCCCAATTTGTGTGCTCTCTGGTTCGTATTTTCTTCTGTCATTTTAAACCATAAGTAACTGGCTAGATGGTCAGTCCATGGGTGCAGCACACAGCCACCTCCAAACATTTGCTTTGTTTTCCTGGGGCTGAGCAACTGTTTTAAATTTTATGGCTCTGGTACCTTCATCCAGCACTTGGCTGGCAATTACTGTTCAATGCGGGAGGTTCTCCAACTAGATGAGGGCTTGGTCTGAGCTGGTCTGGGGGTGGGCAGCTCTTTAAACAGCCACAAAGCTAGAACAGTGCTCCTCATTAGGGTGGCCAAGTGCCTGGTTTTTGACCAGAAAGTCCGATCAAAAAGGGAACCTGACAGTGTCCAGTCAGATCTACTGACCGGACACTCATGTTCGGTTACTGCGGGCAGGAGAGGCCCTGGATTATCACCTGCGCCAGCCCCTATTCAGGTGGGGCTACCTCGTAACTGTGTTGGGTGGCTACAGCTCCCAGCCCTGGCTCCACAGGCGAGTCTCTCCTCACCTGGGCGGGGACTGGGAAGGGAAAAACAGCAAGCGACATGGGGGAGGGAGAAGAGGAGTGAATGGGGGAGGGGCCTCGGGGGAAGAGGGGGGGCAGGAGTAGTGCTTTGGGGGGGATAGGTAAGGCAGGGGTGGTTCCAACACTCCTGTTGGATTGTCTGATTTTTAAATACTACCAAGTTGGCAACCCTAGCTCCTCTGCAAGTAGGATCAGCAGCCTGCTGTGGCAGAGGGACGCTGGGACGTCCCCATATATTTGCTTCTGATTTACTCCCACCTGTGCTGCACAGAAATGCTCCCCCACAGCCAGTTGGGAATAGGTAGCCACCAAAGAAGCCACTAGACTGCTCCTCTAGTCAGCTAAGAGAAGGTGCTGTAGAGCAGCTCTGACTACAGTATTCTGCCATCCCCCTGCCTCTGTGTTTGCAGCGTTCCCATGTCCTTGCTGAGCAGAGAGTCAGGTCTGGATCTGTCACCTGCTAGGGTGAACCACTGGACTTTCTCTGGGTCTAGAGTGGTGTAGGGATGAATGATGCACGTAGGAGAGCCCTGAGTATAGACATGCAGCTGCCTATTGCCTTGAGTGCCACACAGAGGGCCACACAGCTGCCATCCCAGATGTCCCTTCCCCACTACTCCCCATCTGATATGTCATGGAAATGACTGCACAGCTGCCCCATACCCTTGCAGTGGTGTCTGTCCATGTTAAACTGACAAAGTTCTCTCTTATACCCATGAGACAACTGGAGTATGTAGGAGCCCCGCAAGACACTGCAACTCAAAGCTTTCCTGGCTTAGCATGGGGTCCAGGGCCAAGTAGATCTGGTGGAAAGGTTTTGCCAGACCCGTTGGGTTTCAGCAAAGACAATGTTATGAATATTGGGTTTATTTGATGCAACAGTATTCATGGTAACCATGATGTGAGAGGAAGGATGGTCTTGTTTAAGGTACTAGATTGGGACTGAAGAGAACTGAATTCATTTCTGGGCTCTGCCACATATTTCCTGTGTGACCTTGGGCATGTCACTTAATCTATTTGCATCTGTGAAATGGGGAGAATAATACTGTCCCTTTCTCCCACTTTTTGTGTTATCTTTTTAGAATGTAAACTCCTCAGGGTGAGGCCTGTCTCTCACTACATTTTTGTATGCCATCTTGCACAATTCCCCATGTCTGATCTTGGCTCCACTCCTGCACCCTTGAGCGAGTGTTGTTTATTCATGGTTCCAGTTCCATTGAAGGCCTTTTTCTCCCCCAGCACTGCCCATGTCCCATCAAATGAGCCCTTGCGTCCCTGTTAAGTGATGCTGTGGAAATGCAAATCCACAAGCAAAACTATAGCCAAATTAGACTGGCGGATGTCTGTAGTGCAATAGAGCTGTGGAAAAGGCCAGCACAAATTTGGTCTCTGGTGGCCACGCATCACGAAGTAGGGAAACCTAGGGGAGAGTGCTTAACTGCTGAATAGAAGAGGGTGGGGGAGGGGTTGTTATGTGAGTGGAAAGTGGGGACAAACTGTATTGCAGCTTTTGCTAAATAGCTTAGCTAATGTCTGGCTGTATCTGTCTGCCTTGTCTAGTTAGGCTGTACCCCCTTCATAGAATCATAGAATATCAGGGTTGGAAGGGACCCCAGAAGGTCATCTAGTCCAACCCCCTGCTTGAAGCAGGACCAATTCCCAGTTAAATCATCCCAGCCAGGGCTTTGTCAAGCCTGACCTTAAAAACCTCTAAGGAAGGAGATTCTACCACCTCCCTAGGTAACGCATTCCAGTGTTTCACCACCCTCTTAGTGAAAAAGTTTTTCCTAATATCCAATCTAAACCTCCCCCATTGCAGCTTGAGACCATTACTCCTCGTTCTGTCATCTGCTACCATTGAGAACAGTCTAGAGCCATCCTCTTTGGAACCCCCTTTCAGGTAGTTGAAAGCAGCTATCAAATCCCCCCTCATTCTTCTCTTCTGCAGACTAAACAATCCCAGCTCCCTCAGCCTCTCTTTATAAGTCATGTGCTCTAGACCCCTAATCATTTTTGTTGCCCTTCGCTGGACTCTCTCCAATTTATCCACATCCTTCTTGTAGTGTGGGGCCCAAAACTGGACACAGTACTCCAGATGAGGCCTCACCAGTGTCGAATAGAGGGGAACGATCACGTCCCTCGATCTGCTCGCTATGCCCCTACTTATACATCCCAAAATGCCATTGGCCTTCTTGGCAACAAGGGCACACTGTTGACTCATATCCAGCTTCTCGTCCACTGTCACCCCTAGGTCCTTTTCCGCAGAACTGCTGCCTAGCCATTCGGTCCCTAGTCTGTAGCGGTGCATTGGATTCTTCCATCCTAAGTGCAGGACCCTGCACTTATCCTTATTGAACCTCATCAGATTTCTTTTGGCCCAATCCTCCAATTTGTCTAGGTCCTTCTGTATCCTATCCCTCCCCTCCAGCGTATCTACCACTCCTCCCAGTTTAGTATCATCCGCAAATTTGCTGAGAGTGCAATCCACACCATCCTCCAGATCATTTATGAAGATATTGAACAAAACCGGCCCCAGGACCGACCCCTGGGGCACTCCACTTGACACCGGCTGCCAACTAGACATGGAGCCATTGATCACTACCCGTTGAGCCCGACAATCTAGCCAGCTTTCTACCCACCTTATAGTGCATTCATCCAGCCCATACTTCCTTAACTTGCTGACAAGAATACTGTGGGAGACCGTGTCAAAAGCTTTGCTAAAGTCAAGAAACAATACATCCTTCAGGACAGGGCCTGTGTTCTATTCTGTTTATACAGTGGGGCCCTAATCCTGGTTGGGGCTGTTAGATGCTAAAGGAATGCACATAAGTAATAATGAGGGTAATGGACTCTCCTGGGCCATTTGATACCAGTGGAGCTATGCTGATTTACACCAGCACAGGGGCTAGAATATCGCATTCCCATCTGGGCACCTCATAACTAGAAGGACTTTGGCAAACTAGAGGGAGTTTAGCAAAAAACAGAACTGATCAGGGGGCTGGAGTAATTGACTTCTATGGGAAGATTCAAACCTCTAACTATTCACAGCTTGGCGAAGAGCTGCCTAGGAAATGGAATGGGATAATGCAGAGTGGTTCAAGGTGATGTAACTAGGAGGAATAGAAAGGAAGAGAAAACGAGGCTGAATAAGAGGCTGAGTATCAGGCTCTGTCAAGGTTCCTTCCTCACTCTGAACTCTAGGGTACAGATGTGGGGACCTGCATGAAAGACCCCCTAAGCTTATTCTTACCAGCTTAGGTTAAAAACTTCCTCAAGGTACAAACTTTGCCTTGTCCTTGAACCCTATGCTGCCATCACCAAGCGTGTTAAACAAAGAACAGGGAAAGAGCCCACTTGGAGACGTCTTCCCCCCAAAATATCTCCCCAAGCACTACACTCCCTTTCCTGGGGAAGGCTTGATAAAAATCCTCACCAATTTGCATAGGTGAACACAGACCCAAACCCTTGGATCTTAAGAACAATGAAAAAGCAATCAGGTTCTTAAAAGAAGAATTTTAATTGAAGAAAAAGTAAAAGAATCACCTCTGTAAAATCAGGATGGTAAATACCTTACAGGGTAATCAGATTCAAAACATAGAGATTCCCTCTAGGCAAAACCTTAAGTTACAAAAAGACACAAAAACAGGAATATACATTCCATTCAGCACAGCCTGTTTTACCAGCCATTAAACAAAAGGAAATCTACTTCATTTCTAGCTAGATTACTTACTAACTTGAGTTATGAAGAGCATTCCTGATCTGTTCCCGGCAAAAGCATCACACAGACAGACAGATCCTTTCCCCCCTGCCCCCTCCAGCTTTGAAAGTATCTTGTTTCCTCATTGGTCATGTGCCAGTTAGGTTATCTTAGCTTCTTAACCCTTTACAGGTGAAAAGGTTTTGCCTCTGGCCAGGAGGAATTTTATAGTTCTGTATACAGAAAGGTGGTTACCCTTCCCTTTATATTTATATATATATATATATTCCCTTCAGTTGTCATCTAATGTATCTAACACACGACTAGATCTCAGGAGGCCTGGCTTCTGTTCCTGGCTCTGCCGCTGCCGGCTGGGTGACCTTGAGCATGTCACTTTACCTCTCTGTGGCTTAGTTTCCCTTCCAACCCTTTGTCTGTCTTGACTGTTTAGATTGTGAGCTTTTGGGGGCAGGACTGTATTTTACTGAGTTTTTGTACAGCACCTAGCACAATGGGACCCTGATCTTGGTTGGAGTCTGTAGATGCCACTGTAATACACATTATTGTTGTTATTTATTATTGCATTTGCTAAGCAAGGTGAAGAGATAGCTTGGTGGTTTGAGCATTGGCCTGCTAAACCCAGGGTTGTGAGTTCAATCCTTGAAGGGGCCATTTAGGGATCTGGGGAAAAAACTGGGGATTGGTCCTGCTTTGAGCAGGGGGTTGGACTAGATAACCTCCTGAGGTCCCTTCCAACCCTGATATTCTATGATTATTGATTTGTATTACCATAGCACCTAGGAGGCCCGGTCATGGCCTAGACCCCATTGTGCAAATGCAGAACAAACAGTCCCTGCTCCAAATTCCTGACAATCCAAGTATAAGACAAGAGAGAACAGCTAGGGAGTACAAGGGAATAGTGAGACGATACTGGTCAGTGTAATTGTGGAATAGTCTCCCAAACCTGTAATGTTTAAACTGTGCAAAACTCTGTTACATGTGTAATAGGACACAGGCCTGCCCTGGGAGGGAGAAGGGCTAGCTGACCTTGCCTGTGGAGAAATGTAGTGATTCTGTGATATCGAGTACCAGGGAGATGGAGGGTGAGCTTGGGGCAGATATAAATGTCCACGGAGATGTGAAGAGGAGCAAGTTAGTACACTAGCCTTCTGCCTCTGGAGATCTGGGTTCTAGTGCTGTATGGGCCATTCAGAAGTGAAACAGTGTTTGGTCTCAATCTGATTCAAAAGCCAGCACTAAATTCACAGCAGTTGGCACCCTGGAGGTGCACTGGTGGAGCTGTGTGAGGGACTCAGGACTGGCAATGCAGGGGCTGTTTCCATGGGATGACTCAGGTGCACTGAGTTTTCTGTAGGAAGCTGGCATGATGCCTATTGGTAATTGTGCTCTGCCACAGCTAGACAGAACTGTTAGTTTCTTCTCAGGATTGGATTACGACTGAGATAGCAGGGGTGCTCCAGGTCAGAGCTGAGCTGTATTGACAGAACCAGGACAGGGTGCATGCAGGACTGCAATGCAGGGGTAGAGATGGGATTTGTGGGTGCTGCACATCAGGACTGAAGAGTATTGGCCAAGCTGTGTGGTTGCCCATTACTGGACCAGTAGGGAGTGCAAACTGAGATGCCTTGACAGAGCTGTGTGGGACGCACGGCTATAAGCCCCTTGCTTTTCTGAGTGCTAGTGGCTGCCAGAACTCAACATCATTATTCCAAAGCCTAGAAGAGCCCATGACTGAGAGTGGAAAGTCTCAAGTCAGCTCTGACCTCCTCCACCATTAATAGACGAGGTGATGGGCTGCCCTTAGATGTGATGTGCACGTCAGCCTAACAGTACTCCAAGCAAACCTCCCCAAATGCCTCCCCTGGCCCATTATTTTCATCAACTGCTCAGTCTGAGGTCATTGCTGATCTAACCAAATGGAGCAAAAGGTCATTCCCAAGTGACCAGCATGAGCCTTCCGTGCTCATTCCTATTGGGGGCCCATCCAAGTGAAGGTAACGGCAGACAGGCAGGCCGTGGGGTGTGTGAGGGCAAGTGAAGCTCAGCCATGTACCTGTTCTGAGGACAAGTAAAGGGGGCTTTGGTCTCCTGGGTGGTCCCTGACACTGCCTGGGGTTCTGGGTGTTAACCTGGCAGGAATGGGCACGTTTGTTCTTCAGTCAGGTGAACTCTTGGCACTGAGCTGTTAGCATTCATTTGGCAAGAGCTGAGTAACCCTGTGTTGGTTGCCCCTAAACGGAAAATGAAAATGAACAGTTTAAACCTGAGAACACAGAACGGAAGAGGTTGGGTCTGGTCCGGTTGGGCAGGGGAGTCTAATGTGGGAACAGGGGAGGGAGTCTAGTGGCAAGAATATTGGTGAGAGCTTCTGTCTCTGAACTTTCAGCTGGGAATCCACCCCGAGCCCTCTGGACATGAGATCCTGGCTGCCAGTACCCCACCCAGCCGCTGGGAGGCACGATGGAGCGGGGGCAGGTGTCTGCTGGGAGCTCAGGATAGGGCTGGCTGTGCACAGAGCACATGTAGGGAGGAGAGGTGGAAACCAGCAGAAGGGCAGTATGGTGGCTGGGGAGCACCAGGCAGCTGGGAGAAAGCTAGGTGGGTGAGGTGGTAGGGAGAGGATCCTGGGTCACCAAGAATATGTGTCTCGGGTTCCTCTGTGCAACTGACTGAGGAGAAGTCACGCTTACTGTGCTAAGGGTTAAAACATGTGGTAGCCATTTGTGGGAAGTGTGGGAATGGGCTCTGAGCTCCTCTAGCTCGTTGGCCTCTGCATCACCTGGCTCTGCCTGACACAGCAGACGCAGGTCAGCGTGAAGGAGGCAGGTGTAGCCACCATCTGAGATTTGCTCTGACGTGCACAGGCGTCTGCAGTAAGATGACTGGAGGCAGTGGAGGTGCCCTTTGGCGTTGTGTCCTGGTAATGTCTTGCCTTTGCTTGTCTCTTTCTTCCTGCGCAGTACAAACAAGTGGAGCAGTACATGTCCTTCCACAAGCTCCCCGCCGACATGCGCCAGCGGATCCATGACTACTACGAGCACCGCTACCAGGGCAAGATGTTTGACGAGGAGAGCATCCTGGGAGAATTGAGTGAGCCCCTGCGCGAGGTAATGAGGGGTGCCCTGAGTGTTCACTGGGGGGCTGAGTGGGGCCAGGGCTCCTCTCAGCTCCACAGCGGTGGAGCTCATGGTGTGCAATGGCAGAGGCTGATACTGCACCAGCTGGCACGGGGACGTCACGGGATATGTGGGGTGGCGGTGGGGGAGAAGGAGCAGAGCGATAGGGCCTGACTGTAGCAGCAGCTGACCTAGAGGGAAGTCTGTCATTCCCTGGCCTCTGTCTGCCCATAATCCATTGCCATTGAGCAGAACAGTGCAGTCCTGGATTCCCCAGTGTCAGCCCAGCAGCCAGGACAGCATGTCTTGAGTCTATTAACCAGTGCAGTGCAGGGGATTAGAGCTGGTGAGAACATTTCTGACCCAATGAAATTGTCAAACGATGCTGTTTTGTGGAAGCCAAAACCTTTTGCAGGGACATGCTGGTTCCAGAGAAGTTGGCATTGGGAAGGTTTTCCGTCTGAGAGAGATTCTCATGTTTCATGGGTCAGTGGTTAGAGCCCCAGTCTGGGATATGGGAGGCTCAGGTTCTAGTCCCTGCTCTACCTGATTCAGAGTGATCTAGGGTGAAACACTCTGTTCTGAATCAGTTAGAGCAGGGACCTGGGTCTGATGCTCATTGCCCCATCCTCACTCCTTTGCCTGACCCAGGTTACAGAACTGGAAGTCGCTGCTTTCCCTATCTTCCTCCTGCGCTAGACATCTAAAAAAGAGGAGGCAACAAGTCACAAAGGGAAAAGAGCCCATGTGATGGAATACCCCTGTGACTTTGAGTGGTTCTGCTGCTGGAGAGATCCCCAAATGTACCTCTATTATGCCCTATGCATGGGTGTTGCATTACCAGACTAGCTCTTTGCAGATGAAGGAGCCAATGCTAAAGCCAATGATCTGGCACCCAGAGTCATTCACAAGTTCATATGCCAAAGCAACAGCATTTCCCCGGACAGCCTGCCAGCCACACATGGTTTATTGCCCAGCACATGGACAGCCCCTCCCCCCCCCCACACGCAATTTAAACCTCGCACTGCCAATGCCCAGGTGGGAGTGGGCTGGAGGGGAGAGAAGAGCCTTTCTCACTAACACAAGGGAGCCTCAAAAAGGAAATTGCAACAAGAAAGAAGAATCAGATTCCTTCTGGGAGTGGGTTTGGTAGATGACCTGCCTCAATTTCGCTTCACATTGTTTTCTGAGTCTGAATCGAAGTGACCCCGAGCAGCACAGTGCAGTGAAAAGCACTGTCATATCCTAAGAGGGTGTCAGAGTAACAGCCGTGTTAGTCTGTATTCGCAAAAAGAAAAGGAGTACTTGTGGCACCTTAGAGACTAACCAATTTATTTGAGCATGAGCTTTCGTGAGCTACAGCTCACTTCATCGGATGCATACTGTGGAAACTGCAGAATACATTATTATATACACAGACACCATGAAACAATACCTCCTCCCACCCCACTCTCCTGCTGGTAATAGCTTATCTAAAGTGATCATCAAGATGGGCCATTTCCAGCACAAATCCAGGTTTTCTCACCCTCCGCCCCCCCCACAGACAAACTCACTCTCTTGCTGGTAATAGCCCATCCAAAGCGAGCACTCTCTTCACAATGTGTATGATAATCAAGGTGGGCCATTTCCTGCAGGAATCCAGGTTCTCTCACCCCCTCATCCCCCTCCAAAAACCACACACACAAACTCTCCTTACAACGTGCATGAAAATCAAGGTGGGCCATTTCCAGCACAAATACAGGTTTTCTCACCCCCCCACCCCCATACACACACAAACTCACTCTCCTGCTGGTAATAGCCTATCCAAAGTGACCACTCTCCTTACAAAGTGCATGAAAAAGACTGGACTTCTACATAGAGTGCTTCCGCCGACGAGCACGGGCTGAAATTGTGGAAAAGCAGCATCACTTGCCCCATAACCTCAGCCGTGCGGAACACAATGCCATCCACAGCCTCAGAAACAACTCTGACATCATAATCAAAAAGGCTGACAAAGGAGGTGCTGTTGTCATCATGAATAGGTCGGAATATGAACAAGAGGCTGCTCGGCAGCTCTCCAACACCACTTTCTACAAGCCATTACCCTATGATCCCACTGAGAGTTACCAAAAGCAACTACAGCATTTGCTCAAGAAACTTCCTGAAAAAGCACAAGATCAAATCCGCACAGACACACCCCTGGAACCCCGACCTGGCATATTCTATCTACTACCCAAGATCCATAAACCTGGAAATCCTGGGCGCCCCATCATCTCAGGCATCGGCACCCTGACAGCAGGATTGTCTGGCTATGTAGACTCCCTCCTCAGGCCCTACACTACCAGCACTCCCAGCTACCTTCGAGACACCACTGACTTCCTGAGGAAACTACAATCCATCGGTGATCTTCCTGATAACACCATCCTGGCCACTATGGATGTAGAAGCCCTCTACACCAACATTCCACACAAAGATGGACTACAAGCCGTCAAGAACACTATCCCCGATAATGTCACGGCTAACCTGGTGGCTGAACTTTGTGACTTTGTCCTTACCCATAACTATTTTACATTTGGGGACAATGTATACCTTCAGATCAGCGGCACTGCTATGGGTACCCGCATGGCCCCACAGTATGCCAACATTTTTATGGCTGATTTAGAACAACGCTTCCTCAGCTCTCGTCCCCTAACGCCCCTACTCTACTTGCACTATATTGATGACATCTTCATCATCTGGACCCACGGAAAAGAAGCCCTTGAGGAATTCCACCATGATTTCAACAATTTCCATCCCACCATCAACCTCAGCCTGGTCCAGTCCACACAAGAGATCCACTTCCTGGACACTACAGTGCTAATAAACAATGGTCACATAGACACCATCCTATACCGGAAACCTACTGACCGCTATTCCTACCTACATGCTTCCAGCTTTCACCCTGACCACACCACACGATCCATCGTCTACAGCCAAGCTCTGCGATACAACCGCATTTGCTCCAACCCCTCAGACAGAGACAAACACCTACAAGATCTCCATCAAGCATTCTTACAACTACAATACCCACCTGCGGAAGTGAAGAAACAGATTGATAGAGCCAGAAGAGTTCCCAGAAGTCACCTACTACAGGACAGGCCTAACAAAGAAAATAACAGAACGCCACTAGCCGTCACCTTCAGCCCCCAACTAAAACCCCTCCAACGCATTATTAAGGATCTACAACCTATCCTGAAGGATGACCCAACTCTCTCACAAATCTTGGGAGACAGGCCAGTCCTTGCCTACAGACAGGCCCCCAACCTGAAGCGAATACTCACCAACAACCACATACCACACAACAGAACCACTAACCCAGGAACCTATCCTTGCAACAAAGCCCGTTGCCAACTGTGCCCACATATCTATTCAGGGGACACCATCACAGGGCCTAATAACATCAGCCACACTATCAGAGGCTCGTTCACCTGCACATCCACCAATGTGATATATGCCATCATGTGCCAGCAATGCCCCTCTGCCATGTACATTGGTCAAACTGGAGAGTCTCTACGTAAAAGAATAAATGGACACAAATCAGATGTCAAGAATTATAACATTCATAAGCCAGTCGGAGAACACTTCAATCTCTCTGGTCACGCAATCAGAGACATGAAGGTCGTTATCTTACAACAAAAAAACTTCAAATCCAGAGTCCAGCGAGAAACTGCTGAATTGGAATTCATTTGCAAATTGGATACTATTAATTTAGGCTTAAATAGAGACTGGGAGTGGCTAAGTCATTATGCAAGGTAGCCTATTTCCCCTTGTTTTTTCCTACCCCCCTGCCCCCCAGCCTTCTGGTTAAACTTGGATTTATGCTGGAAGTGGCCCACCTTGATTGTCATGCACATTGTGGGAAGAGTGGTCAGTTTGGATGAGCTATTGCCAGCAGGAGAGTGAGTTTGTGTGTGTGTGTGTGGGGGGGGTGTTAAAAACCTGCATTTGTGCTGGAAATGGCCCACCTTGATTTTCATGCACATTGTAAGGAGAGTGGTCACTTTGGATAGGCTATTACCAGCAGGAGAGTGAGTTTGTGTGTGTATGGGGGTGGGGGGGTGAGAAAACCTGTATTTGTGCTGGAAATGGCCCACCTTGATTTTCATGCACGTTGTAAGGAGAGTTTGTGTGTGTGGTTTTTGGAGGGGGGTGAGGGGGTGAGAGAACCTGGATTCCTGCAGGAAATGGCCCACCTTGATTATCATACACATTGTGAAGAGAGTGCTCACTTTGGATGGGCTATTACCAGCAAGAGAGTGAGTTTGTCTGTGGGGGGGGCGGAGGGTGAGAAAACCTGGATTTGTGCTGGAAATGGCCCATCTTGATGATCACTTTAGATAAGCTATTACCAGCAGGAGAGTGGGGTGGGAGGAGGTATTGTTTCATGGTGTCTGTGTATATAATAATGTATTCTGCAATTTCCACAGTATGCACCCGATGAAGTGAGCTGTAGCTCACGAAAGCTCATGCTCAAATAAATTGGTTAGTCTCTAAGGTGCCACAAGTACTCCTTTTCTTTAAGAGGGTGTGATGCACTGGAATACACACAGGACGTATATTTTATGACAAAGGTACAATCACATTGTATTTTCTTCATCTGAGGCACTCAAACCAAAGAAGTCACAGCCAACCTGGGACACACTAACTGGTAGGCACCTATCCTGCCCACCTTCTCCCCACATAAAGCCACCACTTGCCCATGATATTTCCTTTTCCGACTGGCTGGGTACATCTGCCCAGTTTTTGGCATTTTGGAAGCAGGCCAGGACAATGCAGGACATAAGGCTGCCAAGGCGAGTTATAGCATTTTCCCAGGAATGAGCCCTCTAGCTGCTTCATGTGGCATTTCACTGGTGCCACCCACAATGTGCATGGCTGCCAAAGACTGGCCTGTGGGGGAGATGGCTGTTGGGTCCCAGGTTAGAAAGAGAGAGAGAGCATGTCGTGAATTCGAGCAATAAGACTGAGCTCCCAGCTTTAGTAAATATGGCTGCATTGAATGGCCATCCAGGCCCTCCCAGAGTGCTGTTCCAGCAGGCACTGGATTTGTGTCCATCCTACGGTGGATCTTTTGGGAGAATAGTATCTTGGTTGGGGCTTTGGAGGGGATCTCTGTAGGTTATTTCACCCTAACTGAAGCGTTTCTCTCAGTGCGTGTCTCTGTCTCTTCCCCCCACCCCTCCAGGAAATCATAAACTTCAACTGCCGGAAGCTGGTGGCATCCATGCCGCTGTTTGCCAATGCAGATCCCAACTTTGTGACATCCATGCTGACCAAACTGCGGTTTGAGGTGTTCCAGCCGGGGGATTACATCATCCGGGAGGGCACCATCGGCAAGAAAATGTACTTCATCCAGCATGGGGTGGTGAGCGTGCTTACCAAAGGCAACAAGGAGACTAAACTGGCAGATGGCTCCTACTTTGGAGGTGAGAGTCAGTGACCCACCCAACTGTGCTGCTTGGGCAACAAGACCCATGGCTGTTCCCCAGGCAGTCCTCGTCTGGTTCATGTTAGTGCTTGTCATAGACAGGGGGCCAGCACCAGACAGAATTGGAGCCTCAGTCACCTTGTCTGTCTGTCTCCACCTGAGGACTCTTGTCTTACACTTAAATCGTGAGCTCTGTGGGTCAGGGCCTGTCTTTTTGTTCAGTGTTAGGGCAGCGCGTAGCACAGCAGGGTCCTGACCCATGACTGGAGCGGCACGGCATAGAAGAACAATAATGCGATCAGCATCAAGGAGGGGGAAAGCTTTGTTAATGCCCTTTGTTAATGGTCATTTCCTCCTTGCTCCTTGTGCGTTAACAGATCTGCCAAACACAGGCCCTTCCTTATACAGTTACTTTTGCCTGGTCCCGCCTGCTGTCAGGCACTGTATTGCGGTGATGGACAGGGATCAGGCTGCATGGTGTTAGGTGCTGTACAAACACGGGGCAAAACGACAGTCCCTTGACAGAGAACTCGCTATTTAAATCTGACACAGGTTACCAGGGGAGCGGGGCACACGACAGCAGTGAGATGAGTGGGAGCAGTATGATAAACAGTGGGTTGGGATTTCATTGCCTGCCTGCAGGCTGTGGGGCTGGTGACTGCAATGCTCTCACTCCTAGGGCTCTGCAAAGCTTTCACCCAGAAACCCCAAACCAAGCAGACTTCACATGGAGGCAACTTCCAGCACAAATATTAAACCTGCCGAAGCTGAGTGGACCCGGAGAGGATGGGCGGAGTGGGCCCCTCTTCCCCACCTCCTAAGCCCCGTGGCCTGCTCTCCACAACCAAAGGATCCCCCTCCATCTATAACAGACCTTGGGACCCCCACCCCCGCAGGCCCCAAATTCACTAAAGAACCCCCTTTGTCCTACCAGACTCCAGGATATTTGCATGACTGTGCAAACCCAGGCCAGTGGGATCCATTAGCTGGGCTCCAATCCCATGTGGAGTTTCTGGTTCACATAGATCTGAAATAGCAAAGTGAAACTTGTTGGTTTCATCATGAAACAGCTGAGCTCTTGTAGCTCCTCCCTTTCCAGATATGAGGCCCCCTTTCTCCCCCAGCAGGCCATGGGGTCCCCTCACTCTTCTCACATGAGCACCGCACACAGTCCCTAGGACCCACATGCAGCCCAGCCTTCTCTTGCCGTGGGTAGTTGGCTCTCTCCCCACATTCCAGATCTTCAGAGGCTGGCTGGCTGACTTGTGAAGGGCTAAAATGGAGGAGACACCTGCTGACCTTGAGCCCTGTTTGGAATGGGCAATGGGTTCCGAGTAATCTGCACTCACCCCCAGAAATGCCTTTGGCTGGATTCCCTGATTGGGGGTGGGGGGGAAAGAAGGATATCGGCTGTGGCATCAACAAAGCCTGGCGATCTTCCTGCGCCAGCTATACCCAAAGGCCGGTGGGAACAGGAGAGCACTACACTGAATCTAGTGGTACCCTTGCTCTCAGAGGGGCAGGGTCACATTGTCTGGACCCATCTAATTTGCTAGAGGAGAATGGCTTTCCTCCTGGTGGCAGGATCCATTAGAACCATCTCCCAGAGGTGCCAGCTCTTTTTAAAAACAGATTTTAAAAATTATAGCATCAGTCAGAGTTATTACACTGCAGTAGTACCTCCTACGTCAGGGCAGATCCAAACGGGGCACTGGGGAAAGGCATCGTCCAATTACTTACACGCACACACATACACGCATAATGTGTGGTGCAGCCACAAAGTTGAAACCAGCAAAGAGCTTTGTGTGTTCTCTGCCAGCCTAAGAATGATTATGTGAAGTTTAATTGATTTAACCTTCGTAATAAAGGGGTTCCACTTGGTGAGCTTATCCTGTCAGTTAATAAGATCGTAGCAGATCCACCAATAACTTGTAAGTTTCTTTGCTTGCACAGCATCAACATGGGGGATCGCTGAACCTCCTGATGCTGAGTTACAGGTCAAATCAGAGACCTGACTGCAAATCTAGGGAGAGTTAGCTTCAGCGAGACGTGGTGTGACCTTCCACTCCCAGTGGGCCAGGAAAAGTGTGAGAGAGACAGTTCCTCCATTCTGAATGCACAAGTGATACCTATGATAAGCCACAATTACAGAACTTGCTGGCTAATTAGATCAGCTGAATCCCTGAGGTGCCATATTGTACAGCAGTTACTGCAATTGAGCCCTCTGGTATTTTGTTCGGTAAATGTTATTGCATAGTGGAACATTTATACCGTTAATGTGGAGGCAGGGATGTCGCTTAGTGACATGAGCTGCTTTTGTTTGGAGGCAGCGATGGTCCCTTCCTCGCTCTCCCACTCCCGGGGTTCTCAGGCTGTGTCTTCATTCCAGAAATCTGCCTGTTGACCCGTGGCCGGCGCACGGCAAGCGTGCGAGCTGACACCTACTGCCGCCTCTACTCCCTCTCGGTGGACAACTTCAACGAGGTGTTGGAAGAGTATCCCATGATGAGAAGGGCTTTTGAAACAGTGGCGCTGGACAGGCTGGATAGAATTGGTGAGTAGAGAGTATGAGGCAATGCTTCATCACCCATGTCCATGGGCTCCTTTCAGTGGCTGTTTCCAAGTGAGGGAAACCACACCCTGCCCTACCTTCTTCCACAGTCTCTTTTTCAAATGGGTAAAACCTTCTCCATCCCATCACCTTTAGCTCCATTTCCAAGCAGGTAACTTCACCCCCCACATACCTCCGTTTCCATTGTCTCCATTTCCAAATGGCCTCTGTGGAGCACATCCTGCCAACTGTGCAATATTGTGCAGGAACTCCATATGATATAGTGTAATAGCCACCATGGGCTGGGACGTGGGACCCAAGAAATGGGGCTTAAGCCAGATTTTGGTTGGTAGTTGACATTGTACAAACGCCAGGGGCTTCCCACTACTAAGAGAAATGGGCCAGAATCTGACATCCTTACTCTGCTAGCAATCCCATGGATTTCAATAAGTCTTTGTGCGGAATAAGATAGTAATCAGCATAAATCTGGCCCAGAGTTTGCAGGGACACTAGCTAGGGTATAATTACATGGACTAGCATTATTCGTTTTTACCGCAAAAACTGATCACCAGCTGGGATTAGGAAGAGCCACACCCCTGTGATATACTATGACACAGTGGGGTGTGGACGTGCCGGTGCTAGGCCTTGGACTATAGCCACAGAAAACAAGACTAGCAGAGCAGACAGGGTAAGTTCTGAGGAGGGCAGGGGACCAGGATGTTTGCTGATCCAAAGAAAGATCCCACTATTGCAAAGTGATCTGCAGAACATAAAAGTTAAGCCTTATATGCTAATTAGCCCAATTATGAATGTATTTGCTATGATTAGATGCCTGATTAAACAAAGATATGGGAACATTTACAGAACAAAGCCAAGGTCCAGCGTTGGTTTCTGTAGGTGTACTAAGCTGGGAGTATGGCAAAATACTGAACCCCAACAGGTGAAAGGAGTCATGACTAAGGCTGATATACCCCAAGTTATTGTATAGATTCCCCCAACAGAGTTGGCAGCTCCATTGTGCTGGGTGCTGGACAGACACCTAGGAGGCGGGAGTGTCTGCTCTGAAAAGTGGACCATCTAAATAGACAAGACAAAGGGAGGGAGAAAGGAAGGGTTATTCCCTGTTTATTGCTGGGGAGCTGGGCACAGGGAGATTAAGTGATTTCCCCAAGGTCAAACAGGTTGGCTGTGACAAAGCTGGAACTGAATCTTCTGGAGCCCCAGTCCAGTGCCGTAACCCCTAAATTGCCCTTTGTTAATTAGACATCTCTTAAAAACGTGTGCTTGTTTTCACCAATTCCTAGAATCAAAATGGCTAGTGCAGTTCTAGGCAATGCTCTGGGTGGGCACGGAAGAGCTGGCAGGGGGTTCTGGGCCTGGCCACACCAAGAGGCATTCGTTCAGTTCCGGGCATCGAGCTCCCAGAATGATATTGCAAATTGGAGGGACTGACTCTGGAGGAAAGAGTAAGAGCTAAATATGTGCAGCTTGGCTGAGCACTGGCTCATTAGGCCCTAATGTAAGTGGTGGCAGGTTTGTCACTTGGGACACTTGAATCTGGACTGAACAAAGCGCAAGAAAATGTGCTGTAAGGAGCAGTCCTGTCTTGTCCCCAGGGGATGGACCAGATGGGAGCTAGCAGGGCTTTCCCATTTCTAGTTCTGCAGAGTCTCTGAAAAGAGATTCCCTGTGATGGACACTTACGCTGCCATTCAGCCTTGCAAATGCAAAGCTCCCTGGTGCATGCATGCATGTGTGAGCAGGCTGTGCTGTGGTGCCAAGCTCCATACCCATCTGCTGCATCTCTCTGAGTAGGCAATACAACTGCTGAAATCTCTCTCTCAGCAAAGCAGAGGAGAAAGCACATGTGAGCCCAGAGCACATGGTTCCTAGCTGTGTAGATAGCAGTGCCTCCTCTAATAAGGAGCTGTAACATACTAACTGTGATGTCCCCATCTAATAGCAGACCCACACAGAGAATAAGAACCCACTACTGCTACTAGCTAGCAGAGCTGCTTTATTAACTGAAGTGGGAGAGGCCTGGGCTGAAGGTCCCGGGTTCCATCCCTGTTGATGAACCATGGTGGAGGGGGTTGTTACATACTTTTGATGAGGACCATACATAACGAGGGAGAAATAGAGTAGCAGCGGAAGGAGCTTGCTGTAGCCCTGACATGATGCTCTGGTCCAGGTTCCAGCTGACCTCATGGAACCCACGTTTGCCACCACTCTTCTGTTTTAGGCCCCACCACTGACAGCCTGTTCTTTGCAATGTGAAGCCTGGGAGGTGACACGGGACTCGTGGAACCATGGAGCCGGGTGCAGACCCAGTAAGAC
Organism: Natator depressus; assembly: GCF_965152275.1. Classification (NCBI taxonomy): domain Eukaryota; kingdom Metazoa; phylum Chordata; order Testudines; family Cheloniidae; genus Natator; species Natator depressus. Next base: position 41,170,285 of record NC_134243.1, read on the forward strand.
CAGAGGCAGGGGCAGCGCTGATGGCGTCAGTCAGACCAATTTCCAATGACAATGCTTCAATAAAACACCACATAGAGCCATTGTTTCCGCACCCTACAAGCGTCACCCAGATGGCTGCTAGGGAGGGTGGATCAAATGATAAACTGCTGAATAAAAGAAATAGTAATGGTGTTTGCAAGTATCAGTCATGCCAGATACTCAGGGGTGAATCCCAGTGTAGGTGGATGTGGGGGTTCCCAAGTCATATGGGAGCATTCCACCCAAACAGTGACAGGATTCAGGGACTCAGTCATGATCTACACATCAGCCCTGTCCAGCCATCATAGAATCATAGAAGATTAGCGTTGGAAGAGACCTCAGGAGGTCATCTAGTCCAACCAGCTGCTCAAAGCAGGACCAACACCAACTAAATCATCCCAGCCAGGGCTCTGTCAAGTCAGGCCTTAAAAACCTCTAAGGATGGAGATTCCACCACCTCCTGAGGTAACCCATTCCAATGCTTCACCACCCTTCTAGTGAAAAAGTTTTTCCTAATATCCAACCTAGACCTCCCCCACTGCAACTTGAGACCATTGCTTCTTGTTCTGTCATCTGCCACCGCTGAGAACAGCCGAGCTCCATCCTCTTTGGAACCTCCATTCAGGTAGTTGAAGGCTGCTATCAAATCCCCCCTCTTCTCTTCTGCAGACTAAACAAGCCCAGTTCCCTCAGCTTCTCCTCGTAAGTCATGTGTCCCAGCCCCGTGATCATTTTCGTTGCCCTCCGCTGGACTGTCTCCAATTTGTCCACATCCTTTCTGTGGGTGGGGACCAAAACTGGATGTAATACTCCAGATTTGGCCTCACCAGTGCTAAATAGAGGGGAATAATCACTTCCCTCGATCTGCTGGCAGTGCTCCTACTAATGCACCCAATATGCTATTAGCCTTCCTGACAACAAGGGAACACTGTTGACTCATATCCAGCTTCTCATCCACTGTAATCCCCAGGTCCTTAGCCAGTCAGTCCCCAGCCTGTAGCAGTGCATGGGGTTCTTCCATCTTAAGTGCAGGACTCTGTACTTGTCTTTGTTGAACCTCATCAGATTTCTTTTGGCCCAATCCTCCAATTTGTCTAGGTCACTCTGGACCCTATCCCTACCTTCCAGCATATCTACCTCTCCCCCAGCTTAGTATCATCTGCAAACTTGCTGAGGGTGCAATCCATCCCATCATCCAGATCATTAATGAAGATGTTGAACAAAACCGGCCCCAGGGCTGACCCCTGGGGCACACCATTTGATACCAGCTGCCAACTGGACATTGAGCCATTGAGCACTACCTGTTGAGCCCGATAATCTAGCCAGCTTTCTATCCACCTTATGGTCCATTCATCCAATCCATATTTTTTTTACTTGCTGGCAAGAATACTGTGGGAGACCGTATCAAAAGCTTTGCTAAAGTCAAGATATATAAATCCACCACTTTTCCCATATCCACAGAGCCAGTTATCTCATCATAGAAGGCAATCAGGTGGTCAGGAATTACTTGCCTTTGGTGAATCCATGTTGACTGTTCCTGATCATCTTCCTCTCCTCCAAGTGCTTCAAAATGGATTCCTTGAGGACCTGCTCCATGATTTTGCTGGGGACTGAAGTGAGGCTGACCAGTCTGTAGTTCCCCGGATTCTCCTTCCCTTTTGTAAGAATGGGCACTATATTTGCCTTTTTCCAATCGTCCGGGACAGGGCCGGCCCACAACATTTTGGCATCTGAGGCGGGGAGCTCAAATGATGCCCCCGTGCCCACCTGCTTGGGCCAAAACTTTGAAAGGTCTCAATTCTGCCTTCTTCCTGTTCTACTCCTCTCATGGTACTGCCCTGCTACCTACCCCAATAAAGGAGAACTAACAACTTAAAATGCCTTGTTCAAAAATTTTAAGTAACACTTTCAAACGCCTGAACAGCAAATGTAACTTTTCTTGTCTGCATAGTAAACACTGGCGTTTTTATCTGTTTAAATAATCAAACTGGTGCTTTCCGTGCTTTCTTGGTTGAAAAGATTTGAACTGCTTCTGCTGAAGGTCCACAGTGTGGGCCAGCTCATGGTCTATTGAGATGGTTGCAAGGCTGACCAGCCTCTCCTGTGTCATTGTGGAGCATAGATGTGTTTTTATTAACTTCAGCATGGAGAAGCTGCGTTCTCCACTGGCAACTGTTACAGGAAGTGCTAGAAGTATGCACAGAGCAACAAAAGCATTTGGAAAGAGGGTGGTCATCTTATTTGTGCACATATATTCCAGAACAGCCTTTGGAGTTCTTCCTGCTGAAATGTATCTTGAAAGGGCTTTCAGTTCATCACCTAAATCACTAGCATCAATATCGCGCAATATCATCATGTGTCAACACTGTCTCTAGTGCCCTGCATTGCTCGTGTAGGTCTTCTTCAGGTATAGTGAGGAGTTTTGGAATATTATACAACATCCCAAATATACTGCTGTGTTCCTTGAGCTGCATGTAACGTTCTTCAACTGACTGTATTGCACAATCTCGCACCTGGTTAAAGAATTCAACTTTGAATTGTTGTTTGGGGTCTCTTATGGGATTATCCCGTGCCTCGTAATCAAAATGTCTTCTTCTTCGGTGACTCTTGTATTCTTGAATGGGTGGGAAAATAGCTTCAGTGTGAAGTTCCTCTGCCAACTTCTGTGCATTCTTCAGAATGTTTTGAAATCCCTCATCTGACAGGTAAGACTGTAGGTATGACTTTGCTTTGTCCAGTTGTTCCATTGCTCCAGATATATCAAGGTCAAGACTTTGGAGTCTCTTGCTTACAACATTTATTTCAAACAGTATGTCATGCCACAACACTAACGCACACAGAAGTGTGAAGTTATGTATGTTTCTGGTGATTCCATTCCCCGCTGCCACTGTTCTCCCACTAACAGTTCCTGTCATAGCATTATCCTCCCTAATGGCAACTATGGCATCATCTATCTTCCCAATTTGGTGTCTGATAGGCTTTGTCGCCTCCACTCGACTTTCCCATCGTGGGGCACTCAGGGGTTTCAGCGTCAGAGAGGATGTTCCCAGACATTGCTTCAAAATTTGCCATCAGTGAGTTGATGCAGAGAAAAATACACAGATGCTTTGAATTACATTAAAAAATTCAGCAGCTTCAGTAGAAGTTGATGCTGCATCACTGACCACCAAGTTCAATGAATGAGAACTGCATGGGACAAAAGAAGCTCGAGGGTTTAACTCTCGAATCCGTGTCTGCACTTCTCTGTTCTTTCCTCTCATGTTGGCACCATTATCGCAGCCCTGACCTCTCATGTCAGCTATCGCAATTCCCATATCTTCCAGCTTTTTAAGAAGCACATTTGTCATACCAGCTCCAGTAGTATCATCAATGTCAATAAATTCTAGAAAATGCTCTCTGACAGTCACCATTGCAGGGACATTTTCACTAGGTTCTGTTGTTGTTACAAAACATACCATTAAATTCATTTGTTCCGTATGGCTGATGTCAGGTGTGCAGTCCAGAATAACAGACTTGCTGACTTGCTGACTTCAGATCTGCCACAATCTTCTGTTTGACTTTTGTTGCCAATAACTGTATGATCTCACTTTGAATTGTTTTTCCAAAGTAGTGATGTGTGTACATTTCTTGGGTGGTGACTCTTCTTAGATGCTCCTGGAGTACAGCATCAAACTCAGCCATCAGCTCCACAATTTTAAGGAAGTTTTCACTGTTTGGCACATACAGCGGATCTGAAGTGCCACACAGTGCTATGTTTTGGGTAGCAAGCAGTCTCACAATGGCAATGAGCCTTTTCAGAACATTTGCCAGGAAAGGGACTCTGATGCAATCTTCTCTTGATGCTGATCGTCTATGGTGGCCTTTAACCTTAGTCTCATCTCAAGCTCTTTCCACCTATGGAATGCTCTCTGGTGATTTGCTGCCTTCTCATGGCATGCCAGATTTCTAGCCAGATTTTTCCAGTCCTTTGTTCCTGTAGAACCCAGTGTGGCTGGAACATTAGACTGGAAGAGTTTGCAACAAAAACAATGTGCAGCATTCTGGGCTTTTGAGTACATAAGCCATGGCCTCTCCAATTTGTCACCATTGGGGATTTCACGCTAGTAATGTGTTGGATGGAAACTTCTATTTTCATTGTCTTTGGGGAACATGAAGTTTTTCACTTGCTATGGCCCATGCAGTACAAGAAAGTCCCTCAGGCTACTGCTCAAGTGGGTCCACAGTCCTGGATCATCTAGACTTAAGGAACTAAACTCAGCAGCAGCTGTTTCTTGCGCCTCCACCACACTCTTCTCTGATCTACACTTTTCTTCAGGAATGTGCATGGTTACATCCATTTGAGATGGAGATATGGATGCTGCAGTAGCTGCCAGGTCACCTGCACTCTGACTAACTGGAAGATCAGGCATCTCCTCACCACTCACATCCTCGCTGGGGCCGGAAGGCTCACCATGAACATTTGTGTCTATGTATCTCAGGAGAGCTCCTTCCTGCTTAGCTAGAAAAGCTTCCTTCGCTTGCTTTCTTTTTCTGAATGCTGCCCCAGAGGGGCATTTTCTTCTTTCACTCATGACGGCTGTTCTGTGCCAGCTATAGTGGCTCCCAACACTCAATTGAAGGGGACAAATAAGCAGGCTGGTAGCAGGGCCTGAGTGAGGGAAGATATCAGCTTCTTAAGGGCCTAACTGGCTCTTACTACTTCAGTTGACTGCCTGTTCTCCTCAAGGGGGTTCAGGGAAGCAGCAGGAGACAAGGAACTCCCTGAGAAGCTGGTGTTAATAAGTCCAGACTCCTGGGGGTGCTAGAGAAGTTCGAGGGTTTAACTCTCGAATCCGTGTCTGCAATCCTCTGTTCTTTCCTCTCATGTTGGCACCATTATCATAGAGAGGTACATAAGAGGCTCCTCCTCCTCTCTCTCCCTGCAGCTCCTGCTGCTTTCTGTTATTCCCTCTCACCTTTTCTCCTGCCTGCCTGTTATGTCTCTTGTGCCCTCCTTCCTCCAGCACAGCACTCCACCATCTCTGTGCATCTAGAGCAGAGAGAATACATATGCACCAGCAGCAGACACAATTTTCTACACTCTGGGTCCTAGTGGCGCCCCTCCCCCCCACAGTCTGCCACCTGAGGCGGCCGCCTCAGTTCTCCTCGTGGTAAGGCCAGCCCTGGTCCCAGACCTCTCTCAATCGCCACAAGTTTTCAAAAATAATGGCCAATGGCTCTGCAATCACATCAGCCAACTCCTTGGATGCATTGCATCGGGCCCCATGGACTTGTGCATGTCCAGCTTTTCTAAATAGTCCTTATCCTGTTCTTTCACCACTGGGGGCTGCTTACCTCCTCCCTATACTGTGCTGCCCAGTGCAGCAGTCTGGGAGCTGACCTTGTGAAGCTAGAAGAGGTGTGCTACTATGTTCCCACTGCTCCCCAGGAGCAGAGAAATCCTCTAGAAAATCTTTCAATGAAAGGCCCTCTTAAAATTGTATTCTGGTCCTGATTTCGCTTTGCTCTGTTCCTGCTGTCAGTGCACCTATGGCAGGGGGAAAGGGGAGCATGCAAATGTGGCTTTAAGCTATCCTCTTGAATTCTGCGTCATGCCAAGGGCCTACCTCACCCCCAGAACAACTCAGAGCAGCCCCCAAACTGCTGTAAGTTGTGCCAGTTGTAAGAGCCCTCTATGGGTCATTTCACCAGCAGAGAATAGCTGGAGTGCAGTGCGCTCTGGTCAGACCACTTCTCGCTTCCTCCCTCCCTTAATGCATTTTATACCCTGGGGACTGGGAGGGAATCCAGCGTAGAGCTGGGGAGAAGCAGAGACAGACAAAGGCAAACTCTGTGTCACAATGCTGCCAATTCTCACAACTGTAGTGCGACTCTGTGTTTTTTCCTTAAAGCCCCAGTCACTGGAGTCATGTGATTACATGAGACTGTTTCATTTTTTAAAAAGAAGTTTCTAGTTCTCATCATTCCAGAGAAAAGCTGGAAAATGTGACCCTTAATGGTGCAAACAGCAAACGTCAAATAAGAATAACCCCCAAAATAACTTTTTAAAATCTCATGATTTGCGGGGCCTGACTCGTGATTTTCAAACACCTAAGGCTGGCAATGCAGTAGCAGTCACACACACTCTGAAGCTCTTCTGTGGCAGGTAGGTGTAAAGTAAGCAGTTCTCAAGATGATTCACACCCTCTGCCCCCAGATTGTTGAGTCTAGCGATAGTACGATTTCCACTGCTGAATGTACATGGGTCTTTTAGAGAGCTGCTCAGTTGCTCCGGTTGTAATACCACCTAGCTCTTATAGAGTGTGTTTTTCATCCATCGATTTCAAAGTACTTTACAAATGAGGTCAGTATCATTATCCCCCTTTTACATATGGGGAAACTGAGCAACAGATAGGGGAAGTAATTTGCCCAACATCACCCAGCAACCAATGGTAGAGCTGGAAATAGAACCCAGGAGCCCTGGGTACCAGTCCAATGCTCTGTCTACTAGGACATATTGCCTCTCTGTACAACTACATTGCTTTGGGTCAGAACAACCATGTGCACTGCAATCGAAATTTTTAAAAGGCGTTGATTATGCCTGCTACAGCTCTCTGCCCCCAGCAGAGCAGATGCTGTGCTTTCCAGGACAGATCCTCAGCTGCTGTAAACTGTCAGGTCCATTGACTTAAAGGGACTTAAGACCATTTACACCAGCTGAGGATATGTCTCTCCATATTCAAAGAGCAGCTACCACATTCAGTGAGAATAACCCTGAGTTTAGATTGAGAGCAACAAAGAACAAAAGTCAGGTCCCCAGTGGAGAGCTCAGTGTGTGTCATCTCCTTGGTTGCAGTCTGCAAAACTCTGCTTGCACAAAGTGGCAGCTATAAACAGAAGATTCCTAGAAATATAAGGATGCAGTACATACCTACACAACACCCCTGGGGGGCAGGGCAGTGCTATTATCCCCATAGTACAGAAGGGGAGCTGGCCACAGAGACACTAAGTGCCTTGCCCAAGGTCACCCAGGGAACTTGTGGTGGAGCAGGGACTAGAACCCAGGTTTCTGGCTAGCACTTAAACCACTGGAACATCTTTCTCTTTTGTAATCCACTCCCCATCAAAACCAAAACAGAAAACCCACCCACAGCGCCTGCTGCTCCATTAATAATGTTGTATACATTATTGTATACAGCATCTTTCATCTGAGAATTTCAGAGTATTTTACAGGTGTCAGGTAAGTATCATGTCTCCATTTTACAGATGGGGAAACTGAGGTAGAGGGAGGTGACTTGACTTGGTCAGGATCATACAGCCAGTCAGTGACAGTGCAGAACAAAGACCTCAGGTGATCTGACTTCTAATCCTCTGCTCTAAGAACTAAACAATGCTGCCTCTCGGTAGCATCCCAGTGCTGAAGGCAAGTAGATGTCTGGCCCTCGGATGTCTGTGCTATTCTGTGAGTCTCCAAGAGGAGATACTTAGATCTTGGGTCTCACTGGCTTTGCAGGAATTACTGGAGCCATAATCTTTCAAATCCCTCCTTTGGGTGCCTGGACTTTCCCATCTTCAGCTAGGAAATGAGCATGAAAGCTCGTATGTACAGGTGCATGGTGTTAAGACTTTCCTTGTAGTGATGGCCAAGGGGGAGAGGGGCCACTCCCTGCAGCAGTGCTCTGTGAACTAGCCCAAATTCCAGGCATGCCTCTTTCCCTTGGAGCAGCCTCCCTCCAGTGCTCCTGCAGAAGTCTTGGTCAGGTCAGAAGGTGACATGGAGGAGATAGAGTAACTGGCCCACCAGTGCTTTCTCCTGCTCTTCTTGCTCCTCTGCTGAGCCAGGGCAGCCTCTGCCGTAAAAGGCACAGCCGTGCCACCCATAGTAACAAAGTGAAAAATCCTGGCACTGCTGCTCCCATCTCTCTCTGGGATGCTGCTTCTCCTGCCCATCAGAACTGGTGTTTAACTATTCTCCTGTGCATCCCTAATAGCACAACATGGGCGCGTGAAGACTAGTACCTTACACACTCTGGCCATAGTGCCTTGCCTCCTGAAGGCTCACCAAGCGTTTTGGCTAGGATTTCCAAAGGAGCCGGAAAGAATTAAAATCACACCCCCTTTGCACATCAACACGCTGCAGGTGCCTAACTTCCTTAGGCTCCCTTGAAAATCCCAGCCTTTGTAAACAGGGGTCACTTCACTAACCACTGAACTGCAGCCATATCGGGGGAGCGACAAGGCAGCTGTGTAACAGCACCCAACAGTTTGGGAGAGTCAAGAACACAGCACCAGCTGAAGCTGCCAGGGAAATGAGGGAGGCAGAAGGTCATTCCCCAAGCTGTAATGTGACTGGAGTGGCAGGTGTGGAACACGGTATGGGACTTGCAGTGACTATTTCTGCTCTCGTGTATGTGGATTTAATGCCATGGATGTTAGTGGAGCTCCTACTGATTGAGGCGAGTCAGTCAGAGTGGAAGCAGCCCTCCCTGCCGTAGTCAGAACTCCAATTTTGCACCTCATCTAGAAAACGGCAGTAGGAAGCCCTTCCCCGCCTGCCATCTGCACTCCACAGTTAGCCAGGAGGAACGTGTTTCCTTGGGTAGGTGTTCAGTGCAGTCTTACCCTAATACCCCTGTCCATTCCATCCTCCATCCGCCCAACTGTCCCTCCATCAGATACAATGAGCAAGAGGTGCTGACAGGTGGCACGGTGCCCACCCTCCCATACACACATACAGGTACAGTGAACAGAAAGCACAAAGAGCAGGAAGCCCTGGAAAATAGGATGTAAAGCCGGCCAGCCCATTTGCCCAGCCGCATGGATTAGCAAGAGGCAGGGGGAGCAGGGTGCTCTACCATGCCCCATAGCAGCAGAGGGAATTAGAGGTGCCCCTGGTTTTGGGTCCCCACCTACCTGCTCCTGCCTCCCAGTCGTAGAGGGGGTGGGCGGGGGCAGGTTTGCTGTGGTTTCTGGTTCAATTCAGAGCCTAAGAACTCCAGGTTCTTTCATTAGTTTCATTCAAAAAATAAATTGCAATAATAATTAATGCACCTTCCACAAGTGCAGAGCTGCAGCTGGGTTGGGGCAGCTGGGGGCAGGGATACAGGCTGTGCGTCCTGGGAGTTCCTAAAGCGCTGAGCCCCTGAGGCCTGCCTGGTGTCATGTCCCCTGACACAGCACATATGCTATACAAGGCAGGCCATGGGCAGCCCTAAGGAAGGGCACAGAGCGGGATAAGCTTCTGCCCAGGATACAGTTGTCGGGGGAGCAAAGTGTAAAGTCGAGGCAGGATTTGTGCAGAGATGCACCAGCGTGAGTGTTGCTGGGGGGCAGGGAAGGGGCTTAATAACAAAGGTGGAATGTTTCCATTGAGTGACTGGGTCAAAAGCCTCCTGCAAGTAAGACATGAGCTGGGCAAGCTCCCTCCTCACTGCTCTACCTCAGACTCGACCCTCTGCCGCCCACGTCCCCCGGTCCTCGCCTGCAGCCCGTCCCGCCCCCTGATGCTCCAGCGCCAGGCCTCCCACGCACCTCACTGCCAGTGCCCCGATCTGGTCCTTCAGTCCAACTTGACCCCTGCTGCTCCAGCCCCGGGCCTCCCCCACACAGTGCTGCCAACATCCCCGGTCCTGTCCCGCAGCCCCATCAGCCCCCTGCTGCTCCAGCCCCGGGCCCCCATGCACAGCGCTGCCCCCACCCTCCTCCTGCTGCTTCTGCCCCAGGCCTCCCACACACAGCGCTGCCCCCACCCACCCGCTGCTGCTCCAGCCCCAGGCCGCCTGTAAAATGGGAGCAATAGCCCTGCGCTGCCTCTCAGGGGTGTTGGAAAAAGTGACACGCAGTCTGTTAATGTTTATGAGGTGCCTACATACTAGTGGTAGGTGCCATGGACATGCACATAAATGAAAAGAATTACGTACCTGGTGGTATCACAACATATGGGCAGTATATAGAATAAACTACACCCAAATGTGGAGTTGCAGCACCAGATCTTGCTTGTCTTACTCACATGAGTAACCTCCAGTGAATTACTTGCATGACTAAGGCAGCCAATTTGACCCAGGAGGCTATAATTTTATATAAGGTTTCTGGTGCATGTATACGTCACTCGGGCACAGGAGTTACGATGGTCCTGGCATTAGAATACAGCCTTAGAATAGCTGCAGTTTGTGGGGGTTTTCTTTGTATTTTAAAACAACTTTGGAGACTGCCAAACTTCTGTGACATCCCTGTTACCAGTTGTAGCCAGTGACCAACATCACTAACTGACTAGTGTAACAGGTATTATTTTATCTTCTCTCTCTGCTCTTGCGAGCAACCAATGTGCATCGAGAACTTATGATGAGCTTTCAATGAGGAGTAGGAACTGAAATACTTACTAGCCAGTAACAGTCCCCTTTACCACCAATGGGTCAGATTCTGACGTGTGTAGTTATGGAGAGTAGATCCTGAGTCCACTCATAGTCCCATTGAACTCAATAGACCCGCTCGTGGAGGAAGGTGCTACCCAGTATGAGTAAAGCTGTCAGAATCTTCCCTGATGGCTTGTGTTTGCTTCAACTGAGAAAAATTAGAGTAAGCAGGTGCCTATAAAAGCCCAGCACTGAAACCCCCATAGACAGCACAAAAGGTGGCAACATGGTCTAGACTGTGAGCTGTTTGGGGCCCAGATTGTTATTTTGTTTGGTGTTTGTACAGCACCTAGCACAGTGGTCCATGACTGGGTGCTATGAGAATACAGATAATTATAAATAACAGCACCCTGGACTGGAAGTCAGAAGACCTGGGATCTATTCCTGGCTCTGTCACTGACTTGCTGGATGACCTTGGGGGAGTCACGTAATCTTTTTGTGCCTCCTTTCTCCCCTCTCCCCCCACCTTTTGCCTGTCTTGTCTCTGTAGGCTGTAAGCTCAGGAGGACAGCCTTTCTCTCGCTATGCTTGTACAGGGTCTTGTTCAATGGCATTCCAGCCTTGCCTGGGGCCTCGAGGTGCTACCATAATAATAACAAAACTACTCAATGCTCTGCAGCAGCTAAAATGCAAATGAGCTTTTCAACAAAGGAATCAGCCAATGTATGGGGAAGGAAACCAGTCTGTAATCAAGCCAGAATCTGCATATGGATGGACAGCACATGTCTGCACAGGCATCGCAGCTGTCAGCTACCGTATGTGGTATAGAGCAGCGGTTCTCAACCGGGCGTCCGTGGCACCCAGGGGGTCAGCAAGCCTTTTCAAGGGGGCCCCATGGCTGAAGCCCCGGTCCCCAGCTGGCATCCTCCAGGGGGCTGAAGCTGGGGGAGGCACGGGGCTGAAGCCCCGATTCCCTGCTGCCCCGCGGAGCTGAAGCTGGGAGGCGCGGGGCTGAATCCCGGAGCCCCGATCCCTGGTGCTCCCTGTGGGGCAGAAGCCCTGAGCCCATGGTGGGCAGAGTTGGGGACATGAAGGGCATTGCCCCACACCGCCCCAAACTGCAGGGCAAGATCAAGGCAGTCCCTGGGGCAGTTCCACACCTCCCTGAGTCCTCCCCACATCTCCTCTCCCCGCCCCCTGGCCAGGTCAGAGACAGGAAGCCAGAGCTGGGCAGTGCAGGGCAGCTGCTGTTCTGACTGGTGCCATGGAGCAGGCATCCGCAGCATTTCTTCCTCTACTGCTGGTGGCCCAGTTGAAGCTGCTCCTCAGTTCCCAGCCCTCTTTGCTCCCGCAGAGGAAGCCGGTAAGAGCCCCCAGGTGGGGAGCCCCAGCTCCATGGCTGGCAGACCCCTCCAGGAACAGGGACCACAGGGGAGCCCTCCCAGCACACAGCCCCTAATACCTCTCTCCCTACACCCTGAGCTCTGCACCCTGAGCTACCCCCTACCCACACACAGCCCATAGCCACCCTCTGTGTGCACACAGCCACAGCTACCCTCTGTTTGCACACAGCACCTATCTACCCCATCCCTGCACCCAAGCTATTTTCAAACTGTGAGCTAAGCCCCCCCACCTTTGAGTTATAATTTAAATATATAAATTCCCTTCCTGGACCCCACCACGTGGCGGGGGCTCGAACCCCGCTGACCCCTGCCCCCGGCCAAATAGAAGTCAAACTACTTTGCCTATGCCCAAGGGCTCTGGAGTTTTTATAGTATGTCGAGGGAGGCCTCAGAGAGAAAAAGTTTGAGAACCCCTAGAATCAGGACCCATGGCTCCAAATCCAAAAGCTTCTGCCACCTGAGCTAAAAAGGGCTCCTTGCCCCAATCCTGCAATTGATCGAGCGCCACTGGGCTCTGGGTTCCAAATATTAAAGGTTACTAGAAAAACTTCCACAAAGTTTGAGTGCACTCGTGCCTATTTGCAAATGATTTGTCCAGCTAAATAGAGTGCAGGAATAATGGGGAAGGCTGTGGGGGAGAAATATTCATCATGTGATTTATTTAAATATTATTAATGAACTTCCTCAAATAAATTATTCAACAAGTACAATTTGACCAATTCTGATTTTAGCCAACGTGTTAAAGTCTTCTTTTCCTACGCAATGTAAACGACAGACTCACATCAAGAGACAACTAACAACATTTTGGGCAGGAAAAGAGACTGATTTGGGGGCCTGCTCTAGACACTGGGTTTGTGCTGATGTAATTATAGGTATGTTACACCAGAGCTGAAGGTGTCATTTCCAGCATGAGCATACAGACCCATGTGGCTCTGATCAAACTAGCATGCTAACAGTAAGCAGTGTAGCCCCAGTAGTGTGAGCAGTGCAAAGGGCTAGTGCAGGTAACATGCTGACAGTGTAGGGGCCATATCCAAGGCTTCTTTGCTCCCCCAGCCATCAGCAGTTGCAATATTGGCCCATTAGAGCCACTGGCAGCCAGCTAAGTTAGGACAGGAGACCAGCCCAGTGCACAATAGTCCAGGATCAGAGGATTGCAAAGGCCACATTCACACCTGCCCCGTCCTGAGCTGTGCTGCAAACTTGGCTGTGCTCTAGCCAAGGATCTGACCTGGTGTGCTTACTATTCAGTCTTCAAAATAAAGACACAGAATGAATCTGAGCCTCCCAGGAGCTAACTAGCTATGCAGAAGCCACCAGAATAAAGTGAGAATGTTGAAAACGCATGCAGATTCAAAAAGCAATTCCCTGACCTGTATTCTTAAACTACAGCCACTGGCCTTAGATGGAACTGGAGGGAGAGAGCCAGGATAAACAGAGTGTTCCAGCTAATCTCCCCAGGGTCTATGCAGAATTTTAACAACAGAAAGCTCATCTTGATGATTTGCTAGAACTGTTGTTGAGAGCTGATTCTTTTCATTAAACCACATGGCCCTTTTCCCTGGGATTCTTTGTGTGTTATCTCCAGTCAGGTGACGTGTCTTTTCAATTCTTTATTGAGAGAGAACCATCTATTAGTTAAGCTCCAAAATTTCAGAGGCATCACTGTACTTCAGAGCTCTTATGACTGGAGGGCACGTCCTCCAGGTTCTAAATACCACTTTTGTTTTCAGGCCATCACTGTGTTGATGAGAAATTGTTTTTTGTAGGACCCACAGTATTTACTACAATTATTTATTATTTGTATTGCGGGGTTCTCACAACAGAATGCAGCCACCAACTCTTGCTGGTGGCCGCTCTGACAATTTTTCTTAAAATACTTAATTAACTTTAGGAAAAACAAATTAATATGCCATCTACATGTCCAAATCATTGTAATCTATCTATGTATGCATTTTTTTTTACAGACTCAGTAATAAAAATAGTGTACAGTTGTCTCTATTCTTTATTGGACCTAAATAGAATAGAAACACAAATAAGGTGCCTTGAACGTTCTTGTCTTTTTTCTTATTGTTTCTTTTGCTTTTTTTTGGTTTCTTTCTTTCTTTCTTTTTTTTTTTAAGACTTGCTAGCTACTAAGTGTGCAGTGAAAAGTGATACAGAGACAGCAGGGGCCAGGGGTGATGGGGCACTGAAGGAGGCAGCAGGGGGGAAGAAGTGATGGGAGGGGGGCTTGGGCCAGAGCCCGTCACCATGCAGCCAGGGAATGGAGCCTGAAGCTCCACATACAGGGGATGGGGCCTAGGGACAGAGCCCGAAGCCCTGTGGCTGGAGCCTGCCACCCAAGGCTGATGCCTGACCCCACTGCCGCCGGGAAGGTGGGGAACTCACTGGCTGCCTGCTCCTCCAGTTTGTGCCTCTCCAGGGGGAGGCAGGGCCCAACCACTGCTGGTGGTTTCTGGGAAGGGGCTGCTGCTTTGCTCTCCCTCCTCCAATCTCTTCCCAGGAGGCCGGGGCCACAAGAAAGCCCCTGGTGGGCTGCATTTGAGAAATGCTACCTTAGGAGCCCCAGTCCTGGACCAGGACCCCCTTGTGCTAGGTGCTGTACAAACAGAACACTGACTCAGTGTATGCTCCAAAGAGCTTGTGCAATCTAATTATGATGCACCACTGGTGTTTCCAGATCTTTGTTCATGCTACTTTAATAAACTGGCTCATGTACCTTTATGCACCACTGTCCTCTACTGGATGGTATCAGAACTGCTCAACTATGTGTCAGAGATCCTGTATTACTCACACCTAGTGAAGAGTCTCCTTTACTCAAGTGGCCGGGGTCTGTGCTTTTTGGAGAAGGAAGATCTGAGTTTGATTGAATCATAGAATCATAGAACCATAGAATATCAGGGTTGGAAGGGACCCCAGAAGGTCATCTAGTCCAACCCCCTGCTCGAAGCAGGACCAATTCCCAGTTAAATCATCCCAGTTAAATCATCATTGCTACTGCTGCTATGAAGTTTCGCATATTTGGGTTTAGGAGTCAAATTGGAACAGACTAGTGTCTATTCTATATATTATATTAGTTCTTATACCATGCTTATCGCCATAGTGTCGGAAGGATAGAAGGTCTAGAAGGATAAAGTCTTGACATCACGCAGTCTCTGTGCTTCCAGCACTGAAATGAGAGGAAAATAGATTATCCTGTCCAAGCATCCTACTGTGGTTCACTGAACAAAACTATGGTACAGAATAGCTTTACGGTTCAGATTACACAGAGCTACTTAGAGAAGCCAAACTAATCAGCAGATCTCATTTCAAGGCAGGTGAAATGACAATAAATCCAGCGTGAAGAAACTGATCTGTAGCCAGAGCAGTTTAATAAAGAAAGAAGGAAGAAAAGAGTCATTGCAGAAACACTCTCCCTCGGAAGCTCCTCTCTCCTGCCTTGCTCCAGCTTTGGCTTGTGTTTCACTCACGGCTTTAGTTAAACTGTCAGGAAACCATCTTTCCTCAACTAGGGCATCACCCTGTACCTATTATGGTCTGACACTGCATGGGGCTGCCCCACTGGAAGTAGCCAATGAGCTGCACACATGGCCAGAAGAGACATGGGTCAGTGGAAGGGTGTGCGAGGATATAACATGCTGCTGGGGTGCCCAGAGCTGTGCGCCAACATGTTACCTCTCTGCCTCAACAGGAGTGAGTTTTGCTGGCAACTAGATTGTGTGTCAGCTCCCTGCCACACCAGTCTGTCTGCCTCCCCAGCCAACTCCTCAAGGCTCTCCTGGCCCAGACCTCACCTAGCAGGTACAATCAGTGAACTCCAGCACCTGAGTGCCCCAGGGCTGTTTCTCTGCAGTGCACAGTCCCTATCATGGTGCATTCACAGAAGATATTAAGTTCACTGCTCTGTTAAAGACTCACTACATCACAGCTTATTAATTGAACTGGGGTAAATACACCCTTCCCTTCAAACACCGCCCTGAACTGGTTTATGGTAAAAGTAAAACAAGTTTATTAACAAAAGAGCATGGGTTAAGAGACACCAAGTAAAAGATAATGGTAGCGCTGTCTACAAGCAAATAAAAGTGAAAATATGTACTTAAAATCTAAAACTTAATCTAGCACGATACCGTCTTTGTGCAAGATGGTTTCTCTCATTCTCAGTCTCCTGTCCAGCCTGGCCAGGACCCATCACAGACATCAAAGAGTTCAGTTTCTTTGTTGCCTTAAGGTGAAAGATCGAGATGGAGTCTATCTGTGTTCCTTGTCTCCCCAAAGGGATGTCTTTGTGTTACATGTCAGGAAGGCCTCCTGGAGACTCAGTCTCCTGTGTCTTTCTGGGGTGCAGGGCCATGTTAATTCTCTGTCTCTTTTTTTTAACCTTATGATAAGGCCCACTGGTTTAGCATGATAGCAGCTTTGTTTACAGCTAATATGTAAATTGAGGTAAACCTCCCTTCCTTTATCTGGAGCAGACCGGTCTATCACCTTTACCTAGGTTAGGCTGTCTTTGTCTTAAACAATGTTCTAGTAACATTATACAGAGGGAATTCATAACATCACATATAAGGTTAACACATGCATTTTACAATGATAATAATAACCAGCATGTTATTAGCTTTCAAGTGATACCTCACAAGGCATATTGTATACCTGTATTATTGCAGTAGCATGTAGGGTATGAATACAGGGGGCCTCGGCTCACAGAGGGTAAGGATGTATTGAATGCACTGCAAAGAAGGCACTCTCGCTATACTGCTGTCACGGAGCGCAGGCATTGAACAGTTAGGGCTGTCTCCCGCCTCTCAATCTACCTGGGCAACAATCATTAACATCCCAACATTCTGCCGTGGAGTGAGGGCAGTGTCTCTGAGATCAGAGGCGGCTCAAGCATAGAAGGGCAAATTGGAAGCCAAGTGCAGATGACACAGGATGAAGGAGTGAGGTGAGGGGTTTGCTGTGATGATGGAATCACAGAGCAGATGCTGGTCTAGCACTTTTGGGGAGGCTGCAGTAACCACTCCTGCTTCTTCCCCTCCTCCTTCCATCTCTTCTCACTTGCAGGCTTCCTCAGCCCAGTTTCTTGCTAAAGAAATCCACTGTACAATATCCACAGAGCTACTAACTTTCAGCCACAGGGTTGGAGTTTGACTGTCTCCTTGAAGGCCCCCATATCTCCCTCTCCACACCCTGGCCTTGCAGTTGTGTGGGAGAGCTCTTTGTACCCCTGGCTGGAATTTGCACCTGTGACTCCAGAAAGCTCATTATTGCAAACCTGAGGTGTTGCCCTCTCAGACCTACCCTTTTGATCCTTAATGTGTTAGCCAAAGTCTAGCTTGGGTAATTCCATTTTGTTTCCTACCCTGCAATTTCAATTGGGTAGGTTCTTGTTTACTTCCTCGCCAGAACTGTTGTATAGTGTTGCTGTGCACTGCTGAAGAGCTGTCCCATTGCATCCCAGAAGTGGCCACACTCTTGTCCTGCATAAAACAGTCCTCAGATATATGGTTTGAATGATGATGGAATCATACAGGGTCTGATGCTCCATTGCCTGCAGCTCATGTAGCTATTTACACCAGTGCAAAACACTGCCAAATTCAAAGTGTAGCTTTTCACAGCTATTTTGCACTGGTGTAAATAGCTACATGAGCTGCAGGGAGAATCAGGGCTTGTCTATCCTGGTTATATGTGTAGCAGTCACTCTCATTCTATGGCAGGTTTTCCAGATATTGAATCATTCTTGTAGTTCTTTTCTGTACCCCTTGTAGTTTTTCAACATCCTTTTTGAAGTGTGGACACCAAAATGGGGCACAGTCTCCAGTAATGGTCTCACTAGTGCCATGTCCAGACATAATACCAGCTCCCTGCTTCTGGTTGATATTCCCGTGCTTTTGCATCTGAGGATCCCATTCTTCCTCTTAGCTACAGCATTGCGCTGAGCGTTCATGTTAGATGGTTACTTACTGTGACCCCTAACTCTTTTTCAGTCATTGCTTTCCAGGGTACAGTCCCCCAGTTATAAGGGTGACCTATATTCTTTGTTCCTCGATGTATGACCTTGCATTTGGCTGTGTTAAACTGCACATTGGCTCACCTTACCAAGCGATCCAGGTTGGCTTGTATTAATGACATGTCCTCATCATTATTTAGCACTCCACCAATTTTTGTGTCCTCTGCAAATTTTACCTGCAGTGATTTTATATTTTCTGCCCAATCATTGATAAAGCTATTGAATAGCATAGGACTGAAAACAGATTCCCTACAGGATCCCACTAGAAGCATCCCCATTGGGTGACGATTCCCCACTTACAATTACTTTTTGCAGTCTGTTGGTTAACCAGTTGCATTGATTTTGTATAGTGCTAAATATTTGTATCAGAATATCATGTGGGTCTAAGTCAAATCCTTAGAATTTGTCTACATGTGAAAGTTAATCTGGAATAATGATCTCAACAAAGAATGATGACAAGTTTATTTGACAAGCCCTATTTTTCATAAACTTTGTTGACTGGCATTAATTTTGCCTACATTCTTTAATTCTGAAGATGCGATGTGGCTGTGGTGCCAGAGTTCAGGATGGACAGTGTTTACAGATCCAATCTGCCATTCTGTGCCTGTATCTAATTCAAATTCTGCAAACCCACTGGGAGGAAGGGTGTTTGTCAGTCCTAGTTTTGGATGGGAGCTGAAAGTGCAGGCAGGAACCCGGGGCACTGAAACAGAATGAGAAAGGAAGTTAACTGATTGGTGTGGAGCTTGAGGAAAGTTTTGTTTGGGAGGAGGGTTAATATCACTTTTGATTTAATCCAAACTGGCTGGCGCCTTAGGATGCCACTGTATACTCACCTTGAACCCCAGTCTCAAGACAAGCTGCCATGCACACGTGCACTCCTGAGTGCTGTATACCCAACATGCATGCAGGTTACTACTGACTAACCTGAGCCCTCCAAATCTTGCCAGCACCAAGAAACAAAAGCTAAAGGGAAACCCATAGGCAGCTGCTCTAATATCTTCAGGATGGGATCAGCTGGGAGTGTGGAGTGCAGGGGCGGCCCATCCATATAGGTGAACTAGGTGGTCGCCTAGGGTGCCAAGTTAAATGGGGCTCCAAATTCTTGGGAAAAAATCAAATTAAAAAAATAATAAAACGAAAAAAAATTAAAAATGAAAAAAATACAAATAAAATACGAAGATGTCATTATTTCAATTCCCATGCATGTATGGAGGGAATAGGAATTATAATTCATTTCTCTACATTTCTGAGAATTTATTAATATGTCAAATCTTTTATTTACTGCAAAAATAAATAATATTTTAGCAAAAAAAATTTCAATTTGCGACATAGGGTCAAGATGACCCACTCCGCAATTTTGATAAGCAATAACTCAGCCACAACGAAACACATCCACCAGTGGCAAGAGCTGCAATGCTAGAGACACCTAACTCGAATATACATCAAGGTCACATAGCCGGAAATTCATGTAGAGCGGAGATATCGCGAGTTGATACATGTCAAACGATCATTTTAACACACGTCGCAGGTAGATGGTTAAGAATCAAGCGAATACTGTGGAAAATTGTGTTTCTTGGTGCCAAAGAGTAAAGAATATCATCTTTCAGCATTATATATCCAAATGTGAATATCTTCAAGAGTTATTAAATCTTAGCGTTATTATCGGGCTGTATAATTATGAACTTTTCTTTGTTATAACTGGTTCACATGTAATAAATAAGGTTCATAAAAGAAAAGTAACAGCGTTAATACTTAATAGACTACGAAAGTGATGAAGTCACACTCCAAGCGGGTAACGTGAGGAAGGGGATTACTTTCCAAACAACCGGTGTAAAGTTATAACGTCGAAAAAGGTCATTTTGTTTCCGTGTAAACACTGTAACTAACTGTTATAATAGGTAAGTGAGTGTATGTTACTAATCATTGAACCTTTAAGCAGTGAAAAGGCATGTTGGGATGGCTGCATTGTGGTTTAAATCTCCAACCATGTGGTATGTCAGCCATCCTTAACGCTATAATGCTTGCAGTCGGGAGCACAGTTAGCCCTGGTCTACACTAGGATTTTAGGTCGAATTTAGCAGCGTTAAATCGATGTAAACTTGCACCCGTCCACACGATGAAGCCCTTTATTTCAACTTAAAGGGCTCTTGAAATCAATTTCCTTACTCCACCCCTGACAAGTGGATTAGCGCTTAAATCAGCCTTGCCGGGTCGAATTTGCGGTACTGTGGACACAATTCGATGGTATTGGCCTCCGGGAGCTAACCCACAGTGCTCCATTGTGACCGCTCTGGACAGCACTCTCAACTCAGATGCACTGGCCAGGTAGACAGGAAAAGAACCACGAACTTTTGAATCTCATTTCCTGTTTGGCCAGCGTGGCAAGCTGCAGGTGACCATGCAGAGCTCATCAGCAGAGGTAACCATGATGGAGTCCCAGAATCGCAAAAGAGCTCCAGCATGGACTGAACGGGAGGTACGGGATCTGATCGCTGTATGGGGAGAGGAATCCGTGCTATCAGAACTCCGTTCCAGTTTTCGAAATGCCAAAACCTTTGTCAAAATCTCCCAGGGCATGAAGGACAGAGGCCATAACAGGGACCCGAAGCAGTGCCGCGTGAAACTTAAGGAGCTGAGGCAAGCCTACCAGAAAACCAGAGAGGCGAACGGCCGCTCTGGGTCAGAGCCCCAAACATGCCGCTTCTATGATGAGCTGCATGCCATTTTAGGGGGTTCAGCCACCACTACCCCAGCCGTGTTGTTTGACTCCTTCAATGGAGATGGAGGCAACACGGAAGCAGGTTTTGGGGACGAAAAAGATGATGATGATGATGAGGTTGTAGATAGCTCACAGCAAGCAAGCGGAGAAACCGGTTTTCCCGACAGCCAGGAACTGTTTCTCACCCTGGACCTGGAGCCAGTACCCCCTGAACCCACCCAAGGCTGCTTCCTGGACCCGGCAGGTGGAGAAGGGACCTCCGGTGAGTGTACCTTTTAAAATACTATACATGGTTTAAAAGCAAGCATGTGAAAGGATTACTTTGCCCTGGCATTCGCGGCTCTCCTGGATGTACTCCCAAAGCCTTTGCAAAAGGTTTCTGGGGAGGGCAGCCTTATTGTGTCCTTCATGGTAGGACACTTTACCACTCCAGGCCAGAAACACGTACTCGGGAATCATTGTACAACAAAGCATTGCAGTGTATGTTTGCTGGCGTTCAAACAACATCCGTTCTTTATCTCTCTGTGTTATCCTCAGGAGAGTGAGATATCATTCATGGTCACCTGGTTGAAATAGGGTGCTTTTCTTCAGGGGACACTCAGAGGTGCCCGTTCCTGCTGGGCTGTTTGCCTGTGGCTGAACAGAAATATTCCCCGCTGTTAGCCACGGGGAGGGTTGAGGGGGTAGCCACGCGGTGGGGGGAGGCAAAATGCGACCTTGTAACAAAGCACATGTGCTATGTATGTAATGTTAACAGCAAGGTTTACCCTGAAAGAGTGTAGCCAGTGTTTTATAAAATGTGTCTTTTTAAATACCGCTGTCCCTTTTTTTTTCTCCACCAGCTGCATGTGTTTCAATGATCACAGGATCTTCTCCTTCCCAGAGGCTAGTGAAGATTAGAAAGAAAAAAAAACGCACTTGTGATGAAATGTTCTCTGAGCTCATGCTGTCCTCCCACACTGACAGAGCACAGACGAATGCGTGGAGGCAAATAATGTCAGAGTGCAGGAAAGCACAAAATGACTGGGAGGAGAGGTGGAGGGCTGAAGAGAGTAAGTGGCAGGCTGAAGAGAGTAAGTGGCGGGCTGAAGACAGGGCTGAAGCTCAAATGTGGCGGCAGCGTGATGAGAGGAGGCAGGATTCAATGCTGAGGCTGCTGGAGGACCAAACCAGTATGCTCCAGTGTATGGTTGAGCTGCAGCAAAGGCAGCTGGAGCACAGACTGCCACTACAGCCCCTGTGTAACCAACCGCCCTCCTCCCCAAGTTCCATAGCCTCCACACCCAGACGCCCAAGAACGCGGTGGGGGGGCCACCGGCCAACCAGCCACTCCGCCACAGAGGATTGCCCAAAAAAAAGAAGGCTGGCATTCAATAAATTTTAAAGTTGTAAACTTTTAAAGTGCTGTGTGGCATTTTCCTTCCTTCCTCCACCACCCCTCCTGGGCTACTTTGGTAGTCATCCCCCTATTTGTGTGATGAATGAATAAAGAATGCATGAATGTGAAGCAACAATGACTTTATTGCCTCTGCAAGCGGTGATCGAAGGGAGGAGGGGAGGGTGGTTAGCTTACAGGGAAGTAGAGTGAACCAAGGGGCGGGGGGTTTCATCAAGGAGAAACAAAGAGAACTTTCACACCGTAGCCTGGCCAGTCATGAAACTGGTTTTCAGAGCTTCTCTGATGCGTACCGCGCCCTCCTGTGCTCTTCTAACCGCCCTGGTGTCTGGCTGCGCGTAACCAGCAGCCAGGCGATTTGCCTCAACCTCCCACCCCGCCATAAACATCTCCCCCTTACTCTCACAGATATTGTGGAGCACACAGCAAGCAGTAATAACAGTGGGAATATTGGTTTCGCTGAGGTCTAAGCGAGTCAGTAAACTGCGCCAGCGCGCCTTTAAACGTCCAAATGCACATTCTACCACCATTCTGCACTTGCTTAGCCTGTAGTTGAACAGCTCCTGACTACTGTCCAGGCTGCCTGTGTACGGCTTCATGAGCCATGGCATTAAGGGGTAGGCTGGGTCCCCAAGGATACATATAGGCATTTCAACGTCCCCAACAGTTATTTTCTGGTCTGGGAATAAAGTCCCTTCCTGCAGCTTTTGAAACAGACCAGAGTTCCTGAAGATGGGAGCGTCACGTACCTTTCCCGGCCATCCCACGTTGATGTTGGTGAAACGTCCCTTGTGATCCACCAGAGCTTGCAGCACTATTGAAAAGTACCCCTTGCGGTTTATGTACTCGCCAGCTTGGTGCTCCGGTGCCAAGATAGGGATATGGATTCCGTCTATGACCCCACCACAGTTAGGGAATCCCATTGCAGCAAAGCCATCCACTATGACCTGCACATTTCCCAGGGTCATTACCCTTGATATCAGCAGATCTTTGATTGCGTGGGCTACTTGCATCACAGCAGCCCCAACAATAGATTTGCCCACTCCAAATTGATTCCCAACTGACCGGTAGCTGTCTGGCATTGCAAGCTTCCACAGAGCTATTGCCACTCGATTCTCAACTGCGAGGGCTGCTCTCATCTTGGTATTCATGCACTTCAGGGCAGGGGAAAGCAAGTCACAAAGTTCCATGAAAGTGCCCTTATGCATGCAAAAGTTTCGCAGCCACTGGAAATCGTCCCAGACCTGCAACACTATGCGGTCCCACCAGTCTGTGCTTGTTTCCCGAGCCCAGAATCGGCGTTCCACAGCATGAACCTGCCCCATTAGCACCATGATTCATGCACTGGCAGGGCCCATGCTTTCAGAGAAATCTGTGTCCATGTCCTGATCACTCACGTGACCGCGCTGACGTCGCCTCCTCGCCCGGTATCGCTCTGCCAGGTTCCAGTGCTGCATATACTGCTGGATAATGCGTGTGGTGTTTAATGTGCTCCTAATTGCCAAAGTGAGCTGAGCGGCCTCCATGCTTGCCTTGGTATGGCGTCCGCACAGAAAAAAGGCACGGAACGATTGTCTGCCGTTGCTCTGACGGAGGGAGGGGCGACTGACGACACGGCTTACAGGGTTGGCTTCAGGGAGCTAAAATCCACAAAGGGGGTGGCTTTACATCAAGGAGTATTTCAGGCAGGACTTCACGGAGGGTTCCAATAAGAAATGGTGCACCTAAGTTATTGTTCTTATTGGAACAAGGAGGTTAGTCTGGCCTCTGATTGATACATGGCTAGATTTACCTCGCTGCACCTTCTCTGTGAGTGACTGCAGTGTGACCTAGAGGAATGAGTCCCCTAGACAGGGGAGGGGGGGAAGCAAATGAGTACAAAACAAATCTGGTCTATTTCTTGTTTTGATCTACTCCATCTATCTTTTACATCTTTGGCTGGCAGCAGACAGTGCAGAAGGACTGCATGCCATCCACATCTCATGGCTGCTTGGCAGAAGATGGTACAATACGACTGCTAGCCACCCTCATCTCTTGCCTGCCCAGCAGAAGATGGTACAATACAACTGCTAGCAATCCGTATCGCCTGCCTGCTCATCATAAGATGGTTCAATAGGACTGACTGCAGGACTAAAGAGAATGACCTGGTCAAGTCACTCCAAATTTAGTCCCTGCGCCCATGTCTGCCCAGGCGCTCCCGGCCAACGTGGCCAGGAGCACCTCGGACATGACGATGATGGCTACCAGTCATATTGCACCGTCTGCTGCCAGAAGACAATGGGTTGCTGCTACTGTGTAGCAATGCAGTACCGCGTCTGCCAGCACCCAGGAGACATACGGTGACGGTTACCTGAGCAGGCTCCATGCTTGCCGTGGTATGGCGTCTGCACAGGTAACTCAGGAAAAAAGGCGTGAAACGATTGTCTGCCCTTGCTTTCATGGAGGGAGACTGCGGGAACTGTGGGATAGCTACCCACAGTGCAACACTCCGGAAGTTGACGCTTGCCTCGGTACTGTGGAAGCACTCCGCCGAGTTAATGCACTTAATACACTTAGAGCATTTTCTGTGGGGACACACACACTCGAATATATAAAACCGATTTCTAAAAAACCGACTTCTATAAATTCGACCTAATTCCGTAGTGTAGACATACCCTTAGTACATAACAATATTCAAATGCCCCATGGCAGAAAGAGGAAAAAGAAAACCCTCAGGAGCTGAGTATCATAAATGAAAGGCTGAGAAGGAAAAGGACCAAGCAAAACAGCAGGGATCCTTCCTGAAATATCTTCTCATTAATCCAAATAAAGATGGAAGCAGTTCACAGCATCCAGATGAAGGAATTTGCTCACATCCGCATGGAAGCAGTTTGGAACATCAAGATGAAGGTATATTACTTCAAGATGAGGGTAGCTCACATCCACAAAAAAGCAGTTTGAAAACTCAAGATGATGGAAACTTACTTCTAGATGAAGGCAGCTCACAGCATCAGACTGATATGGAAGTGGAGAAAATTTATTCACCTTCAGAGACACATGCAGAAATTGAAGTAAATGAAGTAGAAGGAAGAAAGGATGAGGAAGTTACAAACAAGTTACAATATGGGGACCCAGCTTCATGGCCCAGATGTGATGACAAGTGTGCGGCAAATCCTTGTGGAACATGGACCCGAACAAGTTCATGAATTTCCCTTCCCTAAGGATGGAAATAACAGAAAACTCTCTGCTCAGCATTACAAGAGGAAACTAATTAATGGGGAAGAAATTCATCGAAACTGGTTTCAATATTCAGTGTCGAAGGACTCTGTGTTTTGCTTTTGCTGCAAGTTGTTTAGAAATCAAGCAATTGGTACATCACCTACTGAAAATGGACTGGAAGGACTGGAAAAACATATCTTCAATTCTCTCTTCTCATGAAAGAAGTACAGAACATTTGGGATGTTTTCAAAATTGGAAAGAACTTGAATTATGATTGAAAAAAGGAAAAACTATCGATGAAGAAAATTTACGTGTGATCAAGGAAAAAGAAGAATATTGGCAACAAATATTACAGCATCTGATTGCTTCGGTGAGAGTTCTTGTGGGCAAAATTTAGCATTCCGCGGCCATGGTAGAAATGAAAATTTATACATTCCAAGTAATGGAAACTTTTTAAAATATGTTGAATACCTAGCTTTTTGATCCAGTCATGAAGGAGCATCTACGTAAAATAACTGATGATGAAACACAGGTTCATTACTGAGGAAAAAATATGCAGAATGAACTGATTCAAATCCTAGCAAATGCCATTAAAAATAAAATTGCAGAAGCTGCCCATTCTGCAAAATACTTTTCAATAATACCGGACTGTACACCAGATGTGAGTCATGTTGAACAAATGACGATGATCATTCGTTTTGTGGATATGAAAAAGTCTGCAGATGAAGATAATGTTGAAGTGCTCATAAAGGAACATTTTTTGGGTTTCGTACCACTGAAGGAGATGACTGGAGCATTTATGACTTAAACTATTCTACAAGAGCTTGAAAAATGTCATTATCTATTGAAAACTTATGTGGCCAAGGCTATGATAATGGGAGTAATATGAAGGGTAAAGACAATGGTGTGCAAAGGAGAATGATGGAAATCAATCTTAGGGCCTTTTTCGTTCCTTGCAGTGTGCATTCTCTGAATTTGATTGTCAATGATGCTGATAGATGCTGTTTGGAGTCAAGCAGTTTCTTTGACCTGGTGCAACATGTTTATGTGTTTTTCTCAGGCTCAACACGCTGTTGGGAGATTCTAACTCGCCATGTGAATTCTCTAACTGTGAAACCACTTAGTCAGACAAGATGGGGAGAGTCACATTGATGCTTTGAAGCCTCTTCGCTATGAACTTGGAAACATTTATGATGCCCTAATTGAAATTTCTGATGATACCACCTTTACTAGATTATCTGGCAATATGGTACGTTCAGATGCAGAAGCTCTTGCAAATGGCCTTTCCAAGTTCAAATTTGTGACTTCACTCATTTTGTGGTATAATATCCTTTTCGAGATTAACCTCACTAGTAAGCAGCTTCAGGAAAAGAACCTGAACATACATTCTGCTATTCAAAAACTGCAGCAAACTAAAAATATTCTGGAGGAATTCAGAAGTGATGAAGGGTTTGAAAGAACACTAGTAGATTCTCTCGAGCTTGCTGAAGAAATAGACTTTCTGACAGAATTTGAACCAGAGCCAGTTCGCATTCGGCAAAAGAAACAGCAGTTTTCATATGAAGGACAAGACACACCCATTCAGAACCCAAAACAAAGGTTCAAAGTGAATTTCTACTTTGCAGTCCTTGATACTGCTATTCACTTGGTTGAAGAAATATTTCAACAGATGCAGCAGCTAAAGTCAGTATTTGGCTTTTTATATGATATCCACAGCTTGCAAAAGAGAACAGCAAAACAGATAAGAGAATTTTGTATAAAGCTGGAGTTGGTGTTGACTCATGAAAATTCAAAAGACATTGATGCTACAGATTTGTGTAGTGAGCTTCAGGCTTTTTCCAGACGACTTAAGAAACATTCCTCTCCTGAAGAAGAACTGAAGTTTGTTTGTGAAAATCAGGCAATTTTCCAAACATTTTTATAGCTCTACGCATTCTTTTAACTCTGCCAGTTTCCGTAGCTAGTGGGGAACGTAGCTTCTCAAAGTTAAAATTGATAAAAACATATCTGCGTTCAACAATGGTGCAAGAGAGACTTGTTGGACTTGCCACGATGTCAATACAGCATGAAATAGCCTGAAAACTGGGTCTAAAAGAACTAGTGACTGAATTTTCAAAAGTTAAAGCAAGAAAAGTCACGTTTTAAGAGCACAGAGTGTTTTTTATTCGGAGTGTTTTGTAAATACAGGTTAAAGTTCATTGAAGAGTTTTCTTATTTCTTTCTATATTGGATGTGGTGGTAATGGCAGTTAAAGCAGGATAGCATAATGGATGATTTTGGATTTGTAATAATAAAATTATAATTAACATTTTTAATGCATTTTTATTTGAAATCGGACTGAAATATCATCGAGCTGTCATGTACAAATCTATTCTGAAAATTTCATGTCTCTATTTTATCCGATTTCAGAAACATTGGTTGAACAGACGGACGGACAGACAAACTGAATAATTAAGCCTCTATTTAAAAAAAAACACTTAAAAACATTAAAAGAAAAAAAGGGGCAAAATGTTTCCCAGTTTACCAAAAATCTCAGCCTAGATCTGCTCTTGGGGCTTGGGGATGGGGGGGCGTGGATTGCATGGTTCACCGAGGGTGCCAGTTGCTGTCAGCTAGTCTAGGGCTGCCCCTGGTGGAGTGCCCTTGAAAAGTCAAGTGGTGGATTTAATTGAAGCCAGTTTGTTAAGGATATGATACAAACCCCTATGAGCAGCAACTCCTCATGAAGCAATGCTGGAACAGAGTAGTTCGTTTTCATTAGGCTTTGAGGATACAACTAAATTCTGGTGCATCAGACGTTCTCTCCCATTGAGAAGGTGCCATGATCTGGTGAAAGGGCTCCACACAACACCCTCACTCATGGCTCAGAGCTGTTCTTTAATCACGTGAAGTTTCCCCTCAGTGCCAGGTGGATTCTGGGGCCAGGCAAACTCGTGTCACTGAATTTTGCAACACTTGGAAAAGGCAAAGTGCTGGGTAATATTACACTGCAAGGCTGAAAGATGAGCTGGAACTTAAATTTGATTGGCTTGAAATTCTGCTTACAAGGCACAAATGAAACTATAATGGCAGGCAATCTGCTGCCCAGAGAGGTCTCACCTGGGCCAGCAGAGCCTTTGGGGAGGGAGAGTTCTTCTGTTCCTAGTGCACAGAGACTGCCGCTCAGCTAGAAGTACTTGCTTTACTTACCTCCCTGCTAGGGAAACTGCGAGACTTAGGGTGAAGTCCTGGCTCCATTGACAGAGTTCACATTGACTTCAATGGAACCAGGATTTCATCCTTAATTCCTTACCATTTGTAAAGTGCTTTGAGAGCCTGGGGCGAAAGGGTCGAGAGATGACTTAAATGTCACAGTCACCCTTAAAGGGGAAATGGACATGGACTTATATGATGAAGAACATGGGGGAAGGATGTTCTTGTGAACTCAAACAATGGTTGGAGAGCTTTGCAAAACCTCCAGGGCGAGGAGGAAGTTCCACTGTCTCTCCCTCAGTCCTGCAGGGTAATGCACAGTGACTAATGATTAGAAGTTGTATGCACCCAGCACAGTGTGCTGCGCAGTGTCTCTATTCACTCTATTCAGATCATCCACTGTGCTTGAGCCAGGTGGAGGTGGCTTTAGGACACCTTATGCACTCCCCCAATATTTGGGCTGCGTGGGGGCTGGTCCAGGTCCCAGCACAGAATACAGCAACCTCTGGTATGCTCTAATTTATGCCAGGCCACTCCCAGCCCCTTTGTGGCAGCCAAGGCTTGCTGAGGTGTAGGAATGCTCACCCATGCCCCCTTTCTGCTAGAAATGCCCCCTGCACCAAGAAACAGGAGATGGGGATGATTTAGAGTATTCTCTGACAGTTCTGCTCCATTGGAGGGTTCCCCAATGCCTCAGGGGGACAGATCGTCAGGCTTGATGGCTGCTTTGCACTGGAGGAGGGCTGAGGATCTGACTCACCATGACTCACTAGCCGAGTAGGTGCAATGAGATGTGGACTGGATACGAAGGAGGGATGTCCAACGATTAGCACAGGAGACTGGGATTCAGCACTCTTGGGTGCTGTCACTGCCTTGCTGTGTGATCTAGGGCAAACCACTTCACCTCTCCATGCCTTGGTTTACCCAGCTGTAAAAAACATTGGGACAATAATAGTGACCATACTGAGTTGTTGAGAGGCAAAATCACTTGAAATTAGTCAAGCGCTGTCAGACCCTAGGTTGAAAGGTGCTACAGAAGCACTGAGCATTAGCTAGCAAAGTGTTAATAAAAGGTCTTCTGCAGAAAATAACTTACCATTCACCAGAGGAAATTTGCCCTAGAAAATCCAAAGTTGTATGTGTGGCATACATGGCTTCTGCCTTTCTGCAGCTGGGTTTTATCAGGTACAGTTCTATCCTGAGAACATGTTGAGCTTCTCCAGAAAACTGCAGGAATGTGCAATGGCCAGGAAACCCCACTAAACCTTGGCCTCTGTTTTGGATTCCCTCCAGGTGAGAAGAAAGTCCCAGCTACCACTTCAGGAGCTGTTTGTTGAAAGCCTGTCAGGGATGGTCTAGATAACATTTAGTGCTGCCATGAGGGCAGGGGACTGGACTAGATGACCTCTCAAGGTCCCTCCCAGTCTTACGATTCTACAATTCAAAGGAATCCAGCATGGTGGCAGCATGAGGAGCATGCAGCAGGAATATAATTTGGGGGAAAGTCGGAGTACTCACGCAAGGTCCACCCACAAACCAAGCTCCACCCACTTGAGATACCAAAATGAAATGCCACTGAAAGCAGATCTTTACAAAATCATCCCTCAGCACTGGCTCAGGGGTGAAATAGTTAATAATGTTTGTATTTAATGTTTTGCCATTAGACTTCAGAGTGAACTAGTCCATTGAGGTGAATGAGGCAGAGCTATTGTTTCAGGCTCTCTGCAGGCTCAGGCAGACATCACTGACATAGTTACACTCAGGTCTTCTGTTTGGAGTTTTCTTTCCAACCACAAGCACTACAGAGTAATTGTTTTAAATGGAAGTTGAGATTCTAAAGCACAAGGTAATAGCCTCCAGACAAAAAAAAGCAGTTTGCCAATCTGCCCTGACCTGGCCCCTTACAACCGCTGGTGAGCAAGACTCCTCATGCCCCATGAGGCAAGATCTTATGGGACACTACTTGACTAGAGGATGTAGTGTATGTCAGCTTACTGGCTGGCACAAAGCTGCCATGGCACCTCCATTTGAGAGAACTAATGAGAATGGGACAATGTGGCCCGAAAATGAACTGGGAGGGGCAGGCAGTGGCCTTCAATTGATACCCCCTGAAAGGTTTCCCTCTTGCTTTTACCAATCAGACTGATTCTTCCTCTCTTCTTTTTTTCTACAGGTAAGAAAAATTCCATCCTGCTACATAAAGTCCAGCACGACCTCAACTCTGGTGTCTTCAACTATCAGGAGAACGAGATCATCCAGCAGATTGTGCAGCACGACAGAGAGATGGCGCACTGCGCTCACAATGTCCAAGCTGCCGCAGCAGCAGCTTCCACACCAACCCCCGTCATTTGGACTCCACTGATCCAGGCGCCCTTGCAAGCTGCAGCAGCCACCACTTCAGTAGCAATAGCTCTGACCCACCACCCGCGCCTCCCGACTGCTATATTCCGTTCTCCAGTATCTGTTTTGGGGTCTTTGGGGCAGCCGTCCAGCCAGACGCCGAGACAACTGAAAAGGCTTCAGTCTATTATACCATCAGCTGGTCCTTCTGCAGTAGGTTCTCCATCCAGCACGCCATCCCAGCTGCACACTCCAGGAGCTGAAACCCCTTCATCATCTTCCTTCCAAATCCAGCAGCTGGCAGGATTCACAGCCTCTGCTGGCTTAGGCCAGTTCCATCAGGCCTCAGTTGGATCTCCTTCCCCTGGCTCAAGCCAACAGTGCTTGGGTGGCACATCATCAGCAGGATTGAACCAGTTTCAACAGGCGCCTTCAGGGTCTCCTTTAGGGGCAGTTCAGCAGCAGCCACTTTCCAGCAACACTCTGCCTAGTGGGTTTGGCCACTTCCAGCAGGCCACCACTAGGTCTCCACCTACTTCCTTCACCCAGCTCTCATCAAACTCACCTAGCAATCTTCTCAACCAATTCCAGCCCACCCCCAGACCACCGCAGGTGGGACAGTTACAGCCACTCACAGGAAGTGGAACTTTGGGAAGAATGAACCACTTTCAACCCCCTCCTTCTTCCAGTTCTCCATCCTCTAGCTTAAGCCAGCTGGCACAAGCCTCTGGAGGCTCCCTTTCAGGGCTGTGCCAAATACAACCAAGTGCATTAGGTTCTGCAACTGGGACGATAGGCCAGCTGCACCAGGAAGGGTCACGTTTTGCCTCCATGTCTCCATTGCAGCAGCCTGGTGTAGCCTCCCCTTGTTACACCCCTTCTGGCCTTAGTCCTCCTAGTCAGAGCCCAGAGGCCACAAGAACTTTCCAATGTGGCCCTTCCAGGGCCTCTGGCTCTCATGGATCTCTGCTCATGCCTCAGACCTCCAGCCCACCTCCACTGGTCCTTCAACCCAAGAGCTCTCCACATTTGCCACCAAGACGCCTGAGCCAGGACATCAGGTTGATTTCTGCTTCCCAGCCATCTTTGCCCCAAGAATTGTCTCAGACTCTGAGCCAAAGTTCTCCTCTTTCCTCTAGAGAGTCTGTTCTGAGCTTCTTTCCTTTCTCTGGGGGAGGGTCTGGACTTCTCAGGAAGCCCTGTAGCTCTATTCCTGGACGCATGACTTTGCCACGTCAGATGTCCTCAGGTTCTCTGCCACACCCGCTAGTGTTTGGAGCCAGTGCTGTCGTTGCTCCCTCCCTGACTGCTGGTGGGAGGAAAGAATCTGTTGTGCTCCCCGGGGAGCTAGAACCTGTCAGATCCAAACTGCCCTCCAATTTATGAGGATCTCTTCTCAAAGCCGTTTCTGCCACTCCTGCAATTCAGTTCCTGATCAGACTTTCACAAGTCATTGCTTTCCTTTTTCTTTCTTTCTTTGCCTTTCTTTCTTTAGGTTTGACTGTGATTAGCGATAAACAAAAAGAAGATAACCAGGTATTCTTAGAGCTATAGATTTTTGGTCACTTGATTTTATAGAATATTTTAATACGTGGAGCAAAAGAAAATGAGGAAATTTAATCTACTGAGGTAATACACAGATACAATGTGTGCCTGAGCTGGAACTTGTCAATGATCAGCCATAGAGCCACCAAAAGGTTTTCCTGTTGAGACACAGATCCCAGGTTGACATGGGCAGAAAAGAAGGAACACTGGGCCAGGTCCATAGCTGGTGTATTTTGGAACAGCTCCATTTGAAGAGCTGTGTTGATTTGCACCAGCTGGAGATCTGGCCTATAGCGTCTAGATTTTGAGGTCCTGAGCAGTTTGCTGTGTACATTGGAAGGTTCTGATTCCCCCCTGGTTTTCTCCTGTCCTGAGTGGATTGCAGAGGAAGTGGTGGAGGGTCAGTATTGCTAATGCAGTTCCCTGTAGGGATTAGAATCACAAGGGCAGGAGGGTTGCTTTTCCCTTTCTTTGACTCCTTCTGGACAAGGTGAAGCATCTGGTGACCTGGCTATGGAAGGACCCTCACTTCCCTCAGCATTCTTCCCACCCCACTGATGTGTTAGTGGGAGCAAAAGCCAGTCGCAGGTCCATCATGGTAGGGAGGGGCTATGTCCCCTCTGTATTCCTAAAGGGATCGGGGACAGGGGAGGTGCGCGTCTCATCTCACTGGTCACTGTTGTGCTTTGCCAGCTGATCAGCAGCATGGCTGCTGCCTCACAACTAGCACCATGCTCAGAGGCCTGTTGCTGATTTTGCATTCCAGCTGAAGGAAGTCAAAGTAAGTGGTGGGAAGAGGATGGTTCATTCGCCTCACCTCCCTCAGTGTTAGCCTCTCAGCTTCTGGGGGCCTCTGCTTTGAACCGCAAGAGAACAGATTAAGATGATGTTGAAAGGTAGAGGCCAGCTAGTTCCCATCCTGCCACTCCTATGTTCAGAGATGCCCAATGGTGTGGCACAGAGTGTCACCCTGGTGCTCTGCTGGAGCCTGAGGGAGCCACCTGATTTGCATCTAAATTAATATAATGTAAAATGTGTGTATTAAATGCTGCTAGCCATGGCCTGTGCTTCTCCTCTGCCAGAGGAACAGAAATCATTTGCTTGACTTCACCAGCAATAATAACCTGCAGTTGATTGGCTGTGGCTCCACTCTGTAGTGACAGCACCATCAGACATAGCCAGATCCAGCGGGCTTCTTGGGCTGCATCTTGGGTTCCTGGCATAAGACAATCCAAGTGGGGACAGGACAATAACGAGAATCCTGGAGAGGTTTCAGCCATTGGATGTGCAGAGCGCTGAGCTGCTGCAGCCTTTACCTCTAGAGCAAATATCTCCTCTTGCTTTGCTTGTTTTTTTCTTAGACCAACAGGTGTCTCTGGTCACCTCACTGTAAAGAGCCGAGCACTCGCCTTTTTTCTATCACATGGTCCCATGTGCCCCTTCTTCCTATGCCCTCTGATATCATAGATTCCTTCCAGTGCTCCCATGAAAGCAGGCCCTCCTGCCACAGTGCCAGAACAACAGAAACAATCAGAGTAATAGCAATCCTCCTGTCTCTCCCCAGCCCCTAAAAAACTGGCTGGCTGCTGGTTTTATACCGAATCTTTTGCAAAACTCTGACATGGGCCTGTGTCTCCAAAAGTTGCTGCAAGTGTAACTGGGCACTCTTGGTTCAAGGTGCTTTGGTGGCTCACAATTAAGATGTAATCAGCTTTGGTCTTCCTTAAAGGGTCAAGGGTATGCTAGAAATATTTTCTACTAACTAAATACAGCTATATATGTGTGTGTACATAGGTGTATATGTATATAGATACAATATACACAGCTATACATGCACACACACACATATATATATATATATATCTTCTAGTTTTAAAATACATGTCAGTTTTGACCCTCCTGTAGTGGCAATTTGCAGGTGATGCCTATAGAGTATATACATTGCTTTCCAAAATGTGTATAGGATTATCCGCCCAGCTTCAGCTAAAGGCCCATTTGAAAACAGAAACCACTGACAGAGGGGGAAACTGACCAACAAACCCCCCCCCCGCCCCCCCCCCGGCTCAAGGATACAAGATGATTCCTAGAAGGAAGCTTTGGGAGATCTTTTTTAAAAATTTCCCCCCGTTGCCACATGCTGGACAGACCACACTGAGCATCTTGAGATAGTGGGACCTGAGGAGATGGCTGGGGTCAGAGAAGGTAAGGAGTGGGTGGGAAAGATCTCCTTGAGACCAACAACACCAAGCCTTTGTGGATAAACACGCTGCGACTGCTGTGTAGGCACTTGAATTTCGAATGAGACCCACGGATGCTCAGACACACAGAGCTGCACAGACACACCTGCTGGGCTGTCACTGGTGGATTTGTGTTCCTCCCCCCATTTGGTGGACAGCCTTCATTCGGGTGGGTTCCTTGGTTTTGATTTTCTAGGGGACATTATTTGATTTCTGATTCTTAGCGGTGCAATAGCTAATACTGAGTTACACCGACTGGACTTCAGTCAACACTAGGCTTTTCACAATAGTTTTTTGTGAGGGAGGGAAGAGTTGTAGGGGAAGGGTTTGGAATACAAAACAGACACAATAAAAAAAACCTTAGTAAATAAAAAAGACCCTCTGTCTTGGTATCTGTTTACTTTAACCCACAGGAGAAGGTAAACAACAGATTGTATGGTCTCTCATTTCAGGTCATCTATTTCCTACTAGTCCTGCTTGGGGACACTGGGGGACTTTGCATTTCCCTTCCTGTCTGTACCCCTATCTGTCTGTATTTTCCTAACCGTCCATGTGATTTTGAAGGGGCTTCCTTTTTTCTAGGAAAATAAAAATAAATTGCTGGAAAACACCAACAAGCATAGAAAAGGAAGGGCTCTGTGCTTTTAAACCGACAAGAGGAAACATAATAGCTGCTTATAGGGATTCGTATTTGTGTTACTGGAGAGCTGGGACACCCCAGCTGAGTTTGGAGCTCATACAAGCACATAGTGAGAAGCAGTCCTTGCTGCCAAGAGTTTATGCTCTGCATAAAAACCAGAGAAAAGTTGGGAGAAAGGAAATATTGAATCCCCATTTTCACGACGGGGCAATGCTGAAATGTACACATGGCACACGTTTTGAGGATGAATTTGTCCTCCAGAATCTAAATTTCATTTCTTTAAAAAAAGGAAGTTCTCCCTTGAGTCTTTATGTGTGTGGATCCCACTCTAGGTGTTCATGCATCTCATGCAGGTGAGATTGGGTTCTTGAGCCAGCAGTTTCTACTGGAGCCACACCTGCATGTCCTCATGCCCCCCAACCAAGGGTACACAGAAGCCCAACCACCTCTTAGTTCCCTCTTACTGCCTGTGGCAGCGAGGTGGAGCTCAGCTGTGTCCACCTGCTACCTCACAGCACCTTTTACCCAATCCTTTTGTAAAGCTCAGTTCAGTGAGATATTTCTGCCTTATTGGCAGCCCCTTCTTTGTTTTCATTCTCTAAAATCTGTCATTTCTTCTGGCTATTAGTCAATGCCTTCCTGCTTAAAGACTGAGCCTCAATCCTCTAGCTTTAAACCATGCCCATTGTGCGAAGGACTCATCTCTCTAATCCATGGGCACAGTCAGTGTCTGTTCTGTTTGGGCAAGTGCCACGTCCAGGACTGTTGCTCATTGTTCTGGTCCTTCTTCACTCCACTTGCTACTCCAGAGATACTTGGCTAAAGCTCCACCTACTAGAGCAGACAATGAGGGGAAAGAAAGGTTTTGGAAAGACATTCCTCTGACATCAAAAGGGACTCTTCTCCCAGCAATCCCTCTCATTAACTGCCCCTATAAGCAGGAACTCTACCCTACAGGCTCCTGGTTCCAGTCTGAAACCCACTCAGTCAGCTGTCCTTAGGCTTCCAAACTGGCTAGGAGATGAGCTGGTCAGAAAACTTTAGAATGGAGTTTCATCAGAAAATGCAGGTCCATCAAAGTTTAAATGATTAATGAATTTGTGTCAATTTTGCCAAAATTTTGTTTGGGGGGGGGGGCGGGATTTCTGACAATGTAGAACATCCCATTTTGTCATATTTTGGAACAAAAAGTTCCAGTTTTCTTTTGAGAATGACTTCATTTCAAATTGTTTAATGTTTTGAATTACATTCTTTGTTATAACATACAATTTTAAAAAGTCAAAATCGAAACTAACCATTTTGAACAATCCAAAATGAAAGGGAAGGGTTTTTATTCTCGCTGCTTTTTTATCCCCAGAAAAAAAGGGTAAATACTGCGATGGGATCCCCGGGGTGCAGCCTGGGACTGTGGGACCACTCTGCCGCCTTAACTCTCCAGCCTGGGCTGTGTCTCACAATGCTTTGCTAGTGACAAGCAGCAAACCCCTCTAGGTGCTATTATTACTCAGAAAAACAGCATGTGGAGCCCCACACCCAGATAGATTGCATGAATGCTCCCAGAGCCACATGAATCACACAGAAAAAAGGCACCAGCCAAATCCCCCCACCTCCCAGCCTTGTACCTCAGGAATATACTGTCTTGCACTGCTCAAGATGAGCAGTGCAAATTTATTAATTTGTTCACCACTTCATCAATGGAAAGTGGATATACACCAGCCTTTATAAACCAGAGCAAGCACCCTTACCAAACACTTCAGGCAAATTCACTGGTAAAGATAAACTGTTAAATAAATTTATTAACTACAAAAGATAGATGTCAAGTGATTAAAAATGATAGGCAAAAAGTCAGAGTTAGGTACCAAAAGAAAAGAAAATATAAGCACGCAGTCTAAATTCTCAACCCTATTAGACAGGGCAACATCTAGATTAAGTAGTTTTCTCACCCCACTGGATATTGCAGTCCTTAATATACAGGTTTGTCCCTTAAACCTGGGCCAGTCTCCTTTGTTGGAGTCTTCAGTCTTCTGAGTGTCTTTGTTGCTTGCAGCATAGGTGAGGACAGGAGAAAGGCCAAGCATGTGACCCTGTGTTCTGTTTTATACCCTCGGTCCCATGTGCTTGGAGAATAGAAGTCCAGGCATGTCTGGTGAGCATTGCTGAGTCCCCAGGCATGGCTGAGCAATTCCCCTGGTGTGGCAGGTGAATCATTGAATTGTAGCTCCCTTGCTGGACAATGGCTGTTAATGGTTGTTTGACACCCTCCCGGGCATTGGTACTCCCTGTCCTTCCTCGGCATTGTCTCTGGAGAGCTAGTATCTGGGCACTTCCCAAACCTACAGCATATTTTAGTGAGAAGCATACAACACAATTCTCATAACTTCATATGCGTTAATGATATACATATTTTGATAGAATAGTGGCTTTCAACAGATCATAACCTTTCCCCTGATACCTCACATGGCCTGCTTTATATGCAAGATCACAATTATATATGAATGAGGAATATGGGGGTTACAGGTTGCTCCGCCAAGGTATAGAATGTCACAAATACTTCTTAACATGGGCCTGAGGCTACTGAACAGATTGACATACTGACTCCAGTTCAGAATGGTGACTCTAGTCTCCATCATCCCCTCGTTAGACCCTTAGGATTGGTTTGCTGCTCTCAGCTTCCAAGATGTTTATTTTCACATAGCAATTCTTCTGACTAAACAGTATCTCCAGTCACTTTGGGACATGACCACTCCCTGTACATGGTACTGTTGCTCAGCCTCTCTACTGCCCTGAGAGAATTCAGAAAAGCTAGGCAGTAGTAGGGGCCCACCTGGGAGAAGGAATACAGCTCTACCTGGGCGTGAACAAATGGCTTCTAAGAGGTTATTCCCCATCAGGAAGCTTCCAATGCCCTCTCCATCGTCCTTAATCTGAACCACTCCTTAGGACTGAGAATGAATTACAAGTCATCCCTCACTCCAGCATAGTCCATAGAACGTATAGAGGCCCTTCTTCATTCCAAATCAGCAAAGGCATACCTCTCTCTGGACAGATTTCAGGACATCACATCCCTGGTCTCCACCCTCAGGGAAACCCTGCAACAACAGCAAGACCTGTCTCAAACTATTAGGCCACATACTCTGTGCACTTCTGTGACATCTCTTACCAGACTTCACATCCCCCTCTCCAAAGCTGGCTGAGGCCTGCTTACTAACCAACCAACCAACCACCATTTGGGCACTCACCCCATGGGCCCAACTCCTTTAGTAGCTTCCCTGCATTGGTGGGGAGCCCCCAGTCTGCAAAAGGGGGTACCATTTTGCACCTCTCCTCCCACCATCACACTAATTGCAGGTGTTTCCATTAGGACAGATGGGGGAGCTCCCCTAAACAACTGATACATCCAAGGTATATAGTCCAGGGAAGAGTTCTCACCACTTATCCATGTGCTGTGGGGTGATTCAGCAGTAGAGCCAGTCTACTGCTCCTGGAGGGGGGGCCACTGTACAGATCCTGACAGCCAATGCCTCAGCAATGTATTGTATCAATGGACCAGGAGTGCCTGCTCATCCTCTCTCAGTTAGGAAGTGAGTCAGCTGTGGAAATGGTGCCATCTTCACACGATAACTCCCACGGCCCTTCACCTATCAGGGACAAACAATGATCTAGTCTACTAGGTTACCTCAAAAGATGGTACCCAGCCAACCAGGAGTGCTCACTGAAGCACTCCATTCTTGAACGTGTATTCCACAGCTGGGCCTCCCCCATCATAGGTCTTTTTGCCACCAATAAGAACAACAAATACCCTTTCATCTGCTCCATAGCAGGGACTGGCCCAGGCTCCCTCCAGTATGCTTTTCTCATCCCCTGGTCTCAATGTCTTCCCTATGCTTGTCATACCACCCCCCTCATACTCAAGGTCATAAACAAGATCAGGATGCAGCCTCAGTGGCCCCTTATTGGGCCAGAAGGCATTGGCTCCCAGACCTACTGCATCTGTTCAAGCAGCTGCCACGCTCTCTCCCCATGCTGCCAGACTTGCTGTCCCAGAATCAAGGGCAAATTCTCCAAATATCTCTGCCCTGATGGTCTGGAAGTTGGCTGGCTGAGCACAACAGACAGGGATTGTGCCACAGAAATCCAAGAGCTCCTGATACAGAGCAGGAAGCCCTCTACACGATCAGTCTGCAGAGCGAAGTGGGAGAGATTTTCCATCTGAGCTTCACAACAAGATCTGAACCCTTTGTGAGCTTCTACCCCCAAAATTCTGGATGGCATGCTCAAACGCAAGCCTTGCCATCAGAGTGCACCTCGCTGCCATTTCAGCTTGCTGCCCTCCTATTCAAACTCATGCAGTGGTCCCTCATGCCACTGTTTCAGAATTTCTAAAAAAACCTGTTCATGCCTTTCTCCCATTCCAGAGCCTCCCGCCCTGGGACATTCATGTAATTCTGATGGGTCTTTTGGTACCCATCTTTGAACACTGATGGACGTTCTCTCTTCACCATTTAACACTCAAAAAACCACCTTCTGGTGACTGCCTACTCAGCCGGTAGCGTTAACGCGATTCAGATACAAATGGCAGACCCCTCCCTTACTGCCTGCACAAGGGTAAGGTGGTGCTGAAACCCCTGCCCTAGGTTCCTCACCATGGTAGCGTCTAATTTTCACTTAAACCAAACCATCAGCCAAGCTGTTTTCTTTCCCAAACCACTCAAGCCCAAGAGAAAACAACTCCCAATTTCAGATGTCTCCAGTGCTGCCCTATATTGCTTAGACAAGACAAAGCCATTCAGGAAATCACCCCATTTATTTGCGGCATTAGGGAAAGCTGTGAAAGGTCAGAGCATCTCTTCCCAGAGATTACCCAAGTGGATCACTCAGTGCATTCCGATTTATTACAAACTAGGGCCATGTATACCCTAGAAGTCCTTTGCTGGGGTAGCTATACCAGTCTACTATACCAGCTCCTAGTGTGGATGCAGTTTATCCCAGCAAAACTGCCCTTTTGCTGGTATAGCTTATTCTAGCCACAACACGTCAAACAAGCTATGAAAACGCAGTTTTGACAATGTAACTCACCTACACTAGGGACTTTGGCCAGCACAGCTCTGCTGGTCAGGGATTGCACCTTCTCAGACTCATGACTGACGCAGCTGTGGCTGTAGAAATTTGTTGTGTTTGTAGACATGTCCTAGCAGATATTCCCTTTTTCTCACGAATCAAGGACCACTCAGCTATGGCCCAGGCAATATTCCTATATCAGCGATCTGCAGGGCAGCCACTTAGAGCTCAGCAGATGCCTTTACCAAACATTACACCCTGGATCTGGCAATTCGATCAAATACCTCATTGGGGAGAGCAGTAGGTAGAACTTCTCAGACTTTCCTCACATTAATCTGGAAGCTGCTAGCTAGTCACCATAAGTGCAATCCAAACAGACAAAGACCTGAAGAAGATAAAATGGACACTGACCTTACAGTAACTGTGGGCTTGTCTACGTGAACACTGAATTCACGGCAAGCTGGGGTGTAAATCTACCCTGATCTAGGCTGCCATGCATGACCTGTCCGTGTGGACACTGCTGTTGCAGTTCCCTAGTGCACTTTAATCTACTTCCATTTCAAAGTAGGATAGATCAAAATGCTTGGAGGAACTTGCAGTGGGCAGCAATAGGGTCCACACAGCCAATGTGCAGCAGGCTAGTGCAGGGTAGATTTACACTCCAGCTTGTCACAAATTAAGTGTTCATAGAGACAAGCTCTATGTTTTGTCTGTGCAGATCCCACAACCTGTCCTCCATTCCCACTCCTTCAGAGTCCATCTTTACTGCTATTCTGCATTAGCAAGGGAACTCGAACCACTATGCCCTACATGCTCTTAGGTGAGAGTAGGGGGAAGACATGCAGGGCCCAGGGAATGCCCCCGCTCACACTGCTAGTCAACAGATTCCCATCTTGCACATATGAGGTGCATGCAGACCACAACTGGGATTCTCATGGTCAGGACACTTGGAAGACGCAGTTACCATAAGGTGAGTAAGTGGGTGTCCCTTCTGGCTGCTGAGAATACCCTGAAAACATAAAATGACGGTAAACTGTGATGACATTTTACTGTACTCTGCAGCTGCAGAGAGCTTGGAGCAATAGTTCTGCGAGGGGTGAACTGCCCCATTCCTCTCAATGGAGTGTGGACTTTACATGGTGGTATAGTTAACCGCTTCACTGCTGATCCAAACAAATAAGTAAAGGGGGGAGGATTGCAGACTTGCAGAATATCCCGTGAGAGGCATCACATTTTGGTGCTACAAGTGGATGGCATCTAGGGGAGGACCACCACACTGGCCCCCATAGGCCCTGTGGATTCAAAAAGCTCAGAGGGGTGGGTCCATGCCCCGGGGTGGAGCTGAGCCTCACCAAGTGGGAGACAATCCCACTCAAACTATATGGGGCAGCCAATGCTCCAGCTAGGCAGCTCACCTGAGCAGCAGGGGCCAGGTCTGCTCCAATACTGGGTGTGAGGCCAGCCGGCTTCCTCTCCAGCTCTAGTGAATGCTGTTGATCTCTCTGCCAGATACTGTCTGCAAACTCAGGCAGACAGCACTGTGTTGATTACACTTGACTCATGTTTACAGGGTTTTCTTTGCAACAACGAGAGCTAGAAAAATAATGATTTTTAAATGAAAGCTCAGACTCCAGGGTTCTCACAGGTCTCTGGAAGCCAGGACTCTGGCATGAGTTTATTGCACTTTTGTCTTAATCTGACCTCTCCAAGGGATCGTCTGAGACCCAGTGAAGGGCAGCCAAGTTTGTAGAGGACATGGAGCCTGCTTGGTCATATCTTGAATATTTGCACAATCTGCTGAGGGCATCTCACGTTGGAAATTAGGAATCTCAAGTGGAGCTTGGCTTGTGGGTGGATCTTGGGAGAGCACCACCACACTTGTTTCCAGTTCAAGCCTTGCCCATTTTACAGTTAAGGAACTGACACACAGAGGGGTGAAGAGACTTCCCCACTGGTGCACACAGCAGATCAGGGTAGAACTGGGAATTCACTCCCAGCCCAATATGGATCCTGGATCTGCAGATTACCCTTCACAAGGGTGAGGGACAGTGCCACAAGGACAGTGTTGCCAACTTTCACAATTTAATCATGCATCTCATGATACCTGGTCTTTTTTTAAAGTTCCAGCTCCTGGAGTCATGAGACTCTCTGCTGTTTGGATCCAGGTATTTGGATCAGATCTGTCTCCAAGCTTGAATTCTGAAGTTGCTTTTTCCTGGAAGGGCTAAGAGTTCAGGGCCAGACATTTTTTTTGTTGTTCCCTCCGATCTGTCTCTTGTCTTCAGGGGAGGGATATTATAACA
The DNA here is from genome assembly GCF_965152275.1 of Natator depressus. Lineage (NCBI taxonomy): Eukaryota > Metazoa > Chordata > Testudines > Cheloniidae > Natator > Natator depressus. The sequence goes on from NC_134243.1 coordinate 41,212,678, forward strand.
TGGAACCAGCCTCAGAGCCAGGGCTGGATGAATAATTCATAGCAAACCATTTATGCCATGACTGTCACCTCCTTTTCATGCATTAGCTGTGAACAGGAGGCCAGTTTCTCTGGAGTATTTGTCCTTCGGGGCGACTGGCTGGATCGCCTCTGCAAATGATTCCTGGGGAGTGAGCAGGTCATGGTGAGAATTTCACACCTGAAAGATTGGACTGGATCTATGGGGCCTGTGACACTAGCTGATCCCTAGCTGGCTGGGCATAATCCTGACTGCCACCTCTAGGGGTTCCCACCCCCTCTTGATGGCAAGTGTTCAGCCCCTTCTATGGAGAAAACCTTTCAATCTTCAGCAAACACTCTCTGATTGGATGTCATTCCTATTCCCTCATCTCCTGGAGAAAGGCAGCCAGACAGAGCTACTCCATGTGCTATAAGGCATCTCTCCCCACTCCCCAGCAAGTGGAGCTCTCACAGCTGCCTCCCAACCCGGCCATCTCTTAAAGGGCCAGGTGCACCCCTGCTTCTCCTGAGTTCTCCTGCTCAGGAGCAGCTTTGTCTCTCCCATTCCTGGCACTGCTCCCTTCCTCCAGGGCAGGGGTGAGGATAAGGGGAGGCACATGAAACTCCCAGCCAGGAAGGAGAGGAGTGAGAGACTCCTTGCTGCCCCATCCCTTCTGGGGCGCACCCTGCACCTGGAGGGGTGGAGACAGGGCTAGATTAACTCTCCTGTGGGCCCAGGGCTATTAGATTTTGTGGGACCCCTGTATTCAAGTCTTTTTTCCTAATTTAAAACAAAATGATCACAATTATGGCATCGAGGCTATTAATGCTATACTAAACTTGCCTTTTAATTACCTAAAGCCATTCTGTGGTTACATTTCAGTCTCAAAACATGTAGAATACAGCTAAGTTAATTCAAAATAGCCTACTTCTTACCTGAGAACACCTGTTATATTAGTTTCTTTCTGGGAGGGAGTTTGGGTGCAGGAGGGGACTCTAGGCTGGAGCAGAGTGTTGGGGTGCAGGAGAGGGCGAGGGGTGTGGGCTCTGGGAGGGAGTTTGGTGCAGGAGGGGATTCTGACCTGGGGCGGGGGGTTGGGGTGCAGGAAGGGGTGTAAGGTGCAGGCTCTGGTTGGAGGTGCTTACCACAGGTGGCTCCCAGTCGGCGGTGTAGCAGGGCTCAGGCAAGGCTGCCTGCCATAGCCCCACGCTGCTCCTGGAAGCAGCCGGCTGCTGTCACGTCTCTGCACACCAGCGGGGGGAGTGGGACAGCGTGTCTCCGTGCACTGCTCCCACCCCCAAATGCCATCCCTGCAGCTCCCATTGTCCGGTTCCCGGCCAATGGGAGCTGCAGGGACAGTGCTGGGGATGGGGGAAGCAGATGGAGCCTCCTCCTCCCCTCCCAGCCGGCCAGGGGCCAAAGAGACGTGCCAGCAGCTGGCTGCTTCTGGGAGCAGCATTGGGCCACGGCATGCAGGCAGCCTGCCTGAGCCCTGCTTTGCTGGACTTTTAGCAGCCCGGAGATCTCGATCGACTGGCAGAGGGTGGGTCTGGGTTCCCCTCCAAGCCCCAAGGCAGGGGCGTACAAACCCAAGCACAAAGACTCTTGAGCCCAGGGTGGGGCTGAGGACTGGGTGGGTTGAGGAACAGCCCCAAAGAGGTGGAAGGATCTCTTGGGATGCTTGGCCTTTGTTACCGTGGCAGGGGTCTGGACCAACCATGGCTGAGCCAGAGCCCAGGGAGCTCGGCTGTGCACAGAGGCAGGCCCTCACAGGGCCAACGGGGTGAACAGCAGGGGTGCTAAAGGTGAAGACCCTGCAAGGCCATGACCTGTTCCGGGGGAGGGGGGCGCTACAGCAGTAAGTGAATCTACTTGTATGCAGCCAATCAGAGTGACAGAAGCGCTTCCCCGCCCCATCCGTTCCTTAGGAGCTCAGAGTTGTTTTGGGGTAGCGGAGGAGGGAGCAAAAATTGCCCCTCGGCTCAGGGTGGCTCTGCTTCCCACCCTCCTGCGAGTGGTGGGTCAGTCTGTATCTCCCCTTTGAAGCCCTGGGAAGGGGAAGCAGAGGGTGACGAGTCCCAGGAGGAGCAGGGCTGAGGCTCCAGGGGACAGACAGATGGGGTGGGGACTGATGTGGGGCTGCATAATGAATTGCAGGGCTGGGGGAGAGGAAGATGTGGGGTTGGGTGGAGCACAGGATTAATAGTGTGCTGGGGCTTGGGGAGAAGTTGGAGGGTCCCCGCCATCGGAGGGCCACAAAAGCTCTTGATGTGGGGCCTGAATCCCCTCACCCCATAGATTTGAGAGAGTTGATGACACTGCTTGTGACACCTGCATGGTGCCGGGGGGAAGCAGGGATGTTTGAAATCCAAATTCAGCACAGTCTAACCTTCAGTTTTAAACCCAGTCTTGTGAGTTTTAAAGCTGTGGGGTTGGTAATAAGGCAGCAGATTGATTAATTGGTGCGAGGGGCGGGGTCTGTCTGTGTTGGGGGCAGCAGATTAATTCATTGGGTGGGTCGGGGGGTGGAGTAGAGTAATTCCACCCGGGGTGGTTGGGGAAGAGCAGAGCAATGAAGGGAGGGTTTAGCATATATGTGATGAAGTGATGGCTGCCACTGCCAGCTCCTCTCCCTGATGCTGGTGGGAGCTAATGGTAATTCCTCTCCCATTTGCACAGAGTCCCTACCCCACCCTTAGGCCATGTCTGCCCTGGGGGTCTTTCTCTCATTGCTGCTAACATTGCAGTTGTACAGGTGCGACCCTTCATACAGACAGGCAAAGCCACTCTCTCCACCAGTGGGGCTGCCCCATTCTCAAACCCCCAGGGTGAGCACCATGTAAGCACCTATACTCATGGCTCGCCTATACTCATGGCTGTAATCAGAGCAAATCCCCAGTCTAGACTGTGTGATTTAAATAGAAATGTGTTGGGTGTTTTGGCTGAAGCTCTTGGCAGGTCTGGCATCACTTTTAGAATGAGATTCCTGCTGCAAATACAATTATTTAATTAAAAAATTGGCTGGCCAAGTAGATTTGTCAAGACTCGTTCAAAATTCCCTGACCATTTCTGCTAGTAAACTCAGGAGAATATTCACACCAGCTGAAATTCACCCCTGTGCAAAGAACCAGCATAAAGCCTAGACATCACTCACTATCTGCTTGTTGCCCGGATCAGTGTGCTATCTGAGCACCTCATCATCTTTAATATAGCTATCCTCACAAGCTCCCTGCAAGGTATGACAGTGCTATTATCCCCCAGGGAACTGGGGCACCAAAAAGCTTGTCCTGGCTCTCAAGAAAGTTTCTTGCAGAGCAGAGACTTGAACCTGGGTCTCACAGGCCTTAGGTTAGTGTACTAGCTGGATACCAGACTGTGCTTCCTTTGCTTATGTCCTTCTGAAAACTTATGTAGTGCCTGGGCATTATGCTTGACCTCTGCACAGAAGTGAATTTCACTCTAAGTTAACACACAGTGGTTGTGAAGGTAGCCACAGCAAATCAATTAAAAAATTCCACTAATGCTTAGAAAATCTTTTTCCCTTTATCTCCCAGCCGTGCTCAGGTATATAGAGCAACTTGTGATGCAAACTGTTGTGTGTCACCATAGCAATTACAGATCTCAAAGGGTGTAATTGGCTTTCGCAAATGGTAGCCAAGAGCATGTTTAATTTTGTCATGGCAACTGTCACGTGGAATGGATACATCCCAAATGACTTAAGCATCATCCATCCATATTTAATTAATAGTGACCTGCTTTTTTCTAAACAATAGTATGAGCTATTCAGCCAGTCGGAGTGCTAGACTTTCTCAACAGCTCACACCTTGTACATTTGCATAGTCAGGTGCCTTATACAGAGATGCTTGGGCCCTGATTCCCAACTCACACTGGAGTAAATCAGGAGGAGTGTAGCTCCACTGATGCCAATGGAATTATGAGAAAGAGGAGAAGCAGGCCCCTGTACTCTATCTCTGAAGAAGAGGGAGTGCAAAAGAGATGAGCCCAGGATGCTAATCTTGGATTTCATACGCCCTGCCCCACCTCTTTTCACCCAGTGCTATGGGGGTGCTTGGATCCAGGGGTTTGGCCTATTATAGAGACGGGGTCTAGCTACCGCATGCAGATACAGATCCAGCTTTAAACTGTGATGCTTCCTCACCAAAACTGGGGGCTCTTTGGTTCATGTGTGACTCCAAACCAAAGCTCTGACCTGGGCCTCTTCTTTCATTTTGCAAACCTAGTGAATTATTTGACCTGGCAACTTCCCAAAGGGCTAGTCTACTCTGGCAACGCTCACACCCCTGAGTGAGAAAGTTGCAGCGCTGTTAATTGCTAGTGTAGAGAAGACTACAAGGCTCCTTATCACTGAACTACAAAGTGATTTGTGAATGTTCCAGTCTGGAAAGAATCCTACATTTCCCTTCACACTCTTCTGTCTGCAAAACACAATGGCCAAAGGAGACCTTATAATTCAGTTAGTGCTGTGCCTCCAAGAGCCAGTGAAATATCTGGAGTGGTGTATGAGCGTTGTTCAGAGTTCCTCCTTCCTCATGGGCAGGTCTGACAGCTGCTACTTTCACTCCAGCCAGGTGCAAACACACACTTTTTGTCTTCATTGCAAACCCAATGAACTGAGCAGCCCATGAACTTGAGAGCTCACGGGATGGGCCAGACAGGCTGAGAAACAATACCACGAATGCCCATCAGGCTCATTCTCTGCTTCATTCACCTCCACAACATGCAGGATGTTAGAGACTGAGGAATCTACTACTAATCTAAATGAAGAAAACAAACCCAAAGATTCATGTGATCTTTTGATCCTACATTCAAATTAGAGGACTGGGCCAAATTAGAGGACTGGGCCAAAAGAAATCTGATGAGGTTCAACAAGGACAAGTGCAGAGTTCTGCACTTAGGACAGAAGAATCCCATGCACCAGTACAGACTAGGGACCGAATGGCTCGGCAGCAGTTCTGCAGAAAAGTTGCGTTTTGGCCTTCCTGATTATACCCCTGTGTGCTTGAGCAATATTTTTATACTCCTCCTGAGTCATCTCTCCAAGTTTCCACTTCTTGTAAGCTTCCTTGTTAGAATCATAGAATCATAGAATCATAGAATATCAGGGTTGGAAGGGACCCCAGAAGGTCATCTAGTCCAACCCCCTGCTCGAAGCAGGACCAATTCCCAGTTAAATCATCCCAGCCAGGGCTTTGTCAAGCCTGACCTTAAAAACCTCTAAGGAAGGAGATTCTACCACCTCCCTAGGTAACGCATTCCAGTGTTTCACCACCCTCTTAGTGAAAAAGTTTTTCCTAATATCCAATCTAAACCTCCCCCATTGCAACTTGAGACCATTACTCCTCGTTCTGTCATCTGCTACCATTGAGAACAGTCTAGAGCCATCCTCTTTGGAACCCCCTTTCAGGTAGTTGAAAGCAGCTATCAAATCCCCCCTCATTCTTCTCTTCTGCAGACTAAACAATCCCAGCTCCCTCAGCCTCTCGTCATAAGTCATGTGCTCTAGACCCCTAATCATTTTTGTTGCCCTTCGCTGGACTCTCTCCAATTTATCCACATCCTTCTTGTAGTGTGGGGCCCAAAACTGGACACAGTACTCCAGATGAGGCCTCACCAGTGTCGAATAGAGGGGAACGATCACGTCCCTCGATCTGCTCGCTATGCCCCTACTTATACATCCCAAAATGCCATTGGCCTTCTTGGCAACAAGGGCACACTGTTGACTCATATCCAGCTTCTCGTCCACTGTCACCCCTAGGTCCTTTTCCGCAGAACTGCTGCCTAGCCATTCGGTCCCTAGTCTGTAGCGGTGCATTGGATTCTTCCATCCTAAGTGCAGGACCCTGCACTTATCCTTATTGAACCTCATCAGATTTCTTTTGGCCCAATCCTCCAATTTGTCTAGGTCCTTCTGTATCCTATCCCTCCCCTCCAGCGTATCTACCACTCCTCCCAGTTTAGTATCATCCGCAAATTTGCTGAGAGTGCAATCCACACCATCCTCCAGATCATTTATGAAGATATTGAACAAAACCGGCCCCAGGACCGACCCCTGGGGCACACCACTTGACACCGGCTGCCAACTAGACATAGAGCCATTGATCACTACCCGTTGAGCCCGACAATCTAGCCAGCTTTCTACCCACCTTATAGTCCATTCATCCAGTCCATACTTCTTTAACTTGCTGGCAAGAATACTATGGGAGACCGTGTCAAAAGCTTTGCTAAAGTCAAGAAACAATACATCCACTGCTTTCCCTTCATCCACAGAACCAGTAATCTCATCATAAAAGGCGATTAGATTAGTCAGGCATGACCTTCCCTTGGTGAACCCATGCTGACTGTTCCTGATCACTTTCCTCTCATGTAAGTGCTTCAGGATTGATTCTTTGAGGACCTGCTCCATGATTTTTCCAGGGACTGAGGTGAGGCTGACTGGCCTGTAGTTCCCAGGATCCTCCTTCTTCCCTTTTTTAAAGATTGGCACTACATTAGCCTTTTTCCAGTCATCCGGGACTTCCCCCATTCGCCACGAGTTTTCAAAGATAATGGCCAAAGGCTCTGCAATCACAGCCGCCAATTCCTTCAGCACTCTCGGATGCAACTCGTCCGGCCCCATGGACTTGTGCACGTCCAGCTTTTCTAAATAGTCCCTAACCACCTCTATCTCCACAGAGGGCTGGCCATCTCTTCCCCATTCTGTGATGCCCAGCGCAGCAGTCTGGGAGCTGACCTTGTTAGTGAAAACAGAGGCAAAAAAAGCATTGAGTACATTAAGCATTGAGTACATTGTTGAGTTTAAGCTCACCGAAGATTTCACTGTTTGCGGGGTTTCACTGTTTGCGGGGTTTCAGAGCCTGGCTCCAACATGAGCAGGATGTCTGCACCGCTGTCTGCTCCATAGCATGAGCCCCGCTAGGCCAAGTCAGTTGACCCAGGCTCTGATATGGTTTGGTTTGGGGTTTGGGTTTTTTTGAAGTGTAGACTTACCCCTGGAAGCCATGTCACGCTATACGCTAAGACGTGCGAATGAATAAGCCAAGGCTCACTAATAGCCAGGGCTCAGGCAGGAGGGAGGCAGGGAACCCTGAGAGTAACAGGGCAGGCAGAGTTGCTCAGGTTCTGTTGCCTCTTTAACAGGATGGGAGGGGGAAGGAAGGGAGCCAGGCAGCCCATGAGCTACTGCCAGATTCAATCTAGAAACAGGGAGTGAGAAGCAGAGCAGCCTCTGAGTTACTTCTTGGTTCAGAGTGTGGGTGTTGGGGGAAGTGAAGCGCTTGTGGTGGAGGGCAGCAGCAGCGGAGGATCCTGTCATAGAATCATAGAAACATAGAATATCAGGGTTCGAAGGGACCTCAGGAGGTCATCTAAGTCCAACCCCCTGCTCAAAGCAGGACCAATCCCCAATTAAAGCATCCCAGCCAGGGCTTTGTCAAGCCTGACCTTAAAAACTTCTAAGGAAGGAGATTCTACCACCTCCCTAGGTAACACATTCCAGTGTTACACCACCCTCCTAGTGAAAAAGTTTTTCCTAATATCCAACCTAAACCTCCCCCACTGCAACTTGAGACCATTACTCCTTGTCCTGTCCTCTTCTACCATTGAGAATAGTCTAGAACCATCCTTTCTGGAACCACCTCTCAGGTAGTTGAAAGCAGCTATCAAATCCCCCCTCATTCTTCTCTTCCACAGACTAAACAATCCCAGTTCCCTCAGCCTCTCCTCTTAAGTCATGTGTTCCAGTCCCCTAATCATTTTTGTTGCCCTCCGCTGGACTCTCTCCAATTTATCCACATCCTTCTTGTAGTGTGGGGTCCAAAACTGGACACAGTACTCCAGATGAAGCCTCATCAATGTTGAATAGAGGGGAACGATCACGTCCCTCGATCTGGTGGCAATGCCCCTACTTATACATCCCAAAATGCCATTGGCCTTCTTGTCAACAAGGGCACGCTGTTGACTCATATCCAACTTCTCGTCCACTGTAATCCCTAGGTCCTTTTCTGCAGAACTGCTGCCGAGCCATTCGGTCCCTAGTCTGTAGTGGTGCATGGGATTCTTCTGTCCTAAGTGCAGGACTCTGCACTTGTCCTTGTTGAACCTCATCAGATTTCTTTTGGCCCAATCCTCTAATTTGTCTAGGTCTCTCTGTATCCTATCCCTACCCTCCAGTGTATCTACCTCTCCTCCAGCTTAGTGTCATCTGCAAACTTGGTGAGGGTGCAATCCACACCATCCTCCAGATCATCGATAAAGATATTGAACAAAACCAGCCCAATGACCGACCCTTGGGGCACTCCACTGGATACTGGCTGCCAACTAGACATGGAGCCATTGATCACTACCCGTTGAGCCCGACAATCTAGCCAGCTTTCTACCCACCTTATAGTCCATTCATCCAGTCCATACTTCTTTAACTTGCTGGCAAGAATACTATGGGAGACCGTGTCAAAAGCTTTGCTAAAGTCAAGAAACCATACATCCACTGCTTTCCCTTCATCCACAGAACCAGTAATCTCATCATAGAAGGCAATTAGATTAGTCAGGCATGACCTTCCCTTGGTGAATCCATGCTGACTGTTCCTGATCACTTTCCTCTCATGTAAGTGCTTCAGGATTGATTCTTTGAGGACCTGCTCCATGATTTTTCCGGGGACTGAGGTGAGGCTGACTGGCCTGTAGTTCCCAGGATCCTCCTTCTTCCCTTTTTTAAAGATGGGCACTACATTAGCCTTTTTCCAGTCATCCGGGACTTCCCCCGATCGCCACGAGTTTTCAAAGATAATGGCCAATGGCTCTGCAATCACAGCCGCCAATTCCTTTAACACTCTTGGATGCAACTCGTCCGGCCCCATGGACTTGTGCACGTCCAGCTTTTCTAAATAGTCCCTAACCACCTCTTTCTCCACAGAGGGCGGGCCATCTACTCCCCATGCTGTGATGCCCAGCGCAGCAGTCTGGGAGCTGACCTTGTTCGTGAAGACAGAGGCAAAAAAAGCATTGAGTACATTAGCTTTTTCCACATCCTCTGTCACTAGGTTGCCTCCCTCATTCAGTAAGGGGCCCACACTTTCCTTGGCTTTCTTCTTATTGCCAACATACCTGAAGAAACCCTTCTTGTTACTCTTGACATCTCTTGCTAGCTGCAGCTCCAGGTGCGATTTGGCCCTCCTGATTTCATTCCTACATGCCCGAGCAATATTTTTATACTCTTCCCTGGTCATATGTCCAAACTTCCACTTCTTCTAAGCTTCTTTTTTATGTTTAAGATCCGCTAGGATTTCACCATTAAGCCAAGCTGGTCGCCTGCCATATTTACTATTCTTTCGACACATCGGGATGGTTTGTCCCTGTAACCTCAATAGGGATTCCTTGAAATACAGCCAGCAACCTAGTGTCAAAGAGGCAGGGTCCTATTTGTGGCTCGGAGCAGAGGCAGATTATGGTTTTGTGGGTTTCTGGGACAGAGCAAGTGGGGGGCCCCTCCCCACCCCTTCTGCCTGCAGTCCCCACCCGGTGCTCCTGCCGGGGAAAAGGGGTCAGGGCTCAGAGGCTTGCCATGCCACGTCCGGCACTCCTGTTGCACCTCTGGCTGGCTTCACAGGAACCAGATCCAATTTTTCCTGAGAACATCCCTGCTCCCCAAGAGAACTCCTCAATGGAAGACACAGCCCTGCCTTTGCTCCTCCTCTGCTGTACTGATACAGCCTTTTGATAGTCGTGGGATAGAGCAAGGTTAAAGAATGAAGCCTTGCATTACACCAGTGGTTAACCAGGGTGGGGGTGACAACTTCTTCCTGCTGGAGTGGGCCATCTCTGAGATATAGCCCCAGGTCACTAGCTTTTACTCCAAGTCCATAAAACACACTTTCAATATAGTTTCATTATTCCTTAACTATTTCCCATACACACATCTTGCAATGACTATGAATTTTGACAAGTTACAAGCTTTCTACAGATATCTCACATGCTACTGTTTATGACTAAATATCCTGCAAGATGTGCATTTGGTGTAGTGAGTTTGTCAGGTCTGAGGTCCCAAGTTTGCAAAGAACAGGGGACCCTTTGCTAGGGGTTCTGTGTCACAGCCGGGACATGAAGAATTGCAATGGGAATTAAACAGCAGTAGCTTGTGGGGGCAGGGTGGGGGTGAGGGGGTAACACAGGTATTGCTCACTGTGACAAAATGAGGGGAGTCCGTGACACTCACCCAGACAAAGACGGTTACCCCTTGGAGTGGGTGGAATTTCTGAAGCCTGGTAACTATCAGACCAAAGGCCCCTCACTCTGGATGGATAAAAGTTCTCTAGAACAGGAACTTGGGGTGGGGGATGTGAGGCAGGGAATTTGCTAAAGCCATGAGGCAGGGTAGGACCACAACTGAGTCTCAGTGGAGGCCAGAAATGCTTTCTCAGCTGTATACTTGTATATATCAGCCTCTCTTGGCCCCTGCCAGGTCGCTTGAGGTGAATCTGCTACCACGTGAAGTGTGATTATCCCAGTGGAAGCTGGGCTTGGCTGACTGGGCTGACCTTGGTTTTCCGCTTGCTGGAGCTGTCAGAAGTGAGCGGCGTGCAGGCCCGCTCCTGTCGGCGCGCTGCCGGGGGGAGAGGCACTCAGCCTGACCTCTCTGCCTGTGTAACTGAGGGCAGCAGCTACTAGTGCCATCCATGTGCCAGCCTCTCTCACTTCAGGAGAGGTAGAGCAGAGTAGCGATGAGGCTGCTTTCCCCTTGAAGGGAAGTGCCAATAGCAAAGGGCGGGGGGGGGTGGGGGGGCTGAATGTGTTTGATGGGCTCCTGCGTTACAGTCAGAACTCAGCACATGGGTCTGCAGCAGGCAGGGGAGGGAAGGCGGATGGTCCAGTGGTTAGGGAGCTAGCTGGAGACATGGGTTCAGTTCCCTGTGCCTCCACAGACTCCCTGGGTGAGCTTGGGTTTCTCTGGGCCGCAGTCCCCTAACAGCACGGCCTTACCCCGCAGGGGTGGGAGTTGGCGGATGTGATTGCAGAGCCATTGGCCATTATCTTTGAAAACTCATGGCTATCGGGGGAAGTCCTGGACGACTGGAAAAAGGCTAATGTAGTGCCCATCTTTAAAAAAGGGAAGAAGGAGGATCCTGGGAACTACAGGCCAGTCAGCCTCACCTCAGTCTCTGGAAAAATCATGAAGCTGGTCCTCAAGGAATCAATTCTGAAGCACTTAGAGGAGAGGAAAGAGATCAGGAACAATCAGCATGGATTCACCAAGGGAAAGTCATGCCTGACTAATCTAATTGCCTTCTATGACGAGATAACTGGCTCTGTGGATGAAGGGAAAGCAGTGGACGTGTTGTTCCTTGACTTTAGCAAAGCTTTTGACACAGTCTCCCACAGTATTCTTGCCAGCAAGTTAAAGAAGTATGGACTGGATGAATGGACTATAAGGTGGGTAGAAAGCTGGCTAGATTGTCGGGCTCAACGGGTAGTGATCAATGGCTCCATGTCTAGTTGGCAGCCAGTATCCAGTGGAGTGCCCCAAGGGTCGGTCCTTGGGCTGGTTTTGTACAATATCTTTATCGATGATCTGGAGGATGGTGTGGATTGCACCCTCAGCAAGTTTGCAGATGACACTAAGCTGGAGGAGAGGTAGATACACTGGAGGGTAGGGATAGGATACAGAGAGACCTAGACAAATTAGAGGATTGGGCCAAAAGAAATCTGATGAGGTTCAACAAGGACAAGTGCAGAGTCCTGCACTTAGGACAGAAGAATCCCATGCACCACTACAGACTAGGGACCGAATGGCTCGGCAGCAGTTCTGCAGAAAAGGACCTAGGGATTACAGTGGACGAGAAGTTGGATATGAGTCAACAGCGTGCCCTTGTTGACAAGAAGGCCAATGGCATTTTGGGATGTATAAGTAGGGGCATTGCCACCAGATCGAGGGACGTGATCGTTCCCCTCTATTCAACATTGATGAGGCTTCATCTGGAGTACTGTGTCCAGTTTTGGACCCCACACTACAAGAAGGATGTGGATAAATTGGAGAGAGTCCAGCGAAGGGCAACAAAAATGATTAGGGGCCTGGAACACATGACTTATGAGGAGAGGCTGAGGGAACTGGGATTGTTTAGTCTGTGGAAGAGAAGAATGAGGGGGGATTTGATAGCTGCTTTCAACTACCTGAGAGGTGGTTCCAGAAAGGAAGGTTCTAGACTATTCTCAATGGTAGAAGAGGACAGGACAAGGAGTAATGGTCTCAAGTTGCAGTGGGGGAGGTTTAGGTTGGATATGAGGAAAAACTTTTTCACTAGGAGGGTGGTGAAACACTGGAACGCGTTACCTATGGAGGTGGTGGAATCTCCTTCCTTAGAAGTTTTTAAGGTCAGGCTTGACAAAGCCCTGGCTGGGATGATTTACTTGGGGATTGGTCCTGCTTTGAGCAGGGGGTTGGACTAGATGACCTCCTGAGGTCCCTTCCAACCGTGATATTCTATGATTCTATGATAAATTCATTAGGGATTGTGAGGTGCTCAGGTACCAGCATGGTGAGTGCCATACATGTACAGTAGCTAGGTGTGAAGGGCGTCTAGACTAACGTGTGGTGATAAAGTTAACTGGGTTACCCAGAGTATTATGGGATGGAGCCATGTTCCACCCTTTCTTCCTGTTTAGGCAATGGGACTCCCCCTCCCACCTCTCTCTTTAACTGAGATGCAGTTAAAGAAAGCAGCAAGGACCCAGCCTACAGTCCTGTGGGTAAGCTCTTTTTGTGGCACCGAGCGTCCCTTCGCAGAAGGGCTGATTGCTTTGTGATGTGTTGATGACAGGCTGTTTGCATGTAACCACAGCCCTGTCACCCCCCAGATTCGTTCTGTCCACTCCACCCAGTCACTCTCTTGCCCCCTCCCCCTCCTGATCACCCCATTCTTCATCACTCCCGCCTGCCCCTCTCCCACCCTCGAGCTGAGCACTCCTGGGTTCCCCAGCCTTTCCTGGGAAGGCAGCATGGTCGCAGCCCCAGGCCCCAGTGTGCAATGGCTTTGTCCCAGTTATTTACACGGACATAGGAGGCGGAGCAAGGTCTCATGGCTGCCACCTTCCTATAACAGCATCTCCCCTTTCATGTTGCCCCCTCCCAAGCGAAGGCGCTGTGTGTGAAGGCGCTGTATCCCACATGCTGTGATTGCTGTTGTTTCTCTTAATCATCTGCATGTTTCCTTGATTGCATTTCATATGGTGATTGAGAAAAGTAAGTGGCAAGCCCCAGGCTTGGCAGTAACTAATCTTCCTGAGGTGGAAGCCAGCTCCCTGTGCAAAGGGAGGCGAGGTGGGTCTGGGTGCCATGCTGGCACATATAGGCAAGTGACAATGATGGGCAGGATTTGGCTCTGGACTGTGTGAAGGGCAGATGGACTGTTGGCTGCCAAATCACTGCCTGTCAGCTTGGAGAGCCTCTTGCTGCAGGGCACAGACAGTGGTGGTGACCCTGGGAGTAGCTTGCCTGGATGGAGCCTCCCTTGCCCCAGGCTTCATTTGAACTGGGTTTCCCATGCTCACGAACACTATAAAGGGGTGCCAACATCATTGTCCCTTCGGTGAAATGCTCTGTTAACAAGCCCACACTCTGTTGCTACTCGCAGCACAAGCACTGCACCCCAGGAATAGGCTGTGGGTCACAAGCAGATGGAGGCAACGCAGTGCCAAGTGTTTTCCCACTCACTCACTGCAAGGCCTCCATGCTGCACCCTGAAGGGCGGGCTGCTTTGTCACTTTACTGTCCACCCAGACGCTCTCCTGCACTGATACATGCTCCCACCAGTGTGTTACAGTTAGGAGAGAGGCCTGAGACTCAGAATTATTCCTGGCTCTGCAGTGTTACTTCAGCCAAGTCACTTGAGTTCACTGTGCCTCTGTTTCCACATTTACAATGCTTCTGCTATGCCTCCCCTCCCACACTCCCAACACAACATCATTGCAACAGCAGCTGACGCTGCCGGCCTCGCCAACCATTTTCACCCCTGCTCCCACTTTGGGAGCATCGGAACAGGATCTGCCATAATCCTGCATCAGGCAAAACCTCGCGTCTGCCACATTTGTAAATCACTGTCTGCTCAAGTCCAGGTGCTATCAGACCCCTGATTCGAAAAGTCATAGGTGTGCAGAAGTGACTGAAATCTCTGAAATGCTGCAGCCTCTGTTGTATTTCCACCAGCGAAAGACAGCAGCTGGGACGATTAAAGTGGAGTCTTCAGCCCAAATGCAACATGCTTTCCCTCTCCTTAGTCTTGCCTGAGCTCCCTCCAGTGTTCCCAACTGTGAATTGCATATACTCTGCTGTATTCAGTTAGCCTTAGCTATGACCATGTCCATGGCCCAGTAAGAGCAGCCAGGTCCGTGCCCTACGGCCATGTGATCAGAGGAGTAACTGACACCCCACCAGCTTCTGGGCAGACTCCTCCCCCAGGAATCCTCATGGCTTCCTCAGTTGCATTGCAGGTGCCTTGGACTGACCCAGGGAGGGGCACAGCCATTGCTTGGCTTTCTTTCCTTTAGGCATTGCAATGCTGGACAAGAGGGTGTTAATGGTGGCTTCCTTGTGGGATATTCATTTGCCAGTCCCTGATGCTGAAAACACCTCTTTGAACTCCAGGGAGTTGATCTCTTCTCCTGTGCTGCAAATTAAACAGCTCTGCTTGGTCACTTTCTTAATACCCCATTTTCTTCTGCCACTTTCGAAACAACTGAGACCTGCCCACACCAGCTCCCAGCTGCTTCTCCATATCAGCTGGGCTCTGCCAAATGCAGAGCGGAGGACTGGGAAGGAGCCGCTAAGCTCCTACGCATGGTCTGCCCACTCCAGTCCAGCCCCTCCCTGCTCAGCCCACAGGCATCAGCCAGGCTGAAATAGAGGCAGTCAAATCCACCTCCCCACTGAGCCTTCTGCCAAGGCTGACAGGCGCTGTCAGCTCTGGCCTTGCTCCTGTCTGTCATTATCACCCAGCCCCCCCCGCCTTCCTATGCCGATATGTAGTTAGTTCTGTGTGATGCTGTACAGCCACTGGGGTGTCTTGGGGGAGAGCTAGGGGAGGCATCACTGGGGATGTCTTGCTTGTTTGAACTAACATGGCTGCTGCCCCAGTTAGCCCAGCTGCCACATCACCCTGGGAACAAACCTACGTCTTCGCTCGACAAGGTCTCCAGGTTTGCTCAGCCCTGGCCTGGGTTCTAACTGGAAAGCCCTGGCTCTAGCACTAGCAGACATCCTGAGGTGTCTTTGTCTTGGGGATGGAGGGAGGAGCTGAGGCCCCTTTTCTATGCTCCACTGCACCTGAGTCCCAGGACTGCCCTCTCTCCTCAGGTCAGTGGGTCCCACAGTTGGCCACGGTGGGCATCAGTGTCTCAAACTCCAGCCAATACTGTGTTTTGACCCGCAGGCTTCTAGGCAAACATGTAGGGTTGGTTGGGTGCACGATGGGGTTTTTTTCCCCTTCCCCTGAGGCATTGGGTCCCTGCTGCAGGCGGGATGCCAGGTGACATGAAGCAGTAAGGTACTGGTGCATCACAAACCCTGTGTCCCCATATGGCTGGGGTTTCATTTCAGCATGAGTGGCTGTCATGTATCTCTTTAAATAAGGAGACTTGCAGAGGCATTGGGTAAAAGTACAGGAAAATGAACCAGCCGCTCATCAACCTTTAATGGGGGTTGCAATTTAGCCACAGGTGCTAATGTGTTTTCACAAGCACTTGCTTTCAAACAGCTACATGGAGAGTAGCAGCATGAGCTCCCCTCCTGCTTCAAGCACTGACGAAGCACTGTGATGGCTAAGCGCACAGCCAGCTGTCAGAAATCAGGAGATTGGCATAAAAATCTTGAGATTTAAAAAAATAATTTTGGGTAATTTTCTTTGCCTTCTGGTTTTTGAGCCTTGAAAGTGCCTCAGGTCACATTTCCCAGCTTGGCTTCACAATCACGAGAGATACAATTTGTTTTTGTTTTTTTTAAAGAATGAAAGCTGAGATTCTTGGGTAATCCCATGATTGCAGGAGCGTTAAACTAAAGACTAACTAGTGTGAGAATCGCGATGCAAGCATGAGGGTTGGCAGCACTGAACTTGCAACATCCTCCTGATGTGGAAAAAGTGTTTGTATGTTGGACTAGACTCTGCGTAAAGGCTGCCCCAGTGTGGCTCCACCGCGCATTGGGAGATGGTTCTGGCATAGCCCTCCGGCACATACTAGCATGGCCAAATGGCTTCTGCGCAGACGTAAATGGTGCAGTTGGGGCGTATTCTTGGAACAGTTGCAGGGCTAAAAGTTTAACCATTCCCCTGGAGTGATGACAGCTCAGGTGCAGGAGCAATGAGGCTGAGACTGAGACGGAACCAACGAGCTCACTGTCATGGCACCAAGTGAGTGAAAGGAGAAAAAGTAAATGGCCTAAATGGTGACAATCATATTAGAATATTAAAATCTTTCAGATTTAATAATCCTGGACAGGCCCAGTCACCCCAGGAGAGGCATCAGAGTTTGGAAAGAGGCTTCTTTTCAAACCTGTTTCCCTGAATATTGGCTCGGTGGACAGCCGTACTGCAGGGTATGGCCTTCCTTCCCTCCATGGACAGTGTGCATGGGTTGGTGGGGGGCAGGGAGGAGAGAGCTAAGTGTTTCCTCCACGACCACAAGATGGCTCCCTGGCTCTTTGCAAACCAGGCCACAGATACCGTTAATTCTTGCCTGGTGTTGCAAGAGGGCTCCTGCCCCTGCTCTGGGGAAAGCCCCACTCTGGGGAAAGGTTTCAGAGTAGCAGCCGTGTTAGTCTGTATCCGCAAAAAGAAAAGAAGTACTTGTGGCACCTTAGAGACTAACAAATTTATTTGAGCTTAAGCTTTCGTGAGCTATTGCAGCTGATGTCATGAGCTGTAGCTCACGGAAGCTTATGCTCAAATAAATTTGTTAGTCTCTAAGGTGCCACAAGTACTCCTTTTCTTTTTACTCTGGGGAAAGCCACCTGCCCCGAAGCAGCATCTCTGGGGCTGCCTGGCTCATGGCTGACTTGCTCTGTAGCCCCAGCAAGCCGACCTAGAGCCTGGGCCTGCTGAGCGCTGTCACCAAGCATTATTATTGTTAATAATGATGAGCTGCAATTTTGCTCTCAAGAAGCAGAAGGGAAAAGTGGGCTCCTGTGAAGATGTACAATATTAGTTGCCATGGCAACGCAGCAGTGGGTGTTAAGGTGGGTGATAAGGATAAGGTGGTTATGGACTAATTGCTGCTTGATGAGGGCTGATTAAACACACGGCTGAGTGGCAGGAGAATTAGCAGGTGACAGAGGCACCTTGTCCAGTCTGTCACATCACCTTCATCGGGATCATTGGAACCTTGTCAGCTCGCCTGACACTGAACTCAGGTTTGGGCTGTATTTTAAAGCAATTAAAGTCATCTGAGTAGGGCATGGCAGGGTCCTTTGGGGATTGGGGTGACACCACTGCTGGAGGAGGCAAGTCGAATGGAAACTGCAAGCCCTCCCTCCCCCACCCTGAGTCCCGGCTTTGGGCATGTGCAAACATGGCCTCTTTTCTCTCCCATGCTCCATGCACACACTCGCTGACCCTTGGCAATGTCAGTCTCCGACAGCTAGAGGCTTGGCATTAGACTCAGGAACTCCCACTGGATCATGATTAGGGGTTTGTCCAAGACTCCTAGCTAAACTTCCCCCCTCCTCCACCCTTGTTGTGCTTTGCAGTGGTAGATAGCTTCTCTCCACCCCAAAAATGGTTGCCAGCCAGTGGGGTGTGTGCATGAGTGTATACCTTCTGGGATGTGGTAGGACTGAAAGGAGCTAAAAAATTAATATACTTGGGACAAATTGATGGCCGTAGAAGGAATTTCCTGTTTGTCGGGGTGTTGCACGTTCAGATCTAAAACACAAATCCTCCTGCTCCAAGCACACAGGCCCCATTACTGAAGCTAAAGAAGAATCTCCATCAGGTGTTAGCAGTAGCTGGCCTAAGATGAACAATAGCGCAGTTCTGAAGCCATCCAGTAGAGGCCAGTGGTGTCTCAGTAGCCTTATGTCCTGCTGCATCTTCCACCCCCTTGCATTCTCTGACTATCTCCCTTGTCCTTAACCCCCTACTTGTCCCAACACATGCAAAAAGCAGCCCCACTTGCAACAGCTGTAGGTCCATTGGCTTCACCAGTAGCTTCCACTCAGCGCCGAATTCAATCCATTATCAATATAGTTTGGTTAAATAACCTGTGGTGCACCCTCCAGCCTCACCAATGCTCTCCACCATTCCCTTCATTAAACACTAGATCAGTGATTCTCAACCAGGGGTACACGTACCCCTGGGGGTACACAGAGGTCTTCCGGGGGTATATCAACTCATCTAGAGATTTGCCTAGTTTTACAACAGGCTACATAAAAAGCACTAGCAACATCCGTACAAACTAAAATTTCATACAGATAGTAACTTGTGTATACTGCTCTGAATACTATATGCTGAAATGCAAGTATAATATTTATATGCCAATTGATTTTTATAATTATATGGTAAAAATGGGGAAGTTAGCAATTTTTCAGTGTAATCCCGTGATTGCAGTGTGCTGTGACACTTTTGTATTTTTAGGTCTGATTTTGTAAGCAAGTAGTTTTTAAGTGAGGTGTAACTTGGGGGTATGCAAATCAGACTCCTGAAAGGGGTGCAGTAGTCTGGAAAGGTTGAGACCCACTGCACTAGACAGCTCCCCTGCCCTCAGAAGTGCCACCCACCTATACAGCCAGCTGGGAAAGGTCAGCTATTGTGATGTTTTGGGAAAGTGGCTGTGCAATTTATCAGAGGGGTCGCTGTGTTAGTCTGTATCCACAAAAACAATGAGGAGTCTGATGGCACCTTAAAGACTAACAGATTTATTTGGGCATAAACTTTTGTGGGTAAAAAAACCACTTCTTCCCAACTAAATCTGCTAGTCTTCAAGGTGCCAGCGGACTCCTCATTGTTTTCATGCAAATTATGACTCTTAGGTACTTGTGTCAGGCTACAAACTCTATTTTGATTGTGCAGCCTTTTGTCTTCTCTTCGGTCTATTTGCCTCCATGTTGGTTTGAAATCCCAAAAGCTGGTGCCAAAAGAATAACAAAAGAGGGTCATTGGCTTAAAACGCTCGACCATTTACATGTAATTGCCCTGGACAATACTCTAGTGCCAACCCGGAGGACTGGTTTAACAGCGAGGAGGGAACAATGGCAACGCGGTCACCTGGCAGGGTTTTCTGGTCACTTGGGGAGGTGGAACAAGACATCACCTGACCGGGGTGGGACGGGGAGCTAAAAGTTATAACTAGGGAGGAGCTGATTTAGCTGGGTCTTTGGTTATTTTTGTCTGTAGTTCAAAAGGAGAGAGAAGCAACCCAGCATAATAGGGGAGAAGCCTGCTTCAGGCAGGGGGTTAGGCCTGCTTTCCTGAGCCATCGGAAGTCCCTCGGGAAGGGTGAGCTAGTGGGAGTCACTCTGCAGTTAAGCTGTGTATTGTTTTGTAAATAATCTGAATGCTTGTGTTTTGATATGATATGATTAATTAAAAGAGCAATAATGTGGTATGTGTTAACTGCTTTGTGATGCCAGAGTGCCTCCAGGGAGCATTAAACTGGACCCAGAAGCTTTGCCCCTTTGGGGGTGGTATGCTGGGCCAGGGTGTGTTTAAGCATGAGTAGACTGAAGGGTCAGTGGGTCAGTGCTGTATCCAAAGAAGCTAGGCCCTTGGAGGGCAGGTACCAGTTCTAAGGTCTGTGCCCTGATCATGTGCTGAGGGACCTCCAAGAGTGGGCAGTGGGCAGACTCCATTCAGGTCGTAGAGGCTTAAAACACCTGAGGATCCAGGGCCATAGAGACTTGAATTCCCTTCACACTAGCCTGGTGGGTTGCCAGCAGGGGGCACCCAATCAGAATAGTGACTGAGCCCCCTTGTCATACTGGAAAGCAAGATGCTCCAAGCTGCACCCCAATACTCTTCCCCAAGCCTCCTGCTCTCACTGTGCATCAGATGACCACCCCCCTCCCCCAGGATGTACCCATGCAAACTCATGCTGCTCTTCTGACGCAGTGCAGGCTGGCCTGGCTTTGCTCGCTGAGGCAATTGCTTTCCCGCCAAGCAACTGAGTCACTGTTTGGTGCAGGCATGTTCCAGAACTTTCTATGATACCGCACGGAGTGGTGGGTCTTCACCTGAACAGCTGCTGCCCATTTACCGGGCAGTCATGGAGCCTGTGCACTGCCTGGAGCAGGCCTGGGCTTGGGTTCTTGGTTATTTGTCTTATGGCACCTAAGGCGATGGGGGCCAGATGCATGACAGGGGCTCTGAGGTGCTCCCATAGTGCACATAATTTCCCAAGCCCTGGGAGCACATCTCAGGCCTATAATGCAAGGCAGGCAGGCCAGTGCCAGCTGGGCATAGGAGGGAGCAAGCACATGGCTTATTGCTGGTCTTCTTGTAGGTAGGCTGTGCACAACCTGGTGTGAGGAGTCCAGGGAGACTTCCCCATTACCACCACCACCCCGATGCCACAGTCTCTGGTGATGGCCATGACATGCCCGCTGCTGCCTCAAGTCCCTTCAGCAGGTTTGGGTTCCCTCTGCCCAGACCCCTCACATCTTCTGTATGTCCGAACAAATGCCCATAACCAGGGGCATAATTGTTGGGGACACTGGGCATGGCCACTAGGTAACTCGAGGGGATGGAAGACCACGAGTGTCGATGAAGCCCCCTCGCACTAGGCCCAAGTGTCCTTGGCCCCCCCACCCCCCACCCCCACCCCCGCCTGGAGGCACTCGCAGCAGTTATGCTGAGGATCTGCAACAATATGTTACAGAGTCGGACTGCCTGAAACTAAACAAGGCCAAACAGGGCAGATATGGAAGAACAATGCTGAATAAAGCAGCTTTATATATGGTTTAACAGATGGTACAGAGAACAAGGGAACTAGCTGGTAACTGGATTGGCTGGCTATATGGATACTTAGGGCAGCTTGCTATTGGATAAGTATGCTGGAAAAAGGATGTACAAAAGCCTGTGTAACTTCCTGCTCTGTGTGCAGGATTTGAGATTCTATTCTCCCTGTACCTTCTTTGAAGCTTCAAATAAACTTTTCTGCTTCTCCACCCTGTTGTGATTATTGGGTGATGCATACTGGGCAGCGAACCCCTGCTGTTGCTCGCCTCTGGCACTGGGTGCCAGCATCAGCTTTTGGCATCCCTGGGTGGGCCACGAGGCTGCTATTTAGCCTTGCCCGGACCCCTCCTGGAGGTCGAGGATTGCGGCGAGAACCGACGCCCAGCGCGCACCGGTGAGTTCATTGGGGGTCTCGGAGGAGATGCGATTTGATCAACCCCGGAGGGCACAACGGTGCAGCGCCCTCATATAGTGGAGAAGCAGCTGTGGGCGACGGTGAGGAACTGGTCCCTTGGACATAGGGGAGGAGCAGCTGCGGGCGATGGTGAGGAACCGGTCCCTTGGATAAGGTAGGAACCTTTTGAAATCCAGATTGTATGCTCTGTTGGAACCTGGGGACGCCCAGAGTTACCCCGTAGGTATGGGACAGGGACAGAGCTCGGGGGTTAGGGCACAGTGTACGCCCCTAGAATGCATTCTAGCAAACTGGAAGGTATTTGGTGCGAATCTGATGACTAAGAGTCAATTAAAACGATTCTGTATGGTAGACTGGCCTCAATATCAACTAGAGGACCAGGAATGGTGGCCACTGGGAGGGTCAATCAATTATAATACAATCCTCCAATTAGTTTTGTTTTGTCAGTGAATGGGTAAATGGAATGAACATCTGTATGCACAAGCGTTTATGGCTTTAAGAGATAGAACAGAGCTGTAATTCTGCAGAGCTGTAATTTGACTCCTACTGGTTCGGTAGCAGCTAATGTTAGTCCCCAGACCCTCACCCCCACTGTAATGGCAGAGCCGGTGTCCCCTTCGGCCCCCACACCTCCACCTTATAAGGGTAGGATGCCTCGGGTTACAGAGATTGCCCCCTCGGTGGGACTCTATCCTTACCGAGACTGCTGTGGCTCGCCCAGGGGCAGACTGACGTCAGGCTACCACTATGCAAGTTTACACCTATGTGCCATTCAATCCCATACACCTAGCAGCTTGTAAAACACAGGCTGGGAATTCTCCACGAACCCAAGCCGGTTTATTTCAGTCTTTGAGGGGTGCCTCAGTAGTCACAAGCCGGATTGGGACGACTGTAATATCCTCCTGAGAACCCTGTTGTCTGAGGTGGAGCAGGATCAGGTTACAGCTAAGGCAAGGGGAGCGTCAGCTTTCAAGCGAAAGAAAGGAAGCTATATGCCAAGTTCCTACCCCAAGTAATTGTAAGCAGCTCAGGGCATTTCTGGGTATGGCAGACTTTTGCAGGATATGGATCCCAGAGTTTGGACTATGGGCTAAACCCCTGTACGACTGTGTAAAAGGAGCAGATCATGACCCCTTCTATTAGACCCCAGAAGCTGACAGGGCATTTAAAATCTTGAAAAGAAAGTTGATGGAAGCCCCGGCTCTGGGCCTGCCAGATCTCTCTAAGCCGTTTCAGTTGTATGTACATGAACGAAAGGGGGTGGCCCTAGGAGTGCTCACACAGCTGTTAGGAACATGGAGACGTCCCGTGGCTTATTTTTCTAAGCAACTGGATCAGGTTGCAAAGGGTTGGCCGGCATGTTTACGGGAGGTCGCAGCTACTGCCCTAGTGCTTGAGGAAGCTGAGAAGCTAACATTTGGAGGGGTTATGCAAATCTATACTCCCCATATGGTCCAAGCCTTATTGGATGCAAAGGGTGGGCTCTGGCTCACCCAGGCTCGGATTGCTCGGTATCAGGCTAAGCTGTTAAAGAACTCTGAAGTCACCTTACAGCCTTGTCCCTCCCTTAACCCAGCCACCCTCTTGCCAGAAACAGAGGAACAGAAACATGACTGTTTAGAGATCATAGATGCCCAGTACTCCAGCTGTCTGGATTTAAAGGATGTACCCCTCCCAAATGCAGATTATGAGTGGTACACTGATGGTAGCAGTAGTGTAATAGATGGACAAAGGAGGTCGGGTTATGCTGTTGTGACCCTCCATGACACAGTGGAAGCTGAAGGTTTGCCTGCTGGGACCTCTGCCCAGCTGGCCAAACTAATAGCCCTACCCATGCACTTGAACTGTCAAAAGGAAAGCGGATCAACATTTTTACTGATTCAAAGTATGCTTTTGGTGTGCTACATGCTCATGCTGGCCTATGGAAGCAAAGGGGAATGCTGACAGCCCAAGGCTCCCCAGTCAAGTACAGGCCCCAAATCCTCCGGCTCCTAGAAGCCGTACAACTTCCCTCGGAAGTGGCGGTGGTACACTGTAAAGCCCATCAAAGGGAAGATCAAGATGTGGCCAGAGGTACACCCGGGCAGATAGAGAGGCTAAGCATGCTGCCATCCTGCCATCCCCTCAGACTGAGAACGCCCATATGCATGCCCTTATCCCATCAGTAGGGGAGCTTCCAACCCCTCAGTACTCTGGGGAGGAGAGACAGCTAACTGACAAGCTCGGTCTCCAGGAAAAGGAGGGATGGCTCCATTCCCCGGAAGGGAAGGTCCTCTTACCAAAGGGCCTGATCCGGCTGGTGCTACAGAAACTACATCAAACCACT
Source organism: Natator depressus (assembly GCF_965152275.1). Lineage (NCBI taxonomy): Eukaryota > Metazoa > Chordata > Testudines > Cheloniidae > Natator > Natator depressus. Next base: position 41,236,367 of record NC_134243.1, read on the forward strand.
CATGCTGGCAGGGAAGCACTTATCCAACTAATGGGAAAATACTTTATCACTTCCGGACTCCGACCCCTGGCTGCCCAGGTACAAGCGCACTGCTTAGTCTGCCAAAAGAATAACCCCTGACCGGGACATCCTGTGCCATCAGCTGCCCTAAAACCCACTCCGGGCCCCGGACGAGTGTGGCAAATAGACTTTACTGAGTTTCCCCGGACCCAAGGGTTCAAATATCTCCTTGTCATAGTGGATCAGTTCAGCGGATGGCCAGAAGCCTTCCCATGCCGTAATTGCACTGCCAGAACAGTGGCCCTCAAGTTTGTTAAGGAGATCATTCCTTGCTTTGGACTCCCCCGATGGATGGAATCTGACAACGGGACACACTTCACGTCAAAAATCATCCAAAACATCTCAAATGCCTTACAGATCCCCTGGAAACTCCATACACCCTGGAGACCACAAGCCAGTGGGGTAGTGGAGCATACCAAGCAGACCCTTAAACGGCATCTCTCAAAAGTGAGCCAAGAAGCCTCACTGCGATGGCCTGATGCTTTGCCCCTCACCCTACTCCGTATCCACGTTCTCCCAAAGGGTAGATTAGGGCTTAGTCCCTTTAAAATTAAGTTTGAAAGGGCATGGCCTATGAATGGCACCCCAGTTCTGTCAGGGGAATGGGAGTTGGGTAATGGTTTTTTGTCACAGTATATGTGTTCCCTGTCTGCTGTTCTCTTGTCTCTTCACAGGTATACCAAGGATTCCCAGCCTCTCCCCTTTCAGTCTCCCGTCCACTCCTTATAGCCCGGTGACTCCGTGCTTGTTCGTACCTGGAAAGACGAGCCTCTCCAGGAAAAGTGGAAAGGACCCTATACCGTCCTGCTGATCTCCCATACAGCGGCAAAGATCGAGGGACACAAAAACTGGATCCATCACTCTCGTCTGAAGGCAGTACCCGCCCCCTCGTCAGCAGAACAGTGGACTGTCCAACCTGCTGACTCCTCATCTAGTGACGATCTCGGGCTAAAGCTACTGTTTAAAAGACACAAATAGCGGGCACCTTAATGCCAAAATGGGCCCACCCAGGTACTGAAGACCCTGGGTTGGGAAAACTCTGGTAATAATTAATTGGGTAACATTGTTATTCTCTGTATTGGTATTTCCAAACTGTGCATATTGGGAGCATAACTCCTTTGTTTCGCTTGCGCACCATGTTGCTACTTTAACAAACCAGACTGATTGCTGGGTATGTGCTCCATCTCCACTGTCCCCCGAAACAGGAATGCCCCTTGACATGCTGCCTCTGACCCTAGCAGAATTAGCCACCACCAAAGAGCAGGAAAGAACGGACTCGCCGTTCTGGAACAAGACCTCTTTACAGCAAGCCACCTATCAAGACCAGGAGTATTCAGTTGCAGTACTCACTGAGGGAGTATTATGTTTTACCCGAAACCAATCTGATCACTATGGGCGTCCTGTGGGAAAAAGCTCCTGTATTATTACACAGTGGGCTGATGCGTATTGGATAAAGACCAAAAGGGGAGGCCAGCAGTGTGGGTGTAATGGTTCCTCCCCTTTTAGGAAAACTTATGCTGAAAAAAGGATGTATAAAAGCCTGTGTAACTTCCTGCTCTGTGTGCAGGATTTGAGATTCTACTCTCCCTGTACCTTCTTTGAAGCTTCAAATAAACTTTTCTGCTTCTCCACCCCGTTGTGATTATTGGGTGACGTATACCGGGCAGTGAACCCCTGCTGTTGCTCGCCTCTGGCACTGGGTGCCGGCAACATAATCCTGAGCTCCTGCTCTCCCAGTGTTACACCTGGCCCCACCAAAGCTCCTGGCACTGGCAGACATGCCTGAGTGAGGCCTAGAGGAAAGCTCCAGCCAACCCCAACACCCCTGTTGCTGCCACCTCAGCCCTGGTAGCTTTGCCTGGCAGGCACCCTGATGCCAATTAAGGACACAGCCAAGTGCAGAGAAGTCAAGCTGTTCAGTCAGGCTCTGGCTTCTTTGCTTTCCTGGGTGACTGGCAGTGTTGGCAGCCTCACTCAGCAGCCAGAAGTCAATCAGGCTAGGGAATCCTTGGCCCCGCTGCTAAGGAAGGAGAGGCAGCTTGTGGAAAATGGTTTGTTCACTGGCACCCTTTCACTAGAGCCTCATGCTAGGTAGGATTGCCAACCCTCCAGGATTGGCCTGGAGTCTCCCAGAGTCGGCATCAACCTCCCAGTGACGATTGAAAGCAATCCTGGTGATTTTAATAGGCTATTTTAAGAAAATGACATTACATCATGCTGGGGGAAAAAATTTTCCTGGAATAGCTTCAGTCAGAGTTGGCAACCCCAGTGCTAGGCAAAGCTGGAGTGCAGCAGCAGCAAGGAATGTGACAAGGAGGGATGGCAAAGCCCTGGGTAATGAGGCTGGGAGAGCACAGCCTGGGATATGTCACAGCCTGGGATATGGGGAGAGCCGCACAGCCCGGTAGTATAAATCCAGCATGTCGGTCAAGTAGCACTGGTGCCTGGGAATGCCCCAAAGAATAGCCATTGTTGGTGCGGCTCCTAGGGAGAGAGTCCTGGGCTCTGGCCCTTTACTGCATGGGGAGTGTCTGTGCCCATTCAAAGTGAGGGAGCACATGAGCGAGGGCTCCTGGGTTGAAGCCCTGCTGCTAGCAGGAACAAAGCCCGGAAATGGCTAGCAACAGCTCCAGCCCTGCTCCCTGGGGAGATGTCCCAGCAGTCGCTCAGCAGGGAACTAGGCTTTTTGTGCTGTGACTCCTGTAGTGATTAAACCCAGGGGCTGGGCCTGCATCAGGCAGTGCAGCCCAGGGCTGTGAGGTGAGCAAGGGGCTGGCAGGCAGACCTGGCGCTGACTGGTTGGGTGCCCTCAGTACAGTCACTGAGCTTTCTGTTGCCCCGATATTTGCTTGCCTTACAGGGGACACAGGTCATGACAGGGGCCTGGCCTAGGCCTCGGGAGAGCTGGGTTTGAGTCCTGTCTGCCTGCTGACTGATGCTGTGTCTGTTTTAATATCTGTCAAATGGGGCTGATGCTATGGCCCTGCTTCAAGCCCTGTGGGTGGGAAGTGCTGTGGTAATGACACCACCACCACTGATCACAAAATATTCTGAGCACTGCGGAAATCCAAAATTGTCATAGCACGGCTGGTCCTGCCCTGCCCAGGAACCATGGGCCGTCCCCAGCGCAATGGTGATGAATTGGCACAAATCCCAAGGGAAATGTGTGTTACAACTGGGGGAGCTGGTGGGCCTCCAGGCGAGGCTTCCAGGCACCAGAAAGGTGCTGCAGCCTGGGGGTTGTTACAGGGGAGGGGGCTGTCCGGGGTGTGAGAGGCAGGCAGGCTGTACCGAACACAGAACGTTTCCCTTCCCCTCTGTGTGCTGGGGCTTGGCATTTTGCTGCTGCTGACACTGTCTGTTAAACCCCTCTCCAGGGTGGGGGCCAAGCTGGGCCAGGGGAGGAATAACTTACAGCTCTGAGAGATGATCCAGACCCAAGGTGCATTGGCAGAGCTGGGTCTGGGGATCTCCTGACTGGACTTGGAAGTGGGGCTGTGGGTCAGGAATGTGGTACATCAAGGACTGGCCTAGTGGGGAGCTGTGGGTCAGGACTGTGTGGCTCTGGGAGACCTCTGTATGGGGAGCCCAGGACTGGAATTGCAGTGCTTCTGCAGGTTGGGCTGAAGGGGCATCAGCAGCGCTGTGTTGTGTATGTGGCATCTGGGACTGGAATAGCATGAGTGACCAGGACAGCAATTGCAAGTGGGCGGGGGTGGGGAAGGAGGGGGAAGAGACTGTGGGTCAGGATTGAGGGGCTGTGATGGGCGGTGGGGGTGGGGGAGCCTACACAGCCAGTCACTATGCCAACATGTCATGGCCACTTCACAGAAACTTTCTTTATTTCCATTAGCCTTTGATCCTTCACAGCAGAATGACGTAACATGGAGGGAGGGGGACATTTCTCCTGAGAAAGACAGCAGCAGGGAGAATTCCCTTCCTGCAGCAGGAAACCCATCCCCTGACCTTGTTCTGTGTAACTGGCCAATGCTGTTGCTGTGGTAACGGTGCGTGTGGAGGCGATGGGTTGCTTCAGCCAGGCCTGGTGTTATCCGCACATACAAAGGTGCTCAAGGAGCTGGGACTCCGTGCCCATGGCAACTGCACTGAGCAGGCTGCAGAGGAGACACGGGGAGGAGAAATGGGCTGAACGTATTGTTTGTTTCAGTCACCTGTTGAAGATCTAGCAAGGACTCCCTTGGGCATAGGGGTGGGGGTGGTGAGGAACCACTGCTGCCTCTGAGCACTGTAGTTTACCAGAGCAGATACATTCCCTGGGGGGTGGCGGGGATGGACTCGCTGCTCAGCCCCATGCTGCTGGAGTGAGCAAGTTCTACACGCTGGAGGGAGAAAAGGGATCTTAGAGGAGCGGTGCAGACTAACCCTGAGCCAGCTTGCACCATACAAGGCTGTGTCACCAAGAGGTGCTCATGGTTCACCACCTTCCCTCTCCCTGCTCAGGGGGCTGAAACAGAGGAAAGGATAAACCAGTTCTGGTGGTGCCAGAACGTTACACCAAGTCTATTTCCTCTGTCACTGACATTTAATTTAAAAACTCCCAGCAGTTGGCACGTGCCTGCTCCTGCAGTGCACTTTCTCCCTTGGCCAGCAGATGGTATGGCAGCTCCACAGCTAAATCCCACAGAAGGAGCTGGTTGCTGGAAATCCTAGGATGAGGCTCTGGCATCTGAACTAATGGTTTTAGAAGCGTTTTGAGAAATGAGCTGTATTACATATGCATGCCAGTAGCTGCGCCGTGCCCTGGCACAGCTTGGCCTTACCATTGCTAAGGAGATGGATCAAAGGAGCCTGCAGTAAGGATTGGACTAAATTGTTGCTCAGAGTCCCAGGCCCATTTGTGCAAACTTACAGCAAGTTTCTGGCTTCAATGCTGTTGTAGCCATTAGTCCGATATAGGGTTTCCAGGGGTCCAGTTTTCCACTGGAATGTCTGGTCGAAAAGGGATCCTAGTGGCTCTGGTCAGCACTGCTGACTGGACCATTAAAAGTCCTGTCGGCGGTGCAGTGGGGCTAACGCAAGCTCCCAGAAACGGCCCGCATTTCCCTGTGGCTCCTAGGTTGAGGCATGGCAAAGGGGGCTCTGCACGCTGCCCCTGTCTCGAGCGCTGGCTCCGCAGCTTTCATTGTCCAGGAACCGTGGCCAATGGGAGCTGTGGGGGCGGTGCCTGTGGGCGGGGGCAGCGTGCTAAGCCCCCTTTGCCATGCCTCCACCTAGGAGACGGGCATGCCACCACTTCCGGGAGCTGCCTGAGGTAACTGCTGCCTAGAATCTGTGCTCCTACCCCCACCTCAACCTCCTGCCCCAGCCCAGAGCCCTAGGGTTGCCAACTTTCTAATTGCACAAAACTGAACACCCCTTCTCCGCCCTTTCTCCATGGCTCTGCCTCCAATCGCTCCATCCCCCCTCCCTCCATCACTTGCTCTCCCCCATCCTCAATCACTTTCACTGGGCTGAGGCGGGGGGTTTGGTTGTATGGGGGAGTGAGGACTCCGGCTGGGGGTGTGGACTCTGGGCTGGGGCAGGAGGTTGGGGTGCAGGAAGGATATGGGCTGGGGGGGTGCAGGCCCTGGATGGGGCCAGAAATGAGGGGTTCAGGGTATGTGAGAGGGCTCTGGGTTGCGGCAGGGTGTTGGGGTGGGTGAGACTGTGACTGTGGCTGGGGGGTGCAGGCTCTGGGGTGGGGCTGGGGATGAGGAGTTTGGGGTGCAGGAGGGCGCTGAGGCAGGGGGTTGGTGTGTTGGGGGGATGCTCCCAGCCAATGAGAGCTATAGAGCCAGCCCTTGGGGCGGGGGCAGCGCGCGGAGCCTCCCTGACTGCCCATGCGTCTAGGGGCTGCAGGGACCTGACGGCTGCTTCTGGGAGCTGTGAGGAGCTAGGGCAAGCAGGGAGCCTGCCTTAACCCTGGGTCCCCACTGCGCCGCTGACCGGACTTTTAACGGCCCGGTTGGCAGTGCCAACCGGAGCCACCAGGGTCCCTTTTTGGCCGGGCATTCCAGTCGAAAACCAGATGCCTGGCAACTCTACGAAGCCCCTCCTGCACCCCAAGCCCCTCATCCCTGGCCCGAGAACAGTGCTCGTGCCCCCAGCTGGAGCCCTCACCCCACACACACACACCCCTGCCCCCTCCCACACTCCAAACCCCTCATTTCTGGTCTCACCCCAGAGCCCACACCCCCAGCCGGAGCCCTCACCCCCCCACACACACCCCAGCCCTTTGCCCCAGGCCAGTGAAAATGAGAGCATAAGCGAGGGGCAGGGAGCAAGCGAAGGAGTGAGGGGGATGGCATGAGCGGGGGGTGGGGGCAGGGCCTCAGAGAAGATGTGGGGCAGGGTGTTCGGTGTTCTTGCAATAAGAAAATTGGCAACCCTAATCCATAGCTGCGTGAAGTAATAGCTTTTATGGGTCCAGCTTCTGCTGGTGAAGGAGACAAGTATGTGAGCTCTTCTTCAGGTCTGAAGGGGTGCTCAGAACGTCACAGCTGAAAACAAACTGGAATAGATTGTTTAGCATATGGAATTAACATGTAAGAAATCATTCAAGGTAGACACAGATAGTTAACAACTTTAGGGCAAAGGTGGGTTAGTGGGTTATAGGTTTGTGTAATGAGCCATAAACCCAATGGCTTTAAGGCCATGAGTGTAACAGGGACTATACATTAAATTGCGAGCACTGGAGCAGCTATTGATCTTGCTGAAGGGCGCAGGTCATGCACCATCTTGTTCTGAGTTTCAAACCTGACTGTGAACAAGGAAGCTCGCCCATCTTTACTGAAAATAAAACTATGGGGGAGATGGGGAGAGAACACTTCTATATCTAGGTTTCTAAGATTAACAGCAAAAATTGTAATCCAAAATACACAGGCAACAGACACACCAGCCCACAGCTCAGTCTGTGACACCTGAATTTGTGCTCTTTGCTTTCCTGGTGCACATTAAGTATCATGCCTGCTATTGGCAACTTTTCCTACATTTCCTTAGATCATGATGATAATCAACGGACAGCCTAATGCTGCCACCTCTGCATCTTGCTTCCGCCTGCAAGAACGTCCGCTCAGGGGCACTGAATATTCCCCAAGACGCATGGTAAAAAAATTGTGACAGTCAATCCAAACACTGTGGATTGGCAGGGACCAGCCCAGATATACTGCAATGACATTCACATTCAAATGCTGCTGCTGAAGCCAACACCCCTGTGCTCTGGGAGTCAGCCCTGGGTGTATGGGCTAGAGCCAGGCTCTCCTGGGCTGCTGTCACAATGTGGGGACTTTGCTATGTGACCAGGGCAGGATTAGGATCATGATGCTGTGAGAGCAGATTTAACAGATGTGGCAGAGCTTAGTTAACAATTTCAAGCTGTGCACAAGGACTTGCTGGGCAAACATGGCACTTCTCTGGGACCCTCTCCTTTGGGACACAGCCAGTGTTCCCACTAATTTTTCCCCAATGAATTTTGAATGTAACAAAATTAATGTGGCAGGGGTGGGGCCGAGGGCTTCGGAGTGTGGGAGGGGGCTCAGGGCCGGGGCAGACGGTTGGGATGTGGGAGGGAGTGAGGACTCCGGCTGGGGGTGCGGGCTCTGGGGTGGGGCCGGGGATGAGGGGTTTGGGGTGAAGGCAGCCCCAGGGTTACAGTGGGGAGAGAGGACTCCCCCCCACCAAGCTCTCTCTCCCCTTAGCAACACTTCGGATAGGGGGATAGGTGCCTCTCCCCCAGCTGTGGCAGGGCCAGGGCAGGGCTGAAGCCAGCAGGGAAAGGCATCTCTCCCCGCTGCAGCCTTGAGCGCCTGCACGGCGCTTAATAGGCTACTGTACAGCCGTACAGCTTAGAGGGAACTTAGGACACAGCCCTCTCCAACTTTCAGCCAGTGGCAGACACTGGTGAGCAGCATATTGAGAACAAGACTTGCTGCCTACGGCAGGAGTGGCAGGAATCCCAGAGGGCTGTGCTCTAACCAGCTGCCAAGGGAAATGATTGATTTGCTTTGAATTGCGCCTCCTGCTCCCTTTCAGGCAAGTGGTGCCCCAGATGGCTAGGGTGGAGGCAGCTGCCTGGGCTCTGGGCCAGATTTTTAAAGCTAGCATGATGTCTAAAGATGCCGATAGGCACCTGGGTGCTTTTGAAAATCCCTAGCTGCATTCCTAAAGACCCTTAGAAAGCTGGTCCATCCTGTCCCTCATGGTTTTTTGTACAATTGTGCAATGCCCTCAAGGCCTGGGCTCTGCCACTTGAGCAATTGCTTGGGTGGCATTATAGACCCAGGAGCAGGGTCCTATTTTCTCTGTTTTTTAAATGAGTAATGCACATGCAGGCCTGAATCCCCCTCCTTGTTGCTCCTGGATGCACCGCCCTGCACTGCCTCTGGAGAGAGGTGGGGCATAATGCTGCAGGAGCAAGGTGAGTTCTTGCCCCACATTCGGTGGGAGAAGGTTTGGGCAGCAGGCTCCAGCAGTAGGACTTCAGGAACCTGGTCGTGCAGCCCTGGGCTCTGACCACGGGGCAGTGGGTACTGACACCCCCACCCCCAGACTCCAGCTGCGGGGCTTCAGCCTCCTGCCCCTGGTTCCAGCTGCGTGGCAGCAGGTGCTGGCTCCTGACTCAGTCCTGAGCTCCAGCTGCACAGTGGCAGGCGCTGACCACAGACGCCAACCCCCCAGCCCCGGCCGCAGGGCAGTGGGCTCCAAGCACTGAGCTTTGGGCACCAACCCCTGGCTCTGGCTGCAGGGCAGCAGATGCTGACCCCTGGCTCCAGCCTCATGGCCCTAGCCCTTGGTGCCAATCCCCTGCCCCAGCTGCACAGCAGCAGGTGCTGCCACACAGCTGTGGGTGCTTACTCTAGCCACACAGCCCCAGGCTCTGGCATCCAGCTCCGGGTTCTGGCCACAGGCACTGAGCCCTGACCCTGGCCGCATGGCAGCAGACACCAGGGCCTGGCTCTGGCCACTCAACAGTGGGGCTCATGACCCACCCCCCATTGCCTCTGTATCCATCTTGGCCCCCGCTGTCTCCCATGGCCCTATATCCATCCCCATATCCATCCCATTGCCCTGGGTCCCTGCTGCTTCCTCTGGCCCCACATCCATCTCACTGTCACGTCTGGCCCCTGCTGCCTCCCCCTTTGGCCCTCCCATTCAGGGCTTAATGGGTTCTGGGGCTTGCTGAGAAGTGTGATATTAAGAAACATGCAAGTATCACTTTTCACAGCAGACTGACTAGCTATCTGTGAAAAATGGTAGGTGTAGGTTTGTTAATAGCACTTTTCGTAGCCTCCCAGATAGCTACTAAGTGTGCTGTGCTAGTAACAAAGATCACTTTTCACTGCAAGCCCCAGGACCCACTAGGCCCTGGATTGGCAGGGGGAGGGGGACGAAGAGGGAGGCAGCATTATTTTTGTTATTGAGTCTGCCAAAAAAAACCCCTACAAATATACATTACAGTGACCTGGATGTGACTCTGTGCACATTTAACTGGTTTCCCTAAAGTTAATTAAGTATTTTAGGAAAAAAGTGTCAGTGCGGCCGCGGGTGAGAGTTGGTGGCCACACTCTAAGGCTGCCAAAAATGTTGTTGCAAGAACCCCTGCTCTAGGAGCTGGACTGCAAGAGGCAGCACGTTCCACACAGCCGGGTGTGTCAGGCTGGGTTGTAGCACAGGACAGTCTGCAGAGCATGCGCTGGTGGATCATGCAAGGTGTCAAGTCTGAGAGTGTGCCAGATTGAGCTTTGTTCCTTCCCAACCCCCCTTAGTTTCTAGTACTTGTTCCCCGACAACTTGTTTTGTATCATGTCAATCAGGCATCTCCCTTCAAGGGCACAGTCACATTCTAGATCTCCACTCATCTCCTCCAGCTGCCCCTCACTTCTCCTGCAGCGTTCTCTTCCCCATCTGCATTCCTTATTTCAGTGCTTTCGCGGCTGGAAAAACCTCCCATGTCCTCTCTATCGAACACCCTCTCTCCTCTTCAAAACCCACTTCTGCCAAGAATCTTCACCAGCTGCCTCCATATCCGCTGTTCCTGCAGTCTTGGTGGCTGAGTTTCAGAGGTGCCAACCACGTGCAGCTTTCCTTGACTTCAGTGGCATTTTGGGGTGCTCCTCACATATGAAAATCAGGCCCTTAAGTGTATAAGCACATTGGTGTATGTGCTCTGTAAAGCACTGCATCCATTTATAGTGGGGGTATAGATATTTACTCAGTCATGCCCATGACCTGGAGAAAAAGTTTACTCCATGCGCCATGCAGGACAGTTTGCTTTTGCACAGATAAAGTCTGAGGCCTTGTCTAAGTGGGCGGGGTGCACTGGCTTAACGTAAATTTGATTGTATACCCATTTAGTCTGTTAAACCAAAGCATCCTGTTTGAACGCTCTCATTTCAGTTTAAGGGGGCTTTTTGAGGTTTATCTTAAACCTGTACCTAACTGATTTAAGCTAACCCAAAACAGCCACTAAGCTGAAAAGCGTGTCCATACAGGAGTTTGCACAGTTTAACTAACCTGGTTTAAATTAACACTCTAGATTAAACCAATGCAATGCTACTGCCTAACAGTGCAGTGACAGGGGGATGTAGTGTTGAATGCATCAGCAGTCTGTTCAGTACCTAGCACAATGGGTGCTGGTCATGACTAGAGCTCCTAGATGCTTTAGTAATGCAAATAATTCATTTGATGGATGATCACATGCTATAAGTTTTTCCAGTAAAGAAGTTACATTTAACTGTGAGGTATATGTGGGATGGGCTGCCCTCTGACATTTATGCTTTGTCATTGCCACTCTGTGGGAGTTAGTAGCCAACCAACCTGAGAAATTCTTCTTGTGAGAGACTTAAGATCACCTCTGCGCTCTAAAGGTCACTTCTCCTCCCTCCACCATATAAAATTTGTATCAAGTTTTGTTTAAGTTGCAAAGCCAATACCATCAAATTACCTGAAGTGACCAATTTAACAGTGGTCTCTTTCCATTTTTAAACCTAGGCAAGGTGTTTGTTTAGCCTTTTCAACTTTTTCTCTGTCTGGGTTAGGTTCAGATTATGCAACATTCACGGGCTGCTTGATAAATGCACCATTGTACAAAAATGAGGTAAATTTCTTTGTAAACTCCCTGTCTCCTATAAACCCACAAAATCCCAGCTCAGCTGCAGTACTGAAGGCAGCTACCTAGAAACACATTGGAGACCAATTCCCATCTAATTCCTCAACACATTGCCAAAGCTTAAGTGGAAACAATCAGAATCAGACTGACTGTTGCCTTGGGTCGGAGGCTAGCTGCCATGGGCTGTGTAGATGTACTCTAAGAGAACCAGGCTTAAAGTGAGTGTGAAAATGGGAAGCACTTGGAGAGATCATCCCAATAATGTAACACATGGGATGTTGCTCATCATGGGCTGCCCACCCTTTGGTCTTGTAGACTGCTTTCAGGGCAGGGAGCCAGGAGACCTGGGCTCTAGTCCAGACTCTGCCAGGGAAGTAGCTAGGTGACTGGCTTGACAAGTAACTTACCTCTATTTCTGATCAGTAAAATAAAGATAATACTTACCCCACATTGTAAAGCACTTAGAAAGCTACAGCTACAAATGCCTAAGTGCAAAGCATTAGAATTCTGTTCTTCTATGGATTTAGGGGTTTATTGTATTAAAGACACTTTCTATAGCATACTTCATTGCTTTGAAATACTCTCATTGTGGGGCAAGTTTGTTGGAAGAGGAGACTTATGCTGGTGAGTTTCTGAAATGTAGGGGAGTTAGGTGCAAAGACACTGTGCATGTTGGAAAAAACACACTCCGCTGCCAGTGACATGCTGGTTCTGCCTTGGAGCCCCTCAACTCTGCACTGCTCCACCCAGAAGGAAAAACAGGTATGAGTAAAATTCAATCCTGGGTCACCGAAAGGGTTACAAAATAGCAGGTATGGTGTGATAAATGAAGGAGGGGTAGCTCCCTTTTATGGACATCCAGCAAACCAGTAGCTACAAAAATTACCTCTTAGTAGCTGTTCTCTAATTGCTCTACCTGTAAAGGGTTAAAAAGTCTCACTGCTATGCATAGGTAAAAGGAAGTGAGTGGGCACCTGGCCAAAAGAGCCAGTGGGAAGGCTAGAACTTTTTAAAATTGAAACAAGACTCCCCTTTTGTCTGTCTGTCTGTTGTTCTCCCGGGGAGAGGTGCACAGAGCAGCACCTATGCTGTAAAAGCTTGGGCGAGGTATGAAAAATCATCAGTATCATACCTAGAAACTACTCATTTAAAACCCCAGATATGTAAGTAGACCAGGAATGTCTAGGAAGATGCAATTAGGTTTATTCCTTTTATTTCACTATGGCTTGTGGATTCCTCTGTGCTAACCCCAGGTGCTTTTGTTTTGCTTGTAACCTTTAAGCTGGACCTCAAGAAAGCTATTCTTGGTGCTTAATCCTTGTAATTGTTCTTTTAAAATCTAGCAATAGTCTGAGTTCCCAGATGTATTTTCTTTCTTTTTTTAATTAATAAAATTTACCTTTTTTTAGAACTTAATTGGATTTTTTGTGTCTTAAGAGGTTTGGGCACGTTATTTAATTAGCTGGTGGCAACAGCTGATTTCCTCCCCCCCCCTTTCTCAGCTCTTCCCCGGAGTGGGGTGAAAAGGGGTTGAGGGTACCCCCCAGGAAGGCATTGCCAAGTGTGCCTTCCTGGGCTTTCAAAGGGGTTCTGCACTTGGGTGGTGGCAGCATCTATCAATCCAAGGTCAGAGAGAAGCTGTAAGCTGGGGAGTTTAATACAAGCCTGGAGTGGCCACTATTAATTTTTAGAATCCTTGCAGGCCCCCACCTTCTGCACTCGAAGTGCCAGAGTGGGGAATTAGCCTTGACATATGGGAATGAACAAAGGGAACAAACTCTCCAAGCAGACCAGAATTTGATTGGATTTAAAAAAGTGTATTGGATATCCAATACTAAATAATAAACATGAAGGTATTAAAAAAGCCATAGAGTATACAGCAAATACTACAGAAAAGCAAAAAAAACCAACCAATCAAAATTGTACAGAAAGGTAGAATTCTACAGCAGTCCTCAAAATTCTCCTACATCAGAATCATAAAACCATATACAGGGTTGGTTTGTTTTTTCCCAAATCCTTCTGAAGGAAGCTGCCATTTAACAGCCTAACGATGACACTACAAGATATACAATGTTCCAAATTCAAAATCACAGGATATGTAAGAAAACGTAGCATTAAAATGTGAAAAAGTGCAATACAGATTGTACACTGATTTGAATGTTTTTTTAGTTTAACCTTAAAAACCAACAACTTTGAACAGTTGTTTTATCAGTAAAAATACTAGCCCCCACCCCAAATTCAATGGCAATATTAACATTCCCTGTGTTTTACATAAGTAATATTCACAAAGACCCACCAGCTAAGAATATTGAGTACAAATGATGGTACACTTTGGGTATAGAGGAAAACATACACAACCCTTACAAGCAACATGTGCATCCAAGTGTGTGTGTTTTGTTCATTAAATACAAGATCTGTAGCTTATTTTGTCCTGAATTGTATTGACAAAGGCCTGAACATCTATTTTCAGGTGGCCCGGGGTGCTCAAACGTTGCACTTTTCACCAACTTTCCCCCCCGTCCCAATAATAAATAATACCAGCAAACCCGCTGGAAATGGCAACACACAAGGAGTCCAGGAAAAGAAAGGAAGTCAAATCCCAAATAAGTCCCAGCTACTTTCCAGGATGATTCATTGCTTCCCTTCCCAGTGTCAGGAACCAAACCATTGGCCTAGAGGGTCAGCTTTTAATCCAATGGATAGAAGAAAAAGAAAATGCAGTCTTATTGCTTTCTTTATTACATAAACCCTAATGTTTCCTGCTCTGAGAGGTGCAAGTGTCTCCCAGAGAGCCAGTCTGTGCCCACTGGAAGTGCTATTTGCCTCACCTCTCCTATCATTAACCTGTGTTGGCAGAATAGATTTTCTATATAAAGCCATCAATAAGTTCTTGTTTTCCTTTCTTCAAAAAAGGGTGTATATGAGTTCCATGGGAAGCTAAGATTTCATCAAACACTACTCCTCAGGCCAGTCACCATTGCCGCATGTGGCATGGCCAAGCATGCTGGTCTACCACATGGCAGCAAGTGTGCAAGTTGGAAAAAGAAGATGCTTCCCTTGCCCCCCACCCCTTCTCCTCATGCAGGAATTCCCTTTTAACTTCCCTCCCCCGCGCAGAGAGATGTGTGAACAGCACCTGAGTCATTAACACTGATTTTTCAACGGGTTTTAAACATGTAGAAAAATACATTTTGCCTTGACTGCAGTTGAACATTTAAGATTCTTTTCAAAGCACTGTTTAAATGGCCGGGGACAGCAAAACTACACTAGGGTTGATCTAGCTGAAAGAGCCGGGGGTGGGTGGGTGGAGGTTAATCTAGTTAAAAGATCCTATGGGTGGGGTTTGATTGTTTCCAAAGGCCTGCTATCCTATTGGATTATAAGAGCTCCACCTTTCTCTGCTTCAGGATATGCCAGCACTTAAACCCCAGATTTAAGTACCATAGCAGCGGAGAAGCGTTGTGCAAACTGTGCACTGCTGACTGCTGTATGTTCTAAGAGCTGAAATAATGCTCAATTTGCGCTTAAACATTTTAAGATCTGTAGGATCTTTAAAATTATAGCTAACAATAAATCCAAGCACTGTTGCCAAAATAAACTGTGATGTCATCTGTACATACGAATCCTACTGTATAAGAGGAACTTTTAAAAAATGGTTCTAAATGACACTCCCACTGCAATTTAATAAGCAGAGATACAATTAAGTTACAAGAAAGGACATAACAGAAGATGCTTTCATTTTCTTCAGTCTTTTAGTGAACATATGAAGACTGGAAAACAACAATAAGGAAACCTCCCATTAGCCCCTGGCTCCCCTCCCCCTTCCCCATTTACTTTTCCCCCATCAAAGTATTGAAACTGCACAAAAAGCAACAAACAAGTCTTTCAATGTTACATTTCAATTCAAACAGATTTGTAATCTCACAGTGATGAGAGGAGAAAGTCAGGCTTTTAATAATTATAATATAAAAATAATAAAAGAGCTTACAAATAGCAATGCAGCATCCCAAATGGCCATGGATTAACTGCTGGAAGGGGATGTGCAGAATATGCAGAATAAAAACAAAAACAAAAACAAAACAGAATACCCCACACTGGCAATGAATTTCCATACACAATAGAACAAGCAGTCAAACGTCAGCCTAGGCTGTGGAAAACAACAACGCTTTTCTTTTTTTTTCAGATTACACAATTTTTTTCCTTTTTATAAAAAAAGATAAAATAAAATAAAAACACACAAATAAAATTGTACATAAATGCGAATGTCCAACACTGAAAAGGCAGGGCAATCACACCACTGAGACAAAACCTGACCAGAAAAAGAATGTGAAGTCCATTTGATTTTTTTTTTTCTTCTTGCCTGGACACTAGATTTCACCTGATGTGTCCCATCCTGCATGGTTTCAGCAGTCAAACAAGACTTCAACTTGGCAATGACTTTGTTTCAGGACGAGGAGGAGAAAAGTCATCCTTTTTAACCAGCATTAGCATTAATGCACCAGTTGGTTTGTTTGCTTTCTACGTCTGCTCTCGTGTGCTGTCCCTCTCTTTCTCTGTACAATTCCTTGTGTTCCAAGGCTGAGTTCCAAGACTTGTAAAACTGGATTTGGAGTCATGTCCTGGTGAAGGTGTTCATGCTGTAGTGATGGCATTAAGGTCCTTCATTAGTCCTTCCAGGTGGGCCATCTCTTTGGTCAGCTCATCCGGTTCATAGTTCTGCAGGAGATTTAAGAGGGTTACTGGACTAGATGAGCTGTGCTCTTTAAGGAAGAGTGGGAGGAAGCATGATCAATGACTCTGGTACACAATAGGACTATAAATCATGTATAGGCAAAGCCAAGTTTTGATGGTTATGTGACTGCACAAATTGAAACCACCAACCATTTTTCAAATTCTGAAATTTTGCAAAAGTGATGAAAGGAGTAAGAAACTGATGGGCAAAGGGTGCACCAGAATTGGGCATGCAAACAAAACCACAACAA
Organism: Natator depressus; assembly: GCF_965152275.1. Lineage (NCBI taxonomy): Eukaryota > Metazoa > Chordata > Testudines > Cheloniidae > Natator > Natator depressus. The sequence continues at coordinate 41,252,516 of NC_134243.1, forward strand.
AACATACAGAAATCAAACCAAAAAGGGTGAATTATTGACAAATACAGTGTGATAGAGAAAACACACAGAGAAAGTGGAAAAAGAGAAGAAAAACAGAAATTTCAAATTAAACATTTTCTGCACCCACAACACTAAGTACATCAAAGATAATGATTTGAAGCAGTGCTATGGTAGCGTCAGTTACAAAGGATTTTTAGCTGTCATTTTGAAAGCTGGCTGCCTAGTTAGACTGCTTACTTACCAAAAAAAAAAAAAAAAAAAAAAAAAAGATGCTGAGCGGTTTGTAGCTCCCACAGCCTTCAATGGGAGCAAGGGTTGCTCAACACCTTTGAAAATCAAGCCACTCATTCAGGAGCCTAAATAAGGATTTGGGGTCACAGGTTTAAGTGTTTTGACTTTAATCCTCAACTATCCCCTTTTGTCACCCCCACTCTTCATCCTTGGGATGTAACACGGTTGTGCTGCATGGGATTTCTAGTAACAGTTAAATCCAGGCACAGCCTTCTTTCACAACAACTGTAGGGAAATCAAATGCCAACTTGGGCAAGGTCATAGCATGTGAAGCAGCAGTGACTTTCCAGGAAATCAACAATGCCTGCTGGGGCTTCCCTCTCTAGTCAGTAATTCTTTGGCACATACAGTCCAGTGCAGAAGTCTAACATAGCTCCTCTTTACCCTGCTCCTCTTTTCATCAAGACAGGTTAGGGAAAAGCCAGAGGCTTGGACAGCTCCTCGTCCTCAGCTAACTGTGCTGGAAGGGAACAACGTTATCGCATGTTCATGTAACTGAGAGGTTTGTTAACTTGAGGTTCTGCTGAATTTGGTAAAATTGTCAATCCCTGCTCAGGAAGGCTCCTGGAGTGGAACAAAGGGAGTAGTGCACATTGAGGCAGAAGTATACTGACAGAGCATTACCATAAGCTTGGCTCTAACTATTAGGCCTTAAACTTAAGTACTAAGTCCTTAACTTCACCACAAAATATAAAAGGAGTTTGCCCTGGGTGAGACTTTCAAAGGCATAAAAAACAGTTCAGAGCCCAACCCCCACTGACTGTCAATGGGAGTTCTAGTCTAGTCTATATAAGTTCTTACACCTGAGTGCCTGACCTGGGTGCCTAACTGTCCTTTATGCCTTTGAAATCGTCTCCCTTATGGTTAGCATTACTATAATGCTCTCTGCAGGCATCCAGGGAGGTTTGTCATGCTGTGGTAAGTGCTGCCAAGAAAGCTGTAAATACACTTACACTTTCTGAGTCCTCAAGCATCCTGGTGGTCTCCTGCACATCAGGGGCGCTGGGCACTACCACTGGCATAGGCGGTCGAGTTCTCCCTAAAGTCCCGATCGACGCAGTCTTCACCGAGTGAACTGGATGGTTAGAAGCTTAAAGCAAAAATGTTACATACCCTTAGCAGTGTTCCCTCTAATTTTTCCCACCCATGTGTGGAATGAATTTTGTTATGTGCACCAATATGGAGGTGATGTGTGACACATCACCTTCATATTGGTGCACATAACAAAATGCATGTGGTGGGGGTGGGGCCAAGAGGTTCGGAGTGTGGGAGGGGGCTCAGGGCTGCTGCAGAGGGCTAGGGTACAGGGGTGTGGGCTCTGGGGTTGGGCCAAGGATGAGGGGCTCAGGGCTGGGGCAGAGGGTTCAGTGTGTGAGGGCTCCGGCTGGGGGTGTGGGCTCTGGGGTTGGCCCAGGGATGAGGGGCTCAGGGCTGGGGCAGTGTGTTGAGTGCAGGGGGTGAGGGCTCTGGCTGGGGGTGCGGGCTCCGGGGTAGGGCTGGGGGTGAGGGGTTTGGGGTGCAGGAGGGTGCTCTGGGGCTACAGCGGGGAGAGAAGACTCCCCTCAGCGCTCTCTCCCCACAGCAGCATCTGGGCTGGGGTGGAGAGGTGCCTCTATCTGCCTCAGGAACTCTGGGGCTGGGGCTGCAGGATAGGTGCCCCTCCCCCAATCACAGCAAGTCCAGGCCGGGGGAGGGTTGCCCTGGCCACGCCTGGGTCCAGGCCGCTCTGGGGCCAGCCCGGGCTGCGCCGCCCCAGCCAATCCGGCCACGCCGCCCCAGCTGTGGAAGGTCCGGGCTGCAGGCTGAGTTGGGGCCAGGGGAGGGACACCCCTCCGATGGCAGGTTGGGGGCCGGGCTAGGTGGGGATTCTCCGAGCGCCTGTGTGGCGCTAAATAGGCTACTGCGCGGCCGTGCAATTTACAGGGAATTTAGACTCTCAGCCATAATTTCCCTGTCCAGACGGAGAAGGTGCTTATGGGAATGTCAGAAGCATTGCCACAGTGCAGAGAATGCTCTTGAATTGGCCAGATCAAAAGGGTTCTATCAGAATAAAACTTCTTTTCCAGTGCGTTAGAACTAATGCTTCAAATTAACGAACGCTGGAGTTGAACATCCCTTTGGATTATCCAAATACTTGAAGATGAAGTTTATTGCTGTCCTTGAAAACTAAATGTATGAAATTCAGCCCAGTCTGAACTCTTACTGCCTCTCTAACATCTCTCCTTGGCTGTCAGGTGTAATCTTTCCCAAATGACTCCTCCTGGCACATGATGTGCTTGCTTTTAGACAATGGTGGGCCCCAAACCAAAATGGAGTCACATGTGCTAACTTTTCCTTAACACAAAAGCAACTCCTCATTTTCCTCTCCCTCCCTCATCTATCTCCGCTGACAAGTCCACTATTTGTCACTCTATCCTCCTCCACGTGCAGGATATGCACTGTGATTCTCAGACCTATACCATGTCATTTATCCTTCCACCCCACCCTGCTCACCTTGCTGCGTCAATAATGGTGTGCTTGGCAATGCAGGGTCATATGTGGAACCTGTGGGTGGAACTGCTGGCACTGCAAAGCTCTTCAGAGGGTGAGAGGGACGGACGTGGGCAGTAGGGAGACTTTGACCTGAATCCTCCTCCTGCGCGTTGGCCAGATAAGATGCTGTGGCACTTTCTGGATCTTGATGGTCAGCACAACATGTCTGAGATGAGGAAGCCGGCATGGTGTCTGTGCTTGGTGTATTTCGAACAGATTCTACAACGGGAAAGTAAAAATGGGTCTTATTTTCTTCCATGGAAGTTTTCCCTCTTTTCAGCTAGGCTATTAAATATTTCCTTTTGCAGTGTCCCAATAGCCACATGGGACCAAAGCAGGAGTCTCTACCAAGCGCTTTTCCTGAAGATCCTGGTTAAAGCTAGGGAACTGATTCACGCATCAACAATCCCCTGAGCACTTAACATCCAATACTATGTAACTGCCCTGTTTTAAGAAGTAAGTCCATAAAAATTTCACAAGACAAAACAAAAAACAAAAAAAACCCCAAACCAAAAAAACCAGCCATCCCATGACAATGCAAGCTTCAGCACAAAAGGAGGCCACAGCTGACCAGATGTTTTGCTGTCCTACAAGGTTTCTGCAGCTTATTTTCAGGCAAATAAGAAACACAAGGGGAAAAACAAAATCACCGCTAATTCATATATAGATTTGGTCTATGATACTGGTCTAACAACAGTGTGTCTCAAACCTTAATATCTAAAAATGCGTATCCCATTCACATTTCCACATTGCATAACCATAAATGACTTCTTCTCCACACTCATCCTAATGTTACCTATGTGCACTTCAATTCTTCCCTGTCTTTTTTTCTAGGTTACTGTGCCTAAATAGGATGTAGCAATCAAGATATAATATGCCAAGTGGTGGTCAGTCGACTATTAAAGAAGAGTTCATTTTAGTATACAGCTCCAAAGGGAAAGCATTATCAGCCCAATACCTAAGCAATCAATATGGTGCATCATAAAGTCAGCATGAAATTCTGCATCATCATCAGCTTTTGTTTAAGAAATAAACAGCATGTGATGCACATCTTAATTCTAATTTGAGACTAGAATATTCCACAACTTTATAACTACTAGAAATATCTACCTGTTTATGTATCACCAATCATTGCGATACATAGATGAAACCAAAATCTTCTGCAGGATCATGAAGGCAGGGCAATGAAAGGGAATCTGGTATTTTTATGGCATCTCTATCTGACCTACTCTGTGCACAAGAAAATATCTTGGCTGCAAGAGCTGCTACTCCCATAATCATCTGAATAGTACAAAAAAGAAACAAGCAATACCTTCTACTACAACACAATCCTTCATCTGCATATTAGCAACTTCATGAGGTATTTGAAGCTTTGCCTATAAACTGAGACATTCCAAGTCTCAGAAAACAACAGTACAAGCATCATTGTTGCCATGATACCTTAATAGGATTCAGAACCTAACAACAGACTAAAGCAGAAGTGGGCAAACTACAGCTCGTGGGCTACATCCAGCCTGCGGGACCGTCCTGCACAGCCCCTGAGCTCCCCGCCAGGGAGGTTAGCCCCGGCCCCTCCCCCGCTGTCCCTTCTTCCCCTCAGCCACGGGGGCAGTGCAGCTTGCGCCCGCCTACCTGCCAGGTTTTCCAGTAAGCCTGTCTTGCTGCTCTGAGTGGCATGGTAAGGGGGCGGGGGGGGGGGTGGGGGGTTGGATAAGGGGCAGGAGGTCCCAGGGTGGAGAATAGGCAGGGGGTGGTTGGATGGGGCAGAGGCTCGGGGGGCGGGGGGGCTGTCAGGAGACAGGGAGGAGGGGGGGTTGGATAGGGGGTGGGGGGGGTTAGATGGGTGGGGGGGCTGTCACAGGGCAGGGATGTGGATAGGGGTCGGAGAAGTCAGGGGACGCGGGGGTTGGATAGGGGGTGGGGTCCCGGGGGGGGGCACGGTTAGGGGCAGGGGGTCCCGGGAGGGGGCGGTCAGGAGACAAGGAGCAGGGGGGGTTGGATGGGTTGGGGGATCTGAGGGGGGCAGATAGGGGGCGGAGGCCAGGCTGTTTGTGGAGACACAGCCTTCCCTACCCAGCCTTCCATACAGTTTTTCAACCCCAATATGGCCCTTGGGCCAAAATGCTTGCCCACCCCTGGACTGGAGGCATTGCATTCATTGTATCCTAAGAAGTTTAACTATTTGTGATTCCTACAGCATACACAGCAATGTTGCCTAGATATTTCTCATAACACTGGCTGCTTTAATAGGAATACTGCAAGACTTGTACTTACACACCACTGTGCCTGAAGCTTAAAAACATTATGTAGGAAAGATCAAGATTTTTCTTGTTGTTTTAACACAACCAATCAGAGAAGTTATTAATGTTCTAAGTGTGCACAAATTAAATGTAAACAGGGTTTAGATTCTATAGGTGCTAAAAAAGGACACTATCCGATATCTCAGGCTCAACATTTGACCCAAGCAAAATTCAGATAATTGGGGCAAAATCTTCATAAGTACAAAGGGGATTTTGTTCATTCTTAATTCATCACTGCATTACTGAGAAATAAAAATAAAGCTGATAACTCTTCTGTTCCATTTCTGGGTCTTCAGTAGGAATGAACTAGCAAACACTATTCCCAGAGATGGGCTCTCAGTGCTGAATTGGTTATACAAAGCACACTGCTCACTGTGATGAGGTGTGGTGCAAGTTAAGCTGCAGCTGCCATGCAAAAAACCCAAACATGTTCATTTTAGTTTCAGTCAAAACAAGGAGACTCATTGTCTGACATATGGAAAAGAAAAAATATCAGTAGGCACAGGGTATGTTATTTTCTCACTTCTAAGGAGACCATAAGAGCAATGGGGACTGATCAGAGCAAACTACTAAAGATGACTTGAGGGTTTTCCTTGGAACTTTGCTTTCCACATTTTGTGAATAGTTCCCTTTCAAATGAATGCTACCTGGTCATTCATCTCTCACCTGTGGAATTGGCCCTGTCTGAATTGGACATGGACGTGCCAATCGGCCAAGGGTTGACCTGATGATGGTGATAGCTGCGAGTTGGAGAAGCGAGGCTGCCGGAGTGGAAATGATGGTGAGGGTTATCGAGTGAATGGATGGGATGAGCGCTAATCACAGCTGTGAATGGACACAAGACAGAAAAAATGCTTAACATACTGACAAGCATGCACACATACAGAAATGCACTGCACCCCTCCCTTCTCCCTCAAAGGCACAGTACAAGGTAGCCAGCCATTCATCAGATTCAGAAGGGAATCAAGTGGACTTATTTTAACATCAAATGCCCGCTCTACCCCCTACTATAAAAAAACAAACACCCCCCCGACATCAGTCTTCTCATCATTTTTCTTACGCTGAAAGAACACACCACCTGGTCACCTGCTTTCACCGAGAGGCCTCTTGAGAACATGAGGATCAGCTCCTTTTAGAGCTTTCCTGTATGACTCTAGGATGTAAACTTCACACCTAATAAGGGGAATGGAAATGTGAACTCAAACTGTGAAAACCATTTCAGTCTGAGAGAATTTAATTTTCCAACAAGCATGAACAAGTATTACAGTACCTTTGGTTAATTAAATAATGCTAGACAGATGGTGAGACGCACAGGATGAGACGCAAAAGATTTACTCATGCCTTCTTCTCAGAATCAGCAGAATTCTCATCCAATACATTCAAATTGGAGGCCTTTTTTTGTCTCCACACTTTTCTTTCTGCCTGAGTGGTATGAATACTTGAATTTCTCAAGAGGGCAGCATTTGTATATCTTACATTCTCCTCAACTTGTGGCAGTGACATTAACAGCAAAGCAAGGGTTTCTACAACTGCAAGTTCACACTACATTCCAGAATTTGGAGGGCTGTCTTACACAGGATTTGGTTCTTATGCTAAACTCAAACACTAGATTACTCAAGAAATGGCCCAAAAGAAAGTTGGAGGGATATGCTGAAGGTTAGGCCTCATTGCTAGCACCATAGTTAAAGAATAAGAAAACTGCAGTCGGTTACTTACCCAAACATGAAGTTGCCCAGACCTATTGCCTCTAAAACTCCCCTGTTAGAAGTCACACACCATGTGAATCCAGAATCTTTTAAAGTAGTTGGTACAGCTAGGGCCTCCTGCCTCACTGCATGCAAGTTTGTACACAAAGTTTGCTTAAAAAGAATGAAACCCCTGCTCCCTCCATTCCTATTCACCTGTTTGGATAACAGTCTCTGAGGTGGGGAGGGTGTGAATTTGTGGAGGCAGTGTATTCAGAGATCTGCAGTAAAAGGGAGATCTTACCTGGCTGAGATTATAGCAGTCACAAAAACCATGGGGCATCTATCATGTCATCAAATTGGGAAGCACAAACTATCACTATAAATTGTAGCTATTTCAACTTGTAGAAAAAAAACTCCCATCGACAACTCTGGGTGCTTTCACAATGATTACAAATACACATCTCAAAAATGATGCATTATAAGATAACAGATGGGGTACATAAATAAACAGCTGTCAATTAACATCAAAAGCCCTACACTTTCCATTGCACTCCCTTCCCAAATGTCTGAGGGGAAAAATGGATTTGCAGTGTTTCTGGAGAGTTAACCAATTGGAACTGGTAACCAAGAATGAGTTCCATGTTGAGGGACAATCCCAGAGAACACCCTGCTAATGCCCATCACATGTTTAAATGAATTGGACTCCAGTTTGAATGCAGATTTGTCAGATTCCCAGACCCTAAACCATCTGCAGGTTTGTGATTTAAAACCAACACCTTAAATGAACAAGCAGCTAACAAAGAGCATGGTGCAGGGGCTAATTTTGAAGACTCAAAACTACAGTGTGATGAAATTAGATAAACAGTCCCCAGAAGGACAGGAAAAGGGGCACAAACTGATAACAATGGTTCTGTGCATCTGAGGACCCTTTAAAATTTTTGTTTTGCAGTAGCCAGCACCAGAGGAGCTAAGAGCAGCTGCCATCGGACATGCCTGAGGCCGCTAATACAACTGCAGCTGCCAACAACTTGATGAGACTGGTTTTGTGAGCGACAATGCTGGGAGAAGGCTAGAGCCTGGGCAGTAGCCCCTCAGCTGTTCTATATTATCCGAGTTGATGAAAGTGGTTCCTGTGAAAAAACACCTTCAAAGCCCCTTGAGATGGTGCCAGGTTCCATCAGCTTAGGCAATCCCCCCTTCCCCACCTTTCACTAAACCAAACAGACAGCAGCTTCTAGAACCACATTTTTTACTCTAGATTTCCCCCAGCTCGAGTAATGCCATCCAATTACCCTAATTATTGACTGATCTCTATCTAACTGTATTTAAAAATTAACAGAAAAAGAGCCCAAGGAAGAGACCTGCAGACACAGACCGAGACACTCCAAGGGATGCTCAACACGCAGTGTGGTGGTAGAAGGAACTCAGACAGTTATATCATCTCTGGCATCTGATGTTTGATGAATCAATGGGGTGCTTATCCAGTGTCTTTGGGCTTTCAAGAGGGTTCCAGGAGCCAAAGCACCGGTCGTGGTCACAGGGTGACAATAACCCTTTAAGAGGACACAGGGCCAGTGCACCTGTGTCTCCTGAGCCCACTCATACTGGGCTTAAAAGAGGGCATCTGGGACCGAGAGGGAAGAGAGACCCAGCAAGTGAAGGCTGCCTTAGAACACAGACTGAGTCAGTTAGAAAAGAGGGTGGCGAGAGCTGCCAGAGCCAGGAAACTGTAGGAGGTTCCTGGGAGAAGACTGAAGATATGAGAGCAGCGAGAGAGGTTTGCTGGTTGGCACCCCAAGCCAGAGAGCTAGGGCCAAAGAGGCTGAAGGCCAGGGAGCAGCAGAGGGAGGTGCCTGCTGGCTCTATGCTGGAGAGCTGAAGCAGAGGGCCACAGAGAGCAGAAGGGGTGAGCAGCAGAGAAGCTTTCCTGCTGCTACCTGCATGCCCGAGAGCTGGACACAGAGGAACAGTGAGGGATGTTCTGAGAAGAGCAGGGTTGCACTCCAGCTGGAAGAGTTGGGGTGGCTGTCCTGTTAGCGGGACAGAAGAGGACTCACAAAGAGTCTGGATGTGACTGAAGGTCCCAGTGCATGGGATGGGGGAGAGCATCTTGGGGTTTTAATGACTACTTGCACTGGGGTCATACACTGAACTATGTGGTTGGACCTTTGCACAATGTATTTATAGCAAACCGGCCCCCAGGAGTGTTGTTATTTAAGCGAGAGGGCCTGAAGTGGAGTTACTGGTAATTCTGAAAGGGGAAACTGAGGCAGATGCGCCTATCATGCTGGGGCCTACCAAAAGTGTGTGCTCCAGGTGGGGCCACCCTCTTACAGGCACCATCCCAGAAATGGGAATGTACAGAGGCCGTCTAAGACAGTGGTCCCCAAACGTCTTACCTCGCACCCCACCCTTATCCCTGTCCGTTTCCCCCTCCCCACAGACCTGGGAGCAGGGCCGTGGCTCTAGGAGGATGGGACACAGATAGGGGTAAGAGGGCTTAGGCTGGGGCCACAGCTAGGGGCGGGAGCAGCCCCTCGGCCAGGGGTGAAGGCCTGCAGATGCGGCCAGGCACAGAGCCCTGGGTGCGGGATGGACAGCTAGGACCCTGGGTGCGGAGCTGGTAGCCGCAGCCGGGAGCAGATCCTTGGGTGTGGGGCCATCAGCCGGGGCCAGGGACAGGAGCAGAGTTGGGCAGTGGCTCCCTCCCTGCCCCCTGTGGGGGCTGGTATAGGCCCCAGCCGCGCCCCGCCCCCCCAAAATGTTACTCTGCGCCCCCGGGGCACACCCCCCACAAATGGAAGACCTCTGCTCTAAGAAGAGCAAGGCTCTTGCCATACAGGCTTTGAGATGCTTTCCTGAGAGAAGCTGCCTGCACTGTGAGGATACATTTTAGTTGCGGTTTCTTCTCAGTGTGGACAGGGTGTCCTTTTTGAAAATATAAGGATGGATTCTTTCAATGAAATACCAAAAGATAAACCATTTCTTCTGCCCTCTCTGGGGGAAGCTTGAAGCTCCGGGTCAGAATGCTATCTGCAGCCAATGCAGCTGATATCGCTGCAGTGTCAGTCTCACCAGAGAGAGTATCTGAACACAAACGTGACTGAGTCTTACCCTAATTAAATTTTTAATTGTCTACAAACTCAGATCCTGGTTGCTGGAGGCTCTCGTAACTGTTGTTTAATAAAACAGACATCTAAGCCAAAAGAAAAGTCATAAGGAAAATCTTCAAGATGCTCTTGAGGAACCAGATGAGATCACATATCTCCTTGACATTCAGTACATCATGTTAACCTGCCACCAAGACAGCTGTATTAGTGGTAGATTCTTACTTCATCACAGACACATGCTGCTCACAGCTCACATTTCTGGGCAATGAGGTCTCTCATTAAAAAGAACACAATGTATGCCAGTCAAGTGAACAGTAAGTCTGATCTCTCAAAAGATTCAATGTTCCTTGCAAAAATAATGCCACACACATTTATTTCTGTCAGCATCGTGAACTGGATACTGCCAACTCCCTGGAATACTTACTGCTACAGTATGAGACCAAATCCTTCCATTAAGAACATAAGAACGGCCATACTGGGTGAGACCAAAGGTCCATCTAGCCCAGTATCCTGTCTTCTGACAGTGGCCAACTGTCAGGTGCCCCAGAGGGAATGAACAAGTGATCCATCCCCTGTTGCCCATTCCCAACCTCTGGCAAACAGAGGCTAGGAACACCATCCCTGACCATCCTGGCTAATAGCCATTGATGGACCTATCCTCCATGAATTTATTTAGTTCTTTTTTGAACGCTGTTATAGTCTTGGCCTTTACAACATCCTCTGGTAAAGAGTTCCACAGGTTGACTGTGTGTTGTGTGAAGAAATACTTCCTTTTGTTTGTTTTAAACCTGCTGCCTATTAATTTCATTTGGTGACCCCTAGTTCTTATGTTATGATAAGCAGTAAATAACACTTCCTTATTTACTTTCTCCACACCAGTCATGATTTTATAGATCTCTATCATATCCCCCGTTAGTCGTCTCTTTTCCAAGCTGAAAAGTCCCAGTCTTATTAATCTCTCCTTATATGGAAGCCATTCCATAACCCTAATAATTTTTGCTGCCCTTTTCTGAACCTTTTCCAATTCCAATATAGCTTTTTTGAGATGGGGCAACCACACCTGCACGCAATATTCAAGATATGGGTGTACCATGGATTTATATAGAGGAAATATGATATTTTCTGTACTATTATCTATCCCTTTCTTAACGATTCTCAACATTCTGTTCGCTTTTCTGACTGCCGCTGCACATTGAGTGGATGTTTTCAGAGAAACTAGCCTCAATGACTCCAAGATCTCTTTCTTGAGTGGTAACAGCCAATTTAGGTAACAGTTAATTACCTATACCATGTTACGGGCCTGATCATGCACACTGCTGAGCACCCTCTACATGCACTGAATTCAGTGAGAGTGGAGGGCACTTAGCACCAGGCAGGAGATGCTCAGCATACTGTAGAATTGGATCCTACATGCCTTTATCTATAGGCTACTCTTGTTCCATACTAAAGGAATGCATTTTGTTTTGGAAAAGACTGCTTTCAATATCAAAAGAGTACAAGGGAATGGGGGAATAGGTTTTTGGCATCTGAATTCATCAAAAAATCATATAAATCTAAATCCTTCATCATCCTTACTGCACCTGACACCCTTCCTACACGGGATGGAGGAGAGCTTTCAGAATCAGACTCAAATGACTACAGGTTCCTCATAAGGCATCTATATTTAACAGCTTACCTAATTTTTAAGTAACTATTCAGAGCACAGATGATTAGTGTAAAATCTTGACTGTCTTTCTTCACTCTTTCCCCAATGTATGTAAAACAGGAAGAAATCAAGGAACATTGCACTGAGTAGTTAAAAAGAAACCAACAACCCAATTTATCATTCTAAGAATTATAATCTTGTAAAAACCTCTGAGCATAGAAAGAAAGAGCAAGCTAAGAAATTCCGAAACAGAGCTATTGATGTCATCAGACTAGTTGGAAAAAGAAAATGGAGGCCAGGGAATGTCAGAGTTCAAAATTATGTATTTTTATGTAATTAAACAAAGCACCAGAAGGTTGAAAGTTGAGATGTAAAGAACTGGCCACAACCACCTTTCTCAAAAATACTCAAGTATGGGTGCGATTACTTGGATATGTAGACCATAGAATTAAAGAAGCACAGGGCTAGAAGGGACCGCAAGGGACATCTAGTCTAACCCTCTGCCAAGATGCAGGATTTATTGTGCCTGAACCATCCAGGACAGATGGCAACCCAGCCTCCTTTTGAAACCCTCCAGCGAAGGCGCTTCCACGATCTCCCGAGGCATCTGTTCCATTGTCCTACTGTGCTTACAGTTAGGAATTTTTTCCTAAGATTAAATCTAAATCTGCTATGCTGTAGTTTGAACCCATTGCCTCCTGTCCTGCCCTCTGTGGCAAGAGAAACCAACTTTTCTCCACCTTTTTAATGGCAGCCTTTCAAGTATTTGAAGACCGCTATATTGTCCCCCCCTTAACCTTCTCTTTTCCAAACTAAACATACTCAGTTTCTTTGGCCTTTGCTCATATGGCTTGTGTTCCATCCCTTTGATCATCTTTGTCACTCTCCTCTGGATCCTTTCCAGATTCTCTACATTCCTTCTATATATTGGCAACCAATATTGCACACAGTACTCCAGCTGAGGTATATGTAAACTGATTGCTCAAGGAAGTCTGAGCTTAGGTCAGGCAGGTGCTGTGTTCCTTTACCACACAGTTCTGTCAATAAACGCCAGCCTTCATCTGGAATTCCCCTCCTATGCCTAGCCTTGGCCTTCTCTTGAGCAGAGATGGAGTTCTTTGAGATGTGTCCCCCTTCTGGAGCTCCACTTAAGGTGTACACACGGCCCATGTGCCTTTGATCAGGGTTTTTCGGTAGCAGTGCCCATTTGGCCTGTGCACATACTCCAGATAGCCTCATGCCCTGTGTTGAGGATATACAGAACTGTATGGGTGAATGACCCTTGGTTCCTTCTCTATGGTGAAGTCCTGCAAGACAAGACTCTGAAGCAGAGGGCTGACAGTGGAGCACACATAGGGACACGCATCTCAAAGAACTCCAGTTACTGCACAAAGTGAGTAACCTCTTCTTCTAGTAGTGCCCCTATGGGTGCTCCACTTCATGTGATTCCCAAGCAATATCATCAGAAGGAGGAAGGAGCTTCAGAGCTGGATCTAACACTGAAGATATAATTGCAATGCCAACCAAAACCTCTGAACTGGAGGCATGAACCAAGGCATAATGTTTAGAGAAAGTATGTACAGAGATACAGCTTGTAGCTCTACAGATTTCAACAACTGTAACATCTTTCAATATTCCCATAGAGGTAGACTAGGACTTTGTTGAATGGGGCAGAACTCAAGGAGGATACTGAATGCTGGCAGCCTCATAACAAGAGATAATATACCCCGAGATTCATCTCGACAGTTTTTGGGTGAAAACTGTGGATCCTTTGGATCTGTCCACAAAAGAAACAGTCTGGGAGACTTTCTAAACAGTTGAGGTCTGTCCAGATAGAAGTCAAACACCCTTTTAACATCCAAGGTATGGAGGATAGTTTCCTCTCTGGTCTGGTGTGGCTCTGGGATAAAAACTGGAAGATAAATAACCTGGTTAATATGAAATTCAGAAGATACTTTAGGAAGAAACTTAGGATGTGGCTGCAATTCAAATTTTATCCTTGAAGAAAAATGTAAAAGGAGCATCTGCCATTGAAGTTCCCATTTCTCCAACTCTCCTGGCAGAAGTGATAGCCACCAAAAAGCCACTTTCATTGATAGCTAAAATAGAGGACACACAGTGTCTCAAAGGGAGGTTTCATAAGGGAATTAAGAACCAAGTTTAAGGGTGGGCCCTTTAATTTGCAGGAAGAGATTAATCAATCCCTTGATGAATCTTGCCGTTGTGGGGTAGGCAAACAGTAAGAATCCCTCTACCAGTGAATGAAAGGCTGTGATAGCCACCAAGTGAAACTTGATGGAACTCAGAGAAACACTTATCTTTTTTAATTCCGACAGATAATTGAGAACAGCAGAGAGCAAAACTGCCCCTGGGCACACCAGTGGTGGAATCTCTTCCATTTTCAATGTTAAGTGTTTCAGGTAGATATCTTCCTGCTCTTTAACAATACCTGTTGTACTTCTGCTGAAATCTCCAGCCCCAAGAACCATCAGGGAGCCAAGCTCTGAGCTGAAGCATTCTCAAGTTGAGATGAAAAGTCTGACTGGAATCAAAACAGTTGGAAGTCTCAATGGTGGACAAGAAATGAGGCGAATCAGGTAAGGATACCACACGTGTCTTTGCCAAGTTGGTACAACTAGAATGATTCTGACTTAGTCGTGTTTAATCTTGTTCAACACACTGAGGATCAATGGTTTTGGGGCGTATACTGTAAGAAGACCCCTTGTCCAAAAAATTAGGAAGGTGTCTCCTAGGGATTGGGACCCAGTCCATATCTCAAGCAGAATTTCTTGCACTTCCTGTTGGTAGTGATGGCAAAGTCCACATCTGGAAGCCCCCAAGTGAGAAGAATATGTTTGAGAATTTGAGAGTCTGAGTCCCACTCGGAATCTAGTGAGTGCCTGTTCAGATTGTCAGACATTGTGTTTTGTATGCCTGGAAGGTAACAGGTTGAGATGAGGGTGTGATTGGCTATATACCAGCTATTTTCTGGGCACATATACCGGCTATATACCGGGCACATTGCTTTACAAAAGTACAAGTCATAGCAGTTGAAGACAACTTCTTTTCGATGCCTGCAGGCTTATTTGAAACCTGGAGATGGGGTTTGTTAGGGTCATAAACCTGTCAACAGGTAGGTAAGCCCTGGCTGTTACAGCATCCAGAGACACCCCTATGAAATGTATCTGCTATACTGAGGTCAGAATGGATTTTTCCGTGTTGAGTTGAAGACCTAACCTGTAGAATAGAGACATGGTTATCCGTACTGCAGAAAGAATTTTGTTGTACAATCAGTACTTAAGAAGCCAATTATCGAGGTAAGGGAAAATGAAAACACCTAGCTGTCATAGGTGAGCGGCTACCACTGATATAACTTCTGAGAACACGCTTGGTGCAGAGAAGAGGCTGAATGGAAGCAATCGATACTGGAAGTGATCCTGGCCATTGAAGGGGAGGTTCTACATCGATTGCTGAGCCGCCGTTGACAGACCCAAGAGCAGCAGCCAGGAAGCAGACCTTCACATGGAGATGGCGGAGGCCATGGTGCGAACCACAGAGTCTTCTGTGTCTGAGGCTGCTTGGAGGGCCACTCTCGCTGCAGCCATGTCCTCTTCGAGGATCGCCCACAATTCATTCCTGGACCCTTCAGGCAGCGAGACCTCAAAATTGGCCATAGACTGCCACATACTCCCACAGTATTCTTGTCAGCAAGTTAAGGAAGTATGGGCTAGATGAATGCACTATAAGGTGGGTAGAAAGCTGGCTAGATTGTCGGGCTCAACAGGTAGTGATCAATGGCTCCATGTCTAGTTGGCAGCCGGTGTCAAGTGGAGTGCCCCAGGGGTCGGTCCTGGGGCCGGTTTTGTTCAATATCTTCATAAATGATCTGGAGGATGGTGTGGATTGCACTCTCAGCAAATTTGCAGATGATACTAAACTGGGAGGAGTGGTAGATACGCTGGAGGGGAGGGATAGGATACAGAAGGACCTAGACAAATTGGAGGATTGGGCCAAAAGAAATCTGATGAGGTTCAATAAGGATAAGTGCAGGGTCCTGCACTTAGGATGGAAGAATCCAATGCACCGCTACAGACTAGGGACCGAATGGCTAGGCAGCAGTTCTGCGGAAAAGGACCTAGGGGTGACAGTGGACGAGAAGCTGGATATGAGTCAACAGTGTGCCCTTGTTGCCAAGAAGGCCAATGGCATTTTGGGATGTATAAGTAGGGGCATAGCGAGCAGATCGAGGGATGTGATCGTTCCCCTCTATTCGACACTGGTGAGGCCTCATCTGGAGTACTGTGTCCAGTTTTGGGCCCCACACTACAAGAAGGATGTGGATAAATTGGAGACAGTCCAGCGAAGGGCAACAAAAATGATTAGGGGTCTAGAGCACATGACTTATGAAGAGAGGCTGAGGGAGCTGGGATTGTTTAGTCTGCAGAAGAGAAGAATGAGGGGGGATTTGATAGCTGCTTTCAACTACCTGAAAGGGGGTTCCAAAGAGGATGGCTCTAGACTGTTCTCAATGGTAGCAGATGACAGAACGAGGAGTAATGGTCTCAAGTGGCAATGGGGGAGGTTTAGATTGGATATTAGGAAAAACTTTTTCACTAAGAGGGTGGTGAAACACTGGAATGCGTTACCTAGGGAGGTGGTAGAATCTCCTTCCTTAGAGGTTTTTAAGGTCAGGCTTGACAAAGCCCTGGCTGGGATGATTTAACTGGGAATTGGTCCTGCTTCGAGCAGGGGGTTGGACTAGATGACCTTCTGGGGTCCCTTCCAACCCTGATATTCTATGATTCTATGATTCTATGACATATTGTAGTCATAGCAACCAAGGGGGGCTTGGTAGTTGGCCACTCTCAACTGAAGGCAGGAAGACGGATAAATTTTTCGCCCAAACAGACCCAATCTTTTTGAGTCTTTTTGACTATAAAACAAAGAAACCCCTTGTGAGGGGGTGAAATGCAATGTGAAAAAACGTATGCTGAAGATCAAGGGCCACAAACCAATCTCTGGAATCTAATGAGGAATTATAGCTGTGAGAGTCACCATTCTAAATTTATGTGATATCACAAAGATGTTTAGAACTCTGAAATCTGGTATTGGTCTCCATCCTGTGTTATTTTTAGGGACCAGAAAATACTTGGAATATAATCCCTTCTCCTGTAGTGGACTAGAGCTGTATCTATGGCCCCTATGTGTAGAATAGAGATGACTTCCTGTCCCAATAAATGGTCATGAGATGGGTCCCTGAAAAGGGACGGAGAAGGAGGTTGGCTGGGGGGAGGGAGGGTTTAAAATGGATAGAGTAACCTGATTTTACAACCTTCATGACCCAATTGTCAGATGTAATCTGTTCCCCAGGACAAAAGCTGGGAAAATCAATCTCTAAAGGGTGGGAGGTGGTTAGGCTGATGAAGCTGAAGATTCCCAAGGAGGGAAAATTCTGGGCCGTTACAAAACCATGAAAATTAACACTTGGTCACAGATTTAGGTGGTTCTGTAGATCTATGACAGGTAGAGAGCTAGACTGGTCAGGATCTCTGTGTGGTTTGAGTTCTACTAAATTGCCTCTGCTTTGCAGGTCTGTAAGGCCCTCAAGTTCTTCAAGGTAAGAAGAGATTCATTGGTGGAATCTGAAAAGAGTTTAAGTCAAAAGAGAGGTCTTGTACAGAGAGTCCAGAGGAGAGCAACAAAAATGATAAAAGGTTTAGAAAACTTGACCTATGAAGAAAGCTTAAAAAATCTGGTTGTGTTTAGTCTTGAGAAATGAAGACTGAGAGGGGACCTTTTAACGGTCTTCAAATATGTTACGGGCTGTTATAAAGAAGACTGTGATCAATTGTTCTCCATGTCCACAGAAGGTAGGACAAGCAGCAGTGGGCTTAATCTGCAAAAAGGGAAATTTAGGTTAGATATTAGGAAAAGCTTTATAACTGTAAGGGTAGTTAAGCTCTGGAATAGGCTTCCAAAGGAGGTTGTGGAATCCCCGTCATTGGAGGTTTTTAAAAATGGGTTGAAGAAATACCTTCAGGGATGGTCTAGATTTACTTGGCTACGCCCCAGCGCAAGCAGCTGGAATTGATGATTTCTTGAGGTCCCTTCCAGCCCTACAGTTCTATGATTCTATGACATCAGAGTTTGGTAATTTGCAATCCTGAATTGCAGGGTTGCTGAAGATTACCTTGTGACTGAAGAGAGAGAGTTGTTTTTGGTCCCTATCATAAAGTTGTAGACTTTTCATGGTGTTGTCTGCTATGTTTGTTAACAGCCTCCACAACTAAAGACTTTGGTGAAGGATGGGAAAATTAAAATTCTGAGTTTTTTGCTGGAACATAATACTTTTTGTCTGTCCGTTTACAAGTAAGTGGTGCTATAACCAGTCTGCCAGATGGTTTTAGCAGAATCCTCATTCATGGGTCAAGCCACTCATCCAGAAACTATTGCATACAGGATGTCCAAAAGTTTATGTTGTGACTCCTGGACATCCTCTAGTCTAATGGGATATGGAGAAAGTCAGCAATTCTCTTCATGAGCTCCTGAAATTCCTTGAAATCATCAGCCAAAGGCAGTGGTGGAGGCATTACAGCCTTAACTGGAGACAATGATGAAATATTCAATCTGAGGTCTCACCTCGTCTGCTCTTGCCTCTTGCTCCTTGCAAGTCTCCTTTAGAGGTTCAGACTGTTAAGGAGGAAGTGGTGGATCAGGCAAACATCTCTCTCTATGTTCCCCATGGGAGAAATTAGGAGCTGTTGAGAACTGTTGGAGATAAACAGCCCATGGATCCCAAAAAGGCCACTGTGGGAGCCAGCATCCACTGCTGCTCATAACAGTCAGGCAGGGCTTGAGATAGGGGAAATTCTAAGAGTAAAGCTTCCAGGGTAGGTGACAGGTGAATAGTCCCTTCCATGGTAGATGGGAAATTCATGGACAGAAATCTGAGAATCAGAGGAATTCCCCTCAACATAATCCAAAGGTGGGGTGGGTAATGGTGATGAGGATCATTGTCCACCCTGTATGGTAGGTACTGGAGAATTGGGAGGCACCAGGAAAAATGACAGTTACCTTTCCCGTAACTGGTGTTCTTCGAGATGCGTTGTTCATGTCCATTCCATATTAGGTGTGTGTGCTCGCCACATGCACTGGTGCCGGAAGTTTTTCCCTTAGCAGTATCCATAAGGCATTGGCTCTGGTGCTCTCTGGAGTGGCGCCCGCATGGTGCGGTATTAGGGGCGCCACCAGGTCCCCCCAACCTCAGTTCCTTCTTGCCGGAAACTCTGACAGTGGGGAAGGAGGGCAGATTATAGAATGGACATGAGCAACATCTTGAAGAACACCAGTTACGGAAAAAATAACGGTCTTTTCTTCTTTGAGTGCTTGCTCATGTCCATTCCATATTAGGTGACTCCCAAGAGGTACCCATGGAGGTGGGTAGGAGTTCACAGATGTGTAGATTGCAACACAGCTCTGCCGAACCCAGCGTCGTCTCTGGCCTGCTGAGTGATGGCATAATGCGCCGTGAGCGTGCGGACAGAGGACCACGTTGTGCCTCTACAGATCTCCTGGATAGGGATGTGCGCCAGGAAAGCTGCCGAGGATGCCTGAGCTCTAGTCGAGTGGGCTCTGAAAATTGGCGGCAGTGGGACCCCCACCAGACTGTAACATCTCTGCAAGAGGTGATCCAGTTGGAAATCCTCTGTGAGGATACCAGAAGGCCCTTCATCCTATCTGCTCTGCTGATGAAGAACTGAGTCAACTTACAGAAAGGCTTGGTATGCTCTTGGTACAAAGCCGGTGCCCTTCAGACGTCCAGACGCCTCAGCTGGACCTTGTTTTTGTGGAATATCGTGTACGGCGATTCTGAGGTCAAGGCTTTAATTTCAGAGACTTGCCTCGCCGATGTCACTGCCACCAGGAAAGTGACCTTCCCTGACAGGTGGGAAAAGGAGCAGGAGCTCAGCAGCTCAAAGGCCAGGCCTGTGAGCCTGGAGAGGACCAAGTTGTGGGACAGGGGTCTGTACCTGCAGGAAGAGTCTCTCGAGGATTCTCAAGAATCTGACAATCATGTCATGAGAAAACACCATCTAGCCTTGGATCGGTGGTGAAAAGTGGAAATGGCCACAAGATGCACTCTAATAGAAGAGAGTGACAGGCCCTGGTTCCTCAGACGAAGCAGGTAGTCTAAGATAGACTGTATGGAAGTGCGCAAGGGAGAGATGCCACGCTCAGACGCCCAGTGGGAAAACCTCATCCACTTGGCCAGGTAAGTCAGTCTGGTTGAGGGCTTCCTGCTTCCCAGGAGGACCTGTTGGACCTCATGCGAGCAGATCCGCTCCTCCGGGTTCAGCCACGCAGCACCCATGCTGAGAGGAAGAGGGACATGATGCTGGGGTGCAGGAGCCGACCATGGTCCTGTGACAGCAGGTCTGGATGGTTGGGCAGGGGCCAGGGAGGGGCCGCTGCCACGTTCATGAGCATGCTGAACCAGTGCTGGCGAGGCCACACTGGGGTGATCATGATAATCTGTGCCTTGTCTCTCTTGATCTTTGCTAGGACCCTGTTGATGAGAGGAATTAGAGGGAATACATACATCAGGTTCCCTGATCACAACAGAAGGAAGGCATCAGAGAGAGAGTCCTTGCCCAGGCCTTGCCGTGAACAAGACTGGTGGCATTTCCTGTTTAGCCTGGTGGCAAACATGTCTACTTGGGGAGTTCCCCACCTCTGGAATATCATACAGGCTACCTCCAGGTGGAGTGAACACTCGTGGTGAGAGGAGAAGTACTTGCTGAGGTGATCTGTTAGTGTATTCTTGATGCCAGGGAGATGACAAGCTTCCAGATGGACTTTGTGGCTGATGCAGAAGTCCCAGAGATGGAGTGCCTCTTGGCAGAGAGTTGAAGAATGTGCTCTCCCCCCCCTTTGCCTGTTGATGTAGAACATCGAGGCCGTGTTGTCCATCAGGACTCTCACCACCTTTCCTGACAGATGATGTAGGAAGACTCCGTATGCCAAGCGGACCGCCCTGAGTTCTTTGATGTGTATGTGTCACGTCATCTCCTCCAGGGACCACATACCCTGGGTGTGGAGGTCGCCGAGGTGTGTGCCCCAGCCGAAGTCCGAGGTGTCCGAAACCAACTCGATAGAGTGATGGGGGGGTGTCGAATGGAACCTCCTCTGGGACCGTGTATGATAGGTCCACCATCACAGTGACGCGAGTACTGCCAGGGTAATGGTAACAACATTGTCCAGGTGATCTCTGGACTGGGAATAGACCATCGCGAGCCATTGCTGTAGGGACCACATCTGGAGTCTGGAATGGCGGACAATGTATGTGCACGCTGCCATGTGACCTGGCTGCAGACAGGGGGAATGCGGAGACTTCCGTGATGAGGTCTGTCAATGTCAGGCGGCAGGAACACTCTGGCGCAGGTTGAGTCGAGCACCACTCCAATTAACTCTATCCTTTGCACTGGAACTAACATAGACTTTTTGTCATTCACCAGTAGGCCTAGGGAATGACACATGTGGCTTGCAGCACCGCAACATTCTCCTGGACCTGAGAGCTGGAGTTGCCCTTGACTAGCCAGGTGTCAAGGTACAGGTAGATCTGGATACCCCGATGCTTGAGGTAAGCAGACATCCACCGGCAGCACTTGGTAAACACTCTGGGTGCTGTCGCCGAATAGGAGGACCGCAAACTGGTAGTTGGAGAACAGTGGGACAGACGGATCCGGGGTACGCTTTTCTTATGGGGGGGCTCCTGGCGGGGTTGACTCCCTTGGCTCTGAGATTGCTGCAGTTTGAACTACTTACAGGCTGGATCGGGAACGTACTGCCCCAGAGTTTTCAGGATAGTGCGGGAGTCCTTAAGGCCACGCAGTTTACTGTCTATCTGCTCTGCAAACAGGCCCTGGCCATCGAAGGGGAGGTTCTGCATCGATTGCTGAGCCTCCGTTGACAGACCCAAGAGGAGCAACCAGGAAGACCTTCAAATGGAGATGGCGGAGGCCATGGCGCGAGCCACAGAGTCTGCTGCATCTGAGGCTGCTTGGAGGGCCATTCTCGCTGCAGCCATGTCCTCTTTGAGGATCGCCCACAATTCCTTCCTGGACCCTTCGGGCAGCGAAACCTCAAAATTGGCCATAGACTGCCACATATTGTAGTCATAGCAGCCAAGGGTGGCTTGGTAGTTGGCCATTCTCAACTGAAGGTTGGAAGATGGATAAATTTTTCAACCAAACAGATCCAGTCTTTTTGAGTCTTTATTCTTGGGCATAGCCCCGGGTCTCCCTCTGGTTAACGACCTCAACTACGAGGGAGAAAAGATAGGCAGTATGGCAAGAGACCACCCTGGCTTAACCAGGAGATCTTCAATGATCTAAAACTGAAAAAAAAGTCATACAAAAAGTGGAAACTCGGTCAAATTACAAAGGATGAATATAAACAAATAACACAAGTATGTAGGGACAAAATTAGAAAAGCCAAGGCACAAAACAAGATCAAACTAGCTAGGGACATTAAAGGACACAAGAAAACATTCTACAAATACATTAGAAGAAAGAGGAAGACGAAGGACAGAGTAGGCCCGTTGGGGGGGGCGGGGGGGGAGGGAGAAGGGGAAGACAATAACAGAAAATGTGGAAATGGCAGAGGTGCTTAATGACTTATTTGTTTCAGTTTTCACCAATAAGGTTGGTGGCAATTGGACCTCTAACATAGTGAATGCCAGCGAAAGTGAGGTAGGATCAGAGTCTAAAATAGGGAAAGAACAAGTCAAAAATTACTTAGACAAGTTAGAGGTCTTCAGATCACCAGGGCCTGAAGAAATGCATCCTAGAATACTCAAGGAGCTGACTGAGGAGATATCTGAGTGATTAGCAATTATCTATGAAAAGTTATGGAAGACAGGAGACATTGCAGAAGACTGGAAAAGGGCAAATATAGTGACCATCTATAAAAAGGGAAATAAGGACAACCTGTAGAATTACAGACTAGTCAGCTTAACTTCTGTACCCAGAAAGGTAATGGAGCAACTAATTAAGCAATCAATTTGCAAACACCTAGAAGATAATAAGGAGATAAATAACAGTCAGCATGGATTTGTCAAGAACAAATAGTGTCAAACCAACCTGATAGCTTTCTTTGACAGGGTAACAAGCCTTGTAGATGGGGGGAAGTGGTAGATGTGGCATATCTTGACTTTAGTAAGGCTTTTGATACTGTCTCGCATGACCTTCTCATAAACAAAATAGGGAAATACAACCTAGATGGAGCTACTATAAGGTGGGTGCATAACTGGTTGGAAAATCATTCCCAGAATGTAGTTATCAGTGGTTCATAGTCATGCTGGAAGGGCATAATGAGTGAGGTCCCGCAGGGATTGGTTCTGGGTCTGGTACTGTTCAATATCTTCATCAATGATTTAGATAATGGCACAGAGAGTACACTTATAAAGTTTGCGGACGATACCAGGCTGGGAGGGGTTGCAAGTGCTTTGGAGGATAGGATTAAAATTCAAAATAATCTGGACAAACTGGAGAAATGGTCTGAAGTAAACAGGATGAAATTCAATAAGGACAAATGCAAAGTACTCCATTTAGGAAGGAACAATCAGTTGCACACATACAAAATGGGAAATGACTGGCTAAGAAGGAATACTGCTGAAAGGGATCTGGGGGTTATAGTGTACCAAAAGCTAAATATGAGTCACCAGTGTAACACTGTTGCAAAAAAAGTGAACGTCATTCTGGGATGTATTAGCAGGAGTGTTGTAAGCAAGACAAGAGAAGTAATTCTGGGTCTCTACTCCATGCTGATTAGGCCTCAACTGGAATATTGTGTCCAGTTCTGGGTTCCACATTTCAGGAAAGATGTGGACAAATTGGAGAAAGTCCAGAGAAGAGCAACAAAAATGATTAAAGGACTGGAAAACATGACCTATGAGGGAGAATTGAAAAAACTGGGTTTGTTTAATCTGGAGAAGAGAAGACGGAGGGGACATGATAACAGTTTTCAAGTAATAAAAGGTTGTTACAAGGAGGAGGAAGAAAAGTTGTTCTTCTTAACCTCTGAGGATAGGACAAGAAGCAATGGGCTTAAATTGCAGCAAGGGCAGTTTAGATTGGACATTAGGAAAAACTTCCCGTCAGATTGGTTGAGCACTGGAATAAATTGCCCAGGGAGGTTGTGGAATCTCCATCATTGGTGATTTTTAAGAGCAGGTTGGACAAATACCTATCAGGGATGGTCTAGATAATACTTAGTCCTGCCCTTGAGTGCAGGGGACTGGACTAGATGACCTCTCGAGGTCCCTTCCAGTTCTATGATTCTATGAGTTTGGTGCAGGGTGAGTATAGAGATACTCATGGCCTTTAGTCTTTCCCTGTGGGGTCTCCACCTCCGGAGGAGGGCGGGATGCTGCGGCCGATGGCCTGAGGCTCCCACCACTGACCAGGCGGCCTGGGAAGGCTGGGTGAACCCCCATGGATTCCATGGGTACCATGCTGCTGGCCATTGGCCTGGAGGCACGGGGTCGGTTACAGTGCCAATGGGGTTGACGGTACCACTGGTGCCGGAGCCTGTCCTGCTACCAGGGACTCCTGACCAGCAACGAAAACGTAAAGCAGAACGGACACTGCGGAGTGACCATGACCGGCTTGCCCGGTGGTCCTCCTCCCCGTCGTGCCAGCCGCTGTGCCTCGACACACCAACCTATCTGATCGGGACTAGTTCCTCCCGTGGAACCCCGTAGATCTTTGGTGTTCGGCGGATCTGCATCAGTAGAATGGTGATCTACACCTCACGCTGCTTGACCTGTACTGGGATCTAGAGTGGAACCAGGAGTCAGAGCGGGTCGGCTGTCGGTAGAATCTCCCCGATCGAGGGGATTTGCGTCTCGGCGACAGATGCCAGAGATCGATCGTAGGAATGGTGCTGAGGCATTGGAGACCCGATAGGTCGGTCTCGAGGCTCATGCCAGGGGCCGTGTGCCTCTGCAAGTCTGCACTAGGTTACTGGTGAGCCGTGCCTCGAATCCCGCTGTCAGTGCCCAGGGTCCGGAGACTGGAGAGGCATGATGGCTCTGTGCAGGCGAGTGCTGGCAGGATGTCCCCCGCGATGGGGAGCAGCGCTGCTGAGGTGGGTTTACCCCTGGCCTTGGGTACCGCCGGTGTAGGCGGCACTGGTAGAGTCAGGATCTCCTGCGCTGCCTGCAGGGCCTTGGGCATTGATGAGACTTCGAGTTGACGGAGGCCCTCATCACTGTCCAGTGTGGCAGGCACAGTATGGAAAGGGCTCGACTGCTCGACATGAGCTGGGGCCCCACTCCCTGACGGAGGTGTTGAGCTGCCCACCATGGGTCTTGGCTCTCCTCCGGCTCTCTCCTTTCCCTTATGGGAAGGGGGAGATCTTCCCTTTGCGGATCTCTTGGGCTTCTTGGCCATGGCTGGGGAGGGGGATTGATGCTGGCTCATGGATGGCACCAGCGGGGTGCTCCATACCGATGATGCAGTGCTTGGGGCTGAGTCGGACCTCTGCTCCGGTGCCAGGGTCAGCACTGACTCCATCAGGAGTGCCCTGAGATGGATCTCTCTCTCCTTTTTCGTTTTGGGTTTGAACGACTTACAGATGTGACACTTGTCGCTTATGTGTCCTTCTCCCACACACCTTAAACAACTAATGTGTGGGTCACTGATGGGCACAGGCCGCTTACAACGATCGCATGGTTTAAAGCCTGGGGACTGGGGCATGCCCGTCCGTAGACGGAGTCCCGTCGAGGACCAACTAACTAGAACTAATACTAAGGGTAAATACTAAACTATATACAACTATTTTACAAAGAAACTGTCATGAGACATACTGAACTAAGTGAAAACTAGTCGAAGCAGCAGAAGTTCCAGCACTGTAACTGGTGGCAAGAAGGAACTGAGGGTCGGGGGAGCCGACAGAGCCCCTTATTCTGCGCCATGCAGGCACCACTCCAGAGGGCGCCAGAGCTGGTCCCCTACGCATACTGCTAAGGGATATGGAGGTTGAAAGGGCACTAAACGTGCTTGAAGGCCAGTGTACAGAAGGATTCTTAAAGCCTGGATCAGAGGCAGGTCTCAGGGCTTGCTCCATCATGAGCAACCTGAACTTAATTTGCCTGTTTTTCCTAAATCTGCTTGTAAAAGACATGCAGATATTACACTTGGCCGGTATGTGGGAGTCTCCCACACAATGGAGGTATCAAGAATGGCCATCACTAACTGGGATGGATCCCTAGCAGGAAAGATGGTGCTTGATGCCTGGAGATCCTGGCATACGCTAGCAACAATGACCCCCTGAAGATAGCCCCTCAGCAACAGAGGTGGTGGTGGTGGGTGGGGGTTGATAGAAAAATCCTCCAATAAAAACAGAATTCAAAACAAGCAAACTAGATAAACTATTAAACTAAACTGAACTATCATACAAACTAAACTAAAAGGGCTCAGCTACAGGCTGTGCTAGAGTGGGCATGCAAGATGCTCTGTTTCAGGGTGAAGAGCAGTTGATATGGTGGTTAGCCCATACAGGTTTATATATCCTCTGTCAGGGCATGAGGATGTCTGGAGCACATGTACGGGCCAAATAGTCACTGCCACTGAAAATCTCTGATTAAAGATGCATGATGTGCATGAGGACCTGAAGTGGAGCACCCACAGGCACGCTACTTGAAGAAAAATGCACATTGTGCTGACTTGTGCCTGACAACGGCATATAGTGGTTTTGCGATAAAGACAAATACTTGTGGAATCCAGCATAAGACCAAACTTATATGCACTTATGACCTGAGCCAAGATCTCAGTAATTCTCCGGAGACTGAAGACCAGTAGAATTAATGCATTGTGGCAAAGTTTCCTCTGCTCTCAGAGAGATTGTTTGAAACTGCAAGTATTGTTTGAGAAAAGAACTGTTCTTACAATATTCTGGAGTAATGGGAAAAATAGCATGGCCCCATTGCATGGTGCTACAGCAGTAGCAAAACTTCCAGTTAGTGAGCTTCCCTCAAGCATCAGTAACTGGTAGTGAAGAAAATACACAGATAGCAAAGGTAACCAACCAGGCACCCACAAACTACCCTCTTATTTGAAATTTGATTTTTTCCCCCAAATGGGATGTCTGGCAGCTGATGCACATTAAGTCTACACACTGAAAGACAGAAAGCAGTAGGACGCATCCAAAATGAGAGTCTGCTTGACCAGGCCCACTGAACCTCAGCTTCTATCAGTGAGCATTCTAGGCAGCATTCCTAGCACCTTGAAATTAGAATAATGTAATTTTTTTGGAAGAAAAGTACTATCAGAATGAGTACTGGGAAGCCTACAGGATTGTTCTATATAGTTATTCTTTCTAAAATATGTGCAAATGCTTTTTTGAGCTATTTCTTCCACACAGTAAATACTCCTTGTTCAGAAAGGGCCATCCAGATCTCTCTGTCAATAAAATAAAGGTTAAGAGGACTTTAGTGCCCCTTCCTGATATTATCCCCATTGCAACCTGGGATGGAATTATTTGGGGGTGGGGGGTGTTGAGAATATATTCACAAAGTCTTGTTTTGTTGTTCCCAATTATAACAAAACATTCTTTTTGGCAGAGACAATTGGTAAGAAAGGCTGTTAACTTACGCTGAGGGGGCTGAGAATCAAATGGCATCATCATTTTTGGCCTCATCCCTCTTCTTCCTGCCAATGTGGACATGCTGTCCTCTGACTCATGCCCTGAGAAAGAATACTGAAGGTTACTTACTACAGCACTGATTCCTTCATGACAATACACAACCAGGTGATTTGGCTACAAACATTTTTTAATTCTGTGTGCATAGTTTGGCTGTCCTCTTCATAATAGTTCTGCAGCTGATGACTGGCAAGCATCCAAGAACAGACTAGATTTAGTTCTTCCACCCCCTCCACTGGAAAACCAGCAGGGGCAGTTGGGTTACAAGCACTATTGTGCATGGGAGAAACAGTCCAGACTTCCATGAAACTAATATCCTATAGAAAAGCAATTTCTGGAGAGAAATGGTAGTATGAATTAAGCTCAGTCATGTAGAGATGGCACTAATCATCATTTCCCTCAACAGACTAGTATAAGATACTTGTTATACTACCTTGCACACAAGATTACTAACTTGTTATAACTAGGTACCATTATTATGATATACCAAAGAATAACTCAAAAATGTATTCTTCTGCACTCTATTGTCCCACTGATACATATGTAAACCATGAAGATGAATCCCCTACACTGGAATGGAACAGAGCCCTGTAACCTAGTCACTAAACCGAAACTAATAAATAGAAAAATAAGAAAAATAACAATTTAATAAAAACTTTATTATAATCTAAATAACATTTTAACAAATGCTTTTGCCAGATACAGTGGTTATACTGAATCTAATTTTACACAATTAAATACCATGATCCAACTACAGCTTGTTGTTAGCCAAGCTTACCCCTGTATGAGTTGCGCCTTTGATGGATATTGCTATCCATGGAATTGTCAACTGGTGTGATGTCCTGGGAGTTGCGAGGGATTGGGGTATCTGTCATGATTGGGTTAGGGTCTGGAGATTTATCAATGGGTTTCAGCTCCAGTCTCTCATGATGGATCCAAAGGTCAGGGGGTTTGACATCCTTGGAATTTCCTTTGTATTTATGGGACCCATTGACTGATTTGCAGGCAGCTCGTTTCCTTGCAAAACAAGAAAATAAATAAAACATTCTTAGACAAATATTTTGTTACTCTCAGAGACAGGCGAGTTTTCATCTGAATTTTTTTCAGATCTACTATTCAGTTGTGTGGCAGCTATCTACATGTTCCACACCTAAAGGGATAGGCTGGTGTACTATGCAGCCACAGATTTTTTCCTCAAAATCTGCCACGTGCTGCAGAACCTAAGCTTTCATAAACAAATATTAAGTTCCCTGTCCTTGTGGTGGTGAAGACAAGTGTGAAGTGTATGAAAACCAATGCTCTGTTGTAGTCCTAAGTGTGCAAACAACCTTAAATAACAGCCGCAAGTGGGGTGTGAAATGACACAATTACCTCAAAATGGTGATAACTCTGAAGCTTAATGTTGATAATCTAAATGTTAATGATTTTACTACTGATCAGGTTAGCAGACACATTCAGCTAATAGAAAAGGAGGACTTGTGGCACCTTAGAGACTAACCAATTTATTTGAGCATGAGCTTTCGTGAGCTACAGCTCACTTCATCGGATGAAGTGAGCTGTAGCTCACGAAAGCTCATGCTCAAATAAATTGGTTAGTCTCTAAGGTGCCACAAGTCCTCCTTTTCTTTTTGCGAATACAGACTAACACGGCTGTTACTCTGAAACCTGTCATTCAGCTAATGTGCTTACTCGCTCTTGTTGGAGTAACAGTGCCAGGTTCTGGAGTGTGAGGCAATTTTTGTGTGATGTCAAGGGTTTTAATAGGTGGAAAATGAGGCGTTCAAACACCCCTTTCCACCTTGGAACCTGGGAGCAAAAGAGGAAATGTCATATCTGGCACCCAGAAGGAATGCAAGTAACAATTAAGATGTGACTAAAACAAGGCAGATAAAAAATTGAGGGGGGTTCGGGAATCAGCTTGTTTACACTGTGCAGGGAGTAGGTAGCCAGAGAAGCTCCATTTGTCAGGGGGCCAAGGTAGCCTAAAGAGTGCAGCAGGAGGGAGGGTATTTCACTCCCTGAAACTCCTCTGCAGGTTCTGGGTGAGTGGAATGTAAAAGTTAGGAGGCCTGATATCAGTCCTAAACTGCTGAAGAGGTAAGCTGGCAGGAGTGGGTACACAAGAGAGTGGAAGAGGGTGAGAGGAGGAAGGATGTGAGCAAGTTTGAGGTGTTGTTCTTGGGGCCTGCTGCTTCTCTTGCTGAAAGGACCTTATAAGCTGGGAAGAAGATAAACCTTTATAATTTTTAGAAACATAATGTGGGACATGCTATTTAAGGTATTGCTCTACCAGAAAAATCAAATTGATAATGTCCCTTTAATTTAATAAAAGTATCCATCCTGGGATTCACCAAATATACAGAATTTTCAGTCTGCTGCACTAGAGTGCCACGGATCACACAAAGGATTCCTGAATGGTAGCTATCAGGATATTTCACACCTAAGTTCTTTTGCTATGACAATCCTAGAATCATAGAAGATTAGGGTTGGAAGAGACCTCAGGAGGTCATCTAGTCCAATCCCCTGCTCAAAGCAGGACCAACTCCAACTAAATCATCCCAGCCAGGGCTTTGTCAAGCCGGGCCTTAAAAACCTCTAAGGATAAAGATTCCACCACCTCCCTAGGTAACAAAATTCCAGTGCTTCACCACTCTCCTAGTTTTTTCTAATATCCAACCTAGACCTCCCCCACTGCAACTTGAGACCATTGCTTCTTGTTCTGTCATCTGCCACCACTGAGAACAACCTAGCTCCATCCTCTTTGGAATCCCTCTTCAGGTAGCTGAAGGCTGCTATCAAATCCCCCCTCACTCTTCTCTTCTGCAGCGTAACTAACCCCAGTTCCCTCAGCCTCTCCTCATAAGTCATGTGCCCCAGCCCCCTAATCATTTTTGTTGCCCTCTGCTGGACTCTCTCCAACTTGTCCACATCCTTTCTGTAGTGGGGGGCCCAAAACTGGACGCAGTACTCAAGGTGTGGCCTCACCAGTGCCGAATAGAGGGAAATAATCACTTCCCTTGACCTTGGCAATGCTCCTACTAATACAGCCCAATATGCCATTAGCCTTCTTGGCAACAAGGGCACACTGCTGACTCATATCCAGCTTCTTGTCCACTGTAATCCTCAGGTCCTTTTCTGCAGAAAGGACAAGCCTAATAATAGAACCAAGCAACTTTTGCATCTAAATCTTTCATACAAAGACTCAGAGATGCATTACACTACATGACAGGTTTCAGAGTAGCAGCCGTGTCCCCAGCCAGACACCTGGGAAAGAATTCTCTATAGTAACTCAGAGCCCTCCCTCTCTGGTGTCCCATCTCTAACCACTGGGGATATTTGCTAGTAGCAGTTGTGGATGGGTCCTATGCCATCGTTGGCAGTCTCATCATCCCATACCCTCCATAAACTTATCAAGCTCAGTCTTTGCCCCTCCCTACTCCCCTCAGGAGGCTGTTCCAGAACTTCACTCCTCTGATGGTTAGAAACCTTCATCTAATTTCAAGCCTAAACTTATTGATGGCCAGTTTAACACCTCTCCCTCCCTGATGTTTATCCCTCTGACGTATTTATAGACAGCAATCATATCTCCCCTCATCCTTTGTTTTCTTAGGCTAAACAAGCCAAGTTCTGTAAGTCTCCTCTCGTAACATAGGTTTTCAATTCCTCTGATCATCCTAGTAGCCCTTCTCTGCATCTGTTACAGTCTGAATTAATCTTTCTTAAACATGGGACAGAATTGCACACAATACTTCAGATGAGGTCTCACCAGTGCCTTGTATAACGGTAATAACACTTCCCTATCTCTACTGGAAATACCTCACCTGATGCATCCTAAGATTGAATTAGCCATTTTCACGGCCATTCCACATTAGTGGCTCATAGTCATACTGTGATAGACCAACATACCTAGGTCTTTCTCCTTCTCTGTCACTTCCAACTGATACATCCCCAGTTTACAGCAAAAATTCTTGATATTAGTCCCTAAGTGCATGACCTTGCACTTTGCCCTATTAAATTCCATCCCATTTTTATTAGTCCAGTTTTCAAGGTTGTCCAAATCTTCTTTTATGATATTCTGGTCTTCCTCCATACTGGAAATATCTCCCAGCTCTGTCATCTGCAAATTTTATTAGCACACTTCCACTTTTTGTCATGTCATTAATGAACATGTTAAATAAGATCAGTCCCAAGACCAATCCATTTAGTTTAAAGTGAATTAATTCAAGATCACTTGAACCAAGATTGTCCTCTACAATGAGTTCTTCTCTAAGGGTCTTGTTACTTACCAGTACTAAATCTAAAATGGCATCACCTTTTGTTGGAGTAAGATATTTAACTCTTTCATAGTGAAGCCAAGGAAACAGCCATCCTTAAACAGCTAGTGTTAGTGGTGCAGACCTATATAATAATTAACTGACTTAAATTCAACCCACATAAGACACAATTGATATTGATAGGTAAGGGCAAAGAAAATGCATGAATGGCTGAGGGTTGTGCCAACACTTTCAGATGGAATATTTTCTAAGCCTTTGCCAGTACTAACTGCAATTGTGAGGTCATAATGGAGACATCACTACTCTTGCAGTCATAGATGCAGCTATTAAGTAACTGAATAAATGGAGAAAACCAGAACGGAGTAAAGCACATCTTACTTTTTCTGGTGAGAGGTGGTGCGACGAGTGCAGAAGACAGCAACAATCACCACTATCACAATGGTGATCACTCCAACAGATACTATTATGACTAGAAGCATGTTGCTATCCAGGGGGGATGTGGGGCTTCCATGAGGACTGTTACTGCCTGTAAGGGAGGCGGGGGAAGAGGGGGGAAGAGGAAAGCACTTGTTATACAAAACCTTTACTTGAGAAAAAGCTCCCCACTACAGGATGCAAAAAGGAATCAACAGTGATGGGGAGCCTGAAGAAAGTACACAGTGTCAGACAGAAACTAATCTTGGCTCAGCTGGTGCATTTCACATTAAGTACTCTCTCTCTTATCTTTTGTTATTTAAACATTTGCACATCACCACCTGATTATGGCCCCGTACAATTATCCTTTTCTCCTATATAACATTTTGATGATCTATTTCCAAATGATAGCCCATTAAAAATTATGTAATGATACCTACAGTTGCTGTGAAAACCATTCAGGTGTGGTGAGACAATCAACTATATCACAACAAAGAGGTTCAATACGTGAGAGGCTGGCATAGTTAACCTGCAAAGCAACAATGAGTCTTCACATTGAAGTGTATCCGCATGAGCACTTCTGATTAAAAAAAAAGAATACTGATACAAAAATCAATTGGTTAAGTCCTATTTGTACTGAAAATGTTGAAACAGGATACTATGCCAAAAGACAGGCACAGGGTGTGCTTATATATAATGACATCTGATCAACTGCTCCCCATAGCAATCTCTAAGGAGTCTCCAAGGGAACAGCAAACATGCTCATTACATGTCACTGGACCAATTAATGTAAGAATTCTTATCACCTGACTGTATCTCCCTCTGAGGCCACACAAGTTCACCCACTCTGCTACTGTTGTTGAGGATGCATGGGTGGGTCCCTTCAGATATTAGGGCAAGAGGACAGAAGCCCACTGGAACACACACTCCAATACCCTAATAGTCTGGGGCTGTAAGAGTGCCACCTGCAGGGGCCTTTCCATTACCTATTCGAGCCTCAGTTTCCTCATCTGTAAAATGGGGATAATAATACTGACCTTCCTTTGTAAAGAGCTTTCAGATGCACTGGTGACAAGTGCTATAAAGAGCTACAGATTATTATTACTTAACTCCCTATTCAGTTACCCCCTTCTTGCACCACGTGTCTCCAATGTCCAGATAGTCTTCTGTCATATGAATAAACTCATTCTCCCTTCCCTCCCCTGGAACTTTGGAAATATTGGAATCTGGAGTTTGTGGCCCAGGTTACCCCTGTTTCTGTAGTGGGTCTGACCTGGATCCTTAAACTTGGGCAAAAGTTTACTTCTGGATGTGAATTTTGTGGCATCTCTAATTAAAACAAAACAAAAATAACAATCAAGCACACAAATTACATATTTGTTCAAAGAAATGGTAGTTTCCTGGGCATGGCTCAGAAATGTAGGTTTCAAAGTAAAATATAATCCTTTAATTTCAAATACCTTCCATAATTTTAAAAAAAAATCCATCTCAGCATGCTGCTTCCAGAGAACAGCACTGTGCTTCTAGCAGCTATCTTCTTTCACAGTCCAAGCTTCTAGGACTTTGGGGAATTGTACTTTGCTGTCTCTAGAAAGGTGTGTGGTGGACGGTGAAAGGGAAGAAGGGCCTGAAAATACATCCAGGAAAGCTGACAAGTATGCAGTGAAAAGGACCCTGCTGGAACTAAAGGGTATCAGGCATTCCTTTGGACACAGTAACCACACTTAATACACTATTGGTATTCTATAATGAAAATTTTTCTTTAAAATAAGATACATTTTATGCAGCTCTAACCAGTGGTACCTGAGTGCAAGACTTTCATGATACTAAATGCAAATGAGAGGAAGGTTTAAGAGCAAGACTTTTTTCTCCTTGACCCTATTATGTTCTATACAATTAATTGTACACTGGTACCTAGTGGCAGTCATTTTAAACTAGGCTGGGAAAACGTTTGGTGACATAATTGAAATCTGGTGCATATAAACATTTTTGTTCCCATTTGTTTTTTCATGGCGGACAAAGACTATATTGTAGTAGCATGCTAAATTATTTTCCCAGTCTTACTTGTGAACTGCTAATATCAAATGGTTCATAAAAGGGGAAAACTGCAATTATTGGAAAAGATGTCTTCAGGGCTGTAAATAATAGCTTCATATTTTAGGAGACATATCACATCACACACCATTATACCAAGACATACTGAATTTCAACCTAATAGGTCTCTGCTGAAATGCTTTATAAAGGGCCTTACCACTCATGGGTGGTTTGTAGTCAGGTCCTATATCCAATGGCCGACTTCCTTTTCCTGCGGACCCTAATGCTGGGAAAAAAACCCACATTAATAAATATCAGTTATGTGATAAACTTTCTTCATCTCCCAGCTATTCATTTCCAAAACCTATATCATCTTGGATCTATTTTGTACAAGTTTTGTTTTTATATGGACATGAATAGCAAATACACTCCACCAGAGATGTTCCCAACAAGTTCAGCAAACTCTGAATACCTCCAAACACAGAAACAGTTCAGAAGGGCTACCACCTAATAGGTGGATACCGCTTTTCTTAGTAAGTTGGGCTTTTTCCTTTTTATTACATTTTTAAAATATCAATAACAAGAAATGATTGTTTGTAACCATGATAACCACTAGATTGATACAAGTAACTTCCTAGATGCTTACATTTGGGGTAATATCTACTTGGGCATCACTGAACAATAGCATATACAACAACAGGCTAAGTTCCTTTTCCTAGCCCCAGAATTACAAGCCAGGTTAGGAGACAGAAACACATAAACAATGGGAATGTATCTTAGACATAGTCAGTCTTTGCTTATCCATACAAGCTTGCAAGGCAATTTTTTTGGTGTCTCTCTCGCGCCCCCTGGAAAGTGACACTGCAGTCAGAAAAATCTTTTTAGTGGATGTTAAGAGAACAAGTCTAGCAGCTTCTGGTCTGTCTTTCAGAGACAACACACCTAAAAATTACTTAAAGTTCTGGACAGAGCAGTGTGATTAGAGGATGACAATGGAGGTACATCTATTTGTCAGCTGGTTCATTAAGGCAAATAACATATCCACTTCAAGAATCTGAACTACTGTTACCTAGTTCATAGATACTGAATACAACTGACCTAATAATTAGAGTGCATCTCTCTTTTTATTTTACCATATGTTCACTATTATTATAACTCAGAACTAATTTAGGCAATCTGCAGCAGCAGCACGACACATGGAGTCACAAGTTCAAATCTAGTGTCAGTGCCTGTACTGAGTTAGCAGAACCTTTCTAGCAGAGAAGATACAACAAAGACAAGTGCAAGAAAAAAAATCAAATGCACAGCTACAAAATGGGTAATATCTGGCTAGGTGGTAGTATTGCTGGAAAGGATCTGGGGGTTACAGTGGATATGACTGAATGAGAGTCAACAAAGTGATGCAGCTGCAAAAAATGCTAATATTCCGGGGAGTATTTACAGTGGTGTTATATATAAGAAATGGGAGGTAACTGATCCACTCTACTTGGGACTGATGAAGCCTTGGCTGGATTTCTGTGTACAATTTTGAGTACCACACTTTAAAAAAAGATGTGGACAAATTGGAGAGAGTCCACAGGAGAGAGAAAAAAAGAAGTGATAAAAGGTTTAGAACATCTGGCCTGTAAGGAAAGATTTAAAAAATTGGGTATGTTTAATCCAGAGAAAAGACAACTATGGAGGGAAAAAAGTCTTCAAATATGTTAAGGGCTGTTATAAAGAGGACAGTGATCAATTGTTCTCCTTGTCCCCAGAAGGTAGGATAAGTAGTACTGGGGTCAATCTGCAGCAAGGGAGATTTAGGCAATTATGACGATACAAAATTATGACAATACAAAATTGCTGTTATGCCAAAGTTAGAATAGAAATGTGTAGCAACACACACACTCACTTTTGTATTTATACACCTATACATATATATATATATATATATATAGTTAGAAATATGACAGATATTGCAATCCCATGCAATATCTTTGGGGAGCATACTGTATTAAGTTTATGTTTCACTGTGGGCCAGGGACTGTATGCAACTCCAAGTGGGAGAGTTATTACAGCTTCTCTAGAAACCAAAAACAGTAGGGGGTGATTAAATTGAATCCCCTAGGTGGAAAATACATCTAGAGAGGTACCCACCTGGGGGAGGACTGCACATACAGGTTCAAACTGGATTTTCCAGAGACTAACAGACAAAGGGCTTTTGGCATAACAACACTGTGTTTAAGCTGACTCAGGCCTCCTTTCTGATCCGGCAAACAGACAGGACTTTTTGTCCAAAGGCAGCCCCCAATCCTTGTGGAAAGGTTGGAAAGATTTTGGCCTACCAAGGTCCCTATGACTGATGGGGTGACCTTTGGTAAGCTTCTAATATGCATCTAGGAAGTTTTATTACTTTTATGTTTTCTCTGTAATGTAACCTTAAGAATAAAGGTGCTGCTTAGAAGGAGCTGTGTGGTAACTTGTAACTGGTGCATAGCTCTTGGAGAGAAGGCAAAGCACAGGCACTGGACTTTAGGCAGAATGGCTAGCTGGGGATATCACAGTGTAAGGCAGGGAACTGTGCAGCCTTAAACCCCCTAGAGTCAGGAGGGAGAGACACGTGACACTGGGAGCCAGAACCCTCCATCAAGGGGTGTATGTGCCCTCAAGGAACCACAGAGGGGGAATACAGATGCAGTTACCTTGAAACTTTGACACCCAAAACCCTACAATTCTGCAGTCATGAAAGAAGGTTTATAAGGTTAAGACATCATCCTGATTAAGATGGGAAGTTGAAAAAGCAATAAAAATCATAGAGATATAATGGAAATGGAGAAGTTGACAGCAATCTCTATAAATTAGTAGTTACGCAATACAGACAATTGATAAGGGAAGCTAAAGACATTAATGAAAAATACAGAAAATACTCTAGATTAAAGACAGTAAGAAGGAATTTGTTAAATACATGAGGAATAAAAGAAATCCTAACACTTGTGTAGGTACATTGCTAGATAGGAATGGTAAAATTGTCAGTGCAGAAAGGGTAGATGTGTTTAGTAAATATTTCTGTTCTGTATTTGGAAAGAAGCTGGATGAAATATTCACATTTTACAGTGATAATGAAATACAGTAATAGACAAAATGTTAAACAGCAAGTACTGAAAGTAAACATTTTTAAATCTGCAGGACCAGATAACTTGCAATTAAGAGTTTTGAAAGAATTGGCCAAGGAGTTCTCTTACCCATCGATGTTGGTATTTAACAGATGTTGGAACACAGGGGAAGCATCAGAGGACTAGAAAAAAAAAGCTAATATGCCAGTATTTTAAAAGGGTAAATGGGATGGCCTGGGTTACTTTAGTCTGGTAATATCTGGACATTGAACCAGATATTGAAACCAGGCAAAATCATGGAAAGGCTGATATGGAATGGAATCACTAAAGAATTAAAAGATGGTAGCATAATTCACGCCTACTTTTTTGGAAAATGGGTCTTGTCAAACTTGACACAGTTTTTTGGATCAGATTATGAATTTGGATGACAAAGGGTAATTGTGCAGACATAATATACATAGACTTCTGTAAGGTATTTTACTTAGGGTATGTCTACACTACGAAATTAGGTCAATTTTATAGAAGTCGATTTTTAGAAATCGATTTTATACAGTCGAAAGTGTATGTCTCCACTACGCGCATTAAGTCGGCGGAATGCGTCCTCAGTACTGTGGCTAGCATCGACTCACGGAGTGGTGCACTGGGGGAAGCTATCCCACAGTTCCCGCAGTCTCTGCTGCCCACTGGAATTCTGGGGTAAGCTCCCAATGCCTGATGGGGAAAAAACATTGTTGCAAGTGGTTTTGGGTACATGTCGTCAATCTCCCCTTCCTCCCTCCCTCCGTAAAAGCAACTACAGACAATCATTTCGTGCCTTTTTTCCTGGGTTACCCATGCAGACACCATAGCACGGCAAGCATGGAGCCCGCTCAGCTCACCGCTGCTGTTGCGAGCATTGTAAACACCTCAAGCATTATACTGCAGTATGTGCAGAACGAGGACGATTGTGAGGAGGATATGGACACAGACATTCCAATTGTCACATCCTGTGCTTTCAGGGACATCATGGTGGCAGTGGGGCTAGTTGATACAGTGGAACGCTGATTCTGGGCCCGGCAAACAAGCACAGACTGGTGGGACTGCATACTCTTGCGGGTATGGGATGATTCCCAGTGGCTGCAAAACTTTTGCATGCGTAAGGCCACTTTTCTGGAACTCTGTGAGTTGCTTTCCCCTGCCCTGAAGTGCAGGAATACCAAGATGAGAGCTGCCCTGACAGTTGAGAAGCGAGTGGCGATAGCCCTGTGGAAGCTTGCAATGCCTGACTGCTACCGGACAGTCAGGAATCAATTTGGAGTGGGCAAATCTACTGTGGGGACAGCTGTGATTCAAGTAGCCAATGCAATCACTCATGTTCTGCTATCAAGGGTAGTGACTGAGAAATGTGCAGGTCATAGTGGATGACTTTGCTGCAATGGGTTTCCCTAACTGTGGTGGGGCAATAGACAGAACGCATATCCCTAACTTGGCACCGGACCACCTTGCCAACCAGCACATAAACTGCAAGGGGTTCTTCTCAATGGTGCTGCAAGCACTGGTGGATCACAAGGGACGTTTCACCGACATCAACGTGGGATGGCCGGGAAAGGTGCATGACGCTCGCATCTTTAGGAACTCTGGGCTGTTTGAGCAGCTGCAAGAAGGGACTTACTTCCCAGACCAGAAAATTACTGTTGGGGATGTTGAAATGCCAAGAGTTATCCTTGGAGACCCAGCCTATCCCTTGCTCCCATGGCTCATGAAGCAATACACAGGCAGTCTGGACAGTAGTAAGGAGCAGTTCAACTATAGGCTGAGCAAGTGCAGAATGGTGGCAGAATGTGCCTTTGGATGTTTAAAAGCTCGCTGGCACTGTTTGCTGACTAGGTTAGACCACAGCGCAACCAATATTCCCATTGTTATTACTGTTTGCTATGTGCTCCATAATATCTGTGAGAGTAAGGGGGAGATGTTTATGGTGGGGTGGGAGGTTGAGGCAAATCGCCTCACTGCCAATTTTGAACAGCCAGATACCAGGGCGATTAGAAGAGCACAGGTAGGCGTGCTGAACGTCAGAGAGGCTTTGAAAACCAGTTTCATGACTGGCCAGGTTATGGTGTGACAGTTGTGTGTGTTTCTCCTTGATGCAAACCCGCCCCCTTTGTTAATTTTAATTCCCTGTGAGCCAACTACCCTCCCCCCTTCGATCACAGCTGGCAAAGGAAATAAAGTCACTACTGTTTTGAAACTATGCATTCTTTCTTTATTAATTAAAAAAAAAGGGAGATAACTGATAAGGTAGCCTGGGTGGGGTGGGGGAGGAGGGAATGACAAGGACACATTCCTTATTGTAGCCACACTACAAATCAAAACCGTTTGAATAACAGCCTTCTGTTGCTTGGGCCATCCTCTGGAGTGGAGTGGCTGGCTGCCCGGAGCCTCTCCCCCCGCGTTCTTGGGCGTCTGGGTAAGGAGGATATGGAACCTGGGGAGGAGGGCAGGTGGTTGTACAGTGGATGCAGCGGCGGTCTGTGCTTTTGTTGGCTTTCCTGCAGCTACACCAGATGCCTGAGCATCTGCTCCCCCATTAGCTTCAGCATTCCATCCTGCCTCTTCTCATCGTGCTCACTTAATGCTTTCCTGGACTCTGCCACTGAATGCCTCCATGCATTCAGCTGTGCACTGTGAGTGCAGGAGGACTGCATGAGCTCAGAAAACATGTCATCACGAGTACGTTTTTTTCGCCTTCTAATCTGCAATAACCTCAGGGACGGAGATGATAGGGGGAGCATAGAAACATTTTCACCTGCAGGGGGATAAAAAGGGAGAGTAAAATTTAAGATGATACATTTCTGAGAACAAAAGGGAGACTCTTTCACAGTGAATCAAGCAATTCACGGCAGGCAGCACATGTGCTTTAGGTACAAGGTCGCATTTTGCCTTTTATATTGAGCGCCTGCCGGTATGGTCACACATCTCACACGGCTGGGCAACAGAATTCAGTTTCCAGGCAGCCATGGTAAACGGGTTTGGCTTTTAACGCCTTCATAACATGTGGGAATGTTTTCAAACTGCAGCGTCCTCCTTTCCCATAGCAAGCAATGCCGGTTGGGTTTGCCATTTAAAAGGAGGAGCTGAGGTTTTCGGGTGGATGTGTAGCACACCCCTCCCTCCACCCCTCCGCGTGGCTATTTGGGATGATCCCTTCACCCCTCCTCCTGCCGCATGGCTATGGGATGATCTCTTTTAGCCAAGCGCAAACAGCGCAGCATGAACAGGGTCCTTTTACTGTTTCCTTCCAAAAATTCCCATATTTCAACCAGGTGACCATGAATGATATCACTCTCCTGAGGTGAACACAGAAAGATAAAGACCAAATGTTGCTCGAATGCGACCAAAACCCAGGACCATTTGCTGCCATACTTTGTGCTGCAGTGATTCCAGACTACTTGCTACTAGCTTGGCTTGGTAAAGTGTCCTACTGTGGAGGACGAAATAAGGCAGTCCTCCTCAAAAACCTTCTGCAAAGGTTTTCAGAGTACCTCCAGGAGAGCTTCATGGAGATGTCCCTGGAGGATTCCCGCTCCATCCCAGACACGTTAACAGACTTTTCCAGTAGCTGTACTGGCCGCGAATGCATCCCAAGTCTTCAGGGCAAATCAAACATTAAACACTATTGCTTTTAAACCCTGTACTGTAGTTACAAATGTGCACTCACCAGAGGTGCCTTCAGGGTCAGGGATCGTGCCTTGGGAGGGTATTGGCTCCAGGGTGATGAAAAGGTCCTGGCTGCTGGGGAGAACGGATTCACCGCTTGCCTGTTGCGCATTCTCCTCCTCCTCAACAAAATGCTCCTCCGTGTTGCGTGAGACTCCCCCCTTGCAGGTGTCCACGGACAGTAGTGGTAGGGTCTCCCCCTAGAATGCCATGCAGCTGATCATAGAAGCAGCATGTATGGGGCTCTGACCCAGAGCGACCGTTTGCCTCCTTTGTCTTTTGGTAGGCTTGCCTGAGCTCCTTGACTTTCACACGGCACTTCTGTGTGTCCCTGTTGTAGCCTCTGTCCACCATGCCCTGTGAGATTTTGGCATATATATTAGCATTTCTTCTTTTTGATCGGAGTTCTGCCTGCACAGATTCTTCTCCCCATACAGCGATCAGATCCAGTGTCTCCCGTTAGCTCCATGCTGGAGCTCATTTGTGATTCTGGAGGGACTGCATGGTCACCTGTGCTGCTGAGTTCACCATGCTGCCCAAACAGGAAATGAAATTCAAAAGTTCCTGGGGCTTTTCCTGTGTATCTGGCTAGTGCATCGGAGTTGAAAGTGCTGTCCAGAGTGGCCACATTGGAGCAGTCTGGGATAGCTCCCGGAGGCCAATAACGTCAATTTGCGTCCACACTACCCCAAATTCTACCCAGCAAGGTTGATTTTAGTGCTACTCCCCTTGCTGGGGAGGAGTACAGAAGTTGATTTTAGGTCGACGGAACGGGGTTGCTTGTGTAGACGCACTCATTATAAAATCGACCTAATTCAGCTAAATTCGACCTAACACTGTAGTGTAGACCAGGGCTTAGTACTGAACAACATTCTGATTAAAACGAGCAATACACAAAACCAATGTGGCACATGCTAAATGGATTAAAAACTGAGTAACAGATAGATATTAAAAACTTGTAATGTAAATCATAGAATCATAGGACTGGAAGGGACCTCAAGAGGTCATCTAGTCCAGTTCCCTGCACTCATGGCAGGACTAGGTATTTTCTAGACCATTCCTGACAGGTCTTTGTCTAACCTGCTCTTAAAAATCTCCAATGATGGAGATTCCACATCCTCACTGGGCAATTTATTCCAGTGCTTAAGTACCCTGACAGTTGGGAAGTTTTTCCTAATGTCCAACCTAAACCTCCCGTGCTGCATTTTAAGCCCATTGCTTCTTGTTCTATCCTCAGAGGTTAAGAACAACAAATTTTCCCCCTCCTCCTTTTAACAACCTTTTATATACTTGAAAACTGTTATGTCCCCTCTCAGTCTTCTCTTTTACAGACTAAACAAACCCAATTTTTTCAATCTTCCCTCATAGGTCATGTTTTCTAGACCTTTAATCATTTTTGTTGCTCTTCTCTGGACTTTCTCCAATTTGTCCACATCTTTCCTGAAATGTGGCACCCAGAACGGGACACAATACTCCAGGTGAGGCCTAATCAGCGTGGAATAGAGTGGAAGAACTACTTCTTGTGTCTTGATTACAACATTCCTGCTAATACATCCCAGAATGATGTTCGCTTTTTTTTGTAACACTGTTATACTGTTTTCTCATATTTAGCTTGTGGTCCACTATGATCTCCAGATCCCTTTCAGCAGTATTCCTTCCTAGGCAGTCATTTCCCATTTTGTTTGTGTGCAACTGATTGTTCCTTCCTAAATGGAATACTTTGCATTTGTCCTTATTGAATTTTGTCCTATTTACTTCAGACCATTTCTCCAGTTTGTCCAGATCATTTCGAATTTTAATCCTATACTCCAAAGCACTTGCAACCCCTCCCAACTTGGTACCATCCGCAAACTTTATAAGTGTACTCTCTGTGCCATTATCTAAATCATTGATGAAGATATTGAACAGAACCGGACCCAGAACTGATCCCTATAGTACCCCACTTGTTATGCTCTTCCCGCATGACTGAACCATTAATCACTACTCTCTGGAAATGGTTTTCCCTCCAGTTTTGCACCCACCTTATAGTAGCTCCATCTAGGTTGCATTTCCCTAGTTTGTTTATGAGAAGGTCATGGGAGACAGTATCAAAAGTTTACTGAAGTCAAAGATCATTATCCAAAGTGGGTGTTTTTAGTGGGGTCCTGCAATAAACTGTTCTTATTGCAATATCATCAAACATCATTATCAATGGTCTGAAAGAATATATAAATTCATTGCTGATAAAGTTTGTAGATGACATAAAAACCGGCAGAGTGGTAAATAATAAGGAAAGGTTAGTTCTACAGAGCAAAGTGGATCAGTCGGTAAGCTGGGCTCACCTGATCAATATGTATTTTATTTAATACAGCCAAGTGCAAGAGTATACATTTAGGAACAAAATTTTCAAAAGTGCCTATGTGTAACTTAAGAGGTAAAGTCAAATTTTCAAAAATGACTTAGGCACTTCGCAGGCTACATGTCACAAACAGCCAATGAGACTTGGTTTCCTAAGTCACTTTTGAAAACTTGACCTTGCATGTTATGTCATTTAGGCACTTTTGAAAAATTCACCCCACTGCTGGAATACTGTGTCCAGTTCCGGTGGCCACACTTTGAAATTATTAATTGGAAAGGGTTCACAAAAGCACCAGAAGAATGATGACAGGTCTTGGTACCTGCCTTACAGGGACGACTAAAGACATTTCATCTATTTAGTTTAGCCAAGAGAAGATGTCTTGGATTGGGACTTGGGCCAGAAAAGCTGCTGCTTTGAACGGACAAGATAGCAGCAGAGGGAATGCCCGCCAGCTCATCACACATACGAATACAGGAG
The DNA here is from genome assembly GCF_965152275.1 of Natator depressus. NCBI lineage: Eukaryota > Metazoa > Chordata > Testudines > Cheloniidae > Natator > Natator depressus. The sequence goes on from NC_134243.1 coordinate 41,296,112, forward strand.
GTGATCCAGGACGACATTTTTTGGGATGAAACCGGTAGGCCTTTCATCCTGTCTGCTATTGCCACAAAGAGCTGCCCGGATTTGGTCCTCTCAAAGTAGAAGGCCAGGGCACATCTAACATCCAACAAATGGAGATGCCGCTCCTCTGCATTCCTATGCCCTTTTGGGAAGAAAACTGGCAGGAAAATAGCCTGGTTACTGTGAAACTGTGAGACCACCTTTGGAAGGAATGTTGGGTGGGGGCACAGTTGAACTTTGTCCTTAAAGAACACTGTATATGGGGGTTCTGATGTAAAGGCCCTCTAATCCTTTGAGGAAGTGGATGGCCATTTCATGAGAAGACCAATTTACCTTTCACTGGAGGGTGGAAGACTGAGATTGCTGCTAAATGCACCTTGATCAATGAAAAGGCCAGACTTTGTGCTGGAATACCTGCTCCATCTGAAACAACAGACTGGAGGGATGACAGAGTTGGTGAGAGATCTCACTGGGAGGACCACATCAAGGAACACTTCCACTTGGATAGGTAAGTTGCTCTAGTAGACAGTTTCCTACTACCTAGCAAGACCTGGCCGATTTGTTCTGAACAGGCCTGTTTCTTCAGGTTCAACTATGGAGCTTCCATGCAGTCGGGTGAAGGACCCAGATGTTTGGGTTGAGTATATGGCCATGGTCTTGTGAGATCAGGGCCAGCCAGGGTGGAAGTGGCAGCAGGGGCACCAGTAACATGTCCAGCAGTGTCCCTCTCATTGGCTGCTGTGACACAAGGGACCTGGGAGGAGGGTGGAAGTACAAAAATTCATGTCACTTGACAGGCACATAGTACTTCTCTGCCCTCTTTCAGGTGGGAGGAAGAGAAGATGGGGTATGCCACAGGGATCTGACCAGACCCATTATGGCTTCATTGACAGGTAGGTCCTCCTTTGACGGGGCTGTCATGGCCAAAGTCTCAATGAGGCTATGTGAGGATTCTTTAAGAACCCCCACCCTCCAGCTGTAGGTTAAAAGCCATTCTTTTTAAAAGCTCATGGTGAGCTCTAAAGTCAGCCTGTGGCATCAAGCTGCTAGGTCCTGAGATAGCTTCGTCTGGGGAGGAGGAGGAAGAAGCCTGTACCAGCAAGGGGCCCTCCTCTTCTTCTTCAGTCCTAACTATGTCCCCCCAGGCCTAAGTCCTGTGTGTCAGTACCGGCTCTGTACCAAAGTCCGGGTCTGGTGCCAGATTGTGAGTTGGAGGAGCCCTCCTCTCGGACACTACCGTGATCACGCTAGCACTGCGATAACGGCCTGGCACCAGCAAATGGTCCCGCACTGGACTCAATGGCATCTGCGATCAGAAATGAGTCGATGGTGCTGCTAGCATGCAGTGGAGGAGTAGCCTGATGTGGGTTGTACTCTGCTGCACTCCCCTTGTTTGTCCTTCCTCAGTACCAGGAAGCATCCCCTCTCGGACCGTTGCTCCTTATTCTTCTTTCTTGGTACCGGAGATGGAGAATGGTGATGAGAAGCATGCGGTGCCAGAGATACTCTTCGCATCAAAGCCGAGGTGCTTGTAGCTGAGTCCAATCGGCTTGGCTTTGATGCCGGTTTAGGTGCAGCTTCCATTAGGATAGCCTTTAGTCTAGCCTCCCTGTCCTTCTTTCTATGAGACTTGAAATCCTGAAAGATTTGACAATGCTGTCATATGTGCGCCTTTCCCAGACACTTTATATAGCTGGAGTGTGGGTTGCTCACTGGCACACACCTGCTGCAGGAGACGCAGGGTTTGAAGCCTGGAGACTTGGGCATGCCCGGCTCCAGGGGCGAAAGAAGCCCCTCTAAGCTAAGGGCGGGGGGGTCTAACTATATACACTAATTCTATCTAACTAAGTACACTACTACATGAAATTAAGACTAATATAACTAATCTAGAGAATAACAGGAAAAGAAACAACTGAATGAATGCCTTGCCAAAGCAAGAGGAGCTGTTCTAGTGACTGTCACGGCTGTTAAGAAGGAAGTGAGAGGGTGAAGGGCAGGCTGGGCCCCTTATACCAGTGCGTAAGCATGAAGCACCAGAGGGCACTAGAGCTGACCTGATGGATACCACTGAGGGTAAAATCTCCAGCAACTGTGCATGTGATGTGTGCACACCTAATGTGGAATGGACACAAGCAAGCACTCAAAGAACTAAATGTTCTTCTGAAGTTCAATCACATGTCGGGGTGTCTATAGCTCAACCACAATTTATGGGCTTGTTGCAGTGACAACCGAGTGAAATTCTATGACTTGTGTTACGCATCGAGAGATCAGACTAGATGATCATAATGGTCCTTAATGGCCTTAAAATCTATTAATCTAGATCCCTTTTGCATAGTGACTCTCAGTCAGTCTGGCAAATATCTAATTCCTAGAATGAGGGATTGATAGATTATTCTTTCAACTCTTCCCAGTTTTCACATCTCTTGCTACCTTGACAACAGTTCTATCTGCAAGATGCTGAATCTGATCATCCTCTCGCAGCAGTTTTACACCATTGTAATTCAGAGGAGAAATGGGCCCACTAGCCTAAGGATTGCAAGCAATTGTCCTTCTCCAAAACTGATCATCACTGCAGCAAGAATTAGAATAAATGTCTCTATTTTCAACATGACACTATGAACTAGCTAGTGTACATGTCCCATCTTTGGTCCTAGAGGATGTGTACCAGCCTGTCTGCAGAGAGTTGTACTGGAAGTTAAGTATTGAGGTTCTCTGTTGACCTCTTCAGCAAGGATTGGTAGAAATAAAATGTGCATGCAATCCTTAAAGACTTTCCAGTGTTAATAGTCAGTTTTTTTAGGCTAGCTGTCTTGGGAGTGCCCCATAAGTATATGCAAAAAGAAAAGGAGTACTCGTGGCACTTTAGAGACTTAGAGTACTCCTTTTCTTTTATGCTCAAATAAATTTGTTAGTCTCTAAGGTGCCACAAGTACTCCTTTTCTTTTTGCGAATACACACTAACACGGCTGCTACTCTGAAAACTATTACCTTTTGTTACTGTAGGTTAGCTCTACTGTGTACTACACACATTTCCTTTTGTCCTGGTACCTGACCAATGTGCAACACACAGATAGCTTCAACAGGGAACCTGTTCTACTGTGTGCCAACACCTGTGCTATGAGGGAGGAGAGTGGAGGGGCAAAGTATTGTACTATGTACGTAAGGAGGAACACTATGGGAAAAAGATTTGAAAATGTATTCTGAGATAACATACCCATCAATATGTGGCTACGGCAGAAATAAGAACCACAGAGGTTAGTGATTCAGTCCACTCACTGTGGGCTGGTTTGTTCCCTATATTCTCCAGTGCTTTTTCCATCACTTCTCGAGAGACATTATTCCACAGTCTAACAGATCTTGTTGTCAGGAAGTTTTTTTCTGCTATTCAGCCTATGCTTTCCTTTTCTTCATTTCACCCATTGCTCCTAGCTTGTCAGCTCTTCAAAGCCCTATTATATTTACAGGAATTATAAAATAAATGTCTCCTGCTCTTCATATATGCATTTTTGAATTAAAAGTTCTATGCAATTATGAACACTAACAAAATGTTACTGTGATAAAACTTTCCTCCCTTAGGATGCTCATGCTGTATTAAGGACATGAAGACAGTTATGTGCAGAACTGAGGTTAGAAGAGCAGTGCAAAAGGGACAGTGCAGCAACTTTTAAATAAAACACAAAGTTTTAGTCTTTCCCATTCCTTTGGGATAGAGACTGGGATAGCAGCCAGGGTTTTTGCAACCAAAGGCTGGATAAGAATTTGTTCCTAAGCTGCCCTCAGTCATTACTGTTTGGTTTGGAACAGGTAAAATAAACAGGTAAAATAAATACAAAATATTTCTCAGTAATGGATTTAAAAAGATATTTATAATGTGGAACACATTTTTGCTTTAATCGTATGCCTAAATTCTTTGCTTGTATCCCTTTAAACTCTTTCCTCCCCAAACACTAAAATACATTTCTCTCCCTATTAATGGGATGTTTACCTTATTTGAAAGAAAGCAAAATTAGCCCTAAAAATTCACCACAGACCCCAACTCCACACAGCAAGCTCAAAGCTTCGAGCAGGGGGTTGGACTAGATGACCTTCTGGGGTCCCTTCCAACCCTGATATTCTATGATTCTATGAAAGCTACCATTTGTCAAGTTAGTAAGCTTAAAGTTTTTGGTGGCTAAAGTTGTTGCATTCCTAGCGGAGACTGATCTCTACATGAGCCAACCAGCAGACTCTCTCATGCAGAATGCTGAACAAGACTAAGGCTACTTTTATTTACTGCAAAAAATAATAATAGATGTAGAGCTGACAAAACAGCACTTGTGCTAATCCAGCAAGTGTTCTTTGGTCTTCTACCCCTCTGTGCTGAGATCCAGGGTTCACCAGTCAGAGCTCTACTTGAATATCACCTAATCCAAATCCATTTTAACAGAATGATTCAGGGCTGGCATAACCCACTTCTCCCCTCATGTGACATCTGACTGTGGAGATCACTTTACATTCCTGACACCCAAACCACAAATAAAATCTCTAGTTCCTCTGCTCATAAAAACTCCACAAGAGCTCGCTCAGTTACATTTAGAGCAGCTGATGTGTGTTTCATTTAACAAGTGCAATTGCAAGTGGAAAAGAAACACAGTAGTGTGTGAAAGAGATGGAATAAAGGAGAAAGAATGTCCACTTATTTACCTTGATCATTAGGCATTTTATCTGAGGATTCAGCTACCAGGACAAGCACAGGGGAGTAAAAAAACAAGAGAAAGATCACCAGGTCTGAAGGAGTGACAGACAGTATTCAAAGAACTTCACACAGCAGAAAAAAACGAGATTTAAACTTCCATTTTTAAAGACAAAAACTCACACAGAAACAATACTGCTAGATATTAAAACGACACATCTTTTTTGCATATTTTCAATGTCTTGTTCATTCCTATCCTTTCACCAGTTACCCATGAACAAGCACCTCTTGATTAAAGAGGCAGTTATGTCATACTTGTTCATGTTATACCATCCATGACATTAACATGTAATTGTTCGCAGACCGATAAGAACTTATTTGCAAATCCTGCTGCCTGTACTGTTGGGCAGACGCAACACACAGCACCTGAAGTCTTTAGGTAACTAGAAGTCAGTTTTTCTGAAGTTCACTTACGGCACTGACCATGTAACAACAGCTTGGTGACATATGGGCCAATAATTAATTTAAAAATAAATCTCCACAAACATATGGGTTTAAACTAGTTTATGCATTTGTTTCCAGCCAAGAGCTGCTGGAAGAATGAAGAGAAAACATCTTCCCTAATCAAACTTCATCTTCTCCTCCGCAGCCCATATCCAATAGAGAACTGATGCTGCCAGTTGCTTTTCCTACAGGTATTTTAGGAAATGCTGGAGAACATACATGAGACTTTACCTTTGGGTGTTCTGAACTGTACTGCCTCCGACATAGGCCCCATGCCCTTGGAGTTGCGGGCCTGGATTTTGAAATAATATGGCGTATCAAGGGTTAACTCTTGGATCTGGTGTGTCAATCTGTTTCCCACCACAGGTTCGATGACCCAATCATGTATCTCAGCATTCACATCTGTGCTGTAGTAAATGATGTATCCTGTTCAAAGGTACCAATAAGATAAAATTTATGCACTAAAAGGTGGGATTTTTGTTGCTCCTTAAATGACTCCAGAGCACAAGTCCTATTGACTTGAGATGGAATTGGTGCTCTTAAACCGCCGAGGGGCTTTCGAGAACCGCAATCTCCTTTGTTTCAATATATAAACATTAATTTAAATATTAGATACATATCCCATGGGAAATTTTAAATCATTGTATTATATCATAAAGTATAACAATGCCACTTAAAATATCAAAATTATCTTACATTTAGTTATAGAGAATTCCATTATTTTCACCTTCTTTTCCAATCATATGAAAACAATGTAAAATTATAATTTGAGGACTATTATAAGAATGTTCCCTCCTCAAATATTAGCAGTTTAGAGAAAAATGATAGCTTTAAAATTAAAAAAATATATAAGTAGTTAAAACTTTTTGCTATCTCTCAGTTTATATTAACAATGAAAAACGTCAACCTCAAGACAATTGCATATTGCCTGTAAAGATATGTTAAATCAACATAATCTTTTATTGAATATACTGTATGTATGGCACCATGATGAACTGGCAAAATGATTATAATATATATTTAATGACAGTGAATGGGAGAAACAATGGCATCAAATAAGCACTCACTTACAAATACAGGGCTAAACATCAGTAGCCCTATGCACCTGCACAAGGGGACATCTGATGTCTCCTTTCTCCCTTGCATGGGCTACCTGTACCAGGGATAGAAGAGTGGAAGGGGTTGCACACTTTGCAGAGCTGTAACTTCCTCTCCCATGCAGGTGGGTGGCACCCACCTCTATTCCCTGGGATGATCCCATGCAATGGAGCTATGATCTGCCCTAAGCAAGATCTGCCCTAAGCAGCATGTAAAGTGGCAGTCAAACCCAGAGATTAATGCAATTCAAGACAATTCTCTTTACTTTTTGTCTCAATTAATTGGTTGGTATTTTCAATATATTGTACAACAAAGGCCTGTAGAACCCAGAAATTGCACTTCTTAATGTTTATTTACCTCAAGTTATGTTAAAAAAACATTATTTTGGTTGCAAATAAGCCAGTAGAAATTAGGGAATGTTACAAATAAAGTTGCCAGTGTAACCTTAATTCACCCCTCTTGTGTGTATGCATTATGATACAGTCTTTAATGACATGATCACATACTGTTTTTCCACAGGACCCTGTCTCCCTCAGTGCACAGAAAGGCCAGTACTCACTTTGTGAGCTGTTTAGTATCTTGTTTTCTATTCAATCCACCAGAGGGCAGTCTGTTCACATGTTCCTGTAAAATGTGGAACTGGCATAGGACTGACATATAAAGGGAATTGTAATGCTTCACAGAATGCAATAATTTTATCAGATTCTCTTTTACAGCGTGATTACGAAACATTTTAAAATTATTCTGCTGTGATCACTGCACATTCAAACAATAATAAAGCTTAGTCTTGTAAAATTCTACTTAATCCAGGTGAGCAAACACATCATTTTTAGACTTTTGTGCCTGGATTTTCATGACAATTTTGGATTAAAAATCTAAATGTGTCTCCTTCTTTTTCACATACACATATATGGAACACTTGGTGGGGTGGTATAAAGATTTTATTGGCATGGATTTGAGATGGCTGCATAATTTGCAAGTGATTATATGTGGAGTAGCTGATTTTCAGACTCAGACCAGTTCAGGTTTAAAGTCCGCTAGTACAGTATGAAAGCTAGAAACAGAAGACTTGCACTGTTGCAAAGAGGAGAGTCTCATCTTTCCAAAAAAGATACACAACCCTTGTTTCTTGCTGTCCAAGGACTCGTTATCAGACCAAATTATACATAAGACATTTTTAAAAGAAGTTACTGAAATGGATGTTACAATTTTCCTTTCCCTCAGAGTTCTGTTCAGTTGGACTCTCCATTCCAAAGGTTTTCTAAAACAACACCCTTAGGCTTCCCCATTTTTATGGCTCTAGGCAGGAAGTACATTTTACTGGCATACCTCATAAACTGTTTGAATCCTGCCTTGTTGTCAGAGTCAGTCAGAGCACAGAATCAATCCCTTGACCTCAAGCACCAACTAAATAACCTGCCTATGCAATACAGAAGACGTGGGGTGGATGGGGAGCCGAAAGTAGGCAAACATACGGCAAATCTACCTGAAACAACTACAAAAGCAACTTTGAACCAGACAACTGGAATGGCTGCTAAAAAGCAAAGGGCACTCCACACACAGTCCTGAAGCCTGCAGCTAACCAGCTTCAGTGCTGAACAATCCAATCCATGAGGGGGGCACTCGCACAACCCAGAAAACCCAGAAGGGCATGGCTCTTCTAGATGGGCCTGAGCCAAGCAGCAGCACATACAGATCCCGTAAGTGGGGATATGCTGTTGCACTTCTCAAAGACAAACCTTTATATACACCACTCCATCATGTACTCTCTGTGTGTATTCACTGCTGTGTGCACTATTGTAGCCACACTGGCCCCAGTACAGTAGAGAGACAAGGTGGGTGAGGTAATATCTTTTATTGGACCAACTTCAGTTGCTGACAGAGACAAGGCTTTTGAGCTACACAGAGCTGAAGAAGAGCTATTACCTCACCACTTTGTCTCTGGATATATAGCTGTTCATCTTTACATGCTTCTATATTTTCATCCACATTTACAAAATTGAATTCTACATTATTTTATGAATATTGGGGGGATATTTTATTTTCTCCCTTCCCTTCTTTTGTCTGCATGAAGTTCTTAGGTGTAGAAACAACCACCCAGATCCAACGTGCAATCCAGAGCAGCTGGCTCCAATGGTCTACAGGGTACAATGAACTACCAGGGTACAGATATACCCAGTTGTGCTCCTAGGCCACTTATGGATTGCCTTGAACACAGGGAAATCCTCCAGAACCTACACAAATTGGGTCTAAGTCCACTTTGTACCAGAGGAATGCCACAGACAACATGCTAGAGAATTGGGCCAAAGAGTCTCTTGCACAAAACACTTAAGGGACAGTCTAACTGCAGATGTGTTTCTCTGAAAGTTTGCTACTAGGATTGCATAAGCTGGTGAAGATGATGATTTCTACAGTATTTAAAATGATAATCTAACCTTTCATGAAAATTGTACATGATCCAAACTCCTATTTTACAACGATCTATGCTTCACGTGGAGATCAGCAATACCAATGCCTCTAAAGAGCAGAGCAGCAGTGGGCTGAAAACGTCAGAGTTGCATTTATTTTTTATACTTAACTCATTTCCAGCAGATGTAAAAGTAAACAGTTAATTTGAGCTACATGAGAAGATTCATAAATAACAAGATAAACATCCTGGATGGGTTTGTGATTAACAAAGAGGAGAGTGGGGCATTATCTATGGTGTCTAATCTGCTGTTGATTAGATATTTTCCATCTACCCTCCCAAGCTCAGTATACCAAAAATGAGGACACAGGATCACTTCAGAGAGCGCACACAAACGGCACCTGTAATTTTGCCATTGGCTTCAGATGGAGGCTGCCAGTTTACAATTATGGTTCTAGGTTTTCCCTCTTTGCTCACCACAGTCACATCTTTTGGTGGAGACGTAGGAACTGCAAAAAAAACCCAAACATTCATTAGAAGCATGTAAGTGATCTCACTGAATGCATGTAAATGATCTCATAAGCATCCTTTTAAACTTGCTTTGCCGCAGAAGTATGGGTGCCCAGCAACAGAAACCCAGTATGTTTAATCGCAAGGTAAATCTAGCATTCTAGGGCAGCCGTTTTAATGATTTACTCCATTAAAATGGCAAATGCCATATGGTGCATAATATTTCCTTTCCTTAAGGAGCTATCTATTTCTACAGTCCAACAGATGCTGTGAATCATGACTAGATAAACAACGTGTCTCTTCAATGTTTGTCTTTTTTTTTTTTTAAACAGACAATATATTTGTAGAAGCAAAGCTACTAGTTGAGAGTACTAACTAGTAATCACAATAGTTTAACATTCCTGAAATCCCATCAACCTGAGAAGACACCATTCCATATTTTGTTTTTTACATACATAAAATTTATCTCTACAGAAAAATGTTTGCTCTGGGGCTGAGATCTTGCAACGGCAATTTTCCACCATGAACACACTTGAAGCACCATGGTAAACTCCTAGAGATTTTTAATTGTAACCTCTGAGAGACCCTTCACTTTGACTACAGGTTTCTGGATGGCTTGCAAGGAAGTCTGCATCTACTGAGGTGTTTTCTCTCTTGCTCTCTGCTAACCGAGGTTTATCTGAACTCTGGAAACAGATATGATGAACACATGGCCCTTTTTTTCTTTTTAGTAGCTTGAGGCAGAAGTCTTCTCCCCACCGTTCCTCCTGCACAAAAATGAGGATATGATACAGGCCTTTTACCTCCGTAAAAGGCTTAAATGTGTGCATCAGAATCTTACTGTGAACTGAAATACCCAGATGGGGCTCAGATTAATGGCAATGAAATGCATAGAGCCGATGTCTCCAAAAGTGCAATTGAATAACCAGCTATGCCTTGGAACTATATAACTATAAAAAACAGACTTCTAATTATGTAATTTTGAGCAAACTATATCTGCCATGGAAACTGAATTCAGTAACAGTCCTAGTTAGTGTTGTCACAGTGCTTTTCCTGTTCAAAGTGCTTTATGTATGTTACCTACTGGTGATTAATCCTCCTGTCATCCCCTGTGTTAGGTTACTAAGTATTATTATCCCCACTGTAGAGATGGGGGAAGTGAGGCTCAAAGGTTAGTGACTACTGCCCCAATTCAACAAACCACCAAAGGTGTTCAAGTGCTCTACGGAATACGGATGGACTTAACCTAAGCACGAATCAACCTTAGATAAGGCTAGGATGAGCAAACCAGGAACACCGTCAAGACTAGAACTCAGGAGGTTTCCGTTTTCCAGGCCTGTGCTTGAACTACAACAAGAAGTTACTCATCTTGTGCAGTAACGATGATTCTTCGAGATGTGGGTCCTTGCGGTTGCTCCTCTGTAGGTGTGCTTGTGTCCCTGCACTGCTGATCAGAGAACTTCAGTAGCAGTGTTCATTGGGCCTGCACATGCACCGTCCCTCCTTGTGCTGCGCCACAAGTCTAGCCGGTGTGCATGAGCTAATGCCCCTCAGTTCCTTCTCTACAACAGAGTCATAGACAAGAACTCTGAAGTAGAGGGGAGGAGGCTGGGTTGTGGAGCACCTGTAGGGGGACACATCTCGAAGAACCACAGTTACCATACAAGGTGATTAAGTTCTTCTTCTTTGAATAGTGTCCCTATGGATGCTCGACTGTAGGTCACTCCCAAGCAGTACCTCTTCTGGAGGGCCAGGACTTCGGAGTCGGGTCAGTTACAGATGACTGCACTGTGAAACCGAAGATGGCATCAGAGATGGAATCCCAGTGATCGCATAGTGTTCTGCGAAAGTGTGAACTGACTCCCATGTCTCTGCTCTACAGAGCTCTGAGCTAGGGACATTCTTGAAAAAGGAGATGGATGAAGAGATCGACCTTGTGGAGTGTGTACGAATAGAGTCTGGAGGGATCATGTTGCAAACTTGATAACACTATCTGATGAAATTTGAGACCCACTTGGATAGTCTTTGGGCACACCTCCACAGAACACTATGCGCTCACTGGGGACTCCACCTCTGATGCCATCTTCAGCTCCACAGTGCTGTCATCTGTAACTGAGCACTAGGATGTTTCCACAATGGAGAGAAAAAGTCTACGGAACTTCCTGAAGGCCTTTGTCCTGTCCAGGTAGAAGGCCAGGGTTCTCCTGACATCTAGAACATGTAATATAGCTTCCCTGTTGTCTTGGTGAGGCTTGAGGTAGAAGATTGGAAGGTGAATCAATCGATGCATGTGAAACGGGGAGGTTACCTTAGGGATGAATTTTGGATGGGACCTGAATGTAACCTTGTCTGGAAAAAATACCATGTAGTGGGGATGTGTCACCAGAGCTGCTATCTCCCCTATTCTACTGGCCAAGGTAATCGCTGTGAGAAAGGCCATTTTCATTGGCCGAAAACCAGTCTCCCTTTTCCAGTGTTGGAATGATCCTTGATAAGGTGATCTTGAATTTTTGAGCCTTGATAAACTTATTGAGAGCTCTGAGGTCTAGTATGGGTCTCCAAACTCCCTTCCTTTTGGGTATTAGAAAATAACAAGAATAGAACCCCTTGCCTTACAGATGTTGAGGTACTGGTTCTACGGCTCATAACAATAGCAGACAATCTACCTCTTGTAGTAAACTCTTGTGAAAAGGGTCCCTGAAGAGGGACAGAGAAGGGTGTTGTTGAAGGGGTAGGGAGGTAAAATGCATGAAGTACCCGGTTTGAACAATCACTAGGACCCATTGGTCCGATGTTATGCGTTCCCAGGTGCTGTGGAACGCTGCCAATCAGTGGCCAAATGGGCATGGTCGGCTGAGTCAGTCAGGGGGAGTGGTCTAATGGCACCTTAACCTGCTCGTCAAAAGTGGTGCTTAGACGTAAAGAGCTGGGACGAAGATTGTGGACCAGGTGGTTTGTGGTTATGGAATTTTCCTTTCTTCCTTTGCAGCTCGTAGTGGTGTTGCGGTTGGTACTGAGACGTGTGTTCTACACTGGGATGAGGGACTAAATCATCTCTTTTGTTCTGTATATAGATACCCAGTGACCGGAGGGTAGCTCTGGAGTCCTTCAGGGTGTGAAGGGAGGCATCAGTGTTCTTGGCAAAAAGCTTCGTGCCCTCAAAAGGAAGGTCCTCAACAGTGGACTGTGCCTCTTTCGGGAAGCCTGACAAATGGAGTCATGACACTCTTTGCATCACCACAGTTGTGAAAATGGACCCAGCCACAGTGTCAGCCACATTGAGGGCAGATTGCAGCGATGTCTTTGCCATTAATTGGCGCTCCTGGATAATAGCCTTAAATTTGGTCACAATGTGCTTCTGGCATCTTTTCAATAAATTCATCCACTTTTGAGTAATTTATGTAATCATAATTCACCATGAAGGCCTGGTAGTTGGCGATACGGAATTGTACAGTGGCTGAGGAATACAGTTTTTTACCAAAAAGGTCAAGGTGCTTCCAATCCCTGTCGTAGAGAGTAGCTCTTGACAGTGTGATCGGTTGTGGAAGTTGACGGCGTCCACCATGATGGAGTTGGATGTTAGGTGGGAGAATAGGAATTCAGATTCCTTAGAGGGGACATAGTATTTTTTGTCCACTTACTTGCAGGTTGGTGCCAAAAAGATGCTGTTGTCTGCCACACAGTCTTTTCTGGGTCTAAAATGGCTTAATTAATTAGGAGGGCAATCCTTGAGGAGGAGGCAGAGTGGAGGATCTCAAGGAGTTGATGGTGGGTGTCCATGACTTCCTCCAATGGTATCTGAAGAATGACTGCCACTCTCTTTGCCAGCTCCTGGGAGAGACAAGAGTTGTCTGCCAAAGATGGTGGAAGAGGAAAATTAAGAGGATATGATCCTCTGTGTCACTTCCTCCCCTAGACCAGCTTCCTGTTCCTCTATGACGAGGCTTGAAGACTGAGAGGCATGCTGGCGGTGCACCACCCAAGGGTCCCAATATGGCCATTGGGATGGTGGTGGCATAGAGCTTGGCGGTGGCACCCATGGGTGTCCATACCAGGATGGTGCTTGTGGGGCCATCTGTGGGTATATCCTTGGTCTCTGTTGGTAATAGGCACCATATGGAGCTTGGGAGGAGTACTGCAACACTACCTCCTCTGGCTCATTGTCTGACACCTCACTACAGGGCAGAGGGGCATGGCAACGGGGATACTTCCCGTGCTTGGTGGAGGCTTGGTGCAAAGGTCTCGGTACTGAGAGATGGGGACTCTGGTGCATCTGGCATGTGGAGGTCTCTGAAATGGTGGGATTCTTCCGGTACTGATTGTCCTGGCATGGGTGGTAGTGTCGGGGAGGACGGGGATCTTGTCCACACCAGTTGCTCCAGTGCCAGGCAAGCCGTCGTTGGTGGTGCTGATGTGGATTTGAGTACCAGGAGCATCTTTTTAGAAGATTGGTTACCCCGTCCTTCAGGGCTGATGACTCAGTGCCCATGCCCATTGGGTCTGTAGGCCTGTCAAGGAGTTCTGGTTGCTGTCGTTCTCTGTGATCCATAGGTGCTGGACTGAGATAGTCTTGATGCCGGTGATGCCGAAGATACTGAGTGAGATGCTGATTGATTGCAGCTATCTTGCGGCTCACTGTGGGGACTTCCCACTCTCTTCTTAGATGATTTATGAGAGGGATCTTCAGCCTGTTTCCTTGACCCACAGCCCTTAGATGTAGAATGCTGTAGGGAAGGCTCATGTCTACCAGGCAACTGGGGTCGGAGAGCTGCCTCCATGAAGATCTTCTGGCAGAGCTCTCTGTCTATGCAGGATTTTGGCTGGAGTTGTTGGCAAAGACCACACTTCTGTTGTGTATGGCCTTCCCCGAGCCTGTGAACGTACTGAGAGTGCTTGTCTGTAATCGGGATGGTCTCTTTACAAGTGAGGCACTTTCTGAGGTCGACAAACCAGGCATACTCCGTTGGGGGGAAGGATCCTCAACAGGGGAGAAAGAACGGGAAAGAAATTAATGACAGGTTTCAGAGCAGCAGCCGTGTTAGTCTGTATCCGCAAAAAGAAAAGGAGTACTTGTGGCACCTTAGTTTGTTAGCCTCTAAGGTGCCACAAGTACTCCTTTTCTTTTTAAAGAAATTAATGTATTTTTTATTTTGTTTTCAAGGGTAAAATAAGAAAGGAGAAGTTGACTACAAGTAGAACTCTTAGTAGTAGACCAACTAACTATAGGTATGAAAATTAAGTGATAGTCTTAATGGACTGCTAATGACTTCATCTCTTGTTGGGGTGGTTGAGAAGGAACTGAGGGGGGTTAGCCAACGCGAGCTGGAGAGACAGCACACAAAGAGAGACAGCACATGTGCAGGCCTAATGGACACTGCTAGCAAAGTTCTCTGATCACCAGTGCAGTGATCCAAGCTCTCCTACAGTGCAGGGCCCATAGGGACACTACTTGAAAAAGACCAAACCCTTCTTCAGTAGTAGTTGAGGAATAAGTCCTACGCAGCATTGCCAACCCCAACTGTTCAAAAATCATCAGTTAGGCACCTAAAATCAGGAGACTGGATTAAATCATGAACATTAAAAAAGAAAAGATACATTAGGAGTTCTTTTTATTTGTCTTCTGTTTTTTGAGACTTTTGGGTGCACTAAGGTCATACTTTCAAGGTTTTCTCCACAAACACAAGGAGTAGAAAGTTGGCGACTCCTCCTATATAAGTCTATGAAGATCTCTAATGAAAAGATGACTAGTCAGGGACAGAGAAGTGATTTTCTTCATTTCGCCCTGATTCATATCTCAGTTGCCTGTATTTTTAATACAAATTCTACTTAAAAGGTGTTTACACTTTTCTGCAACTTCTAGGTTCCAACTCTAATGTTTCATGACAGATTAACATTGTTACACTAAAACCAAGTTATCAGATGCTCTTGCTTTGGGCCTCACCACACATCACCCTGATAACTAGACCTAGCCCTGCTTGCTGCTTCTGTCAGCTAGGTAAGTCCCTTAAGAATTTAGTCCCTCAGTACTAGGTCAACTATAGTTTCTGTGAAGCTGATACCTACAAAGATGTCTAACACGACAAAGATACATTTCAACCACACCCACAAAAAAGAGAAACATTTTCAAAAGCAACACGGATGTTTTTGAAAATTTTACTTAAAATCTAAACAAAGTGATTGGTTTCACTCTTTCTTTATGGTATTGTGCAGACTGGACTGGCTCTTTGTGCGCTTTGTTTTTACATATTTTTAATGTCATTTTTTAATAGATATCAAGGCCTTAAGGCTATTTGGACAGGGGCTTATTTGTATTTACAATTAAAATAAACCAAAAAGTAAATATAATAAGAATTGCAGATTTAGATTAAATCTCAGGAAATACTTCCTAACGGTACGAACAGTAGGACAATGGAACAAACTGGCAAGGAAAATTGTGGAATCTCCTTCACTGGAGGTTTTCAAAAAGAGGCTGGATAACCTTCTGTCTTGGATGAGCCTTGTGGTCCCTTCTGACCCTATGGTTCTATGATTCTAAGAAAGCTAAATTTAAGCTAAAGTGAAGATAGCTGGATGCTAACAAAGAAAGTGAATGCTCCCCGCTCTTTGACCAATCTTGCAGGTGAAAAATAAGATACTGGGGGACAGGTCTGGGGCAGAGGGGTTCTGCAACCTACAGATACTCATTAGGCATGAGCTTCTACCAGCAGCTGTAACACTATCAACAGTTCTGTAGTTTGTAAGCACAATTTACAGCTCCTATAGTTCTGGTAGCTGCCTAGGCAATTCACGAGGA
This sequence comes from Natator depressus, assembly GCF_965152275.1. Classification (NCBI taxonomy): domain Eukaryota; kingdom Metazoa; phylum Chordata; order Testudines; family Cheloniidae; genus Natator; species Natator depressus. The sequence goes on from NC_134243.1 coordinate 41,312,114, forward strand.
GATGACGAATTTAGGGCTGATTTTGATGACTACATTTCTGTTCACCAAAGTTCTCAGAATAGTTTGTCTCATCTCATTTTTGTTCTGTAATTAATGAATTTTAGCAAATTTTCATTATTAATTACATGATTTTTCTCAGTAGCTGCTATTTAGATATGATTTCTCAGATATTTGAAACATATGTCTCCCTCTTCTTTCTCATCCATTAACTGCGGATCATTTTATCCATTTATTTTCTGTAATTTGATCACAATTCTCTCTTTAATGTAATCTCCACTTCATTGACTTTCAAAGAATATTAATATCAGGATTGCCCCCACTCTGCCCTCCCCCCACCCCCAAATCCCACATCAGCAACAGCAGAGGACTGCCATTTTAAGTCAGCATTGGGGTAGAACTGACTTTATTCATCTCGTTGAAATGGTGAACAGTTCCAGAAAGACACAAGTGAATACCTAATTCAAAGGTAGTCCCATGTGCTGTCATACTCCAAGTACTTGATCTTCGACCTTTAGTCACCATCACAGAGAACTCATACAAGGTGTTTGGTTTTAAACTGGTCACTAAATAGCTCAAGGTGGTTGTGTTTGCAGTCTGAAAGAAACACAAAGTATAAGGAACTTCTGAAGCGAAAAACATCATTTACAAAGTCTCAAATACTCTTGTCTAAGGTAAGTGCCTAAAGCATTATTATAACATTACCAACACTTGAAAACTATAGCCATTAATTCTCTCAATATTCTTTTTTGCTCTACCATGCAAATTCATTAATCATTTACTCTATCTGAAACGAGAAGTTCCTTTCGTAATCAGCAAGAGCATTCAATACTAGTCAATCATAAATGTAAATGCACAAGGTCTAGGACACACTTGTTATGCAGCAAGACTTTTAGCTGTCTACTGGTGGTGTTTAATTTACAGTGTTCCATTAAATGAACTAACCATGGGAAAGAATGATAAAGGGAAGCTAAAATTAAAAATCCATCTTGCAATTTGAGTATTTTTCAAAAGTTATGTTAGGATTCTAAGATAAAATCTAAAGAGTTCAAAAACTAGCTGAAAATGTTGGTTCTCTGAGAGTCTGGGGGACAAAAATGGTTTTATTTTCTATACCTATATGTTGGTTTGCAGAAAGGAGGACCATCTGTGGACAGACTTTCCTAAATCACACATAGCCTCCGGCACAGGTAATCAGAAATATGACTCATTTAGTTACCATTTCTGCCTTTGGGCTAAACTGTCCAGTATGTACTGTATGTGGCTTGAGTATAAATCGTATACCTGATGCATACATAAATATACCTGGTTCCTTATTTGGATCTACTGCTAATCTAAAAGCAGAATGAAATGACTGGCAACTTCAAAACTGGACAATGTGAATATATATCCATAAATAATTGCTACCTTCAGAAAATTTTACTTAGAGATAATGTTTCTTTTTCTAAAGGTAAAGATTATCTATTAAGTCACATTCCTTGAAAATAATGAGAGAATACCGTTCTAATGAAAAGGACATAGAAGTGTAAAGGCAATAACACTCGCATTTCTGATGTAAAGTGTACAATGAAACCTTTTAAAATTATCCCAGTAAAAGATCAAGAAAATTTCTATTTGCCAAATGAAACTTGGAGTCACATAGAGTGCTTTGAATGTTCAAAGAAATGAAAAGCTATTTTTGGATTCGACTAGTTCGGTTTCATCACGATCAGTATGAATAGGGCCCTACCAAATTTTCGGCCATGAAAAACGCGTCACAGACCATGAAATCTGGTCTTTTGTGTGTTTTTATCCTATACGATACAGATTTCACAGGGGAGACCAGCGTTTCTCAAATTGGGGGTCCTGACCCAGACGGGAGTTGCATGGGGGTCACAAGGTTATTTTAAGGTGGTCGTGGCATAGCCACCTTTACTTCTGCACTGCTTTCAGAGCTGGGCGCCTGGAGAGTGGCAGCTGCTGACTGAGGGCCCAGCTCTGCAGGCAGCAGCGCAGAAGTAAGGGTGGCAATACCACACCATGCCATCCTTATTTCTGCACTGATGCTTGCGGTGGCTCTGCCTTCAGAGCTGGGCTCCCACGCAGCAGCTGCCGCTTTTCAGCTGCCCAGCTCTGAAGGCAGGGCCGCCCGTAGCAGCAGTGCAGAAGTAAGGGTGGCAGTACTGCAAGCCCCCCACAATAACCTTGCTACCCCACAACAACTTCTTTTTGGGTCAGGATCCCTACATTCTGAAATTTCAGATTTAAATAGCTGAAATCATGACTTTTATGATTTTTAAAATCCTATGTCCATGAAATTGACTAAAATGGACCATGAATTTGATAGGGCCCTAAGTATGAAGGAGAGAAAGAATAAAGACAGGGGAAATGACTGTCAGAAATTTCAATTTTCATCAGTCTTACCAAGAAATATTAGATGCATAGGCAAAGCAACCTACTTTTAAGAAAATTTAATCTTGGGTGGAGCAGTTATTGCAACCTAGAGGTTAATAGTCCCTTGTAATTGTTTACTGACTGCCACTTAAAAAAATAAGCAATCCTCCATTGGTAGTGCTTGAGCTAATAGGAAACCACATATTCAAAAGTGGTTTTCATCAGCTTTACACAGTAAGTGCCATAGAGGATCATATCCATGATCCATCTAGCCCAATATCTAACCTCTGACAGTAGCAAGTGCAAGATGCTTCAGAGGAACAAGACACTCTGATCTGGACAATTAGGTAATAATCTTCCCCCTTAAGGCAAGTCATACCCTGAAACAGCAGGGTTAATAAACTTTATACTTTTCCCCCCTCGCCAGAGTAAACATGGATATTCTTCTTTATCCATATATATGTTCAATTCTTTTTTGAATCCTATTAAGCTCTTGGCCTCATTCACACCTGGCAGGTATGAGTTTTACAGGTTAATTGTGCATTGTGTAAAGAAGAATTTTCTTCTGTCTGTTTTAAATTTGGTGCCTGCCTTTCAGTTTCACTTAGTGCCCTTTCACACAATACAAGGCCAAGGAGACAAACTGGAGTGGCCTGATATACTTTCAATTTCATTCATTGTTTTGTTTCATTTACTGTTTTAAGAAGGTGGCAGTGATATCCCATGATACTAAATATTGCTTAACTAGTACAATAATTATATATGATAGATTATTGCAGGATAAAATTTATTTTCCTTCTATAGGTTTCTAAAAGATCTAAAGTCCAGAAATAAGTGATTTACTTATTTGGAACCCACCATCTGATGAATGCACTTTGTGTGTAGCACAACTGCATTCAAGCAGCAAAGAAAATTTGAAAAATGCTCTCTGACATGTCAAACCAATGCATCCTCTTGGTTGGCAGCAGGTAGAATACTTCAGCTTCAGGAGATACTTCCTATCTGTTCTAGTGCCACAAAGCTCTTCATAGTTACCTTACATAAAAACTCGGAAAAAGAGGGTTCCTGGATTTGTAATCACAGAACTCCTATTCGAGGTTTACAAGCTCATCTTGTTCTAAATATTTTCTACAATTTCAACATATGAGGGGGAATCAAAAGCAGCAAGTTATCAATGGACTGTATCAACATGCAGTTAGCTGCAATGGGTGAAACACTGATGGGTGAAACACTGGCTTGAACATCTGCAGCACTGGAGGCATCAGGATTGAGGTAATTGCAAATCCGTAACGTGAGTCATTAAAGGTACTCAGAAATAGGAACAGATCTGGTAATGGATCTACTGGAGGCCTAAAAGCTATTCTCCATAACAGAAGGAAAAAGCTTTATATATCATCTTGATTTGCATGCTGGGGTCACCTAAGACATAGGCACTGCCACCTAACTGATGGATGTCCTAGCTCCTTCCTGAAAAGGGATCAGCAGTATGGGATCTACACAACTTCTTGGAATCCCATCTTGAGATGTTTAAGGGAAGAATCTATCATTGACTTAGAGCCGAACACATGAGATGTGCTGAGACAACAAAATTACACTTAATGACCTTCCGTGGGCAGACACTATTGTGGAACTTGGCATAATAAGAAAATTCTTCTGAAACTGCAGATTCGGAAGACAGCTTCTGATTCCTAATGGGATGAACTGCACAGGGTTACTTTGATAAGGGACAAGGTATGTTTTTCCTTAGAAGCTTGTCAGAATTCTGAACCTCCTCGGCCAGAAATTGTGAGATGGAAGTGCCATGCAAACACTGCATCCAGCTGGTCAGACTTCCAAGTCAGATATCTTCAATACTTGGTTGGTCAGTGGCAATTAGTCTGACAGAGAACCTATGAGAACTCCACTGAGACTGATAGCCCCTAATATGTTCACTTAATAGTAAGGTCACTGGAAGTGGGCTTGGCAACAATGCACATTCATCAATTCATACTCATTAAGACTACCAAGGATCTGGCTGACAGGACTGCTCAAGAGATTTTGCCCTTTGGGCTGAATATTAGTAGTTGTTACTTCTCCATAAAACAGTAAAGAATACGTGGCTGAAGCAGAGAAAAAACAAACAGTGCACTGACTGTTAATGCTCTGGGATAGATGACGATGGCAACCCAAATGGGTCTAATGCTTATGTGTTCTGAGGAAAACACTTTGCATTGAGGAATTTTGAACAATTTTATTTCATTATTATGTATTATGTTTGGTCAATTACTTATGAATCCATGCTCCTGAGTCATCTGGTCACCAGCACAGAGCATTATGGGAGCAATTAATATAGTACTGCAAAAAGAAAAGGAGGACTTGTGGCACCTTAGAGACTAACAAATTTATTTGAGCATAAGCTTTCGTGAGCTATCTTCAATAGGGTCTTAACTCATGAACCTACAAGCACTGTATAAATGGCTCCCGAGATGCCCAGTGCACGTTATTCAGGAATGTGGATTCATAAATACTACTTGCCTTTAGAGGCGTAACACAGAAACCATGTCTCTTTTCATATCAATATCATATTTGTGGTTTGTAATAAGATTGCTCTGTAAAGGAGCATTAAAGAAGGTCCATTAACTGGCAAATGTAATAACCATTTCCTTTGAGGCTCATTTCTATCTTGCAATGTACAGTCAGCATTTTTCAGGCCTTCAAGAAACTGTTAGTCCAAAGAAGTCTTGAAATCAACTGCCTTTGGTATGGTATATGCAGAAAAATCTGAGAAGCAGGGAATGCCATAATGGAATAGTTATACATTTTTACACAATCACCATCATAAAATTAGTTTTTATCATCAACTTAGTATGACCCGAAAGGCTTGTCTTTTTCCTTTTACATGAAGTAGGGTAAATATCTTTCAGTTTGACTCACCCCATTAATTTAGATTCCCATCACTACTGTTTGAAGAGAACCCATTAGTAGCATACACAGTGTTACTGTGCTACTGGCCCCACAAAGGTGAGCCCATGTCCTTCACGCAAGCAGTTTATGCCAAGGCCAAATGAAGAATACAAAGTCTATATTCTTTAGCATCCAAACTCCAGCAGAGGAAATTAATCCTGCAAGTGTCTTCCTCCCCCTACCTTCACCCCAAAAAGGAGATTATTCTTCTATCTACTCACATATATCACTCCATATTAAACAGAACTATTGTCAGAAAAATAGACCCCAAAAATGTCCAGTTAGATCAAGTTTATAAAAACCTTTAAACTGATTACTAAACTGTGGGATATTATTGTAAATGGGAGTCCATTCATGTCAAATTCAATTGGACCCAAATCTAAACTGCTTGCTCAGCAAATACCTCAGCCCTCAAATTGCAATTAACCTAAACGGAGCACTGAATCTGTGTTCATTAAATTGTACCAACTGTGTTGATGTTGTTCAGCTTCCAGTACCTTGTACTTCGTGTTTGCAGGAATGTTGGTTTTCCAGCGGACCGTGTAGTAGCGAGCATCTGTGATCTTCTGATTCTTTGGCAGAGAATTGTCTGCCCAAGTGATCCTTATGGTGTCATGGCTCAGAATGGAAGCCTGAACTCCCACCGGTGGCATCATGGGGGAGGGATCTGGCACTGGAGTGTATGGAGCATTAATAACAAATAAATCAACTTCGGAAGTGTCTAGAGGATTGATGGGTAAAAAGTAGTGTATTATAATTAAAAAGGGAGAATGTGGCATTTTAATGTAAACAAAAACAAAAAAGGAAATGCAGGGTTATACAATGGAATGAAAGATGAGGAATGGAGAAAAAGAGAGAAAAGCCAGAGTTAATAGGGAACATAAGACTAGCAAAGTAATTATTCCATCCCGATTGCTTTTAATGCAAAGGTTATGAATAAAAATATCCTATACAGTTCATCACGTAAGCATACTAACATCTATGAACCTCAATCACCGTATAAAGTACTTTCAGGATAAGATACTAGTTCAAACCTTTGGCTTTATTTGCCTCAAAAACATCCACTTATTTCTTCTCCAGAAAGCAATGATATGAGAAGCACAAGATGGACTTCTTAGGGATAAGTAATTAGTGTTTCATTCAAGATTACTGGAGAACTATCATCTTTCAGAGCATTTTGGGAAAAAAAATCTATATGTTATATGAAATAGTGATTCAGGGAATTCAAACTCCAAGGTACTCTAGAAAACCTAGCAGAATTCCTGGTCTTCAAAAGAAAGATTAAACTCACAACGATGTTCACATCTGATGGATCATCTCTTAAAACAAGGCCAAAATGTTACACAATGTTAGCAATGCCAAGAAGCAGAACGAGACACAGGGCAACAGCAACTGAGAGGCTAATGGATTACTCTGCTTAAAGCCCAAGATAATATCAGGTTTATTATCGGTTTATTACAAGATGAAAAACATTATCCTCATGCCTCATTTAATTTAGTTACTGCAAAATAAGACCTAAACACATCATACAGAGAATGCATGCATTATAATCAGTGTCTCAGCTTCAAAGATAAATGCTATACTTTTTTTGAGACATTCATAAAAAGAAAAAATTAGGGCCAGATTTTTCAAATTGTACATGTATCATCTGCACTATACAGTTATAGCCACATACTGACATCAGAACATTTGTAAGTTTTTGCAGGGTAAATTCTAGAATTTAAAACCAAAACCAAACATACAGTTTTGGGTAGTTTAATAGTTGGCTTAACAATTGAAGTTAACCACAAAGGCAATAATGTGAACCAGTTTAGGACACAGAGAATATCTGATATCATAAGAGAATAAAACTCTATTGTATTATGCATTTTCTCATGTCTTTGATTGTTTTCTGGGACTCAAGGCTATAATTTTCAGCTATGTGTAAACAATAAATTAAAAGAAGGCAAACATTGCCCTTTACCTGTATGAGGCCTGGTCACTGCACTCTCATAGAGTGGGATTCCTTCACCAACATTGTTAAATGCTTTCAGAGTTATGACATAGTGGGAACTTGGATCTGATGGAAGAAAAATTCACATGTAGTTTTAGTGCAATTTCTCATTGCAAATTGTTACTTCTATTTCCTGCCTCTAGTTTCTCTATACATCACTCACTGCTTTACTTGTTAACAGAGAAATGCATCCAATAAGCAGCGAAACTAGAACTGTGAGTTTTCTCTAAGACTTTGTCTTCCAGCATGCTTCGTGTATCGGACCGTACAAGAATTCTTCGCATACTACAGGATGTCTGTATTCATACCAAATCTTTAACTGGAGCAAAACTGAGATAACATTGAGGTACTAGGGCTGCGGGGAGGTAGCTGGGGCTAGAAAGGCAGCACGTCCAAACCCCTTTGCTGATGATGAGTGGCCACTTTAGACTGCAGTTTGTCCCTGAGGGAAGGGGCCAGATGAGGACTGGCAGTGGGTAACTGAGGCGAGGTGGGCTTAGGGGATTGGGGTTCCCCAGGGAGGGGAGACCCAGAGTGTGGAGGCATTGCTGTGGGGCAGCACCCCAAGGTAAGGGGCACCGGGGTCCAGGAGGGATGCGGGGTCTGAAGTGCTATAAGTGGTGGAGATCAGAAGGAAGCAGGCACCAGCAGGAGGCACTCCGAGGCTGGAACTGAGCTAATTCTCAGATGACCAGCAGGAAGCACCGTGGTGGTGACTGCTGGCCATGCTACACTTCATAATGAAAGAATCTTTGAAAAACACAGTTTAAGCTGTGACTTGGAAAATACCAATACAAATCAGAGTTAAAATTTAGAAAACAATGTTAGTGAATCTTCCTCACCCAAGTTCTCAATGGTGTAATAGCGTTGTTTGTAGTCCACTTTGATAGTCTGTGCATGAGGGCTGCCAATGCCATACCCTATAGCATATCCTCTTACCACAATGTTCTGGTTTTCAGGAGGAGTCCAGCTCACTACAATACTTGTAACAAGTGGACGAACATGTAGGGAGCTTGGAACTTCAGGAACACGAGTTTCTGTTACAAAAAGAAAAATGCAAACCAAGTATTCTTACAAGTATTCTTAACCCCTTGTGCTGCCACAGAGCAACGCTAATATTTTTAGGAAACCCCACTTACATTTTTTCTCTGTTAGTGCTCAAAAACAAGGGCTGCAAAGAGTGACAAAATTCCAGTTATTCATCTGTGCATTGCAGCAGAAAGTAAAAAGATAAATGAAAACTGAAAATCCAAATATGGTAATTTTAACTACCAAAAAGGCAGGTCTTGTTATAACAGAAAAAAAGAAAGAAAAAACAAACCCTCTATATAGTAAACTAAAATTAACCGACTTTTATATTCCAATATATACAGAAATTCATACTTCTAGTACTTTTCTTAAAGGAGAACTTTTACACTGGAGCAAAATATTACCGACAGAGACAAATCCATTTAACTTTCTGGCTTTTGTTTATTTTCCTTGCCACTTTGCAGTTTTCCAAAATTTGCTTAAAATAATGGATTTACCCCACTCCATCCTCACTAACCATTTTCTTCTTATGTATGTAACTGCAGCACAGTCACATTGCTGACTTTTTGGCATCAAAATATTTCCATGACAACAGACTGATGACACAGAAAAAAGATTATAACTTCACTGTAGAATTAAGGAGACAATTTTATAGCTTTAACAACTGCCAGTAAGAAGTTATTAAATTTGCTACATAAATCATTTGTGATTTGTTCAGTGGACTCTAGGTTAGTAGTCCCTCTTTAAATCTATAAGCCCCCTTTACTTACCAAAGCAAGTACACAGACATATTGTGACTATGTGGCTGATGTTTAATACTCTTATAAATCTGCAGCACCTCACTGGTTTAGTTATGAGCCCACTGCATGCAGTCTTACTGCTAAGACATCATCAGAAATGAGCACCTGTGGAATCCACATTAAGGGTCTGAACAGAGCAAACACTCAATCAGGATCCAATCAAATCGATCAAAACTGTGTAGCTGAGTTCAGATGGATTTCCACAGCACTATCAGAAGAATAGCATCAAAGTAATTTTAATGAAGGGCTTTTACCACCATTGTTAATTGAAATATAAGCAACTAAACAAACTTAATATATATGTCTGCACCTTTAACTAAATTGCTTGAAAGTAAAGGAAAAATAGCTGCTTTTTATTTGCATTACTTTCTCCATCCAGTGGAACCTGCAGTGGCAGATGTTAAATATTCCAAATAAAAGATAAGATGGATTAATATTAGGTTCACACAAACAAAAAATCAATTCTGCTAGTTCTGCTGGCTCCTGCCTGCAGGGTTTCTCGCTTAATGAACTGTGCTTTATTTATTGAAAATATTCAACCAACTTCACTGATCAGGATGTCAGATCATAACATGCCTATTGGCCTGCCTGACCTAGAGGGCTTATGGTCTCCATCTAATATTACTGGTCAATTAAAATTCACAATTATTAAATGCAAAAAGCTACATTAATACAATGCTAAAAATGAGATATTAAATTGTACAAACTCAGTCTATTCTAAACTTCTCGCAACAGTGTACAGGGGCCATTACATCAACTGGAGATCAGATGGGTGCAGAAGTGCCACAGCCACCCCACTCCATTATGGTGGCACTACACTATCATAATATTGTCTTATACAAGAGAATCTTTCACAAGCCAAGGTGAGCAGAGTATAAGGCTGCTTTAAACAAAAAAGGAGGAATAAAAAGGAAGGTGATAAAGAGAAAAAAGAGAAATGCAAAAAAAGATTAACCGATTATTAAAACTGATCCAAGGACTCTATTTATAACCACTTTCTAAACTGAAATTTCTGTCTGTGGCTACCTCTTGTATGAGCTACTAAAGGCAGTGTTTTCTCCAGCTCCCTAACGTTGCCTGCTAGTTTGTGACTCTTTACCTTAGCCATTAGTCTCCAATGTGGAACCTGTTACATACTTTTTGAAAATCTAAAATATAGTGCACCTACTGAATTCCCCTTACCTATCATGGCAGCTATATATCGTCAAATAACGTCAGCAGATTAGTTAAGTATGGCCTCACATTCATTGATGAGGTCACACTGGTTATCTTTACTCACCTCTGCTTTTCAAGATATTCTCTTACACTGTCACTGAATGCAGTGTCTAAGAGTTCTTGTATGAAATGATGAAGTGACACTTTTTAAAAAAAACACAGTTTGCTTCTTACCAAACTCAACTGCAGTTGGTCAGATTCTGGACAGCCCCAGCTAAACCATCTTTCCTCATTCAAATCCCTCCCAGAGACGCAGGATAGGATTTTTAAAACCATCTAGAGGATTTAATTTCAAATAGAAGATGATATGGGTCTAAATTCCCTAGACTACTTTGAAAATCAACCTCGGTTCTTCCGTAAGACCCCAAATAGTTATCATTTTCAGTCAAACGCCCTCTTACCCTCTCTCTACTATAAAGAAAAAAGAGGTAAGAGAGAAAGAAGTTTAGAAGAAGAAACAGCCTGGCACCAGGGTGTGAATCTAAGTACGTAAATACCTAAGTACGTAATATAATCTTATTATTGTTACCTTCGTCCACATTTTTCCCTTCTCTACTAAGTCTTTGTGCTTCCCATTCATTTCACCATAATTACAGTTAGGCCTCAACCTGCAATGTACAACTTGTGGGCAGACTGCTGAACACACACAGCCCCACTGCAGTCAACAAGACACCCCCTAAGCTAGGAGTGGCCAACCTGAGCCTGAGAAGGAGCCAGAATTTACCAATATACATTGCCAAAGAGCCACAGTAATACGTCAGCAGCCCCCCATCAGCTCCCCCTCCCTCCCGATCAGTTGTTTCGTGGCGTGCAAGAGGCTCTGGGGGGGAGGCACAGGGGAGGGGGTGGGAAGGGGTGGAGTGGGGGCAGGGCCTCTGGCAGAGCCAGGGGTTGAGCAGTGAGCACCCCTCAGCACACTGGAAAGTTGGCGCCTGTAGCTCCAGCCCCGGAGCTGGTGCCAATACAAGGAGCTGCATATTAACTTCTGAAGAGCCGCATGTAGTTGGCCACCCCTGCCCTAAGCACAGCAGTCTGCCAAAGCGCTGGACCTTTGAAGATTGGGGCATTAGACTGGAATTCTTTGGGGCATGCACTGTGTCTTATTTGCTTCATAAAACACTAGCCTGCTGTATAAATAATGAGTATATGATTACACTTTTGCTTGCCTCAAGGAACAACTTTTTTCCCACTTTTGCAGGGTGAAAACATGTGGAGGATTAAAGTCAGGTACCCAATTACATTATTTCTTTTCAATAGACATTGAATAATTCATAATTGACATTGGCACCCTGTAATTAGGTATTATTTAGTGGGGAAGGCAACATAATACATATAACTGAAAGTAAAGAAGCAGTATTTACATCTTCAGTTTTCAGGCCAATTTCTTGACAGGAATTTTATTACATTAGTGACTACTACTAAAATTATATATAAATAAAATACATGTGTCCTGTTGTGCAATTAGAATATAGTAAACACAATGGAGCAAAATTATGTTTGCTTTGGAAAAAGGTCTGCCAAATTTTGTAGTTACCTGGTCCATGAATTTTGAGGTCTTTAAAGTCAGAAACATGCTTATGGTCCTTACCATCTAGATCACTCTCAAAAGTTTCTGCTGATATCCAATCAGTAGCTGGTCCTGTACCATTGCTTGTTAAGGCAGCCACACGGAAACTATATTCTGTACCTCGCTCAAGACCTAATATAAAAATAATATATAAGTTACTAAAATAGGAGCTCTAACGGTGATCAAAGAATCACAATTTCTAATTAAAACATCAAGAATCTCACCATCAGACTTTGACAGTAAAAGCTTGTTAATGCAAAACTAAATGAGTGGATGCACACATTGTAGCTGCTGTTGTGACATCGTTTGGGTCAAGCCTGAAACGGAGCCAGTGAGTTAAGTGCATTATGTTTTGGCCTTTCACCCCTAAGACTGCTGTTGAGCAAAACCTGAGGTCAGGAATGGAAATCAGCACTACTTGCAGTGAGACTCCAGTAAGTGAAATTGACACAAATTATTGTGTAGCAGCCAGATTGTGACGGCAGACACCCAGGACTATGGCACTCTGGAGACCTTCCCTGTAGGTCACTGGCAGAACAGCATGAACGTCGTGTGTAACATATATAGCCAGCTGATAAATGAAAGACTTTGCTTTTCATGCTAGTAGCCCTTTGTCTGCACAACAGAAACCTCCACATTTCTATAACTAACCTTCTGCATTCAGTGCCAACTATTGAGTGATCAAAGTATGTAGGAAGTGAATTATTCTTCTTAGATAAACATCTACAAGCTATAACCAAAGCAATGATAAGATACACTGTAATAGTTAATATATACCTTTATCAAACATACATATGAATAAGAGCATCCACAGTTACCCCCCAAACCCACCACTGTGCCATTTAAGGTATTTTAAATAAAGAACATAAACCTTTATGACATGGTTTGAAAAACACTTCCTCTGTGAGCAATTATTCCATACTTGTCCATTATGGGATTTCTTGCACCTTCCTTTGAAACATCTGGTACAGATCAGTGTCACAGACAAGATACTGAATTAGATGGACCACTGGTCTAATCCAGTGTGGCAATTCCTATGTAGTGGGAGCTAAGAATTCAAGATGATATCCAAAGAGCCTTAAAAAACCCAGGATTCAAAGGATAATGTAACATCTTGGAGGAAACAATCCACGGAAAAAACAAAAACCAAAATTTAAAATCCCCCGAGCATAAAATCTTTGTGGTACAACTAAAGTTGTATTAGTTTCACAGATCAGCTAATTTTTAAATGAACACTAGAGTTAAAAACCAGTTCAACATCACCTTTATTATTCACATTTTAGTTTATTATAATAAATGTTTAGAATTTATTTCTTGTATTTTTGTATTTGCACTATTCAGAGCACTCAATTTCAGTTTTGTTTATAAACAATTTCTAATCAGCTCCACATTACAGAATTCTGTTATATGAAAATAGTAAAGTCTGGATTGTGAATGCTATTTTTAAAGGAATACCATTCCTCTGAAAATTTTCCATTGACCTGTCAACTGATGTTAAGTTTACAGAATTCAGATTGTTCTGACAGAGCCCATTTACATGTACTAATGATATGGGTTGCATGCTGAATTTCCTTAATGACAAGGGTATGATGGGACTAAAACAAAACAAGTGTTTCTAAGTGTAGTTTGGTTTGGCTTTACATGCCCTAAATAGAAGAGGTCCTGTTCCATTCTCGAGCCCCACAGCATCACTGAAACTCACTGTGAACGGAGCTGGCAGATCTGGGAACAAATCATGCAACTGCCCATTTTAAGTGTGTGTTCATCTAGTTTGGCTATTATTTTTAGAGCCCTGTGTGGATACAAAATTTGTATACGCATCTGATCTGCAAACATGGTCTGCAGATATAAAGTGGATATCCACAGATTTGCAGGGCTCTAATTATTTTATCTCTTATAGCAAAAACAGTGGCTGGCTAGTTGTGACTTCAGAGATTAAAAAATGAACAAAACATTTAGAATCACTTATGTGTTGAGTGTCCTGATTACTTTTGTTATATGATGTACATATACAATTCTATCAACAATAAAAAGTGTACATTAGCACTTTTCAACCAAGGATCTCAAAATCCTTTACAAAGGTTCCACTTTGCAGATAAGGAAACTGAGACACAGAGGATTTAAGGGAGTTGTCCAGTACACACAGCAATCCAATGGCAGAATTAGGAACAGAACTCAGGTCATGACTTCAGTCCTGCCCTACCTGCTGTCCCATGCTGCCTCCAAACTTACCACAATTAGCTCATGTAAAGCACATTTTCAGGTCACCTATAAATGCTAGGAGTGTATGGAATCTTGTTCCCAAACTTGCCATTCCCAGAAACAAGCGGGACCTACTCAGCTCCTGATAACAGGAGCTTGGGGATAATTGTGACTTTTTTCAGTTTTAACTAAATGATGTAAAATAGCTTACCTTCAATTAGCTGAAAAAGTTGTGTCCCACCAATGCTCTCTGTTACCTCACTCTTACGAGATGCTTTACGGTAGCGAATTTTGTAGCCTGTGATTTGACCATTGTGTGTTCCTGCAGGAGGGGGTTGCCAATGTATCATGATGCTCTGTGAAAGGTAAAATGCATTATAAATCACTGCCTCCCATCAAGCCAATCAAACTGTTTTATTCGTAATGCTCCATGTATTACCCCCCAAAAAATACAAATAGTAAAACAGGGGATATTCAGGAAATAATTTTTAATTAATCTGCAAAAATACTCAAATTGTAAAATCTTTGTGCCTAAATAAAACCGAATGTGCACATGGTTCTCTATTTTAAAGTACCCAGGAGGCTAACCCGTAAAAATGTTTATATACACATATGTATACAAACAGATATATGAAATTATTATAAATCAGACACACAGGGCAGTAGTTAATCACTGGGAACACATTCTAGCTCTGTTACTTCAGAGTTTTACATTTGATCTAAACCCTTCTGTTCTGCAGTACAGAGCCTCTGTTCTTAGCCCTGGTGGATTGCCATTTAGTTACGTGTACTCCTAACCCACAATGGAGCTTGTGCTGCTCCAAACACAGGGTCATAATTCCTCTAGTTTGTTAGAACACACACAACTGAATAGAAGACAGCAGGCACTATCTCCCAGAGTAAGACCTGATTTGTACCAAAACTGATAAAGTTATCCAAGTGGTTGGAAACTAAGGACATGTAGGCTGGAGGAATCAGGTGATGTACATGGAAAGAAAAAGCCTGCCCTGAACCTGAATACTTGGGGAGATAGTACAGAACTGATCTGGAATTAAGCCAGTCAGGCTCTGTGATCTGGAGAGGGGTAGTCTTTCTGGGAGAGGGGGACATGTGTCAAAGTCTGCTTGAGGGATGGGAGGATTTGAAGGAACAGTCTAAGGGGGCTTGAAATTTTGGTCTACCTGGGTTCCATCTACTAGTCATCCACCCGTCAAAAATGGCAAATTAACAGCATCTTACCTTGGAATTCCGCACTTCCAGCGACAGATTCTGGGGTGCAGCACTGGGGACTAGAAATGTTTTAAAAAATTACTCCTCCAAAACTCTGTAAGTAATAGAATTCCTCCCTGATATTGGTCCATTGCATAAGAGTCAAATCCCAAGATCTCTGGTCTTAGACCGTATTTTATATACTTATTAAATAGCTCTACCATGAATACTTCACGGTAGACAGTAATTGTTCAGCCAAGTAGGTCTTACAGGTATACAGATCTAGTTGGCACAGGTTCTATTTTTTTAACCTGAGTGCCTGCTAGTAAGCACCTGAATAAAAGGGGCCTGATAGTCAAAGTTTCTGAGCATCTACATCTCCCATTGACAACACCAGAAGAGATGGTTGCTCAGCATCTTTTAAAATCAGAACATTTACTTAGGTTCCTAATTTTGAAATTTTGGCCCTATTGTTTATATCATGACATCCTCCCAAAGGAAAACTGGATACAAAGTAGCTCAGGTCTGTTTAGTGGTGTAAAATGAGAAATTCTTTGTTAAACTGTTTAACTAAACAGTAGCAACTTGGTATCATGACATTTACAATTGGGCTGTGAAAAAATGAACCAATGGATATATTAGAGAGCCTTAGACCCTGTTATGTCCCATCTGCACTGATTTAGTGGTGCAAAGCTCACAAAGTTATCCCAAAGGGATAGCGGAGTCTTCTCCTGGCATAGAAACGAAGAGCCAGCATAATGTAAGGGGCTAGGGTGAGGCTGTAGCATAACAAGGCTATATAGGTTGGGATCAGAGCATGCTGAACTCTGGTGATACTTAGCTGGCAGAACAGTTCCTAGGGAACCATTCCAGATAGCATCAATGGAGAGCCCTCCTATGGCTACCGTAATTTACGCTGGGGACTAGCTAGACTCAGCATGGGGGTGGCAGAAGGGCAGGCTTCTCCCTGAATGTGAGCTCAGCACAAGTGAGGATTAAGCCCTGCTCTCTTTCACAAAGACGAAAACAGATTAAGAAGAAGAAAACAAAAACTGCAACACTTTCTGGAGCCTGCTTGCAAATAGGGGTGCGGGAAACCTGAAAAAGGGAAGAAGTATCTGAAGGGCAATCAAGAATAAATACAAGCATATTTCAGAGCTAAGCATTACAGGTAAAATCCAGTGTTAATAGTGGCTACTCTACAATTTTTTTTAAATATAGCCAAATTTACTTACTTCCCTTTCCGATTGGCTTGCCTGAAATAATGTAACTATCGCCTGCTTTTAGCAATAAATACTACTGATTTAACAATATCCACATGGGAAGCAGATCAGAAATACAGGGTTTTTCCCCCATCAGCTAGCAAACTTAGCAGGTGAATTATTAAAGGGAAAAAAAGGAGAAGAAAAAGTGTAAAGATAATGTAAGAACAAATATGAAACATTAAAGAAATCATCAATTTATCATAGCTGTACTGTATGTGCCACTACAAAAAAGCATCTTTTAAATTTAAGACTAGGACTTAATCATTCCAATGCAAGTATTTATTCTGGGGCTGATGATTATTATACAAGATCTCCACCTATGAACACTTAAAATGAAAACTCTCTTAATGTGAAAAATCTGCCTACATACAGTAAATTACAGAAACTCAAAAAAAAATCTGGGGTTACTGGCTTCAGTATTATTCCGTGTTTTTGATCTAGATATGTTGTACAAGCGTTAGTCCATGATGTGAATATTAGGGAAATAATTGTTTGATTATTAGAAAAGCAGATGCTTTTGCAGATATAGTAATCTCCTTTCACCCACTTCCAACAATCTCAAAGAGGTCCAATCAGCATGCACGAGCATATTCCGCAACCACATCATGATACAGGGCAATGTCTTGCAAGAAACTTCTGCAGCTCTATTCGGTTAAAAATCCATTTAATCGGAAGAGATTACCAAATGATTTCCACAAGAAAACTGGAATAAAGCAACTCACCATCTGACAGAGTTTGCACAACATCATCTTGGGTAGAGACTCCAGGACCGTGTTTATTGTAGGCTACCACTCGGAAGCTGTACTCAGTATATTTCTTTAATCCATTAATGGTGTAGGAGTGACCTCCAACATCAACATCCTGTTCACGAACAAAGATACATGCGACTCAATCCCTGAAGCAATGCTGACAGGCTAACAGGCCTGGCTCCCGGCAAGCGCTGCAACCTGGTGTGCTGGGTCACAGTGCTGCTCAGGTTTGGCCCCTGCCTCATCATGATGGAGGGGCAGCTGGGCCAAACCTAACCAGTGCTGTGACCCTGCTCACTGGGCTGAAACACCTGGAGTGGCGAGCTGTGCTCAGCCCGGTGGGTGGGACAGGAACCACCATTGCAGGGTGAGTCACAGACACACACAAAAATTAACAGACAAATAGGAAATATTGGCTATCTATGGCTTTCTTACCCACCCTGACAAGCCTGCAGCCCAACTCATAATCAGCTACAGGGGCAGCATTGTTGCTTTTTCCTTTAAAGTCACAATCTATTGAGTCAACAAAGCTTAGTCACATAAGAGGATCCCACTCTCTTCCTCCAAAATACTAGCAGCCAAACTAAAGCAATAGAAAGATTAGGGATCACATTAAAGCCACCAATTAAATTAGCTGTTTCCATCTCTCGTAAAAGAGGAATGAATCTGTCTACAAACTTAGCAAGTCCACTTGACATAGTCTGAGTTAATATTGCTAAACTTAAGATCCTCACTGTGTTTCCAATACTTCTTAGCAAGCTCATTGACTTGGCTCTTAAGTATTCCCGGGACACATTCTCTTGTGACGGTGCATGAGCCTTTTGGTGCCCTCTGGAGATGACTACATCCCTGATGTTTCCCACTGAAGTGGTGGCCCTTAGAGAAGGGCTCTGTGGGACAAACAGCCTGGAGATACATTTTCGTATTAATTCCCAACAAGAACTCAGTCAGTTCAGGAAGACACTCCCACGTGGGAGTGAATTAGATATATGAGATACGTGTAAAGCTTTGTGGAGGGAATGGAGCCAGAGACTTCTGATACGTTATTGTTATTGTGGTTAAACCAGAACTGCTGAAATAAATCCAAAACCCAGATAGGCTTTTTGTATTTAAGTCTCCTTTAAAATTTCTGAGTACTCACTCAGAGCCAAACTTGCCCTTTCATAAATATTTCTTCATAAGCATTCGCTAACTTGGGGCCTTGTCTATGTAAAGGCTGGTGCAGCTTACCTAAAATCAGTTTTAAAATGAGCAATTTGGTTAAAACAATGCAAACTCCAGTATGAAAAGACATATTGCTATGTAATTGGATTATGTTGATTCATCTTGCCTTGGTAAAAGCTAAACCAGCACAAGTCAGTTTTAAACTGATAAACTGATGTAAACTCCTTTGGATTTTCTTAACTAATTTGCTTTTAAACTAATTTTAGTTTAACTCATGCAACTTTTATGTGTAGATCAGGCCTGAACAAGTCATGTATCAATTTGCTGTTAAATTAGATGAGCTAGAACATAGAATATTGTCTTAATTTTGTTATGTTCGTGCTTCATGAACCCCACAATACTATAACACTCTCAGTTCCTCTTTTCAGAGGGACATTCAGTTTCTATAGCTCCATAGTTTCACCCTTAATATGCTGGCATTATCCAAACTGCCAGTCAAATGATTGGCAGGATGTTTTGAGAAACTCAGAGGAAAAGCGTTATAACTAGAAAGTATTGTTATTGGGTATATGGCTGTATGACCAGAGTTAAACTGGCATTATATTCTGTCAAGAGAGATATAGGTATCATACCTGTTCATTATCTGTCCCCTTTTCCATGTAATACAGCTTGTAGTTCTGGATTTCACCATTGCCTGACAACGGTGTGTCCCATGTGACAGTGATTGAAGTGGGTGAATTAGCATATGCTCGAATGTTCGGTGCTGGACCAGGAAGTTGAACTGGAACATAAACATGGAACTAGTGTAAATTCATCAAACATAAATATTAAATTTGACATTGCTAAATGTACTGAGGCAAACCCAAAAAGCAATCAACCCTGAAATACTCCTTAAAACAGGTATTCTGGGTAACTGAACAAACCCATTAATATTACTGTACATTTTGCAGGCACAAGTTGTGTCCGCAATGGGAGTCCACCCTTCTGAAAACTTATCCCTACATATTGTGCATAGACTTTTAGGCACATTCTACTAACAGTGAATCAAACTCCTCTCTATTACACCAGTTTTATATGGATGTCACTTCCCTGACATCAAAGGAGCCACATAAGCATAAAACTGTTGTAAAGGAGAGATAATATGTTCCAGTAATTTTCCACCCTCTTCCACACTACCTCAGTTTCAGAATACCTGAACTCCATTTCACTAATTGGCAGACTGAGAGATATGGTATTGTCTCAAATGGTAGAAAACTTCATTTTTTAATCTCATTATTTGCAAACCCTGCAGACCACAGAGCAACTTCTGATTTCAAAAGGAGTTCTACTGCAAAGGTACATTATATGTTGGAGCTTTTTATATTGCACTTCAGAGATATATTCTGAATGTATCTGCTCTCCATTCATGCCAAAACAGAACTTGTTTTGAAGAACACAGAAATATCAGCCAGCTGGTGTAACAGATGGAGCAAAATCAAAGAACCTCTGACACTAATACTTTCTTCCTTCTCTTCTGCCAAAACAAACACAAAAATTATCCCATTCTTTGTGTCACTGTGTGAAAATTTCATATCTGAGGTAGAAATCTGCAAAGGCACTTACATTTACAACAAATGCTTTAACATTTGTAAACCACTTCCATACACTTTAAAAGGGATGAAAAATACATGCTTAAGTAATTATAATATGTTGATCTAGCTGTCTTTGTGTAGTGCACATTCAAAGTATTTGCACTTTCTATGCTCAGCTGAGGCAATTATGTGTGGAATACAGGAACAAGCGGTACAGAACAGAGATAAAACATTAACAGAACTAGAAGTAATCATAGTTATAGAAACTAAGGGTTGATGGGATCAGAAGGATCTTCACAGAGTCATAAGAGAGAAAAATTAATGGCCCGATTTGCAGAGCTGTTGGAATAACCCCATCTCCCACTGGGGACAATGGGAGCTGCAAGTGCTCAACACTTTTGAAAAAGAGGCAATAAAACTACATTTCAAACAGCATGACAAAAATAGGCAACATTCGGAGCAGCTGCCTGTTCTCTCATGGACTGTGTATAGTTACTGATGTTTTAATCCACCTAGCCATTATTGGTAGACACAGCTCATTAACTTCCAGATCCTCAAAAGCTTAACACAACTGGAAATATCGGAAGTACCCCAGAAAATTCTGGTTTGGACAGAAGCAAGTTGTCACTCTTATCACCTTCCAGAATAAAGGTTACTCTTCAGGGAGAAACTCTTGGCTTTCAGAACTGAAAAATGCTCTTTATTATCTTTATGATTGGCAATCATATCCCATTCTTAAAAAATACAGTTTTAGGTAGTGAAACAGACAAGACAGTCACCTATCTTTTTGTAACCGTTGTTCTTCGAGATGTGTTGCTTACGTCCATTCCATTCTTGGTTTGTGTAAGCCCACATGTGCAGTTGTCGGAGATTTTTGACTTAGTGGTATCCGGAGGGCTGGCTGTGATACCCCCCTGAGTGCCGCGCTCATGCGTCGGTATACCAGACGCTGCTGACCCTATGCCCTCTCAGTTCCTTCTTGCTGACAACTCCAAGAGGGCGGGTAATGGAATGGACATGAGCAACACATCTCGAAGAACAACAGTTACGGAAAGGTCGGTAACTGTTTTTTCTTCTTCGAGTGCTTGCTCATGTTGATTCCATTCTACATGACTCACAAGCAGTGTCCACGGAGGTGGGCTCGGAGTCCACAGTCTTGCAGCACTGCTCTGCCAAAGCCAGCGTCGGCTCAAGCTTGCTGGGTAAGCGCATAATGAGATGCACACGTATGGACAGATGACCAGGTAGTGGCCCTACACATCTCTTGGATTGGTACTTGTGCAACGAAGGCCACTGATGATGCTTGTGCCCAAGTCGAGTGTGCCATCATGATCGCTGGCAGAGGCACCTTCGCCAGCTCATAGCAGTGGCAGATGCCCACCTCGGGGTGGAGTGACTGCTCGTGGCGAGACGAGACGGCTCTGCTGAGGCGATCCGATAATACATTCTTGGTCCTGGGTAGGTGTGCTGCCACGAAATGAATGGCATGCTGCACATAGAAGTCCCAGAGCCAGAGGGCTTCCTGGCAAAGTGCTGACGACCTTGCACTACCTTGCTTTCTGACATAAGCAACACGGCGGTGTTGTCTGTCGTGGTGGTGTCCATCAGAACTTGAACCACCTTGCCTTGTAAGTGGGACCGAAAAGCCTGACAGGCCAAGCGAACCACTCTGAGCTCCCTGACATTCATGTGGAGGGAGCAGTCGACCTGGTGTACTGTTTCCTGTTCTGACGAATCGTGAACAAGTCCACCTGGGGAGAGCCCCAGTTTCTCAGCCTCCTTGTTTTTTTGGGTGAAACTAGATTGCCCTTACTTGCCTCTTTCATTGGCTGCAGAAACAACCAACAACCCCAGGGGCGGGTGAGTGTACAAGTATTTGAACCCCTTGGCTGGGATGAAATACTTCTTCTCAGCCCTCTGGGAAGTGGGTGGCATTGAGTTCGGGGTATGCCAGAGGGCTTTTGAAATCTTTAGGACCCCTTTGTGCACTGGGAGAGTGACATGTGCAGGGGTGGATGCAGAGAGCACATTAAACAAAGCGTCTGATTGCTCCGCCATCTCTTCCACCATTAGGCCTAAGCTAGTGGCCACCCTTCAGAGCAGGGCTTGGTGCTCCTTAAAGTCATCTGGTGGGCTAGTACCCACAGCCTGATCTGGAGAGAATGAGGATGACTTTTCCACTGCGGGCAAGCCCAGGGCATCAGTTCCTGTGGGGAAAGAGGGTCTTGGGGTGGGCACCTGCCCTTCCACCCCAGCATCCACTTGCACTTCACTCACCGAGTCTGGTGCTGTCGGTGCTGTCTGATACTTGTCCGATGCAGCGACTGAACGGTGGGTTCCAAAGAGGATGGATCTAGACTGTTCTCAGTGGTACCAGATGACAGAACAAGGAGTAATGGTCTCAAGTTGCAGCGGGGGAGGTTTAGGTTGGATGTCAGGAAAAACTTTTTCACTAGGAGGGTGGTGAAGCACTGGAATGGGTTACCTAGGGAGGTGATGGCATCTCCTTCCTTAGAGGTTTTCAAGGTCAGGCTTGACAAAGCCCTGGCTGGGATGATTTAGTTGGGGATTGGTACTGCTTTGAGCAGAGGGTTGGACTAGATGACCTCCTGAGGTCCCTTCCAACCCTGATATTCTATGATTCTATGACTGACCATTGGTGCGACGGGGGCATTGGCATAACTGGCATACCCCAGGCATTCCAGTAAGGCCATTGCACTGGCCTCTGGCCCTGCTGCCAGGACAGTCTAGGTCATGCCTGTTGGGAATGTGGACAGACGGCAGCCACGCTTGCAGAAGCCAGAGATGGAGCCAAGCATGGCTGGCCAAGTATGTACACATGGCCATGTGGTCCAACAACCGCAAGCAGGTGTGAGCCACGGTGAGCTGGTAGTTCTTTACATGGGAGATCAGGTCCAGCATGGCCTGAAAAAGATCAGGTCCAACATGGCTTCCAGAAGGAAGGCTCTAGCTCTCGTGGAGTCGAGAACCGCCCCAATGAACTCTATTCACTGGACGGGCATTAAGGTGGATTTTTTCTCATTTATTAACAGGCCCCTGTTGTGGCAGGTGGAACGCACCAGATCGAGGCTCCTTTGCACTTGCTCCTGACACCTGCCCTTGACGAGCCAGTCATTGAGATACTGGAAGACCTGGACACCTCAACATCTCAGGTAAGCAGACACTGGCGCCATATATTTTGTGAACACCCTCAGGGCTGATGAGAGGCCCAAGGGCAGTGCTGTGAAATGAAAATGGCGTCCACCCACTATGAAACAGAGGAAACATCTGTGACCTTGGAATATGGAAACAAGCGTCCTTTAAGTGGAGGGCAGCATACCAGTCTCCTGGATCCCAGGTGGGAATGATGCCAGGGAGAAGGAGTTGCTCGTGAGAAGGGTCCCTGAAGGGAAAGAGGGGGGTGGGAGGGAGGGGCGGCTGAAAACTGCAGGGTATAAAACAGAGATTCTATGTCCAGCACCCAGCGGTCTGAGATGACCTGTGACCAGGTCGAATGATAGGGATGAAGATGGTTGAGGAAAGAACAAGGTGGATCCAGGGAATTGATTGAGGCATCGCTCTCAAGCGCACCTTCAAAATGAGTGCTTCTGGCCCCCGGGATGCTGCACTGGGGCAGGCAGCGCAGGTGAATGGGAGGAGGAAGGGCAGTAGTGACTAAAGCTCATGTGTCTATCCCTTCTCCTTGCAGACGCCCTACGAGGCTGCCAAGGCCTTGGCAGAGGGGTCAGCCAGAACTGCTTCCATGCAGACTGCAGCATATGCATGGTCAGTAAGTGAAGGATGGCCCAAGTGTCCTTTAATCCATGCAGCCTCACATCATTCTGCACTGAAAAGAAACCGTTCCCATCGAATGGGAGGTCCTAGATAGAGGCCTGCATCTTTTGGGACAGGACGGCAGTCTGAAGCCAAGAGCTGCACCTCATAACCACTGTGGCTGCGACCACCCTACCTTTCTTGTCCGCCACGTCCCACACTATTTGGAGGGAGCGCCTAGCCACCGTGGTGCCCTCCTCCACCAGGTCGCCAAATTCCTGGGCCACACCCTGTGGGAAGGACTCCTTGAACTTATGGAGGGAGTCCCATAAGTTAAACTTGTACTGCCCAAGAGGTCCTGATGGTTCACTACCCGGAACTGCAGGCTGGCTGTTGAATACATTTTTCTCCCAAAGAGGTCCAGTCTTTTGGCCTCTTTATATTTGAGAGTTGAACTAGTGTGCCCCTGCTTGTCCTTTTCCTTAGCCGCAGAGACAACCAGTGAGCCCAGAGGTGGGTGGGTATAAAGGTACTGAAACCCTTTGGCCGGGATGAAGTACTTCTTTTCAGCCCTTTTGGAAGTGGGAGGGATAGACGAAAAGTTCTACCAGAGGGCCTTGGCAATTTTCAGGAACCCGTCGTGCACTAGTAGTGCAATACATGCCGGGGTAGAGGCTGAGAGGACACAGAACAAAGTGTCCGCCTGATCAGCTGTCTTCTCCATCTCTAGACCCAAGTTCTCGGCCACCTGTTGAAGCAGGGCCTGATGTTCCTTAAAATCGTTTGGCAGGCTGGCCCTCAAGGGTCCTGCAACCGCCTCGTCTGGGAATAAGGATGACGACAAGGCATCATCCCCAGTGGGGGATGGAGGTTTTGGGGTGGGCACTGTCTCCTCTACCCGGACCTCTGAGTGGGTCTCATGCCCCGAGCCCGGTGCCACCAGCTGTTGCTCCAAGGTGGCAGCAGATGTGTGGTGCGAAGGGGGCATCGTCATCACCGGCATGCCCCATGCACTCAAATAAGGCCACTGCGCTGGCCACTGGCTATGTTGCCAAGGCGGTGACGTAGACATAGATGCAGACTCAGGTGCCCAGTCGCACTGGTGGAGTTTTGGCAAGGGGCTGAACTGCTCTTCCGTGATGGAGGAATCATCCTCTGGTGACCATGGCGGGGCTGTCGACACCTGTGCCTGCTGTAGTTTGAACCTACTGCCTCTTGTCCTGCTCTCTGTGGAAAAACAGAATAACTTTTCTTCATCTTTTTTGTTGCAGCCTTTCACATATCTGAAGACCATTACCATATCCCCCCTTAATCTCCTCTTTTCCAAATTAAACATATCCGGTTCCATCAACCTTTGCTCATATGACTTGCATTCCATCCCTTTGACCATCTTTGTCATTCACCTCTAGATCCTTTCCAGTTTCTCTACATCCTTTCTATACATTGGTGACCAAAACTGGACACCCCACTCCAACTGAGGCTTAACAAGCACTGAGCAGAGCAGTACTATCACTATCCCGTGACTTACATGCTATGCCTCTGTTAATGCAAACTAAAATTACATTTGCTTTTTTCGCAACAGCATTGCATTGCTGACTCATGTTGAGGTTGTGATCCACCACAACTCCCAGATCCTTCTCAGCAGTGCTGCTGCTACGCCAGCTTTCCTTGAGGAGGTGTTGCGCTGTACAGTCAAGAATGAATACACTTGCTCTGAGGTCCAATGGGAAGTGAGCAAAAGACTTACTGAGAGTCTCTGGGTGAGGATAACAAGGGAAAAGAACAGTAATGATGTTATGGTGGGGGGGGGTCTATTATAGACCCCCATATCAGGAAGAGGAAGTAGATGAGTCATTCTACAAGCAGGTAACAAGATTAGCTAACACACATGAGCTAGTATTAATGGGGGATTTTAACTTTCCCTGATATCTGTTGGAAGACTATTAGAGCAAAACATAATACTGCAAATCCTGCAAATTATTAGCATGTGTAAGGAACAACTTTCCAATTCAGAAATTTAAGGAAACAACCAAGGGGTCACCCATTTTGGATCTGGTTTTGACCAACGGTGATGAATTAATTGCAAACGTGAAGGTGGTTGGGAACTTGGGAGGATGTGATCATGATCTGATAGAATTCAAGATCCTATGGAAAGGAGGACATGAGAACAGCAGAACAAGGACACTGAATTTCAGAAAGGCAGACTTCAACTGACTCAGAAAAATTGTAAGCAAGGTGCCATGAAAAGACCAATTAGGAAGAAAAGAAGTCAAAAGGGGCTGATAGTTCTGTAAAGATGTAATACTATAGGCTCAATATCAAGCTATTCTGACACAGAGGAAAGATAAGAACCACCATGGGAGGCCAATGTGGCTGCACAAGGAGCTTTTTTTAAGCTATCTAAAAACCAAAAGGGATACATACAGGAAATAGACGGAAGGTCATGTCACCGAAGAATACATGGGAATAGTACGAGCATGTAGGGACAAAATCAGGAAAGCCAAGGCAAAGAATGAGCTACAGCTGGCAAGAAATGTTAGAGACAGCAGGAAGAGGTTCTTCAAATATGTCAGACAAAAAAGAAAGATCAAGCACACTGTTGGTTCACTGCTCAATGGAGAAGGTGAGCTGAGAACAGAAGATGACAGGAAGGCAGAGCTGCTAAAGCCTACTTTGCCCCAGTTTTCTCACAAAAATATAACGTGAGCAGATGACTAGCGAAGTTACCATTGACAATAAAGGGAAGGGATATAGACTGGGATAAGAAAAGAACATGTCAGAGATCTACCGACAAATCTGCCTATTTAGAAACTGGGGGATTAATTCCCTGAAAGAAAACTATCGCCTTCCTCTCATGGATAAAAGTGACCCAGCCAAAATTTTAATTAGATCTGCTTACAGAAGTGGAGAGAACTAAATCTGGTTCACTCTGACTGTTTGAATTATTTGGTTATGAATCATTTCATTGAGTTAGCACCAACAGCTAAGTCCATCCCATGTCTATCCCTAAAAGGACTTTTCTTATTCTAAGGGAGATTTTCAGTAGACAACTAAATATTTCAAACAAACAATTAAAAATGTATATTAATGCTTCTCAGTTCCTTTGATTCCAATCCATTTGTCTTCTTTACATCTATGTTACTAGAACATTATGGTTGCATGGTTAAATACTCAAAAATCAGTAAAAAAAAAAAAAAAAAAATCAAGGACTGACATTATTACACAACTCTGCCTGCTTGTGCATACACATTACGGTACAGTTACACCACCACAGACTATTTTTCAAATACAATATTTTTTCCACAACCTTAGATACACATTGTGACTTTAAGAGCATTCCAATGCCAGAGGGCAGGGGGCTCCCTTGTATCTAGCAGTGTCTCACTGTGCCCCAAATCATTCTTGTCATAATCTGTATTTAAAAGGTGTCATGTAAGGTATGATATGCAAACTGGTAATGCGCTAATCATTAATAGTATTGAGTTGTGTATGCATGGGTGATGTATGAAAAATTATAAATATGTGATGGAAATACATTCTAGAAATGTGTTGGCAGGTAGGGCTTAAGTTACCCACTCTGTACAAAGGAATGTGTCTCTAATGTAAATTAAGCAAAGAGACAATGGAAGTACATTTGAATAAAAGGTTAACAAAGCCATCAAACTAGCAAGTTGGGAGATAGCCATATAACTATTGTGACAGGGGAAGAAGACTGCAAAAATTAACATGGCGTCAGCAAGCTGAGCCCCCAGAAGGGTTTCCTGACTGAAAACACAGATAAACTTTGAGGATATAAGCAAAGAGCCATTTTGACTTCTTTCACCTGAAGAGACAAAGAAACTACGTGCTTTGAGCTCTGTGGTGGATCCTGGCTAAGAACTGGCCAGCCATGCTGGAAGAACTGTGGTGAGAAAACTACTCTGAACAAAAGGTTCTAGTTTCTTAAGTTAGGGTTTACTCTTAGAAGCGTATTTTTTTTTTTGTTTAACCATTTCTATCCCAATTCCCTCTACTTGGTATTACTTAAATATCTGCTCTTTGTTAATAAACTTAATTTTGGCTTATTACACAATCATCTCAGTGCAGTGTTTCAAACTGAAGAGTAAAATCCTCAGCCAAACTACCAGGCTAGTGCTATGTAGTGTCTTTAAATGGACCAGTGAAATTGATAAAGGTTTGTGAGTGCTGCAGTGAGACAGGCTGAGCACTGAAGAGGAGATGGTCTGGGGAAGACTCGAGGGGCTGTTGTCATCACCCTGCAAGGAGTAACCAGGATGGTGGACCCAGGGTGAGGCCATAGTCCTGTAAGGAGGCTGCTGGTGTTAGGACTCTGAGCCACAGCTGCACAGCTCAGAAGCACCCAGGACTACAGGGCAAGCAATGACACAACCCCTTACTGGTCTGAGTGACTACTCAAAGCGTCACACATATATGGGTATCTTGTACTACTGAATACTACTCTGTATATGAAAGAATCCATGAAAGTAAGTAATATGAAAAGTAAACTACACTTCCACAGTATACTAGAGTAAGTATACAATACCTTAAAAGTGAACATGTACATGTATATACAAGCCAGTATTGTATATAATTCATTTGCAGCATCTTATTATGGAAGCAATGGTTGGTTGGTTCTATAGTTAAGGCTGAATTGAATTTTGCGCCTGAAGTAGGGATTCACCCACTTTGTTTCATATGGCGAATACTGTTTATCCCTCCCCAAAATTACAGCACTTACTCCAATTTACAAATTAATTTATGAGTTAAAAATAATTTGAAATGGCTCCTTTAAGAAGTTTAGTTCCCTGGGTCAGATTATTTTTGTCCTGAATGGTGTTACAGAACAACAGATTCTTCAAACTTTCCATATTTTGTGCCTGTATATAAAGAATTAGTAATTATTTTCCCCATTATTCTTTATAACAAAACAACCTTAACTGCTCTAACATGAGGGGGAAAATGAAACCTCTTTTTAATCTGGGACTACAAAAATTATAAACTAATCATAACTGTATGATTAATTCACTGCAACGCTATAGGATGAAGTGAAGATTTGGGTGCCTTAACTATGTATTTTCATACCTTAGCTGTAAGGATAAGGCCTTTGTCTGTAGACATATCGCAAGGCCTAAAGCCCAAGACCTTCGTCTACAGCCAAATTAAAAAAGCAACAGCCATTAGCTGAGAAGCAGGAAGTCACATCCTCACATTCCATCTAAATTACATTAAAACAATGTAATATCAGGCTGTCAAGAAGGACACCCTGTCCTAAAGGCACCCACTACCACCAGATAAAGAAACAGATCTTTAAGATGGTTAAAGAAAACTTAGTTTGATAGCATTCTGTCTGTCAAGAAATCACTTATCAATAGTTGTGAGATCCTAATTTCTTTATTGTTTTGTCATTATGGTTCCCACTTCTCTATTGTTTGTCTCTATGATCTCTGGTTCTTTTATTGTTTCTGTCCGTTATACAGTTAATTTTGCTAAGTGTAAATCAATGAAGGTGGTGGGGTAGGATTGGTTAGAAAATTTTGTTACAATATATTAGCATTGGTTAGTTAAATTTTAGTATAACGATTGGTTAAGGTATAGCTAAGCAGGTCTCAATTTTCACTATATAAACTGGGATCCAAAAGGAAGTTCTTTGGGAACCAGCTCCGGGATACAGCCCCAAGAACAGAGCTGCCAGATCTCAACACTCTGCCAATGACACCATGCAGAAACTGAAGTCCCCCAGATGGACCTGATCAAGATTGGCCATGTTTTATTGGGAGTGGTGAGCATTGTATGTGTAGTGTGTGCATTCTAGTTTTTGCTGATTGTTAATAAATTGAGGTTACATAGGATATTACTGTGTAAGGCTCTTTCACGGGTAAAAGACCCCATAAACCCACAAAAGATTAAGCCCTGACTTCACAGGGAAAGGGTGTTTGCCCGAAGCAGTAGAAGAGCCTGGACCCCTAGGAACTAGGAAAGAGTGGGTGCCTAAATTAAGAGGATTATGTCTTGAGTCCTAGGAACTGAGTAAAGGTGGGTGCCCTAGAGCAGCGGTTCTCAACTGGGGGTCCGCGGCCCCCAAGGGATCCGTGAGCCCTTTCAAGGGGGCCGCGGGGTCCCGTAGCTGAAGGCCCAATCCCCGGTGCACCCTCCCACACAGGGCTAAAGCCAAGGGAGGCATGGGGCAAAAGCCCTGGTCTCCGGTGCCTCCCCCCCGCCCAACCCTGCGGGGCTGAAACCGGGGGAGGCGTGGGACTGAAGCTTCAATCCCAGGCACCCCCGCGGGGCTGAATCCTGGAGCCCCTAGCCCTTGTGCTCCCTGTGGGGCTGAAGCCCTGAGCGCATGGGCAGAGTTGGGGACATGGAGGCCATTGCCCCCCCCAAACTACAGCTCAAGATCAAGGCAGTCCCGGGGGCAGTTCCACACCTCCCCCAAGTCCCCCCGCATCTTTTCTCCCTGCCCCCTGGCCAGGTCAGAGGCAGGAAGCCAAAGCCGGGCAGTGAGGGACAGCTGCTGTTCTGGCTGGTGCCATGGAGCAGGCAGCCACAGCATTCCTTCCTCTACTGCTGGTGCCACAGGTTGAAGCTGCTCCTCAGCTTCCCCTCTTTGCTCCTGCAGAGGCAGCCAGTAAGAGCCCCCGAGGTGAGGAGACCCAGCTCCGTGGCTGGCAGACCCCTCCGGGAACAGGGACCACAGGGGAGCCCTCCCAGCACACAGCCCCTAATACCACTCTCCCTATACACTGAGCTACGTCCTCCCTGCACCCTGAGCTACCCCCCTGCCTGTACACAACCCCTAGTACCCCTCTCCCTGCACCCTGAGCTGCCCCCCTAACCTCCACTGTCCTAGCCCACCTCTCACATGAGTTAGGGGAGGTACGTCAGGGGATGCTACAAAACAGACTGGCAGTGGATTATTTGCTTCTACGCCATGGTCACGTATGCCGGGAGTTTGCAGGCATGTGTTGCTTTAACATAACAGATGAAGGACCCTCCATAGAGGCTGATTTACAACGCCTGTAGCAACTGGCAAGAGACATTCATCAGCAAACTGGGGAGGATTGGCTAGGCTCTTTATTTTCTGGCTGGGGCCTTTCCCCGTGGCTAAGTGGGTTGTTCAGTCTGTTCTTTAAACTTCTTTTTCCTGTATTAATAGTGTTATTCCTGCTGTGCTGTATGTGGTCCTGTGTAAAGGCACTTGTTTTGCGATGCCTTGGGGATCTTAATTTTACGCGTAGCCTGTTAGTGAGCAGATAAAGGTGAGAAAACTCAGGTATGGGAATGAGTATTCTCAAAGGAGGGAATTGTTGGGGTCCCAGGGCATGGCCACTAGGTAAGTCGAGGGGATGGAAGGCCATGAGTGCCGAGGAAGTCTCTTTGCTCAACCCCCCCTTCACAGAATTCAGTCCTGGCTGGCCTGAGAAAGCCCTTGCATTCCCAGAATAATGCTGCAGCTGCAGATAGAGCTGTTTTGTGTAGGTTTTGCTGGCGCCAAGTTAGGATAACGGCAGGAATCAGCTACAAGGCCATAACCGCTTATTTGCCTCATTAATCGCAAGGCTAAGCAGGCTATGCTGTTGTTTTGAATTGCTAAAATGCTCGTTAAAGGTTGCCGGAAAAAGCATTGTTGTAACCCATATAAGGCAAAGCAGTTTTACTTGGCTGATGTGTAATTCAATAGAGATAAGGAGTATAAAGGTATGTGACTCTGCCTGCTCAGTGTGCAGGATTTGAGATTCTTTTCTCCCTGTACCTTCTTTGGAGCTCCAAATAAACTTTTCTGCTTCTCCACCCCGTTGTGTTTATTGGGTGATGCACACTGGGCAATGAACCCCTGCTGTTGCTTGCCTCTGGCACTGGGTGCCGGCAACAGCACATAGCTCCAGCTACCCCCTCCCTGTTAGTTGAGCTACCCTCTGCATACACACAGTGACCTCCTCCCTGCACCCTAAACTGTTTTTAAAATTTTTGAGCTAAGCCCCCCACCTTTGAGTTATAATTTTTGGTTGCGTGGCCCCTCTCAACCCAGACAGGCTGGGTGGCCTGCTGAGGTGAGTTGGGGGTGGAGGTGGCGAGCCCTCCCTAGGACCCTGCCATGAAGAGATGGTTCGAGCCCTGCTGGCCCCTGTACCCCACACAAATAGAAATCAAACTACACCTATGCCCAAAGCCCCTGCCCCAAGGCCCCCCCACCAGGCCCTGGAGTTTTTATAGAATGTCAAGGGGGGCCTCAGAGAGAAAAAGGTTGAGAACCCCTGCCCTAGAGAAAGGTAAGAGGGTAAGAGAATTTGGTGCGGGTAACATAGCATGTTTGACTCTCTTGAGTTTATCCTTAAGTCTGAATTTCCTGGGTTTATAACACAGATTTTTGGGACAATTCCAACATCCCAACAATTACAAGGTTATTGTTAACCTCAACTCCAGGTTAACACTTTTTTAAGCTGTTTGCAGTGTTACTATAGCCGTGTTAGTCCCAGGATATGAGGGGGACAAGGTGAATGAAGTAATATCTTTTATTGGATCAGCTTCTGTTGGTGAAAGAGGCAAGCTTTCGAGCTCCACAGAGCTCCTTTTTCAGTTCAGTTTTTATCTGGACATGTTGATTGAAGAAGTTTATATTGTGACAAAATAGAATATTAATTAAAATATATTAAGAAATTTTAATATATAATTTTAATTTTTAAGGATCTATATATTACAATATTAAATTTATATTTCCAAATAGAAATAATCCATACTATCTTAATATCATAATATGAGGCAGACTTGAAAATTCAGTCTAAAGCTATACTAGTAAGATCAGCAAGTGCAACCAGAGCATGAATAGCAACTTATTATGGGAAAAGGCCAGGATCTAGGTCAATGAAAGTCAGTAAGGGGTAGAAATGTTCAAGGCTTACCTTCAGGCTGAGTCGCCACCTTTAGTGGTATGGAGCTCTCTCCAGGGCCATGTCTGTTTTGAGCCACAACTCTGAAAACATACACGGTCTCTGGCATCAGGTTTTGGATTGTCACTTGCATCTCTCCAGGACGACTTGTATTTTCAACACGTTCCCTTTAGGAAAGAAAAGATTTGGGCAGGAAAACAAAAGTGAAGATTTATCACTGATTAGTAAAATGATAGTACAAATCTAACAGACATTCTGTTTGTACATATCTAATAAGTAATTGATACGATTAATTATATTGTATTGATTACACATTAATGTTAATATGCTAAAAGCACTGAAGACAAACAGCTTCTAGTTCTGCAGCTTCATTTTGAACAAACATAGCAAAGAAAAAAAGTTACACACCACCACAGTGAGGAGAGGGGGAAAGCACTGTTTTGCTGGATTGTCTTATTCTTCATAACTAGATAATAATTCAACTTTAAAATTTGTCATAGAAGTCCAAAGCCCTGGGAGAAAAATTAAGAACTGTTTAAATTGCTTTGGTTATTAATTCAGAGGATTGTTTTTAAAGCATCAGTTTAAGATTCTTTTTTGAGCTCAAATTTGATTAAGTTCATTCTGGTATTTGGACATTTTTGTAAAATGTCTAAGGCTATGTTTGCAATGTTGTCACTTTCACCAACAGAAGTTGGTCCAATGAAAGGTATTACCTCACCCACCTTGTCTCTAAGAAACAGTACAGCACATAATATCAAGCAGTGATCTTAGATGACCCTTACAATACCTGGCCCTAAAAGTCTAGTTGTGACCACTAGTGTATGTTTAAGTTTAGGATGGAGACTCAATCCTTAACTTTTAAAATTTAACAGATTTTTTCAGTTCATGTCACAACCTCAAAGTAAAACTTCACCCATTTTGATCAGCCCAGCAGCTTGAAAGTTCACGTGATGAAAAGTACTTTTTCAAACTAGACTGAAATGTAGTTTTTAATGGGTTTCAGAGTAACAGCCGTGTTAGTCTGTATTCGCAAAAAGAAAAGGAGTACTTGTGGCATCTTAGAGACTAACCAATTTATTTGAGCATAAGCTTTCGTGAGCTACAGCTCAGCTGTAGCTCACGAAAGCTTATGCTCAAATAAATTGGTTAGTCTCTAAGATGCCACAAGTACTCCTTTAGTTTTTAATGACATTTGGCTTTTCTGAGTTTAGCTATAGCTATATTGCTGAAAAGTGACATTACTGGGGACATTACTGACAATGGGAAAAGCCCATAATCAGACTAAAACTAGTTTTCTATCTGCTCTAAAAATAACAATTTTATTCAGTCCACTTGGGGACCTGAAATGCATAAAGATGTTAGTGGCAGCCTTTAAATCTTATCCAAACTGGCTCAGAGGAGGTAGGTCTATATTATAGTTAATGCGAGGGATGTGTTGAAAGGATTCTTTAGGCACCATCCACACAAACTATAGTTTATAATCACACATTTGAAAATCACTTGCTCCTGATCTTTTAAAATTTCATTTATTTGGGCTGCTGTGGATGTGATGTAGGTTAGATAGACTTCAAGAGAGTTTTTAATATTTTGCTGGAATTCCTGTTTAATTTTTTTTGGTGACTGGCTAAAGATGCAATACAGTTTAAATCCAGTATGGGGTGTTGGGATTTGTTACAGACCAGCAGATGGAACTAGAGAATAGGAGGAGTTACTCCCTAAAACAACAACTATCAGCAACTAGTGGGAAAAAAAACTCCAGTTAGAGGAGACTTCAATTTGGGAGACGAATGTTGAAGGCCTCATGTAGCCAGCAGTAAAACACCTTTAGACTTTCTAAAAATTATATATCATAATTTTCTAACAAAAAAGATGTTGCACCAAACATGAAATAACTATTTTGGACATCTTTATGACTGATAAAGATGAATTAATCACTGGGCTGGAAGCTGGTAATTGCTGGGAAGCAATGATCATGACCTGATGACATTCAATATGGGCAAACAGAGGATACCCTCAATCAGTAATATATATACTTGATGCTTCAAGTTTCTCAAAGTTGAGGAAATGAGCAAAAATGACTGGGAGGAAAAATTTAGACAGAAAAAGGAGTTTGCAAATTGGGAGTTTTTAAAGAAGATTTTATTAGATGGTCAAAAAGCCTCAATTCCATAGTCAAGAAAGAGAACAAATTTGGTTAAAAGCCCATCCTCGTTTAGTGCAGAAGTGAAGGAAATGGGCACAGGTCACTTGCTGGAGGATTCTCTGCTCCTTGAAGTCTTTAAACCATGATTTGAGAACTTCAATAGCTCAGACATAGGTGAGAGGTTTATCACAGGAGTGGGTGGGTGAGATTCTGTGGCCTGCATTGTGCAGGAGGTCAGACTAGATGATGATAATGGTCCCTTCTGACCTTAATATCTATGAATTTATGAAACAATCAGAAGTAAAAAAAAAAAAGCAATATATAAGAAATGGAAAATGGGAGAAGTAGAGATAGAAGTTGATATCAATTAAAAGTTATGAAGTGCAGAAAATTGATAAGGAAAGCTACAGACACCATGAAAAATCCATGGCTGGCAGGGCTACGGACAACAAAGAGGTTTTTTTATTTTATTTTTTTTAAAGTATATTAGGAACAAAAGAAATTATATCAATGATACAGGACTATTACTAGACGGAGACTGCGATGAGGAGTGCTCCCCACACTGGCCCTGCAAGAGCTGAATTAGGCCAGGTGGGCCCAATCAGCTGGAGGCAGCTAATTAGAGAGAAGCTCACCTGTGAGGGAGAGGCGGGGCTTTCACAAAAGACAGGAAACTGGAGGCAGAGGGGACTGTAGGGAAGGAGTTTGTAGTCACTCCCTGAAAAAAAAGGGTGGGACTGAAGAGATGAGTTGTCTAAAGTTACTCCCTGGGAGGAGTGAGTGAAAAGACTTGCAAACCCAAAGGAGTGGGAAGAGCCAGGAGGTATGGAAGCAGCTCAGTGAAAGGCAGCAAGGTGTAGGGAATGGATCTTGGCTGCTGTGTAGAGCGTCTCTGAGCTTGAACCCTAAGTAGAGTGGGCCTCGGCTCCCCTGCCAGCCACTGCAGGAGTGGCACTGTGAGATAGTGAAGACAACGACTGCCTGAGATTGCTGGAGGGCAGGAACTTCGATACACTCCTCCTCACCTCCCCCCAAGAAAGGGAAACCACAATCGTGACCTGGCCAGAGGGCTGAGTCACAAAGAGGACTGCTGTGTCTCCTGAGAGCAAGA
The DNA here is from genome assembly GCF_965152275.1 of Natator depressus. NCBI lineage: Eukaryota > Metazoa > Chordata > Testudines > Cheloniidae > Natator > Natator depressus. Next base: position 41,348,110 of record NC_134243.1, read on the forward strand.
GAGGGGCTTCAGAGGAGAACTGACGGGGTATAACTGCTGGGAGGGGCATCAGCCTGATTTAGCTAATCCCCAGAACCACCATCTAGCAGTGAGTACAGCAACTCCATTACAGAGATAGTGAAATTGTTAATAATGTTGCAAAAAGGCAGAAATGTTCAATAAATATTTCTCTTTTGTATTTGGAAAGAAGTAGGATGATGAAATACTTTCCAGTCCAGTAGTAAGTGAGGAAGTTAGACATCAGCCAGCCCAGATAACTTTCACCCAAGAGCTGTAAAAGAGTTGAACACAGAATGCAGGTCACACGTACAGAAGGGAGGACTCTATTCTGGAAAGTAGTGATTCCAAAGGATTTAGCAGGCAGAGTGGACAAACAAGTGAACATGAGCTGCCAGTGTGGTACTATGGCAAAAAGGACTAATGCAATCCTTGGATGTATAAACAGGGGAGTAGGAGTAGGGAGATGGCTCTCTCTCTCTCTCTACAGCATTGGTGAGCAGGTCTGGTATCCACATTTTTAAAAGAATGTTGAAAAATTGGAGAGGGAGCAGAAAAAAAGCCACAAAACTGATTACAGGGAGGAGAAAATGCCTTAGAGTGTGAGATTTAGCTCAATCTGCTTATTTCATCAAAAACAAGATTAAGAGGTGACTTGATTTAAGTACCTTCATGGGGTTCTAATGGGTTCTACAGAGCTCTTTAATATAGTGGAGAAAGGCTGAACAAGAACCAATGGCTGGAAACTGAAGCCAGAAAAATTCAAATTAGAAATTAGGCACATTTTTAAACAGCGAGGTTGATTAACCACTGGAACAAATTATCAAGGGGAATGGTAAATTTCCATCTCGTTATCCTCAAATCAAGACTGGATGCCTTTCTGGAAGATATGCTTTAGCTAAGCACAAGTTATGCTTTAGTCACACATTGTTATTGAGCTCAATACATGGGTAAGTGGTGAAATGTAACGGCCTGTTGATACACAGGAGGTAAGACTAGCTGAACATAAACTCTATGAAGTGTCACCTGCGTTATCAAAGGAGAACTAAACTTATGTTTATTACTGTTAAAGCAACAAATAATAGACAATGAAGTAATTTTTAAAAATTTTAAAAGAGATGTTTCGTAGGAGACCAGGCTAAGGTGCCACATTACCCTGTCCAGAGGATCTAAGTGATATAAAAGGGCAAGTAATCTGAGCCACCTCTGACAAGATATTGAAGTTCAACCACAATACTGACCTTTAGTGAGTTATATTTTAGCTGGGAGAACAGATTATGCATGTCTGAATATTATGGCAACCAGAGGGGCTAGTGCCCCCAAACTCAGCAAACATCAATCAGAGCTACAAAACAGCAGAAAATGCCTCTACAGATACATTCAGTGTGGGAGTATGGTATTGAGGACTGTCTTATCCAGCTCAAAATTGAAAGGAATCATTAAAACCTACAAATCACCAGTAGTTATTACCTTTATTTTCAAATCATAGAATCATAGAATATCAGGGTTGGAAGGGACCTCAGGAGGTCATCTAGTCCAACCCCCTGGTCAAAGCAGGACCAATCCCCAATTAAATCCATTTTTTTTTTCTATGTGAATTTTTGGCCAGCTGGGTGTTTTAAAAATATCATTTAAATACTCTGCTTTGTTTGAAAAAGGCAAACTCTTCCACTTCCTTCAAATTAAAATAAGAGCAGTATTACAGAAGTAAACATCAGCAACTGCCCCAGTGAGTTAATAAAAGGAAAATGTTAACCTGTTAATACCATCCTTTCTCTTAGTGCACTCCTTTGATTAGTGCACTTTGTTTAACTCTGCAGCAGAGGGCAGACCATTCTCACACTAATGATTACCTGCTATTAATTCATTTGTGCTGAAGAGGGAGGAACAAAAAGTTTCTCTCATACAATTTTCCCCTCTTTCTCCACACTGCCTTCAGGTCTGGTTTATATTATGGAAAAACAGTGCAGTGAAACCAGTTTTAAAAAAAGTTTCAGCTAGTTTTCTGCCTGAGTGGAGACTGGTTTTCAAAACCATTTTTGCCTAGATCACTACCACAATATTATACTCTGTCCCCACTGAAGAAAACCTGTGCTCCCTAAAAACAGTTTTTAAAATCACTTTATAAAAAGTTTCCCAGCACTGTTGCTTTGGTAGTGTAGAAGGAGCCTTAAAAGAACACACGCAACTTAATTTTTAATTGACTATTTTTTTAAATTTCAGTTTGACAGAGTATCCTATTAATATGTTCTAAATTTCAAAAAATACTTTTCTGCTTTTTTGATGTTTATAGAGGTCTTTTCAGCAAGAGAGGACTTGACTGACTATTCAGTGAAACTGACTGTCCCCAAAGTGCTATCAAACTGGAAAAACAGAGAAACAGTTTTTCCCAACTAACTTTTTCAGTTACAGTAGGTACAAAATTTTCAGTTGGCTATGCAATTTTGCAAATTGATGGGGTCCTTTTATAGCCTACATTGTATATAATGATTGATATTTAAAATACACAAAACAAGTGTAATCCGATGATGTTCAACAGCGGTGACTATCTCATTGATATGCAAAATATATCACATTTTATCACCCAAATGTAAATGTACTCACCAGTTTTACCGAAAAACATAACACTCAAGTTATTTTGCAAAATTATGAAAATAAAATTCTTGTAATGGAAAGGGAACACTTATTTACCAGAAATTAGTTATGTGGATATGTCAAAGTATTATCATTTTCAGTAATAACAGTATACAACAGCATGTTACAATTATGTTTAAATAAGTCTAATTAAGTGGTACATAAATCTTTCATTTATACTCTCTTAGGGAGTCCTGAATACCTTTACGAGCTCCAATGTGTTTAGGTACGCATAATAGGTAACATAATAGATGTCTGATATGAATAACTATATTACCCAACAGAACATTAAGGCTGTCCTATCTCACTCCACCTAAATTTCCAGACAAACAGCTTTGTAAGATGGAATTAAGGTTGCAAATAGTTATCAATTACTTCAGGGAAAAAAGCCCTCAAGCGAATATTGTCATTTTCTCAAAAAAAGCTACAAATGCTAGCCTGGAAATTCAAATTTAATGTTACACTTGAAAGAATCCAAACATTCTGGGAGGAGTGGTAGATATGCTGGAGGGCGGTAGGGATAGGATACAGAGGGCCCTTGACAAATTAGAGGATTGGGCCAAAAGAAATTTGATGAGGTTCAAAAAGGACAAGTGCAGAGTCCTGCACTTAGGACGGAAGAATCCCATGCACCGCTACAGACTAGGGACCGAATGGCTAGGCAGCAGTTCTGCAGAAAAGGACCTAGGGGTTACAGTGGATGAGAAGCTGGATATGAGTCAACAGTGTGCCGTTGTTGCCAAGAAGGCCAATGGCATTTTGGGATGTATATGTAGGGGCATTGCCAGCAGATCGAGGGACGTGATCGTTCCCCTCTATTCGACATTGGTGAGGCCTCATCTGGAGTACTATGTCCAGTTTTGGGCCCCACACTACAAGAAGGATGTGGAAAAACTGGAAAGAGTCCAGCGGAGGGCAACAAAAATGATTAGGGGACTGGAACACATGACTTCTGAGGAGAGGCTGAGGGAACTGGGATTGTTTAGTCTGCGGAAGAGAAGAATGAAGGGGGATTTGATAGCTGTTTTCAACTACCTGAAAGGGGGTTCCAAAGAGGATGGCTCTACACTGTTCTCAGTGATAGCTGATGACAGAACAAGGAGTAATTATTTCAAGTTGCAGTGGGGGAGGTTTAGGTTGGATATTAGGAAAAACTTTTTCACTAGGAGGGTGGTGAAACACTGGAATGTGTTACCTAGGGAGGTGGTGGAATCTCCTTCCTTAGAAGTTTTTAAGGTCAGGCTTGACAAAGCCCTGGCTGGGATGCTTTAATTGGGGATTGGTCCTGCTTTGAGCAGGGGGTTGGACTAGATGACCTCCTGAGGTCCCTTCCAACCCTGATATTCTATGATTCTATGATTAGGAAAGTATTATTGAAACACCAAAGCCACCCTAGCTCTGCCTCATCCCCATTCCCTGCAGATCTATCCATTGTACCCACATGGAGACATTTTGCTGGAGATATTAGGGGGAACAGACTATTTGCAGAGTTTGGAATTGGTGGAGTTGAACCCTGGAGGAGATGGAGTTAGTATTGTCCATGTATTTGGTATATGCAATTTACACCACTATCTTGTACCATTAGCTACCTAATTAATGGACCAACTCCTATGCAGTCTGTAGCCCTGACACAGTAGCTAGGTGTTTATGCAAAGTTTCACACTACGAAAAAACACTTCTGCACTTGAAACCTTGTACACACTTTGGGAAACCAACTTGATTTTGGTCATTTTTAGTGACGAGACAAAAAGGCAGGTATGACTTAGTGATTTTTAGGGAAGGCAGTACTTTATCTTCCGTGGGTACACTTAATGCCCTGACTGTAGCGACATGAAGTCACGTGCCACAATTTAAATGTGATTCCATCAACGAAAGCAGGTCACTTCTCCACACTGAAGTCACTGATGTGAGATGAAGATGATGGTAATGGTTTGAGGACAGAGTTATTTCTGGTTTTCAGTTCTGTGAGCAGTGATACAGAAGCAGAAAAGATGGCTTCTATAGATTTCTATATTCGTGGGTGTGTGGTTTCAAGTCTAACTATGATAATCCACACAGCCCCTCTTGCCCATGTAGCTTCTTCTTTCTGTATCCAGATCCTACTTTTAGAAGAGAAATATTGTACCCTGGGATGGAGGCACTTAAAGATTTAGTGGATTTATCTGGGGAATAGTTCCTAGACCATTAGATAGGCCCCAACTGCTCACTGCCTCCATCTGGCTCTCTCTGATCACTCACAAATTAGTACAAAATGTGACACAAGGTACTCTACTGCCTGCCCCCTCAAGACAGCTTCCCATATCTATTACCCCCTCACATTGCATCTGTCAGCATTTGGACCATGTGGAATTTATATAATCAAAAACTGCTTTGTAATAATCGGAGTAGTGAAAGCAGACAGAATAGTTGTCTGCATAAGTAGCTGCATTGCAACTGCTTGTTTTCAGTTGTTTATTTTCTATAACTTTCAGCTCTCCTTTTTAAACTTATTCTCTGCTTGAGGATGTTTTTTTAAGCAAGGAAAATTGATTCAGCTTCTTTGGAATATGAGGAAAATGGAAAATATAAGCTTTCCTCTTTTTTTTGCAACCTCTTTTTGAACAGCTCTACAGATGAAGCAGCTGATAAGTGAAAGCTGACATCTGGTATGGTATTACTGCTCATGAGCAGTGCCTGAGCATTGCCATGAAAAATCACACTCTGATCATGAAAAGTATATTTTGCAGTCTTATCATTAAGCTCGTAAAGTGAGCAGCTAAGGTAGGCCATGCCATATCTATGTGTGGCTCACTTCACTGTGCAGAGAAATTCAGTGAAAGTGAAACGTCGATGGATGGGCATTCTGCAGGAACCACCTAATTTGCTGCTCATCTTGTATAAAGTAAAAGCTGCACACATCATTACAGTCTGTCAGTTGTGTAGGACAGGGTATTCCAGTGGTGTCCAGACAAACAGTTTCACATTACAGAATTTTTTTCCTACTAGTTTTTCCTCTTTTTCCTGTAGAAATTCTGTTTAAATAGCTATGTGAGAAGAATGTTAAGTTTTCACTGTTAGTCACACAGAAGTCAGGAAATGACAATGCAAATACAATTGTCCCTTTGTATATACACACTAAGACATAGTCCTTAATTACATGATCACATACTGTAACAATGAATGGGACTAGTAGCAGAGTAAGGTACTACTCAACATGATCAAGGGTATGAGAATCTGGCTCTAAATTGTTAATATACATACTTGGCAGAAAAGACACCTCTCATGACCTGATTTTCAAAAGTGACGCAGCACTACTGCCACTGAAGACAAGGTGGGTGAGATAATATATTTTATTAGACCAACTTCTCTGGTGAGAGAGACAAGCTTTTGAGCCACACAGAGCTCTTCATTTAGGTCAAAAGAGCTCTGTATGGCTCGAAAGCTTGTCTCACACCATCAGAAGTTGGTCCAATAAAAGGTATTACCTCACCCACCTTGTCCCCCTCATATCCTGGGACTGACATGGCTACAACTACACTGTAGTTCCACTGAAGTCATTCCAACACCGTTAAAAGTCAAATCATAAAGCAAAGATATGTTGGCTCATTATGACTTTGAAAATAGTACAAGTATACAGGAATATAAAAATATTAAATATTAAAATATATGTGGACTTAAAACATAAGAAAAAATATAATGTTTTATTCAACAAATAGAAAGTGATCATGTGATTAAAGGCTGTTTCATAACAGATACGCAAGAGGGGACAGAGTTACCCTTGTACATGCAACCTTAACACTGGGATTTCATAATTTCTGAGTAATTAACTATGTAATTGTAACATTCTCTTAACATTTTAAAAATTGGATTAACAAACGATTCTGCCACAAAGCCATACAACTAGTCAAAGAAGCCAGTCGGCATCAAAAAGTGTAATGGGATACCCACTGTCAACTTCACCACTCTTCTGTCTGAATTTTTTTTTAGACTACTATGGTTAGGATATCTAAGTTTAGTGTAACAGAGTTCCAAGAAATAATTCTCCCCATTTTTCAGTTTATTTTGTGCATAATCAGTTTCCCTTGTTCGTTTGATCGTTCCCTGCAACAATGGACAGAAAAACATTTAAACAGGAAAATGTGATTGCAAGTCACAAAAAAGTGACCAAGGGACTTGTTAACAAACTAATACCTGAAATTAGCCTTAGCTAAGAATTTTCAAATTTTTTTTAGTGTGTATTGTATTTTAATATAGAGATTGTCTCATAACCCACCTTACAAACAAAAGTAAAGTACCTTAAGGCTGTGAAATTCAAAGGGTATTAAGGGGAATTCAATGGAAGTTGGGTGTGTGACTTCCTAGGTATCTCTGAACATCCCAGCCTTAGCATATGTTGCAATGAAAGATAGCAAACACTGGAGGTGGAGATATGGAGGAGCTAGTACTATGTGACAAATCTGCTCTCTGAAGACCATCAGCAGTCCATGCATCTCAGCTTGAGAACTTCTGTTCTTATTCATTGTTTTTAAAAAAATTGATTAGATTTCAAGTTGACAGTATCCTTTCTAAAACAAAGTTGGTATTTCTATGCCAAACCTTTTTCTAATTTTAATTTGATTCAAGATGTGAGCGCATCCCATTTGTTGCCCGATATCTTCCAAATACCTTCTAGAATCCTACCACAGGATTTGTTTGTGAAATTTCAAGCAGATTGGTTTAGGTAGAGTGAAGTTAGTGACTGTATGCATGACAAGAGTCAAGCTTTGAATGGAGGACTAGCTTCAGGCTCTGAATGGAAGATTAGTTGCATTGTTAACTAATATAATCCCCTAATAAACAATGCATTTGAACAACTGTTTGCTTAATTAAGTTCAGTAGAATCAAAATTCAGCCTAAACTGGATAAACACTGGCAACTTCTCAGCTCATGCATAATTTGAATATGGTAAGGCAGTTAGCAACCACACTCATTTTTAACGAGAAGGCATAGCATTTAGAGAGGACGATGGTCATATCTTACTTTTAATCTAGTTCATTATACTTTCTTTTAGCTTCTTATTTAAGTTACACACATTTTCTAGCCATAGGTACGCGGATCTCCAGGTCCAGCTTTCATCTCAGGATCTCAACACTTTACAAATGTTAAATTACATAACACCCTTCTAAAGTAGGTAAACATTATTTTTATTTGGCAGAAAAATACACTTATGCAAAGAGATTAGCAACAGAGCCTGCAGGAATGCTGACTGGGGCTGTGTCCACCTCACATGAGGTATGTCTACACTGCAATAAAACACCCACGGCTGGCCTGCATCAGTTGACTCAGGCTCATGGGACCCAGGTTGTGGGGCTATAACATCGCAATGTAGACATTCAGGCTCGGGCTGGAGCCTGGGATCTGAGACCTTCCCCATTTGCGGGGCCGCAAAGCCCAGGCTCCAGCACAAGCACAAACATCTACACTCCAATGTCATAACCCCGCTGCCTGAGTTAGCTGATGTGGGCCAGCCGCAGGTGTTGTATTGTAGTGTAGACATACCCTTAGGCACTGATCCAGCAAGATTCTTAAGCAAGTGCCTAACTTTAAACACAAGAAGTCCTACTGAAGTCAGTGACATGACTCACATGCCTAAAGTTAAACAAATGCTAAAAAACCTTGCTGAATTAGGGCCACAACAGAATTTGTGTGGGCCAAACTAAGAGAACCACGGGGGGTATTAGCAGCAAATCAATCCCTGCCTACATGGTAATGCCCTGGAGTTTCTTAGGTAATTCTCTAAAGATTAAGGGATGCTTCTGCCCCTTTGCTCAGGAGAGAAACACTTCAGCAGGAAGTTTCTTCCTTGTTCCTGCTGTCTTATTTACACAACTGAAGACCCTGAATTGGGGGAGGCAGGCAGGCATTCCCAGAAAGTTGCCCCCTGAGTTCCCAGATGGTAGAGGCACCAGCTCCCTGCATCCCCTGAAGACTTGCACTGCTTAAACTGAGTATTAACTCCTGTTTACCAAATAGGGGAGCTTCTACCTCATGGTGACATTCTGAGCAGCAGATCCTGTTACTAAGAAAGCTAGATGGATTGAATTAAACTGGTGAAGCATTGTGCCAACACAAGATTCATGAATAATCAGCACTACGATGATTTTAATGGCAATTCTTGTACATAAAGAAGTCAACAGTCACCAAGAGTTACCACACTGTAGTATCTGGAATCTGACAGTATGTCCCTGGTTTTAGAACATAAATAATTTCTGCATTTCAGATATTGTGGTGTGGTATCTATTGACTGTTTAAGGGCTAACATGGTGCAAGAGTTTAGCACACTATCAGCATCCCATAGGTGGCGATAAAGTCCACATGCACTTTTAGCTATTAAGCAGTCTGCTCAAAGTATGCAACTGACCCTTTGCAATGATTCAAAACCAGGCTGATGCCCACTTCACGAACACGCTTCAGTTTGAAAACTACCAGTGTTTGTTTTCCAAGTATATTTTACTTGTCTCTTGAAAATTAGCCCTGAAACAAATATCAAAGACTGCCAATTGTAATGGTTTCTAGTAAAACTTTGGCAACCTCTCTAGCCCTTCAGCTTTTGGACACTGTATGGAGCCACTATATATATATATATATATATATATATATATATATATATATATAGTGGACACCAACAAATTAGACCTGAATAAAGACTGGGAGTGAATGGGCCACTACAAGAAATAATTTCCCTGTGCTGACCTTCTTGTCAACTGTTTGAAATGGGCCACCTTGATTGCATTGGCCTCATTAGCACTACAAAAATGATTTCCCCTCCCTTGGTATTCACCCCTTCTTGTCAACTGTTGAGAATAGGCCACTTCCACCCTAATTGAATTGGCTCGTTAGCACTGACCCCCCACTTGGTAAGGCAACTCCCATCTTTTCATGTGCTTTGTATTTATACCTGCCTACTGTATTTTGCACTCCATCCATCTAATGAAGTGGGTTTTAGCCCACAAAAATTTATGCCCAAATAAATGGGTTAGTCTCTAAGGTGCCACAAGGACTCCTCGTTTTTTTTGCTGATACAGACTAACATGGCTATCACTCTGAAACCTATACATATATTGTTTGCCTGTAGAAACTAGTGTGAAGGGACAGTATTTGAGTTGTGAAAGGATGCAGAAAACTGAATTCAATCCAATTCACAAGCATAGATCTTTACCTGTTTATACCTTCCTTGGTGTAGAATACTGTATAGGTGAGGTTGTCTCCATGAGGATCTGATGCTGGTGTCCGCCACGTTAGTTTGATGAAGCGAGTAGAGACGAGGGAGGCCACGACATCCCGAGGGGCCGAAGGCAACGGTCCAGTTGTGGCTGGTGCTAGATGGTCAGTAGTGGCACTGGTCAGTGAAGTGGGAGGTAATGTTGGGATGGCAACATCTTGTCATGTGCAAACATTGGGGAACATGAAGGGCAAACATCACGACGGTTTAAAAAAAGAAAACAGAAAAAAACAAAAGAAATAAACAAAACCACGATGGGAAACAAAACAAAATGAACACACACAAAAAAGGCCATTAAACTGAAGGCTGACATGCAGGCAAAAGGTAACTACTGAAAACTAATGGGAAATATTAAAGGACACATCACTGTAGAGCAAGCAGACCAAATCTCCATTGTAATGGAAGTGGCAAGGGAAGGGGAAGGGTGAGAATTGAGGAAAAATATCACCTCATAAGAGGACACATCCGTGCCCAACAATATTTTTCATTTTTTGAGAGAAAAAAAAAATTAACGTTCATTTGCTATTCAATAGTACATTCAAACCTGATTTTCTATTTTACTTTGTTAAAATGTGGTATTAATTTGTACTAGACTCAGTTATAAAACGTAATCTTTGGATTATACAAAGCTCATTGAAGAGGCACTGCAAAGTTATCCAGTTCTGATGTGTAAATTATGAAGTAGTTTAGCAGAGTTCCAGTCACGTATCAAACTATAGTGTCATCTACCTGCTGCATAGTACCATGTAACTGGTATCTGAAGGAGTTTGGGGTGTAATACAGTCAATACATGTGATGCAGTGATATTCTTCCCATGAAATTTAGACAGGAAGGTTGTGTTTTTTCTCCAAGGTGCTCCTATCTTCCACCCAAATCAGGTATTTCTCTCCAACAACTAGTTACTTCTCATTGTTTATTAATTTTTTCAATGACAATTTTAAAGGGTATTAACAGAACCACACCTAATGTTGCTTCATGACATGAAGAATACGATGTAAACTTTGTTGTAGAATGTCTTGTATGTCATCATATATGATGCTTCTATACTAATGCTGAGACAAATCCCTTGGATTAATATATTAAAAAGTGGTAAAGTGTAATCTGATGCATGTTAATAGCAGTCACTACTGTATGTAAATAGTTTTATGCTGAATCCCATTAAGGCAATCCATGCAAGCCTCCACTAAATCTAGTGCAAATATTCTGTGTAGGAGAAGCCCAGTTACATGCAGTACTATAGGCTGTGCATGCAGCAACTCTGATTGCTAAGGTCACCTGACATTTTTTTTCAGTTGCTTACAACTTTATTAAAAACTTAAAGCATTCAGGTTGACTTGTTTTTGGAAATGTCATCTAAAATGGTTCAGCCATTTCCAAAAATGTGGTTAGGGAACAATACATGTTTCTAACACTCTTACAAACATTTTGTTGAGAAGTCATGTGGACCCTAAACTCAGGTGTCTAGAGGCAAAAAGTCCAATTCATTAACTGTCCACTTTCCAAGCTGTGTTATACTACTAAAATAATAGCAGAGTATTATTGTTCCTTTATAGTTTTTCTGAAAATTATTTCATACTTTGTTTTACATTAACCATGTGGGAGCCTAATCATCATGTCCTAAATATTACTGATGTAAAATCTGAATCAGCACTAGTTGAACAGTCTGACAATATTGTGATTGCTTGGATAATGGAGCTGTTTTTGACCTTCTTGGAAATCAGGATTAAATTGGTATTTACAATAAGCTAAAAACATCTTTGATGCATGCTATGTAGTTTGCAGGCTTTACATTTAACTTTTGACACTTTAGTAGAGGCTCTGGTGTGAATTATTAAAATTTGGAGTTTGTCTCACTCTTTTGTTGATGGTACACAATATGCTATTAAATTTTTTTACGCAGTTATAGCATCCATAGGAAAAAGGAGGAAGTGACTGATTGTTGTGCACTGGAGGCATAGAGGGACAACTGCAGTATTGGCGGATGATGAGCACCTCTGTCATGAGTGGCAAGGACAAAGCTACAGACACATCCACAGAATAAAATAACGTTACAGTTGCATGAACGACACACAAGACAGCAAATCAGCGCAGACACTGAAAGACAGGGCTATTGATAGTGTTACTAAAAGAACCTTCATTTTAAATTCCAAATATGAAAACTGTCAACAAAATATCCTCTCAGTCTTGACCAAGCACAACTTTCTGTTCTCATAATTTCCATTTCTCAAACAACTGACAATGGCTAAAGCACTATATACAATACACTTACAACCATGCTTAGAATTTAGTTTATGCTTCGTATCACTTTCATATTGCAGGTTCAGTCCTTAAAAAAAAAAAAAAACCAAAAAAACCCACCCCAACAACTCGCCATGTTTTTATGGTGCTAGAAGTGATATTCATTGGCTGATAGCCTAGAATATTTGCTTTTATCAGACCTACAGAATGTGACAAAGTCTATAATGAGAACTACTTAATATGAAACAATCACCGCACACAATAACCAACAAAAGCACAGGTCTTTCGAGGCAAAGGACCACAGCAAATAAGTCTCCATCTCTCTTCTATCTTCTCCTTTGACTGTGACCGTGCATTCCCTTCACTGACTGGGCCTTAACTCCGCCCCACATATCACATATGCCATTCTACCTATCTCCACTATAACTGCCACATAGTCCACATCTGCTGAAATCCCCGCACCCCTTTTTTAAAAAAAATCTCCTCTCTGACCTTGTTTACATTGGTAATGTTTGGGAAAAGCATAGGTGAAACCATCATGACCACTAAATTCCAGTGACACTGACATTGTTGCTGGGATACTGTGATCAGAGTCTATTTACTTTAAGAAGAGTAATTTTCAGAGATTGTCTAAGGCACCCAGAACCTGGGATAGGTGTGTTTTTGCTGTAGAGTAGTAGAAACTGAAATACAACAGACTAATAACTGCTCCAAATACCAGCATGTACAGAATGCCATTGGCTCTTCTCAGACAAACTATGTAGTGCAGTCAGCATTCCCATCTTCAAACAACTCCACTAGGTTCTCATCCATTTCAGAATCCAACCCAAGTCCCCCCCCCCCCCCCGCATATCTTTATGGATTTCTTACAGACCTTGGGCCAGATTCTAGTCCTCGTTCTTGGGCCAAATAAGAGCTGCAGCAACCCAGGAGAGATGTGGGTGTATGTGGCCTTACACTGCTTCACCTTGTACTCCTAGGTATATGGGAGGTACCAAGGCATAAAGGGGGTAAAGCAGGAGAATAGCATTCATCAAAGTGCTTAGATGTATGCTTAATCTTAATCATATTCATAGTCCCATTAAAGTCAGTGGAACTCCTCTGAAGCTCATATTTAAGTACCTGCCTCACTGTTTCACTGGACTGTGTCCCTAATCACTGACACCCTTTATGTTCCCTCAACACAATCTTGGCATTGTGGATAAAAATGTGGTAGTGTTCTGTATAGCTCCTGTATTCATGAATAATCTCCCTGCTAGGGTGACCAGATGAAATGGACAAAAAAAAAGCGGCCAGAGCGGCCAAAACCACAATATGGGGACAAATGGCGTCCCGACCGTGCATCGGTCGGGACGTGGGACAAAGAACTAAAAATTGGGACAATCCCAATTTTATCGGGACGTCTGGTCACCCTACTCCCTGCATAGCTGAAGACTCTCGTTTTAAATTCCAGTTGAAAACCTATTTTTCCCCTGCAGATTTTATTTCTTTTCCTTCTACTTTTATCATGTTATTTCATGATTTAATTCCATGAAGTACTTTGGGATTCAGTTTGTGTGAAGAGTGCTATGCAAATATCAAGTTGTACTGTACTGCACAGAAGCCACATCAGGCAACCATATGTCTTCTGAAGTGGTAACTACTGGTTCATCCCTGACAGATGACTGCTTCACTGCTACGGGGTAGCATTTTCATAAGCACTTAACTGTGTCTGGAGCCTAAATTCCATTCCAGGGAGACTTAGGCCCCTAACTCAGTTAGGCACTTTTGAAAATATTACCCACATAATTCCACATAGCATCAATTTCATTGGCTTAACACTCAAAGAAAGTTAAATAGCCACCCTTTTAGTTGCTCAGCCTAATTCCAGGAAAAATAAGGGAAACAAATATCTGTTATGAATTTAAAAAGAAAAAAATTAAACTCAGTAGCAAATCTTTTTCCACAATAGCAGTTCTCCCTCCTAAAATCCAACACTTCTTGACATTCTAATTTCAAAATCTGCATTTTCAGAGTACTTTAGATCAGGGATCGGCAACTTTTGGCACGCGGCCCATCAGGGAAATCTGCTCGCAGGCTGGGACGGTTTGTTTACCTGCAGGTTTTGTGGTTCACTGTTCGGGAAGCGATGGCCAGCACATCCGTCGGCCCACGCCGCTTCTCGCAGCCCCCATTGGCCTGGAACAGCGAACCGCGGCCGGTGGCAGCTGCGATCAGCCGCACCTGCAGACGCTGTAGGTAAACAAACCGTCCCAGCCCACCAGCGGATTTCCCTGACGGGTGCATGCCAAAGGTTGCCGATCCCTGCTTTAGATTAATGTTTTGGCTAGTGTATGATGTCTTGGTAACATTGTCAGGTGATTTATTTAAATTATAAGCTCTTTGGGGCAGGGTACATGTCTTACCTATCTTTGCAAATCAGGTTAACCATGTTAATTAAAAAAGTTATATAAAGGTTTTTAAATAACCAAACTGAAACCAAAGTACCTGATGAAATCTGCCCATAAAAATAACTCTAATGAATTTTTTTTAAATTCACGTTTAATTTAAAACACATTCCACTTATTAATATATTAATCTCTACATATAATGAAACACACCCATCATTTGCTTCAAGTAATCTGTACACTGTATTTGAGGAACCTGAGGGCAACAAGCCGAAGCATCTGGGAGAGCTGCCAAAATTTCCCAGATTAACAAAAACTCAGTTGTGTCCTTGTGTAAGACTAGAGACTGGAAATACTTCTCCTGACAGCATTGTAGGTAGATCACTCAAACACAACAAAAACCAGCGGGGTATGAAAAATAAACCATGAACCAAATAAATGCACGAAGGACTTGTACATTGTACATGTAAGGTAAGCAAGGAATAGGCAAGCAAACTCACCCATGGGAAGCAGCAATTAAATATCAAGTTGGTCACAAATTGGTATTTTTGATAGCTATGGTATGCATTTAGAAGACTAAGTTATTTCCTTCTTCCATTCAGCCCCCCACTCTCTTTCAAAATGCCTCGAATGCCATTACAAACAGATTTGCAAGTACAATGCTCAGCAGTGCACAGCTATGTCAATGAATAATTACATTAAAATTAGTTTAATACCCGTAAAGGAACCACTTTATTATCTCAAACTTTTAAGCACAGTTTAACAAGGTATTTGCGAAATAAGTCTTTATATCCATTTCTCTTGAACATTCCTTAAATTGCTATTTCTGGGTAGTTTTGTATTAATCTCAAATTTTTTAGCAGCATGTCAAAGATGCAAGTGATATGTTAAGAACATGGATAAAGAATCATGTTCCACAGTGCCAGAAAGATAAACAACGATCAATCTTCTCAATTATTGCTGATATTGAGATTCTTTTAAAACACATTTTTGAATGGGCTCTCAAGGAAAAAACTCCAAACATTTTCCACACAGTCTAATGGCCACCGATGCTGCACAATCCACAGACAGTATGATTCCTCGATCATTTGAAAGACATGGTTCAGCAGAACCACAGCTGATCTTAAATAAATCAGTCCCCCTTATATTTTAAATAGCAGCTCCACTGTGCTCAGAAGGTTGTCATTAAATAATGATATGGTTGCTAAAAGTACATTTTGGGCAATGCTGAAACACGGGACTTAACTGCTTGACCAATGGACACTGAAAAGAGGCCGATTTATCTGTCTGAACCATAAAGACTGGATAAACATTTTTAAATAGTATGAAACAAAACTTCCAATATGTTGCTCTTTCTGCTCCAAGAATGAAGTTTTCCAATGCATTTTATAGTAAACTCAGCAACAAAACATGAGATGCTTGTATTATGAGACCTAAACTGATGCAGATGATCTTTAACTATCAAGATGAATGGTCATTGCAGGCACTGGGCATTCAGTAAGTCTCCAGCTATGATGCCTGGGATTGATATCAAATGTTATAATGTGGGAAATGACTAACCTACAATTAAAAAAATAGAAAAATAAGTTTATCATCCAAAGATATATAAATGTTCTGTCAGACATTATAATGTATGTGCTATAGATTTCCTACACATAGCTCTGCCAATTTGCCTAGGCCATGGGCTGAAATATCTCATGTTTATGATATGCAAAGAGTGAATTCCAGCTAAGACAAGCTTAACACAAATCCTACTGACACAGCTAAAGAGAAGATTCCTTATAATGCACCTGACAGATCTGAAGACCATAAGGTTTCCAGTTAGACCAGCTGTGGCAATGTGCAGAATGAACACTCTGGAGCACGATCTGGCTTGCTAATTGCTCAAATCTGTTCTGTCATACCATTCCTTGGCAAACATTCTAGTCCAAGGGCTTTTCTTGAATAGTGACTACCTATTGTGACAATTGTATCAAAATGCTTTGTAATGTTCACAAATAGCCACAGGGATCTAGACTGAAACCAAAATCATTGTTATTGGCCACTTAATACACAACTGAAACCAGGTCTCCAGTGGTGAAAGCACAGTATAAAACATTCCCTTAGTGGTTTTCCATCCAGTAAAAAAGTGAGGATGACTACTAGATTTTGACGGCTTAAGATGGTACAATTCTTCAATGACACAGCAAAGAGAATCTCATCATTATTAAAATAATTTGCTGGGGGAGATAGAACTAATTCAAATATATTTAAGTGATGTTATTCTATGATAAGCATTTCAGGATGCTAATGTGATCATTTAAAAAAAGTTCTCTCTATCAAAAACATCACTCCCAAAGGGCTACTAAAATGAAATGTTTTATTGGTTAGCTAATTATGATGAATATTTTCCATGCTGTCTAGCCCCTCCAGTTTAGATTTCCCTTTTCCTCTCTCTTTCTCTCCAACTGCACACAATGGCATAGTCACAGGTTTTCTTCCTGCTTTAAGCAATAGCATTCCAATGCCAACAGCCTAACACTGACTATAGCAAATGAAAATTAAAAAGGGAAAATGGTTGATGACCAAGGTCATTTTAAACTACACCGAAGTGGTGGTTTATGTAAAACTGCAGGTTTTACTACGCATCAGACATAATAAAGAGAGAGATGTATATAGTAAAAATGTTTGTCTAGTGACCAGTACACCTAACTAGTCAGGAATCTTGCATTCTGCTGACAGCATTGCCACTTAGTGGCTGAATGACAGTGGACAAGTTCAGTTCTCTGTGCTTCAGTTTTACAGATCTGCAAAATGAGGATACTACTGCTACAATCTACCTAGTAAAGCCATTGTTGAGAATTACCGAACATTTGTGAACGCTCAGAGCCTTGGATATAAAAAGATTATATATAATGCTGCAAGCGTAAAGGAAACCCATTTTAAGATTACAAACACAGAGATCAATGTTATAGCTACTTGAGAACAATGTACAAAACCTTTTTTTAAAAAAACAGCAAATGACCATTTCACCAAAAATCATGAAGTTATTCAAAATGTTTGAATGCTTTATCCTCTTTAATTGTAAAATTAAAAATAAATGTCTCATAAGAACCAAATTGCCAGCTTTGAATTTAGTTATTCTGGCAAGGTTATTTACTTGTTAAAATAGCAGTCTTTTCCGTGTAGATTGACAGTCAAAGAATTACTAAATGCTAGGCCAGAATATGAATTTGAAACATATCTCAATTCCATCAAAAGCACTGTTTGCCCAGCTTTGAGAATCACAGAGAATACCCTCTACCTCTCCTACATTTAGTGACAGAATATTTATCTTTGGTCTTGGTTAGGAGGCTGTGAAACTTTAAAGAGCAATAGTCACAAGCTACATTCACCAACTAATCAGATTCTTTGACATTTGCCTTTGCAGAATTAAGCAATACAGCATCACCTGGTGGCAGTGTTATCGTCATGAAATAACTGCACCATTACGTATTTACCATATCTTATCTTTTAAAGGGCAGCCCCCCATCTGTTTCTTGTATCAACCTAATCTCTTTTTCTTATGCTTAGACTAAGTTTTTCAGTGAAGGGCTTGTTCTTTTGTTATTCCTAACAGTGCAGTAGGCACTACCACCATAAAACTAAATAATATATTAGTTGGTGATACAAGTCCAGTTCTTACTGGACAAGTGTCCATATCAATAAAACTGACACTTTTGCTGACAGTCTCAGCAGATCAGTATGGTGACTGAATTACTTCTTCACTTTGTAACAGATATTCAGTACAAACACACCTGAATTACACCTTTCTTAGGGCTTGTCTATATGGACATTCAGTACACAGCAAACTAGGGTGTGAATCTAGCCCGTGTTAGCCTGCCACGGTCTAACAATGTGCACCCTGCTGATGTGCATTAACAGTCCACTAATGCGCTCTGACTTAGACCTGTTTCAAAGAGAACTAAATCAAACTACTATAATAAACTCTTAAGACAATGAAGACAATATATGGTCACAGTGTGTATTCTGTGAACATACATACATTCAGATGTGTACAGTTTTGGCAATGAGTACATTTTTAAAAATATTTCATTGTAAACTTTTAAAGGAAGTCATAAAATCCAGGATAATAAAGAACACTCCTCCCAAAGTCACGGCATTGTGAAATGTTTTGCTTTAAAGGAAGGAATTTGATTTTTTCCTGTCATATAAAACAGTCATTAAAAAAGGTGTGACAGACCTTACTGATGCATCACACAGCAGTGAGTCCAGAGAGGAAGCAGCCTCTCCTATAATCCTAATCAGAAATGCTGCATTTCAGATAAGATACCAGCATCCAATAGAAGGGAGGTAAAAAGAAAAAGACACTGAATATGTTTCTCATCATAACAGACACAGATACTAAAAAGAAGTAAAAAAACCGAAACACACAGTCATATGCTCTTCCCCCAGAGACCTGCAAACCTAATTCTCAGAAACGGGCTTTGCAGCTCAAGCAAAACCATAACTACATATTCAAAAATGAAGTAAACAACATACTACAACATTTGAAGATTAGTTTTGTAATATCCTGTCCCCAAGAACACGTAAATAATTAAAAAAAACAACCCTAAGACAATGCCATCATATAGCAAGGCAACACAAAATACATCCTGTATAGACTGCTCTGGGAATGTAAATATTCTTAAAAATTGTATTCTTATGCAGAATTGAAATCTCTGAAGAAAAGTGGAGTCTCTAGCAATGTGTGGTAGTTTGACTTCAATTTTTCATACCAGTAGAAAGCAACAATTTGATTCTGACATCTAATACACTATATTCAAACATAAATAGTTCTTTATAGAAAAGTTACAAATAAAAATATAGTACACACTGGAAAAAACATTTATTTTTACTGCATGTGGAGCCATTTACAGGCAATTTACAGAGTTGAGGAGTCAGACTGCAGCAACACTACTTCCAGCTGTGATTTCATTAGGCTTCTGCTACTGACTTGCTGAGTGATCTTGGGCAAGTCACTTCACCTCTCTGTGTCTGCTTCTGATCTAACACTTTGTGTTTCTTGTCTATTTAGACTGTAAGCTCTTCTGGGCAGATGCTGTCTTTCACTTTTCATTTCACCGTTTGTCCAGTGCCTAGCAGAATCAGACCCCAATTTCTGTTGGTGGTTGTAAGCACTAATGTAATACAAACCACAACAATAATCTCACAAAACAAGCAGACTTGGGCATACGACTAAATGGCAGACATCCAAGCAACATCTGTAGAGATATTATGCATTGTTACTGACCTGAATAAATACTAGTTTATTCAAGTGTAATACCTTTTGAAGAGACCATCAAAGATTCCCACAATCGGGGATGGACACTTTTTTAAAATTGCAGTATAAATTGAAATAAATACGTGTATCTGTTTTGGAACTGTGGCCGGTGATCTGATGGGTGGTATTCTAGCCCTAGCACAGAACACTACACAGCTGGAAGTGCCAACTTTCAGATAGCCCTGGACAAATTTCTGTTTGAGGTATGATACTCAAAACTACCAAATTCTCCTTGCAGTTTCAACTGGATACAGCATTCTTCTTGCTTCCATGTCTTGAACTTTTGTGTGGTACTGATAGATACTGTTATATTTCACTGCAGAGATGGCTGAAACATTTCCTGCATACAGTATGTCTGCAAAGTGCTCTGCAATCCATGGGTCCAGATCTAATGCATTCGAGGGTGCTGATGGAATTGGCTGATGTGATTACAGAGCCATTGGCCATTATCTTTGAAAACTTGTGGCAATCGGCAGAGGTCCCGGACCATTGGTAAAAGGCAAATATTGTGCCCATCTTTAAAAAAGGGAAGAAGGAGAACCCGGGGAACTACAGACTGGTCAGCCTCACCTCAGTCCCTGGAAAAATCATGGAGCAGGTCCTCAAGGAATCAATTCTGAAGCACTTAGAGGAGAGGAAAGTGATCAGGAACAGTCAGCATGGATTCATCAAGGGCAAGTCATGCCTGACCAACTTGATTGCCGTCTATGATGAGATAACTGGCTCTGTGGATATGGGGAAAGCGGTGGATGTGATATATCTTGACTTTAGCAAAGCTTCTGATACAGTCTCCCACAGTATTCTTGCCAGCAAGTTAAAAAAGTATGGCTTGGATGAATGGACTATAAGGTGGATAGAAAGCTGTCTAGATTGTCGGGCTCAATGGGTAATGATGAAAGGCTTGATGTCTAGTTGGCAGCCGGTATCAAGCGGAGTGCCCCTGGGGTCAGTCCTGGGGCCAGATTTTTTCAACATCTTTATTAATGATCTGGATGATGGGATGGATTGCATCCTCAGCAAGTTCGCAGATGACAATAAGCTGGGGGGAGAGGGTACACTGGAGGGTACGGATAGTGTCCAGAGTGACCTAGACAAATTAGAGGATTGGGCCAAAAGAAATCTGATGAGGTTCAACAAGGACAAGTGCAGAGTCCTGCACTTCGGACGGAAGAATCCCATGCACCGCTACAGGCTGGGGACCGACTGCCTAAGCAGCAGTTCTGCAGAAAAGGACCTGGGGATTACAGTGGATGAGAAGCTGGATATGAGTCAGCAGTGTGCCCTTGTTGCCAAGAAGGCTAATGGCATATTGGGCTGCATTAGTAGGAGCATTGCCAGCAGATCGAGAGAAGCGATTATTCCCCTCTATTTGGCACTACCGAGGCCACATCTGGAGTATTGCATCCAGTTTTGGGCCCCCCACTACAAAAAGGATGTGGACAAATTCGAGAGAGAGTCCAGCGGAGGGCAATGAAAATGATCGGGGGCTGGGAAACATGACTTACGAGGAGAGGCTGAGGGAACTGGGCTTGTTTAGTCTGCAGAAGAGAAGAGTGAGGGGGGATTTGATAGCAGCCTTCAACTACGTGAAGAGGGGGGTTCGAAAGAGGATGGAGCACGGCTGTTCTCAGTGGTGGCAGAGGACAGAACAAGGAGCAGTGGTCTCAAGTTGCAGTGGGGGAGGTCTAGGTTGGATATTAGGAAACACTGTTTCACGAGGA
The DNA here is from genome assembly GCF_965152275.1 of Natator depressus. Lineage (NCBI taxonomy): Eukaryota > Metazoa > Chordata > Testudines > Cheloniidae > Natator > Natator depressus. The sequence goes on from NC_134243.1 coordinate 41,369,629, forward strand.
GGGTGGTGAAGCACTGGAATGGGTTACCTCAGGAGGTGGTGGAATCTCCATCCTGAGAGGTTTTTAAGGCCCGGCTTGACAAAGCCCTGGCTGGGATGATTTAGTTGGTGTTGGTCCTGCTTTGACCAGGGGGTTGGACTAGATGACTTCCTGAGGTCTCTTCCAACAGTAATCTTCTATGATTCTATGATAATCCTTTCATATAAAAGGCCCTGGATATTGGTAAGTAAATTATTATTGACATGCCTCTGTCTTCATAGACTTCAAGGTCAGAAGGGACCATTATGATCCTCTAGTCTGATCTCTGCACATTGCAGGCCACAGAACATCGCACATCCACTCCTGTAATAGACCCCTAACCTCTGGCTGAGTTACTGAAGTCCTCAAATCATGGTTTAAGGACTTAAAGTTACTGAGAATCCACCATTTACACTAGTTTAAATCAGCAAGTGACCCTTGCTCCATGCTGCAGAAAAAGGTGGAAAAACTCCAGGGTCTCTGTGAATCTGACTTGAAGGAAAATTCCTTCCTGACTCCAAATATGGCGATCACTTGGACCCTGACCATGTCGTCAAGACCCACCAGCCAGACCCCTGGGAAAGACTTCACTGTAGTAACTCAGAGCCCTCTCCAATTAAGTGTCCCATCACCGGCTATTGGAGATATCTGCTGCTTACAGTCGCAGACTGGCCACATGCCTTTATAGGCAGTCCCATCATACCATCGCCTCCATAACTTATCAAGCTCAGTCTTGAAGCCAGTTAGGCTTTTTGCCCTCACTGCTCCCCTTGGAAGGCTGTTCCAGAACGTCACACCTTTGAGGGCTAGAACCCTTTGTCTAATTCAGTATTGTCGGTATTTTATGCCACTTAAAGAATAGCTGTGACACCCTGAAGTTTGAAAAATATTTTTTGATATTGTATCAAAAAATATTATATGAAATATTCTACTATTTCATATAATTATGATTTTTTATATTTGTATTACAAATAGATTTCTAAGTCGAAGTTCATATGCCCCTGCTGCTTATTTATCATTTATTTATTCACTAGAGTGTTATATCTGACAGTACGCTCTTTATAGAAACCATCCAAAATGTCGGGAAATCACATATAGGATAAAAAGAAAGAGCAGATGAACTCTTAATAAAGATCTTGAGTTCCTAGTAATTAAGAACAAGAACAGATACAGAAACATTATAAACAGTACTGATCCTTCAGTACGTATAACTTTCAGTGTTTCCATTAAACATCAATAGTACTAAAAAATAAACTTCTGTCACCAGCAGAAAGAGTTCTAAAAGGTCTGTGTGTACGTCAGAGCACACAGAAATTTGAAGTTACATTCCAACCACTTAAGGTCATGGCTCGAGCTTGCAGCAATGGGATGCAACACTCGTCTTACACATGAACTATTTTATTCTGTTAGTTGACTACTAACACAAGAACCCAATTTAAAAAGCAATTGCAATAAACATGTTGCAGAAGAAAAGAATGAGATAGGCTCTTCTCTCTAACCCAAAGGTGAAACATTTACCACTGAGAAATAGCAAAACCTAGCTTCTTCATGACCTAGACGGACACAAGTAGGAAATCAGATCTAAGCATGGCTTCATTTTTTCCTTATTCCTCCCACAGTACCTTTAGTATTAGTGTGTCAGCAGCAAAACCAGGCAGAATTAATCTGTCTTTTTAAAGACTTTGGCACTGCGTTTACCACCCCAGCCCCCGGATCAAAAACATCATTTAAAAAAAAGTATCACACCATATTTTTAAGGCAGTGACAACTTTCACTTCAGTTTCTATACTGAGATTAGACAACGTACATTATTAAAAACTGAAATTCCTAGTTTTATGCCTTATTTTTAACAATGCTTTGAGCCTGCTACAAAAGCTTATATTTATTTAGAATTCCTTCTTGACACCACTACACAAAAATTAAGATAACATCTGTAGAAAATTAATCTTCTCCCACACTTAATATTTTAACTGTATGAATTCTATTGCATATACAGCCAAAATGTAAAATAACCCCCTTTTTTTTTTCCAAATGGCGTTCTGCTGTCTATGACATTACTGTATAATTTAACAACTTTGAAATATAAGCAACCAATTAAAAAATTTCACACATTAGTTCCCTTCTGGTGCAAAAGCTGATTTTTCCTTTCCACACATACAATAAGAGGTTAGGATCAAGCATAAGTCAAGGCTTGTTCTGCCAAATTATTATTTGTGAGTAATAGAGAGAGGGAAAAAATCCTTTGGTAGAATTGTCATGTAGCTAGAAACCTGAAAATCTAGTAATGGCACTCATTCGTGATATGGTGTTATAGTTCTGGCCTTAAGGAACATCACAAAAGAGGAGGTTACTTACCTGTAACTGGAGGTTCTTCGAGATGTGTGGTCCCTATCTGTATTCCACACTTGGGTGTGCATGTGCCTGAGTCTGGAAGTGTTTCTTAGCAATGTCCATTGACCCACATGTGCGCGGTGTGTCCCCTTGTGCTCCCAGCTGAGGGTATAATAGGTAGTGCAGGTTGATGCCTCTCCAATCTCCTTCTTACTGTCATGGAATCCAGTCTGAAGGAGAGGGATGGAGGGTGGGGAGTGGATAAGGACCACACATTTCGAAGAACCTTCCGTGACAGGTAAGTAACGACCTCTTCTTTGAGTGATGGTCCCTACATGTATCCACACATGGTGACTCGCAAGCAATGATTAGCGTGGAGGTGGGTGCAAGAATGCCAATGGAAGCGTGGTCTGCAGTATGGCCTGGCCTTGGTGGTGTCTGTAGCTGCTGTGTATGTGTGTGTGTGGGGGTGTTGGGATGGGTTGTAGCATTTGCAGATACATCCCAATACCCAATTTGAGATGCTTTGGGACAAAAGGGATCAGTCAGCAATGGCCACAAATAGTTTTGGCGATGTTTGAAAGGGTCGAGTCCTGTGTAGGTAAAATGCCAGTGGACAGCAGATGTTGAGGGAGTGCAAGGCTCTGTCAGCAGGGGAAGCGTGTTGTTTAGGGTGGAAAACTAGCAGGTGGATGCTCTGATTTAGGTGGAATTCCGACACCCACTTTTGGGAGGAATTTGGAGTGGAGACCCAAGGACAATTTGTCCCTGTGAAATATTGTGTCAGGCGGGTCCACCATCATGGGTAGTTCACTGACCCGTCTGGCTGAGGCGATGGCTACTTTCATTGAATGTCACTTTCACACGTTGCAAACAGTTTGTGAGGGCACAGAGAACAAGATTAAGGTCCCACAGGAGTGTGGGCTTGAGTACTGGTGGAAAAGTGTTGAGTAAACTCTTCATGAAGCAGATTGTGTTGGGGTGCATAAAGATTTGTGGTATGGGAGGGATTAAGAGGGTAGCAATCATGATCTTGGAATGATCGGACCACCATGTGAGGGAGGCCAGAACGGTCTGGGGAACAATGACCCTGGGGTCCACAGGGTCTCTGTTGGGTCTGTATATGGAAAGGAGCCAGGCCTGAAGACAATGCATATGGAGACATGCATGCAGTGTTACATAGGTGCAGGGTGCCATATGTCTAAAAAAAGGAGAAGCAGCAGCGGACCATGAAGCATGGTCTGTGACACTCATCCTTGATAAGAGCTGTCAGTGCTGCTAAGTGGTCTGCTGGGGGAAAGTCGAGCCGCACTCCAATAAAGTTTATCTTCTGTGTAGGCATCAACACTGACTTCTCCTCATTGACGCAGATACCCAGAGATGCCAGGAGACTGTAAGGAGCAAAGATCACAGCGATTGCTTCTTGGTGGATAGTGTCTCCAGGGGCCAGTCGTCGAGGTAGGGGTATACTGAGTAGCCAAGGCAGCGCATCTGGGCTGCTATCACGGCAAATACTTTTGTGAATATCCATGGCACTGTCGTTATGCTGAATGGGAGGACCTGAAATTGGTAGTGTGGGCATCCTACCTGAAAACAGAGAAACTTGCAGTGGGTCAGGTGAATATCCATGTAGAAGTAAGCGTCCTTCATATCGAGAGCCGCAAACCAGGTTCCTTAGGGAGGGAGAGGACAATCGATACTGGCATAACCATATGGAATTTGGACTTTCTGGTAAGTGTTCAGCACCTGGAGATCTAGAATGGGGCGAACTTTTTCAGGATGAGGAAGTACAGTGAGTAAAAGCCTTGCCCCCTGCTCTATCACACCCTTGAGGAGCAGAGCATCCACTTCTTGTTGCAGAATGATGGGATGGGTCCTCAGGGAGGAGTTGCGGGGGGGGCGGGTGTCGATGTGGTTGAAATGAGAGGAATTCTATGGAGTATCTGTGGTGGATAGTCTCCAGTAAGTAACTGTTCATGGTGATCTTGCCCCAATTGTGGGTGAACAGGGCAAGACGGACTCCAAATATGATATGGGGCATCGTGGGTGGCATCAGGGCAGGTTTGTGGCTCTCAAGCTTCACATCAAAACTGAGGTTTTGCCTGTTGCTGGGAGAGGGTTGAGGAGATGATCATGGCGGAGGCTGGTAAGCATGACCACTGAGATTGGTGTCACCAACATGGAGGATCCTGGTAACGTTGGTAGTAGGCTAGGTATGGAGCGTGTGGGCGTGGGCAGAACAGTTGCCTCTGCTGTCCGCATCTCAGGGCCAGGGTATATATACCCAGGGACCGTAGCGTGGCCCTGGAGTCCTTCAGTGAGTGGAGGGATTCGTCCATCTTCTCATGGAAGAGTTTGTTCTCATCAAAGGACAGGTCCTTGATGGTATTTTGGACCTCCCAGGGGAAGCTGGACGATAGTAGCCATGAAGCCTGGCGCATAACGACCTCAGTTGCTAGAGGGTGAGACGACGTGTTGGCCGCGTGCACAGTGGCCTGGAGGCCCGCCTTGGCAGCCCTTCATCTACCAGCGCCTGGAATTCCTGCTGTTGGTCCAGTGGCAGCTTGTCCTTCAGCTCTACTATGCTGTTGTAGTTGTTAAAATCATAGTTGGCTAGCAATTCGGAACTGTAGTCATGCTGATGAATATACCTTCCTGCCCAGCAGGTCCATCCTCTTTGCTGCCCTGTTCAGAGGAGCAGACTTCTGTGGGTGCTTGTGCACCCCCTCCGCTGCCATGTGGACAACTAGAGAGCTGTGGGGGGGAGGAAGGGGAATGCGTAAAAAGAAAATCTGCCCTTTTACAGGTATGAAATACCTCCTCTCTTCCCTCCTAGGTGTGGGGGCACAGGAGGTGGGGGTGCACCATACTGCACGTGAGGGTTGGAGGATGGCCTTGTTAATGGTTAGAGCTACCCAAGAGGGCCCCTGGGGTTGGAAGATGTCCAGGAGCTGGTGCTGCATGTCCTGAACCTCCTCCAACGGGATACCTAGGTCTGCCACTACCCTTAGGAGCAAGTCCTGGTACTGGCGATGGTTGTCCGGTGAAGAGAATAGGAGGGGAATAAGTGCCTCATCAGACAATGAGGATGTAGCAGAGCCGGTGGTACCAGTTCGATGTCTGTCTCTTCCTCATAAAACAATGACGCTGGTGGCAAATGGGGGATGGTCGATAGGATGCATTAGATGGTGCATAGTGTTTGCGATAGGGATCCCAGTGTCCCCAGGAGGGCCAGAAAGAAGGGTCCCTAGGTCTTGGTGGGCCCCATGGGTAGCAATCACAGGCTTCTGTTGCCAGAACATACACTGGGGGGTAAGGTGGTCTGTGCGCAAGTCTGGACTTCGGTGTGACATTGTGGAGAACGAGGGTTCTGGCTCCGAGAACTCCTTGGGCTCTGAAGACAGTTCCGGCAAAGGGAGTTCCGTCGGTACCGGAGGGCTGTGGTTTGGCAACAGGACAGAGTTCTCCAGCAGCAGCGGTTCATCCTTCAGAGCAGTGGTTGTCAACCAGGGGTACGTGTACCCCTGGGGGTACACATACATCTTCCAGGGGGTACATCAACTTATCTAGATATTTGCCTAGTTTTACAACAGGCTACGTAAAAAGCGCTAGCAAAGTCAGTACAAACTAAAATGTAGTACATACAAAATGAGAAAGGAAGCAATTTTTCAGTAATAGTGTGCTGTGACACTTTTGCATTTTTATGTCTGATTTTGTAAGCAAGTAGTTTTTAAGTGAGGTGTAACTTGGGAATACGTAAGACAAATCAGACTCCTAAAAGGGGGACAGTAGTCTGGAAAGGTTGAGAACCACTGCTCCAAAATAGGGATATTGCCAGAGGAGAGGAGACTGCGTGTATGGTAGGACCAGCTCCTTCGTTAACGAGAAAGGCTTGGAGCGCCCAGAAGTTCATGGTGTGCTCATGAAGGTGCCAGAAGCGCCTGGTGGCATCTGCGGGGCGGGCCTGTCTGAGAGGTGCAGAGGTACCGGTGGAATGGGTGGAGCACACACACCGGTGACAGGTTTCAGAGTAACAGCCGTGTTAGTCTGTATTCGCAAAAAGAAAAGGAGTACTTGTGGCACCTTAGAGACTAACCAATTTATTTGAGCATAAGCTTTCGTGAGCTACAGCTCACTTCATCGGATGCATACTGTGGAAAGTATAGAAGATCTTATTATATACACACAAAAAGCATGAAAAAATACCTCCTCCCACCCCACTCTCCTGCTGGTAATAGCTTATCTAAAGTGATCACTCTCCTTACAATGTGTATGATAATCAAGTTGGGCCATTTCCAGCACAAATCCAGGTTTTCTCACACCCCCCCCCCACAAACTCACTCTCCTGCTGGTAATAGCTTATCCAAAGTGACCACTCTCCTTACATTGTGTATGATCATCAAGGTGGGCCATTTCCAGCACAAATCCAGGGTTTAACAAGAACGTCTGGGGGGGGGGGTAGGAAAAAACAAGGGGAAATAGGCTACCTTGCATAATGACTAAGCCACTCCCAGTGTCTATTCAAGCCTAAGTTAATTGTATCCAATTTGCAAATGAATTCCAATTCAGCAGTTTCTCGCTGGAGTCTGGATTTGAAGTTTTTTTGTTGTAAAATAGTGACTTTCATGTCTGTAATCGCGTGACCAGAGAGATTGAAGTGTTCTCCGACTGGTTTATGAATGTTATAATTCTTGACATCTGATTTGTGTCCATTTACTCTTTTACGTAGAGACTGTCCAGTTTGACCAATGTACATGGCAGAGGGGCATTGCTGGCACATGATGGCATATATCACACCGGTGAGTGTTCTGGACGCATGGGTTGCTGTCGGTACCATCAGATCACATTTGCGCGTGGTCTTACCCTCCACATGGGGAAGCTTGGGTGCTGGTCCAGCCAGATCCATGTGCAACATCTCATTCAATCTGGCCCACCTTGGGGAGGAAACACTGTGCTTGGGAGAAATCCATGGAGGGGATCTGCTCTTTTCCCATGGAGAGTGTTTTTTACTCTCATGCCAGGACTTATCCTTGGCTTTTGGTACAGATAGCTCCGGTGCATGCGAGGTGCTGGAGGGGCACTCACCACCTGTGATGGTCGTTGTACAGGGGGGTCTGCTGGTCCCAGATCCAAGTACACCCTCAGTCTCATAGCTTCCTCCACCAAGTACTTATGGAGGCAGAGCTCTCGAGCTTCCCAGGTTCAGGGTGGTAGGACTTGTAGATTGAGCAGCGCACTGTGACATGTGCCTTGCTGAGGCAGTTGAGGCACTGCTGGTGCTTGTCACTCACTGAGAATTTTTAAATCCCAGAATCTGGGACATAGTCCCCGGGGGAGTGTGGGAGGTGGGAGGGGGATCAGTCCCACAAAAGGGAAAGAAACTACACTAACTAAACTAACTTATCTAATTATACTAGAAAGACTATATACAACCATTTACAACTATATACACCGAGTGAAAGGTAAATCACGCTCAGAAAAACTATGAGCGTGAAGGAGTAGGGGTTCCAACTCATGCCATGTGGCAGTAAGAGGAAGGTGGAGAGGCATCGACCTGCACTACCTATTACACCCTGGGCTGGGAGCATGAGGGGATGCACAACACACGTGCGGGTCAACGAACTCTGCTATGAAACACTTCCGGACTCAGGCGCATGCACACCCATGTGTGGAATACACATAAGTACCATCACTCAAAGAAGAATGAAAATTTTTGACAGAGTAATAGTGATGATAGAAATCAGGCTCATGCTGATCCCCTGTCATGCTGTTCATCAAAGAAAGAAAAATAGAACAACATTTATACACTGTGGCACAACAGGTTGATCATTTAACTGTAATTTATATATAAATGTCATCAAGATTTCTACCTTGTTTAATCATAAAATATTTTAGTAGGTGAGCATCCCAGATACTTACAAATTGAATCTAGTTTGTTCAGTGCAGATTTTAAGACTCACATAGTGATGAGCAACTTCTCTCACTGTTTATAAATCATAGAATCATAGAATATCAGGGTTGGAAGGGACCCCAGAAGGTCATCTAGTCCAACTCCCTGCTTGAAGCAGGACCAATTCCCAGTTAAATCATCCCAGCCAGGGCTTTGTCAAGCCTGACCTTAAAAACCTCTAAGGAAGGAGATTCTACCACCTCCCTAGGAAACGCATTCCAGTGTTTCACCACCCTCTTAGTGAAAAAGTTTTTCCTAATATCCAATCTAAACCTCCCCCATTGCAACTTGAGACCATTACTCCTCGTTCTGTCATCTGCTACCATTGAGAACAGTCTAGAGCCATCCTCTTTGGAACCCCCTTTCAGGTAGTTGAAAGCAGCTATCAAATCCCCCCTCATTCTTCTCTTCTGCAGACTAAACAATCCCAGCTCCCTCAGCCTCTCCTCATAAGTCATGTGCTCTAGACCCCTAATCATTTTTGTTGCCCTTCGCTGGACTCTCTCCAATTTATCCACATCCTTCTTGTAGTGTGGGGCCCAAAACTGGACACAGTACTCCAGATGAGGTCTCACCAGTGTCGAATAGAGGGGAACGATCACGTCCCTCGATCTGCTCGCTATGCCCCTACTTATACATCCCAAAATGCCATTGGCCTTCTTGGCAACAAGGGCACACTGTTGACTCATATCCAGCTTCTCGTCCACTGTCACCCCTAGGTCCTTTTCTGCAGAACTGCTGCCTAGCCATTCGGTCCCTAGTCTGTAGCGGTGCATTGGATTCTTCCATCTTAAGTGCAGGACCCTGCACTTATCCTTATTGAACCTCATCAGATTTCTTTTGGCCCAATCCTCCAATTTGTCTAGGTCCTTCTGTATCCTATCCCTCCCCTCCAGCGTATCTACCACTCCTCCCAGTTTAGTATCATCTGCAAATTTGCTGAGAGTGCAATCCACACCATCCTCCAGATCATTTATGAAGATATTGAACAAAACCGGCCCCAGGACCGACCCCTGGGGCACTCCACTTGACACCGGCTGCCAACTAGACATGGAGCCATTGATCACTACCCGTTGAGCCCGACAATCTAGCCAGCTTTCTACCCACCTTATAGTGCATTCATCCAGCCCATACTTCCTTAACTTGCTGACAAGAATACTGTGGGAGACCGTGTCAAAAGCTTTACTAAAGTCAAGAAACAATACATCCACTGCTTTCCCTTCATCCACAGAACCAGTAATCTCATCATAAAAGGCGATTAGATTAGTCAGGCATGACCTTCCCTTGGTGAATCCATGCTGACTGTTCCTGATCACTTTCCTCTCATGTAAGTGCTTCAGGATTGATTCTTTGAGGACCTGCTCCATGATTTTTCCAGGGACTGAGGTGAGGCTGACTGGCCTGTAGTTCCCAGGATCCTCCTTCTTCCCTTTTTTAAAGATTGGCACTACATTAGCCTTTTTCCAGTCATCCGGGACTTCCCCCGTTCGCCACGAGTTTTCAAAGATAATGGCCAAGGTTCTCTGCAATCACAGCCGCCAATTCCTTCAGCACTCTCGGATGTAACTCGTCCGGCCCCATGGACTTGTGCACGTCCAGCTTTTCTAAATAGTCCCTAACCACCTCTATCTCCACAGAGGGCTGGCCATCTCTTCCCCATTCTGTGATGCCCAGCGCAGCAGTCTGGGAGCTGACCTTGTTAGTGAAAACAGAGGCAAAAAAAGCATTGAGTACATTAGCTTTTTCCACATCCTCTGTCACTAGGTTGCCTCCCTCATTCAGTAAGGGGCCCACACTTTCCTTGGCTTTCTTCTTGTTGCCAACATACCTGAAGAAACCCTTCTTGTTACTCTTGACATCTCTTGCTAGCTGCAGCTCCAGGTGCGATTTGGCCCTCCTGATATCTTTCCTACCTGCCCGAGCAATATTTTTATACTCATATTAAATGAATTAAGCTAAACTAAAGTAAGGCCCCTTTAATTCTGAATCAAAGCATCCACACAGGGTTTAAATGAAATTTAACAAATCCACTTTAAATTCACACCTTTGGTTAATTTGGATTAATCTTCTTCAGTGTCCCTTAGTCTCCGTCTCTGGTAAGTGTAAAGGTGTTGCATACAACCAATTTGCTTGGTACAGTTTGGTCTACTCATGACTGTACAGCATGTGACTGAGTACCAACAAGATGTTTTGATTAAAAAAACTTGCATGACATGGAAACAATAGGGCACACATTCGATAGATTAAAAAACAGTCTCACTGACAGATCTCAAAATGTAATTGTTGAAGGTGAGACAATGAGCCGGGCTGTTTCTAGTGGGGTCCCCCAGCGATCAGTTCTTGGTCCAATGCTATTCAATATTTTTATCAATGATCTAGATACAGTAAAACCTGCCAAGAGTGACCACCCATGGAATTTAACAAAACTGGTTGTTTGTAAGAGATGGTCTCTCTTCAAAGGTCTGCACACCAGAGAGCTGTGGCCTCTGCAAGTAGTCGCTCGTGACAGGTGGTCTCTCTTCAGAGGTGGTCTCTACAGCAGGTTTTACTGTACCATAAAATCTTTGCCAATATACTTTGCAGATGACTTGAAGATTGGTGGGGTAACAAATAATGAGGATGACATGTTACTATTACAGAGGGAGCTGAATTGCCTGATTAAATGATCAGAATCCAATAAAATATGTTTTAATACAGCCAAGCGCAAATTAATCATCAGGGAACAAAGAATGCAGGCTACATGTACAAGCTAGAAGACTCTGTTTTGGAAAGCAGTGACTCAGAAAAGGGCTTTGGGGTCATCGTGGATAACTGTTGCAGTGTGAACTGTCAGTGCGATGCTGTGTTAAAAAGGGCTAATCTGATCCTTCAATGTATAGACTCAGACTTTAAGGCTAAACAGGACCATCATGATCTAGTCTGATCTCCTGCTCTTCGCAGGCCACAGCACCTCACTCACCCACTCCTCTAATAGGCCCATCACATCTGACTGAATTGTTGAAGTCCTCAAATTTTGGTTTAAGGATTAAAAAAAATTACAGAGAATCCACCATTTACTCTAGTTCCATGACCCAGGCTGCAGAGAAAGGCAACCCCCTCCCTCACCCCAAATCAGGGTCTCTGCCAGTCTGACCTGGGGGAAATAACTTCCTGACACTAAACATGGTGATCAGTTAGATCCTGTGCATGGGGTTAAGACACACTAGCCAGACATGTGGGAAAGAATTCTTTGTAGTAACTCAGAGCTTTCCCCATTTAGTATCTCATCCCTGACCACTGGAGATATTTGCTAACAGCAGATGTGGATGGCCGTATGCCATTGTAGACACCTCATTATACTGTCCCATACATAAAGGGAACATCAAGTAGAAGTAGGCAAGTGATCTTGCCACTGTACACAGCACTGGTAAGCCAGCTATTAGAAGACTGTGTCCAGTTCTGGTGTCCATACTCCAAGAAGGAGAGAGTTCAAAAAAGGGCCACAAAAATGATCCCTGGGTTGGAAAACAAGCTTTCTGATGTGAGTTTTAAAGAGCTCATATATTCAGTTTATCAGAGAGAAGGTTCATTGTGCGTAGGCAGTAACACATGGAGAAGAGATCGAAGAACAGGGGGCTTTTCAGTCCTGCAGACAAAAGGCAGAACAAGGTCTAATGGAGGAAGCTGAAGTTAGACAAATTCAAACTTGAAATATGATGCAATTTCCTAGCAGTGAGAGTGATTGAACACTGGAACACCTTACTGGGGAAGTGGGGCCACACCATCACTTGGCGCCTATAAAATAGGATTAGATACATTTCTAAAATATGTTTTAGTCTGTCTTCTGGGAAAAATTCTGTGCCCAGGGTGAGAAGGAAATCAGGCTGGATGGTTGTGATGGTCTCTGGCCTTACAGTTTATGAATCCCCAAGTTCACGCCCTCCCTTCATGGGTCATGAAAAGAACAAAAAGTCTGGATTGCTCTCAACATGCCCATAACATCGGCAGCACTGTATTAAGACAATGACTGTAATCACTTTTCACACCTCAGGTCGTCAGTTGGTCGCTCACATGGGTCAGGAAGGACTTTTTCCTCCCAATATACAATTGGCTAGATGTATTCTGAGAATTTTTTCCACCTTCCTCTGAAGCATCGGGGATTGGCCACAGTTGAATCATAGAAGATTAGGACTGAAAGAGACCTCAGGAGGTCATCTAGTCCAACCCGCTGCTCAAAGCAGGACCAACACTAACTAAATCATCCCAGCCAGGGCTTTGCCAAGCCGGGCCTTAAAAACCTCTAAGGATGGAGGTTCCACCACCTCCCTAGGTAACCCATTCCAGTGCTTCACCACCCTCCTCGTGAAATAGTGTTTCCTAATATCCAACCTAGACCTCCCCCCCCACTGCAATTTGAGACCATTGCTTCTTGTTCTGTCATCTGCTACCACTCTTTGGAACCCCCCTTCAGGTAGTTGAAGGCTGCTATCAAATCCCCCCTCACTTTTCTCTTCTGCAGACTAAACAAGCCCAGTTCCCTCAGCCTCTCCTCGTAAGTCATGTGTCCCAGCCCCCTGATCATTTTCGTTGCCCTCTGCTGGATTCTCTCCAATTTGTCCACATCCTTTCTGTAGTGGGGGGCCCAAAACTGGACGCAATACTCCAGATGTGGCCTCACCAGTGAAGATAAGACATAGAATCATAGAATATCAGGGTTGGAAGGGACCCCAGAAGGTCATCTAGTCCAACCCCCTGCTCGAAGCAGGACCAATTCCCAGTTAAATCATCCCAGCCAGGGCTTTGTCAAGCCTGACCTTAAAAACCTCTAAGGAAGGAGATTCTACCACCTCCCTAGGTAACGCATTCCAGTGTTTCACCACCCTCTTAGTGAAAAAGTTTTTCCTAATATCCAATCTAAACCTCCCCCATTGCAACTTGAGACCATTACTCCTCGTTCTGTCATCTGCTACCATTGAGAACAGTCTAGAGCCATCCTCTTTGGAACCCCCTTTCAGGTAGTTGAAAGCAGCTATCAAATCCCCCCTCATTCTTCTCTTCTGCAGACTAAACAATCCCAGCTCCCTCAGCCTCTCCTCATAAGTCATGTGCTCTAGACCCCTAATCATTTTTGTTGCCCTTCGCTGGACTCTCTCCAATTTATCCACATCCTTCTTGTAGTGTGGGGCCCAAAACTGGACACAGTACTCCAGATGAGGCCTCACCAGTGTCGAATAGAGGGGAACGATCACGTCCCTCGATCTGCTCGCTATGCCCCTACTTATACATCCCAAAATGCCATTGGCCTTCTTGGCAACAAGGGCACACTGTTGACTCATATCCAGCTTCTCGTCCACTGTCACCCCTAGGTCCTTTTCTGCAGAACTGCTGCCTAGCCATTCGGTCCCTAGTCTGCAGCGGTGCATTGGATTCTTCCATCCTAAGTGCAGGACCCTGCACTTATCCTTATTGAACCTCATCAGATTTCTTTTGGCCCAATCCTCCAATTTGTCTAGGTCCTTCTGTATCCTATCCCTCCCCTCCAGCGTATCTACCACTCCTCCCAGTTTAGTATCATCCGCAAATTTGCTGAGAGTGCAATCCACACCATCCTCCAGATCATTTATGAAGATATTGAACAAAACCGGCCCCAGGACCGACCCCTGGGGCACACCACTTGACACCGGCTGCCAACTAGACATGGAGCCATTGATCACTACCCGTTGAGCCCGACAATCTAGCCAGCTTTCTACCCACCTTATAGTGCATTCATCTAGCCCATACTTCCTTAACTTGCTGACAAGAATACTGTGGGAGACCGTGTCAAAAGCTTTGCTAAAGTCAAGAAACAATACATCCACTGCTTTCCCTTCATCCACAGAACCAGTAATCTCATCATAAAAGGCGATTAGATTAGTCAGGCATGACCTTCCCTTGGTGAATCCATGCTGACTGTTCCTGATCACTTTCCTCTCATGTAAGTGCTTCAGGATTGATTCTTTGAGGACCTGCTCCATGATTTTTCCAGGGACTGAGGTGAGGCTGACTGGCCTGTAGTTCCCAGGATCCTCCTCCTTCCCTTTTTTAAAGATTGGCACTACATTAGCCTTTTTCCAGTCATCCGGGACTTCCCCCATTCGCCACGAGTTTTCAAAGATAGTGGCCAAGGGCTCTGCAATCACATTGGATGGGGTGGACCAGTGCTTTGAGGTGGTAAAGAGAACCCTCTTTCTGGATGCTTTCATGGTGTGTCTTCTTTATATGCTCAGTGTCCAACTGATTTAGGGTCAGGTCAAACTGGCAGGGACCTTGGGATTTTTCAGCCTTCCTCTGCAGCATGGAGCATAGATCACCTGGGCATAACCCACCTAATCAATTCCCTGCTACTGCAGAGGCCTTGGGCCATAGTGGCATATTAGTCTGTCCTGACCTCTACCTGAGGCACTGTTCTGATTATTGGACCTAAACATTTATCCTAAGCAACTATGAAAAGTATGTGAAAGTTCATACGATGTCATCATGATCTATGACTTATTGTCTGCTTAAGAATTAACTATGGAAAACAACTTGACGTATTTTTAATAAATGAATGTTATGGACCGGTGCAGGAAAACCTGAAAGAAAAATTGAAGTAGTCCAAACAAATATGGCCTACTGATATAAGTCAAGGACTAAGGTGAGATCATACTTAGTAAACAAGCAAATTTGTGAACAAAGTTACCTATGACAAGTCTGGCCTTATGGAAATGGGTTTAATTGGTGGACAAACTAATCAAAACAAAATATGCTGCCTATCCTATTTCTCATTCTCTCCGCTTTTCATCAAATCCTAAAATAAAACTACACTGCATTCATCCAAACCTGCCTTGTCTAAGGAGAAAGGATCCAAACAGATGATGCCCCTGACCAGAGAATGAACCAGGGCCCATGCAGTAGGTATCAACGTCAATTTGCCAGCCAAAGCAGCCATTCATTCCTGACCAATAGTCTAGTGTTCCAAAAACATCAACAAAAGCCATATTTCACCCATCTTTTCCATCCTGTCTCTTCTCCATATTGTGTCTGTTTATCAGAACAGGATAAGTGAATGCCCTTCTCACATCAGAATAAAGTAAAATTAATCTTTTCCTTTTCATCAAAGGAAGGTTGCTCTGAAAATATGAGACCAATATTTTGCCTCCAAACGGAGATGGACTTAAAAGGTTTTGTTTACATTTGTTTTGCATAATTGCTCAACCAGAGTTTCAATATGAATGCTAATTTCTTGTTCTTTCTTGTGTTTAATCAAACTTTCAATTTGAATGAATACTTATGGGTTTTTGCCAAACAACCAAGTAGAACCAAGGCCTCTGTGGAAACATACCCCCAAACCTATCCATCACTGTTTAGTCTCCCAGTGACTGAAAAGCTTTAGTCTAACCCAAATTTTTGGGCTCAACACAGGGGCAACTGGGTGAAATTTAATGGATGGTGATAAACAGGAGGTACTACTGGGACCTCCTGGCCTTATACTATATTATACACCATCAGTTATCAACCAGGGGTCTGCGGCCCTCCCACTGAAACTCCGAGCCACGGCGCCCCCCCCCCCCACAGTTGAAACAGGGAGCAATGCAGGCCTGAAGCCGCACCCCTGGCACCACCCACCCTCTCCCTGCAGAGCTAAAGCCGGGAGCAGTGTGGGGCTGAAACCTCGAGCTCCCCTCTCCTCCGCGCTGAAGTAGGGAGCAGTGCGGAGATGAAACCCCAAGCTCCCCCCTCTCCCCACTGAAGCCGGGAGTAGCGCAGGCTGAAGCCCCACTGGCAGAGTTGAGGGGGCACAAGGCTGTTGCTCCCTCCCAAACTGCAGTGCCTTACCCACAGTGGGGCAGTCCTTGGAGGAGTTCCAACCCCCCTCAGGTCCCACCCTCTGGCCAGATCCTAGGCGGGAAGCCAGAGCCAGGCAGTGCAGGGCAGCTGCTCCTCTGGCTGGTGGTGCCTGGAGCCCCGAGTCCCTTTCCCCCAGCCGGGCCCTGGAGTTTTTATAGCATGTTGAGGGGGGCCTCAGAAAGAAAAAGGTTGAGAACCCCTGCTATGCAATGATATATGATAATATTCATTACTGACATCATCATAGTAAAAGAGAGATGATGACTCAGATGATAGGAGATAGGAGGCGGAGGAGAAGATGAGGGTATGTGAGGGGTGTGCACGCAATGGATGAGATGGTCACTGGACTGGACAGTGAGACTGATGCAAGACAATGTTATGCTGGTGGGTGTATCCCCTGCTGTTAATTTTTCATGATGGGAGTAAAGCGGTCAGTTGTTTGCCAGAAAAACTGGTCCTAACTTTCTACCTCGATTCTTCTGATTGAATCTTGAGATCTGGTACTCATGATGCCTTTGATCCTCTCTCTCAGTCTGTCCCCTCCCTGTAACCATCCCTCTATGAACCTATACATTTCACACACGATATATCTCATCTTCTGGGTATCTTTGCCTTCTGAAACATCAGGGTAACTCCTTTGCTATATCTGTTCAAATGCCTTTTCAAGTGTAATTAAGGGCTTGTCTAGAAGGGTAAGATGTTGCAAAATAAACGGGGGTATGAATTTAGAGTGTAATAGCTGTTCTGCACCAGCTCCCCCTTTGGACACACCTATTCTGCACTAAAAGTGTCTTTTTATGGATTAGTTTAATCCATTTCCAAAGCAGATTAAGCCAAACCTCACAAAGGCACTCTCAGTGTAGAATCAGAGAGTCCACACAGGGGATTAGTGTGGAATAGCATTGCATACTGACAGCTATTAAAAAAAATTACCAGGTTAGATCCCCATTCAGCACTTTTCTTAGCTTCAGTACTTTAAGCGTAAGTAGTACCACTGAACTGAAATTATGACATCTCTTTAACTTCCAGATTTAATGAGTTATACTTAAGTAGTAGTTAAATTTCTTGAACTTAATTTCTTAAAATCAGTGGAACTATTCATGCTTAGGCATGGTCCTTCAATATAAAAAGAATAAACATACTGTTGTGTTTAAACAAACTAATCCACAAAATTGATACAACTAGTATCATGGTCCTTCAAACATGGTCCAAACATGGTCCTTCAAAGGTCCTTCAATATAAAAAGAATAAACATACTGTTGTGTTTAAACAAACTAATCCACAAAATTGATACAACTAGTTACAAAAACTTGGTCAGGTTTTGGATATGATTTTACAAAATGTTATTTGAAGAAGTTTTGAGGTTTCTGATATTATTTTATGTTCCTAAAACTCAATTTTCAAAATGAGATTTTTCCAGGTCTTCATCCATAATTCAGACTCGGCACTTTTGATATTTTAACCAAAAATAATGTAAGTGTTCCAGACAGTGAGGTCTGAAAAGCTTCCACCTTACTTCCAACACATGCACAGTCACTACTTGTTAAAACTTTATTCTTCAATCAATCTTAAGACTATATGTTTACCACAGCCATTGCTTTTAGAGTTTTTCATAAAAAGTCGTGGTCTTTATAACACTGTAATAAGACTTCCATTTTTTAACATACGTACGTACGTGCATGTGTGTATGTAAAGACAGAGAGCACAAGTGCAGTGGAATACATGTGAGAGAGACAGATTTTAAAATAATTTAAAAGTATTACCTATCATTAAACACTTTTAAATAACTTATTGTCAAAACCAGGATATTTTGGTCAAACTGACACCACCTCATGACTTTTCTCATTGTTCTTTGTAAATGTGAGACTTAGCTTTTTGCTAAAGACCTTATATTCCCATTTTGTCCATGACAAACCACCACCCTTAAGTATTTTAAACCTTAAAAGCCACAACAGACAAATATGTCTTAACATGACAGCAGTTTTTTTTGAACTAAACACCATCCTTAGTCTACTGAGTAACTAATTCACATAACTATACATAGGTTCTGGAACTAGTGGTGCTGGGGATGTGGCAGCACCCTCTGAGTTGAAATGGTTTCCATCATATACAGGGGTTACAGTTTTGTTCAGTGTCTTTCAGCATCCCTACTATAAAAATTGTTCCAGCACACTGTAACTATATGTTGATAATTAATAGATCAAAGTGGAGGGTATCAGGCTGATGAAAGAAATTCACCTATAATTTTTGTTCTCTGAAGATATGTATCTTAGCAAATGACCAGTACACTTTTTGGGTACGTCTACACTACACTGTAAACCTCGGTCAGTTGGACTCAGTTTCATGGACCTTGCGTTTCCAAGCCTGCATTTGAGCATCCATACTCCACTGAAAACTTGGATTTATAATTGCTGGACCCAGGTCTCACAGCTATGCTAACAAGTCCACACTGCACTACATAGACCTTCTGACTTTGGTCTAAGCCTTGAGCTGTGTCCACACTGCAATATGACAGGGCTTGGACTTGGGCTCTGAGCCATGACCATAGCAGGATCCTAGGACCTGGGTCCTGTCTGCTTACTGACATGAGTCAGACTGATTTGTGTGAGAACAGAAAGGGAGCCTGGGCTCAAACCTGAGTCAGAGTCCAGGTTGAAGGTATGTCTACACTGTTATAAAAACCCAGGGTTAGTAGAACTCAAGACTCTGGGTTTGTTAACTTAGGGCTTGAGCATCTACATTCATTTGTAACCCCAGGTTATGCATTGTTGAACCCTTGGTCCCAACCTGGGGCTCCAGTGTCTACACTGTATTATGTGGGTTCAAGTCCACCCACCCATATCGCAGACTTCCTAGCGCCCTCTGTGATCAAATGTACCCTTGTGTCCACAACCTACACACTGTTATAATAATCTTTGAACTAAGTATGCCTTGTAAGGTATCATCTGAAAACTCAGTTTTCTGGTCAATATCGTCCTGATAAAATACATGTGGCAACATGTCAAGTTATAAGAGTCCATTGTATGGTATTATTAATACATGTTCCAAACTGAGGTTGGAAAACAGGTCTGTCTCAAACAAAGGAATGTGTGTTCTGCTTAATTTGCATTTAAGCAGTAAACAGAGTCATCAAGCAGGAAGCTCCAACACGTGAGATCCTTTCCTATAGACTCTTTGTCTCCTCAATCTCAGCTGGAAATGGTAAGCATTTCAGCTGGAAAAGGAAGCAGCCATTAACCAGAAGAAGGGGTCCTGACCTAAGAAGCTGGGCCAGTAACTGTTGAGAGCATATGGTGAAGAAAACTTTGCTTTGAATTTAACATAGTTTGTTAAGTTAGCCACTAATTGCATTTTATCTTTATTTTTCTTGTAACCATTTCTGACTTTTATGCTCATTACTTGTGTTCACTTAAAATCTCTCTCTCTCTGTAGTTAACAAACTTGTTTTACTGTTTTATCTAATCCAGTGTATTTAAACTGAAGTATCTAAAGAACTATTTGAAATAATTGGTATATTATTAGCTTAATGAAATAACAGACTTAACATTCTTGTATTGTCCAGGTCAGGGCTGGACAGTACAGTGACTGAGCTGGAGTCATCTTGTACTATACCCAAGGCTGGTAAGAGCCCAAATGTGGCTGGCTCGCTGCAGCACAGGCAGACATAGCTGGGAGTGATTTACATGCTGGTTACTGTTTGTGAACCGTCTAGACTGGAGGCTACAACAACAAAGCAGTGTAAAGAGCACCCCAGGTAAGACGACAGTGGTGACATGGCTATTCAATCTAGACTGTACCCTGGGTATGTCACACCCTCCCAAAATATGGCCACTCTAACCCTTTGTTCACGGTGCAGTGTGGAAAACTTTGACTGTCCACCAAACTTTACTGTCCAGAGGACAGTCCATGAGATTGTGGAATACTTTTGGTAGACTCTCACAGCACGAGTCCAATGGGGCTGCATCTACATTGCAAAGCAATAAGACTTGAATCCAGCTTGACTCAGCTCAGACCCTCCACCCATGTGGGGTCCTGGGATCCTTGGTTCAAACCCTGGATTAGCACAATTTGTGTACAGACAGAAGAAGGAGGTAAGGCTGGAGCTTGAGTTTGAACCTTGAGCTTACACTGCAGTGTAGACATACCCCTATAGTTTATTTCCCACACAAGACCAGATGGGAATGATCAAGTCTCTTTAGGTATTTGATTCCTGGGGCAGAAACAGTTGCTGTTCACATACAGCAACTTGTCAACGATTACTACTACTTTCTTCTCCCTTGTGTTCCATGATCCATTTTTAAGCAGATTTTTAAAATAAACCTTTATACCTAGGCAAGGATTCAAATTTTCTGGAAAAATCTTATTTAGTTCTAGTCTATAAACCAGTGTTTCATTGGTAGCACACTTAGATTTCTGAAATCCATTTGTGTACCATAGGGACCTTTTCTGATTTCCATTGCTTAGCAATACGTCACCTGAAAAAACACACACACCAAAGTGTTTTCAGCAATTTCTGCTTGTGGGAAGAAGAAAAATAGCCTTAAGGGGGGAAACCCAAAAGAGTCATCCTTTGATTCAGTGTAGAATTTTTATTCTCTTCCAACTGTTCATATTTTGCATAATTTCCTAGTATTTTTGTAGCTTTACAAAATTCTATGGTATATTAAGTCTATTATACCTCTAACACTACAATATTATATCTCAACTCACAATCTGTTCAACTCCAGAAAAATTAATTTAAAAAAATGCTTTCACATTAACCTAATGGCAAGTGGCCTAGAAACTGATCTACCTTTTACATGTGCACGATAGTCCAAAATAATGGCAAAAATAACATGTAGATTATTTGTCTCTGACCCACACAAATGAAGATAATCATGTATTTTATGGGGGAGGGTATTTGAAATGATCCATATGGACTTTTTCAAATCAGACCACAAGCCTTTTCCATATAAAGTTTAGATGTCTTGTACATACATTCAAGAGGAGCCAGGAGGACTTGGGATGCCTGCTCTGAAACATCAAGCATCTCTTTATTTACCCTCTCAGAATCCATGTTGACAGGGATGTGATCACATGTGGCTAGACTTTCCACCAGATCCAATTTATCACTACTATTTTCAGCTAGTTTGAGAACCATATTTCCGGGGCTAATATGGTGTAATTAAGATAGTTGAACCTCTCTCTCCCCTGTGGTTGGTTAGAACCTTTGCCATTAGAAGTACTGGTGGAGAAGAACATGAAAGCTTCCTCTTCACTACCTGGTGAAAAGAAATGGTGCCCTTCAATTGGGTGCATTGTGCCTTGACCAGAGCATTAATAGCTTTTTGTTGTCAGTTCTGAACAGATTTAAAACTCCATATCCCTGGGAACACTGGTGGGGAACAGCCATATATTTAGCCTGTCTGTGATATTTTCCTTTACTGCCAGAGAAGTGGTTACCAGAAATGTCTTGCTGGACACTACTCAGATCCACATCTACTGGATTTCCTAACAGAGGAAGCATAATCCTGATATTCTCTGCTTTTTTTTTTTTGTAAAACATTGTGGCCTGATTTGTCAATCCAGATCAGAATCACCTTTTTGGCATACACAGTCTCTAAAGATCCTGCTGGAAGAGATCCAGTGCTCTAAGTATGAAGCCCCTCTGTGAGAGCACCTCATCTCCACGTAGGTTGCATCTGTGGTTGAGAAGAAGAAATCTGGAAATCCAGCTCTAACTGGAAATAGCCCTTAACTGGCACCAAACTAGAGAAGCTGAAATTGTTTGTCATCCAGATGTAATGTGAGAGTCTGTTGGTGGCTTGCTTGCATTGCATTGTATTCTCAGAGTCCACTGAGGTGGTTTCATACTGATACAAAAATAAATAAATAAAAATGGCATGTATTGCCTAGAGTCCCCAAATTCAGACAGAGGGTGTGAGATAAGAGGTAGGTACCACCATCCCCACTTTACAAGTTAGGAGTTAGTTCAGGCACAGAGTTAAGCAAATTGTCCAAGACCGCACTGGTCTGTGGGAAAGCTGTGAATTGAACCCAGATCTCCTGCTTCCCACTCCAGTGCTTTACCCACAATCCCATCCTTCCTCTCACGTAAGGGATGCCGTGAACACTGTTGAAGGTATGCAACCCAATATCTGTAGCATGGCCCTTGCTGAAATCTCTTGGTCCTGGCAACATCTTTCAACAAATTCTGAGACGCCTTATACTTTGCAAGGCTTTCACATGAGCTGCATATCCCAGGGCTCCTACATACACCCATGAGACAATTAAAGTTAGATGGGATGTTAGATAGCTGATCATTAAACTTCCATAGAGACTAAGGTGGATCAATACAAGCTGAGATGATCCATGCAGCAATGATACCCCGAGAGAGTTTCTTTAATAGCCACAGTCAGAAAGAGCTAGGCCAAAGTGCATTTTAAAAACATCCTCAGAATTAGGATTTACATAGAAAGAGACCTCAATGGAAGAGCCAATATCCATTCAGTGCAACCAGGAAAGGTGCAATATTCTAACCAAGTTTGGTCTAAAAAGTCAGACTGTGAATGCAATTCCAAACTTACGTTTCTCACAAAGTGATGAGTAGGAAAATAGGAAATATAAAAATGTTCATAATTCAAATTTAAAGTTAATGCCCCAGTCGGTAAAAGGGGGAAATTCACACTTTTTGGACCTATGTTTGTGTCTTTCTGAAGCCCTTTGCTACTGACAATACTGCACTGGTTCCCATTCATACGGTTCTCTCTGCACTCATAAGGCTATAAACTATTTTTCATTAAAGTTTAAAGGCTACAGAAACTGATGGTACGACCAGAAAAGAGATGACATGGCATATTTCTGCGTACCAGCTCAATCCAACCCCCTGCTCCCACAATTTCACTCTTCTAATATCTACAAACTAAGGAAAAAAAAAAACAGGCAGGGAAACACTAGCTTCTGCAGTAGAAAGGTTCAAAACACACTTACTCTGCTATGTTTACTTTATGATTTTGAAGATAGTATATAGTGTATTTTAAATGATGTTTTGAAACAGTTGTCTACATAAATCAGCATATTTATTTACAGTCTATGAATTTTTTGTAGGCGGCAATCAATGATGATTCACTTTTTGGCTGTCTGAGTACCTGTCAAGTGCCTGTCATGTAGGGGTGACAGCAAACCATCTGCCTTCCTCCCCTCAAGGCACCTCCTTCTAGTTGCTACCACCTGTTCTTTTCCAGCCCCCAACTGACTGCTACACTGCAAGTGGCTGGACTACAGGTCCTAGTAGCAGCTCTCAGACCTTTCACCAACATTTAACCACTATAAAAAAAAACAAAAACAGTTTTGTATAGTAGCCATTAAAGATTTTAACACAGAGTATGCACAAAATAATACTCTAAAAATGCTGGTAGGAAAGAACTTTGTTACACTGGATGAGTTGTGTATCCCTGATCCCTATATTGCAAAAGAATGACGATAAAGATCAGTATTTGCTCAACCTAGGGATGTAAATAGGGTTTAAAATAGTAACTGTGTAACCTAGTAAATTATATCAGTTAAATGGTTAACAGTTAAGGAGTTCACATAGGCGGGAAAATAGTAGTGCGGAGGGTGCTGCAACACCCCCACATTTTATGTGGGCCTCCACTGCCGGCCCCGCACCCGGGGTCCCTCCTGGCTGCATCCCTGAGCCCCGCATGCCTGTGGTCCCAGCTGCCAGCCCTACTGGATCCATTATATATTATAATATATATATATATATATATATATATATATATATATATATATATATAGTCAATTCAGATATATTACTGACTGGTGAAGTTTATGGGATCCTATCTTGCAGGGTTTTTAGAGAAACTAAAAAGCAAAAATGACCACAGTCTTCATCTTGTAATGGAAGGAAATTGATCTTCTGATCGCTGGTTAATCTTCTTTTGGAAGGTGAAAATACTCGAAAGGTCCTACTAATATGTCCTTGTTTTCCCATGCAAAATACAGCAAGCAGTTAATACTGTCCGTGTCCCCTCCTCCCGTCACACTTTGGTAGCGTCCTTCAAACAACATCATGCAAGTTATCGTGATTTTTGGTAACTACTGTTCCATGGTAAAGATGGAGTGATCGACAAGGAGTACTGCCTGAAATCATTTCACAAAAACAACAGAGGACACCGTTAAATGTAAACTGTGTAATACAGAGCTGAGGGATGCAAACAGCACCAGAGCAACACTGAACCATTTGAAGCTGAAACATCCCTCTGTTTCATGTGAAACAGAAGGCAAAAATCAAACAATGCTCAAAGCATTTGTTTCTGGCAGTTCAAGAAAATGCAACACACAACGTGAGGAAAAACTAACGGACTTGTGCACCACGATCACTATACATATGCTGCCTGTAAGTGTGGTTGAGGGTACAGGTTTTCATGCATTGATGAGTTTTGTAGAATCTGAATACCGTGTGCCTATGAGACAGACTATAACTTCGCAACTAGAGAAGTGCTATGAAGACTGTGTGAAGTCTGTCCGGGAAAAATTTGAAAACGGTAAAGTAGCTTTCACCACTGACTGCCGGACAGAATTAACTACAGAAAGCTACATGACTGTAACATGCCATCATATTGAGAACTGGGAGCTTTGATCCACAGTTTTACAAACTGAATGTATGGCAGAATGACATATAGCAGAAAACCTTGCTGAAAAACTAAACGCTACAGTGGAAAGATGGGGTCTGACAGGCCATGTCTTGGCATACGTACACGATAATGCAAGCAACATTGTTCTCGCTAACACACCAAGATATTTTACATGGGAATCTATCAATTGGTTTGCCCATACTTTTCAGCTAGCCATAAATGATGAGTTTTCTTCAAGTAGTGTGGATTGTGCTGTTGCAGCTGCAAGTAGACTAGTTGCACACTTCCACCACAGCACCGTGGCTGCAAATGCACTTGAAAGAAAACAAACACAGCTTCAGGTTATGCAACACCGTCTCATCCAGTCATATAAAACTCGCTGGAATTCAGTATATGACATGTTCGAAAGATTCAATGAGCAAAGGTGGGCGATAACAGCTGCACTTTCAGATTGCTCTGTAACAAAACAATCTGATGCCCGAACGCTTCAGCTGCAAGATGAGCACTGGCAATTAATAGAGGATATCTTAACAGTACTTTCCACTTTAAAATGCACTACAACTGCCATGTCAGCTGAACAGTCAGTGTCGATTTCAAATATTTATCCAATTTGCAACAGTCTTCTTCAAGCTCACCTTGGAAGCAAAGCTCCTGTCGAAAATGGAAAAGTCACTGATTTCAAAGCTGCTGTTCATCACTCTCTGGAGCATCGCATGAAACCCAACGATCCTGCCATAACTGCCAAACCTGCACTTATTGCCTCCTTGTTAGATCCATGCCATAAGCACATGTGGTTTCTTTCCCCTGCTGTCCAGATCACTGCTAAATCAAAGCTTCTGCAACTGGCATTGATGTTAGAAACAGAAGAACCGCTGAGTGCTAACGCTGAACCGAGAAGTGCTGAACCAGATGAGCCGATAGAGCCAGTGCCGAAAAAATGCATGAAACTCAGAAGAGTGCTATGGTGATGCTTTTACGTGAAGATTACACCAGAAAGGAGAATGAGAAGAATGTAGTAGAAAATGAACTGGAAAATTACTTCAGGGAGCCTTGTCCTTCACTGGAATGCAGTCCATTTGAGCGGTGGAAGGTCAATGCACGGTGTTTTCTAAGGCTTGGAAAATGGGCAAAGAGTTATCTGTGCAATTCCAGGATCATTTGTGCCTGCAGAACGTATATTTTCCAACGCTGGCCTTACTGTTAATCGGCTGCATACAAGACTGACACCAGAGCATGTAAACATGTTAATTTTTCTAACAAAAATCAGCAGTAGAGTTGAAATGCTAATCAGATTGTGTGTGTTTTCGGACGACTCAGGGATATTATGTAAAAAGTTAAACCAAAAAATGAGTTTTAGTTTTACACATAAGACTGGCTGTTTTAGTTGTTAATAAAGGCACTTGACAAAGATAAATATAGGCGCAGTCGATTCATTGTGAACCAGTGGCCCTGGAATATTTTTAATAGTGGCAGTGCTGAAAGCCAACCCCCTCCTTACCCCTTCCACCCCACCCCCCCAGAGCTGGGCCTGGGAGCAGAGCCCTAACTTGCCGGGGCAGGGAGGAGACACGGACACAGATTAGGGGGTGGAGGCTGGGGCCATAGCTGGGGGTGGGCCTGGGGCCAGGAGTGCAGGGTTAGATGTTTAATTGCAGTGATCCTTATTCACATCCATAGCATTAGAATCATAGAATCATAGAATATTAGGGTTGGAAGAGACCTCAGGAGGTCACCTAGTCCAATCCCCTGCTCAAAGCAGGACCAATCCCCAATTAAATCATCCCAGCCAGGGCTTTGTCAAGCCGGGCCTTAAAAACCTCTAAAGGATGGAGATTCCACCACCTCCCTAGGTAACCCATTCCAGTGCTTCATCACCCTCCTCGTGAAATAGTGTTTCCTAATATCCAACCTAGACCTCCCCCACTGCAACTTGAGACCATTGTTTCTTATTCTGTTATCTGCCACCACTGAGAACAGCCCAGCTCCATCCTCCAACTACCTGAAAGGGGGTTCCAAAGAGGATGGCTCTAGACTGTTCTCAATGGTAGCAGATGACAGAACGAGGAGTAATGGTCTCAAGTTGCAATGGGGGAGGTTTAGATTGGATATTAGGAAAAACTTTTTCACTAAGAGGGTGGTGAAACACTGGAATGCGTTACCTAGGGAGGTGGTAGAATCTCCTTCCTTAGAGGTTTTTAAGGTCAGGCTTGACAAAGCCCTGGCTGGGATGATTTAACTGGGAATTGGTCCTGCTTCGAGCAGGGGGTTGGACTAGATGACCTTCTGGGGTCCCTTCCAACCCTGATATTCTATGATTCTATGATTCTTTGGAACCCCCCTTCAGGTAGTTGAAGGCTGCTATCAAATCCCCCCTCACTCTTCTATTCTGCAGACTAAATAACCCCAGTTCCCTCAGCCTCTCCTCATAAGTCATGTGGCCCAGCCCCCTAATCATTTTCGTTGCCCTCCGCTGGTCTCTCTCCAATTTGTCCACATCCGTTCTGTAGTGGGGGAACCAAAACTGGACACAATACTCCAGGTGTGGCCTCACTAGTGCCGAATAGAGGGGAATAATCACTTCCCCCAATCTGCTGGCCACGCTTCTACTAATAGAGCCCAATATGCCGTTGGCCTTCTTGGCAACAAGGGCACACTGCTGACTCATATCCTTCTCATAGCTTCTCGTCCACTGTAATCCCCAGGTCCTTTTCTGCAGAACTACTGCTTAGCCAGTCGGTCCCCAGCCTGTAGCAGTGCATGGGATTCTTCCTTCCTAAGTGCAGGACTCTGCACTTGTCCTTGTTGAAGTGCAAGGACTTCTTGCTGTATTTTGTGCAGGAAAGAAAGGACATATTGGTAGGACCTTTGGAGTATTTTCACCTTCCAAAAGATGATTAACCAGAGGTCACAAGATCAATATCCTGCCATTACAAGATGAAGACTCCGGTCATTTTTGCTTCTTAGTTTCTCTAAAAACCCTGCAAGATAGGATCCCATAAACTTCACCACTAAGTAATATATTTGAATTGATAATATATATATTATAACATATAATGGAACCAGTAGGGCCAGCAGCCGGGTAAACATAAATTTAATGTTAACTGAAACTGTTAAGACTGATGCTTATCGGTTAACCAGTTAAACTTTTACATCCCTAGCTCAACCAGGGCATAATTAAATTAAAAATGAACATTTTAAAAAAGCTGTTTAGGAGGGATCTAGAGACTCCTGGGAGCCCTCTCCCTGAGACTAGAATGAGACCCTCCCTTCCTGATATGATGTCTGAGAGAGCCCTCCCAGGGGTCCCTTCATGGCAGCATTAAAAGGGAAGCAGGAAGAAGTACTTCAGCTGTTGAACCAGGAGGCAATGAGAGTAGCATCAGGGCTCGGGTGAAGACGAGGGTAGTATTTATAACAGCTACGTCCCTAAAAGCCTGCATAAATTGCGGGTCAGAGTGTGGCCAGAAGGGCACCAGAGACATACTTCAGAATCACGTGTGATAACTTAGTAAGCAGGCATCCCCATAAATACAGGAGAGGGTGGATGGACTCAAGATATTTGCACTGGGGGGAGAGAGAGCATTGTACACAACCCACATGCTGAATGCTGCAGTCTAGGGAAGTGAAGGGGAGATATTGTTAGGGCAGGAAGAATAGTACCCAGACCATCCTGCCAGGCCTCTGACCTTTCCACGTCCTGCCCCCTACAGGCAGAACTGCCCTCAATTTTCTGCTCCCTGCAGAAGAGCAGTCCTTTACTGCCGGAGAGGAACAGCACTTTGCGATGTGTCTAAGCCAGGCCACCCGTTTCCCATCAGCCCGCTTTTCAAACAGTTAGTACGGCACCAGCGACCCCTCCCCTCCAAAAATATTAACAACTTGTTTCCCCTTTAAATCGCCCATTATTTGTTTCAAGGTCTCTGCCACACATAGCTTGTCCTCAGCCACAAGTTTTTCAGAATTTCTCATTAATGCAAAGAAACAAAATCTCATCCACAAAGGGTGATGTTATCAAAGCAAAATATCTAATTTCTATAATTTGAAATCTGTTTTATATATAGGTTTCTAGTGTGCTATAATTGTGAGTGTGCAGTGGACTGCAGCAAATCACTGAATTGCATTTGTGGAGTTTGAAATTACTGTACATGCACAGAAAATGAAGACTTATTCTATGGCTGATTATCATATATAATACAGATGTTTATGACACCTACAGCAGAAAACACACGAGCACAATATATTTCAGTTTGAAACCATTCCCCAGCCGGGCCAGCCCACTTCAGCAAGGACATGACCAAAATTGGAAAGATCTAGAGCAAGACAACAAAAAACAAACACCAAGAAAGACTTTCATACAAAGCGTTCAGAAAGATTGAGGCCTTGTCTACACTACAGGGGGAGATCGATCTAAGTAGATCTACTTACCGGGGGTCCACACTATGCTATGTCGACGGGAGATGCTCTCCTGTTGACTCCTTTTGTGCTTCTCGTTAAGGTGGAGTACAGAAGTTGATGGGAGAGCGATCTGCGGTCGATTTAGTGGGTCTAGTATCGACCTCCAATGCTTCAATCACCACGCGCTGATCCCCCGGTAAGCGTAGACAAGCCCTGAGACTATTTAGTTTAAAGAGGCAGTGACTGAGAGCTGACATGAAGCACAAAATAATACATGGTAAGGAAGTGGTCAGCTGTACTGCTATTTAACCTCTCTCAATACCAAAGATCTTCATCCTCGCCTTCAAGGTCCTGCATAATTCTGCCTTTTCCACTTAACCAAGCTAATTTCTTATGTTTTCCACATCCCACCTCTTCTTGCCAATATTGACACTATTGATGCCTTATTATATTTAGGTTCCTATGACTCTCATCACAGTAGTATCGGTTTGTCCATCTTTAGAAGACAGAAAAAACTGAGAGGTTGGGAAGGGAAGGAAATTGACTTAGTAAGCACCTTCAATAGGTAAGAAAACCATGCACAGACAGTAAGGAATTTTTTGCCACTTGTACATTTTGATTTGATTTTTCAAACTTCACAAAGCTGATATTTCTCATCACCAGGAGCCAAGTCTGAAGATTTATAAAACAGCTGTTTGAGTTAGCATGCCAATAACCTTCAAGTGTAATATATATATATATTTTAATTTGCACACCAAACAAAGATTATTACCAGGTCACTATCTTCATGTACTTTAAGACATCCATACACTCCCTTTCCTGAAACTTTACTTCCTCCTTGCCTTTCATTTATTCTGAGATAGTATAAAGCTTTAATAGCTTATTTTGATATTATCTCTCTGTGTATAAATGTGATGGCAGGCAGCACAGTACACCACTTTTCACGAGTTAGAATTTAATATGCACAGCTCAGTCATGACTTTGCTCCACCACTTGTTAAGCTATCATTCTCAACGAAGAAAAATTAAATGTGCATTATGCTATCAACCTTGTGATTATATGTCAACAAAGAGCAGTATTTAGAACATATAGGTGTTACACATGGAGTGCAATGTTAAAAACATTGCAGGCCACGTAACAGAAACATATAATTTCATAGGTGTAGTGTTACACCTGTTATGAGAAACCACCAACACTGCTTCCATAATCCTCTGGCAGCATGCAAAAGACAGGACAGAGTTGTAAGGCAAAGTCCTTTACTGTAACAGGTAAGATTGCTGGAGCAGGATAGAAGGTGAGACAGTAGTAGGAGGAAACAAGAGGCAGAGGAGTGACACCAGGGAATTAAAGTTGAAAGAGAAGGAGGAAAGCAAAACTCTTGGGAGCTTTACAAGCCTGGGCAGGGCCTGAATCCAGAACTCAGATACATGAATTATTCAACATTTAAAAAAAAAATGAAAATATGGAGTTATCCTTCCATTTCCCAACTTCTGAGAACTTCTCAATCTGATTTGTGTAGTCATCAGAATCCCTCAAGAAGAGATAAGATTACTTTTAATTTTGTTCCCTGAACACACAAATAGTAGTAAATCATTGTTGCATCCAGATTCCTAATACTGGACAGATGGGGAAATACCATAGTTTATAGCACTAAAGCAGTTGAATCCAGCAGGTGGCATCTTTCACTCCAAAATATGTAGCAAATTTTGTAAAATACAGAAATGACTTCAACTAGCACTGAAACATACCCACAATGTACAGTATATTCTCTGTATACTGAACACCCAAAATTATGTCTAGCTGTTCTATTTCTGCTAGTATTGTAAGTGCAGCCATACAATGTCTATGGTCCTACCTGAACAATATCTCTTCTTTAATTTTTCTGAACCCAAATTTTTCTGTGGACAACAGAATGCATAGCAGGTACCTTCCTTGCCATAAAAAATGGTTACTCACTTTCTCGTAACTGTTGTTCTTCAAGATATGTTGTTCATGTCCATTCCAACCAGGTGTGTGAGCGCCGTGTGCACACCAGCCGGAAGATTTTTCCCTTAGCAGCATCCGTAGGATTGGCCTGGAGTGGTGCCTTCATGATGCCCAGTATAGGCCCCATCGACCCTCTACCCCCCCAGTTCCTTCTTGCCAGCTTCTCCGACATAGGGGTAGGAGGGTGGGTATTGGAATAGATATGAACAACACATCTCGAAGAACAACAGTTACGAGAAAGAGAGTAACAGTTTTTTCTTCTTCGAGTGATTGTTCATGTCCATTCCAAACAGGTGACTCAAGCCAGGTGGAGTTGGAGTCATCCACTGATTGGAGCACAGCGCGTCCAAAGGCGGCATCATCTCTGGCCTGTTGTGTAATTGTATAGTTCATCATGAATGTAAGTATCGAGGACCACGTAGCCGCCCTGCAGTTTTCCTGGGTGGGGACTTGTGCCAGGAATGCCACCGAGGAGGCCTGGGCCCTGGTAGAGTGGGCGGTAATCGGGGGGGCGGGCACCCTCGCCAGGCCGTAACACTCCCAAATGCAGGATGTGATCCATGACGAGATGCGTTGAGACAAGACAGGGAGACCCTTCATTCTGTCCTCCATGGCCACAAAGAGTTGGACAGACTTCCGGAATGACTTAGTCCTCTCTATGTAGAAGGCTAGGACCCTACGTACATCCAGTGAGTGCAGCCTGTGCTCCCTATCGGAGGAGTGCGGATTGGGATAAAACACTGGGAGGAAGATGTCCTGGCTCACGTGAAACTGGGAGACAATCTTAGGGAGAAAGGCTGGTGAGATCTGAGTTGGACCTTGTCCTTATGAAAAACTGTGTAAGGGGGCTCAGATGTGAGGGCCCTGAGCTCCGATAACCATCTGGCAGAGATAATTACCATGAGAAAAGCAACCTTGTACAAGAGAGAAAGCAGGGAGCATGTTACCAATGGTTCAAATGGAGAGCCCATAAGTCTGGAGAGGACTAGATTAAGGTCCCAGGCCGGACAGGCTGATGAGTCTGCGGGAAGAGCCTGTCCAGGCCCTTGAGGAAACGACTGACTAGAGGGTTTGTGAAGACCAAGAAACCATCTGTGCCTGGATGGAAGGCGGAGATGGTGGCTAAGTGGACCCTTTTTGATGACAGGGACAGGCCTTGCTGTTTTAGGTGAAGGAAGTAGTCCGGTATGAACAGTATGGGGGTGAGCAATGGCAACTGACTGCATTGCTCAGCCCAGATGGAGAACCTTTTCCACTTGGCAAGGTACGTTGCCCTGGTGGAGGGCTTTCTACTACCAAAGAGGACTTGTCTGACTTGATCTGAGCAGGTCAGCTCCACGGTGTTTAGCCATGGAGCACCCAGGCCATAAGGTGGAGTGACTCTAGGTTCGGGTGCCGGAGTCTACCATGGTCCTGCGTGATCAGATCCGGGACCAGCGGTAAAGTGAGTGGTGCCGCTACGGACATTCCCAGGAGTGACGTGAACCAGTGCTAGCGCGGCCACACTGGTGCTATCAGTATGATTCGGGCCCGGCCCGCGTGGATCTTGAGGAGCACCTTGTGGACCAGCGGAATTGGTGAAAAGCATAGAGCAGGCAGGCCCCCCCCAGGAGAAGGAAGGCATCTGCAATGGACCCCGGACTGTGACTCATGAAGGAGCAGAATAGCTGACATTTCCTGTTGCCACGGGTGGTGAACAGGTCTATCTGGGGAGAACCGCAAACATGAAAGATTGAGCTCACCCACGTCCGGCAAGAGGGACCACTTGTGGCTGTGAAAGGTCCAGCTGAGACTGTCTACCAGCTCGTTCTGAACTCCTGGGAGGTATGACACCAGAGGTGGATCGAGTGCTCTATGCAGAAGTCCCACAGCACGACGGCTTCCTGGCACAGGGGAGAGGAGCGTGCACCCCCATTTGTTGATATAGAACATCGCTGAGGTGTTGTCCATGAGGATTGAGACGCACCTGCCTGCTATATGGGTTTTGAAAACCTGGCATGCCATGCGCACCGCTCTCAGCTCTCTGACATTGATGTGCAGAGCAAGGTCTGCCTTAGACCAAAGGCCTTGAGTCCTGAGGTCCCCTAGATGAGCTCCCCAGCCCATATCCGAGGCGTCTGTCACCAATGAGAGAGAGGGCTGAGGGCTGGCAAAGGGCACTCCCGCACAAACCACTCGTAGGTCAAGCCACCATAGGAGGGAGTCCAACACCGGGTGGGACAGGGTTATGATGCTGTCCAGAGCGTCTCAGGCTGGCTGATACACCGACTCCAGTCAAGACTGGAGTGGGCGCAGTCTGAGTCTGGCATGCTGTACCAAGTAGGTGCATGCAGCCATGTGCCCCAGCAGCTTTAGGCAGTTCCTTGCTGTGGTCGTGGGGAACTGTCTGAGGCCCTGTATGATGTCCCCTAGTGAGCGAAAACTGGCTTCCGGGAGGTATGCCGTGGCTTGAGTCGAGTGCAGGACTGCGCCTATAAACTTTATCTTTTGTACTGGGGACAGAGTAGATTTGGCCTTGTTTAGGAGGAGACCTAATTCGAGGAAGGTCCTTCTTATGAAGTCAACCTGACCCTCCACTTGGGCTCTGAAGCGGCCCTTGATCAGCCAGTCATCGAGGTAAGGAAAAACCTGAATCTGGCACTTGCACAGGAACAACGCGATGACTGCCATGCATTTTTTGAATACTCGGGGAGCTGTCGACAGTCCAAACGGGAGGACGGCAAACTGATAGTGGCCGCTGCTCACCACGAATCTGAGGTAAGGCCTGTGATGTGGGACTATTGCGATGTGAAAATACGAGTCCTTCAAATCGAGGGAGGCGTACCAGTCTCCTGGATCCAGTGAGGGGATAATGGAGGTTAGTGAGACCATGCGGAACTTGAGTTTCTTTACAAACTTGTTGAGCTGCCGCAGATCCAGGATGGGTCTGAGGCCCCCTTTAGCCTTTGGTATTAGGCAATACCAGCAGTAAAAGCCCTTGCCCCTTAGCTCCTGAGGAACCTCCTCCACAGCCCCCACTGAGAGAAGGGACTGCACTTCTTGAATTAGAAGTTGCTCGTGAGAGGGGTCCCTGAAGAGGGACGGGGAAGGTGGTTGGAGGGGGCACAGAATTGCATGGAATATCCCCTAGAGTCCTTCAAACTGTGAAGTCTTTTATCTGTTTTTTCAGAGAAAAGGGAGAATCCCTAGAAGGGGAGGTCCTGTATGGTCTGCTGGACCTCATGGGGCAGTCCAGAGACTTGTAGCCAGGAGCCTCGCTTCATCACCACCCCCGTGGCCATTCTGCGCGAGGCTGCATCGCTGTGTCCAGAGCCGCTTGCAGAGAGGCCCGGGAGACCAACTTCCTCTCCTCCACCAGTGCAGAGAACTTCACCCGAGAGTGATTGGCTGGTAGCCTGCAGGGGGCGGGCCTTGGGGTTGTCTGTTTGTTTGTTTCAGGGAAGCCTGGCTGTTTAAAAATAGCCAGAGCTTCGCGAACCAGCTGAGCGGCGGCGAACCAGCTGAGCAGCGGGGGACAGCAGAGCAGCACACAGCAGGAGTTTGCCTGGGAGTTCGCCTGGAGTGAGCCCAGTGAGGCTTACATCTTGTCAACTTCTCTGAGGAAGCTCATAGTAGGAAAGTGATATGGGGGGGTTCAGTTGTTGTGACCTGCACTGGATGTGCCATGTTTGTCTTTCTTCCACAGGACAGAAGCGACTTTGTCTGTACAAAGTGCAAGCTGGTCTCCATATTGGAAGAGAAGATTGAAGGTCTGGAGCAACAGATAACGACCCTGAGTTGCATACGAGAATCTGAGGATTTTCTGGACAAAAGTCAGGATATGCTTCTACAGGCGCAAAGCTCTAAAGATTTAGAGCAGGTGGCACAGCGGAGCCAAGAGGCCAGTGAAGAAACTTGGCAACATGTGACCTCCAGAAGAAGAAGGGGGAATGTCCGGGTTCCAGCAACGCAGACACAGCTAACTAACCGCTTTCATGTTCTCTCCACAGGTACCATTGTGGAGAGTGGCCCAGACGATACGTCTGGGGGGAGAAAGCAGAAGGAGACTCCGCTGGTTGGAAGGCATGAGATGCGATGTCCTGAGGTTGGGGGTTCCACGACCACCACTCCCAAGAGAAGGAGGCGGGTGGTGGTGGTCGGGGACTCTCTCCTCCGGGGGACTGAGTCATCTATCTGCCGCCCTGACCGGGAAAACCGAGAAGTCTGCTGCTTGCCAGGGGCTAAGATTCGCGATGTGACGGAGAGACTGCCGAGACTCATCAAGCCCTCGGATCGCTACCCCTTCCTGCTTCTCCACGTGGGCACCAATGATACTGCCAAGAATGACCTTGAGCGGATCACTGCGGACTATGTGGCTCTGGGAAGAAGGATAAAGGAGTTTGAGGCGCAAGTGGTGTTCTCGTCCATCCTCCCCGTGGAAGGA
This sequence comes from Natator depressus, assembly GCF_965152275.1. Taxonomy (NCBI): domain Eukaryota; kingdom Metazoa; phylum Chordata; order Testudines; family Cheloniidae; genus Natator; species Natator depressus. The sequence goes on from NC_134243.1 coordinate 41,405,195, forward strand.
AAAGGCTGGGGCAGGGACCGTCGAATCGTGGAAGTCAACGAATGGCTACGCAGGTGGTGTCGGAGAGAAGGCTTTGGATTCTTTGACCATGGGATAGTGTTCCATGAAGGAGGAGTGCTGGGCAGAGACGGGCTCCATCTTACGAAGAGAGGGAAGAGCATCTTTGCGAGCAGGCTGGCTAACCTAGTAAGGAGGGCTTTAAACTAGGTTTTTCTTGACCTCCTGCTCACAAACAGGGAAGAATTAGTGGGGGAAGCAAAAGTGGATGGGAATCTGGGAGGCAGTGACCATGAGATGGTCGAGTTCAGGATCCTGACACAGGGAAGAAAGGTAAGCAGCAGGATACGGACCCTGGACTTCAGGAAAGCAGACTTCGACTCCCTCAGGGAGCAGATGGGTAAGATCCCCTGGGGGACTAACATGAAGGGGAAAGGAGTCCAGGAGAGCTGGCTGTATTTCAAGGAATCCCTGTTGAGGTTACAGGGACAAACCATCCCGATGAGTCGAAAGAATAGTAAATATGGCAGGCGACCAGCTTGGCTTAATGGTGAAATCCTAGCGGATCTTAAACATAAAAAAGAAGCTTACAAGAAGTGGAAGGTTGGACATATGACCAGGGAAGAGTATAAAAATATTGCTCGGGCATGTAGGAATGAAATCAGGAGGGCCAAATCGCACCTGGAGCTGCAGCTAGCAAGAGATGTCAAGAGTAACAAGAAGGGTTTCTTCAGGTATGTTGGCAACAAGAAGAAAACCAAGGAAAGTGTGGGCCCCTTACTGAATGAGGGAGGCAACCTAGTGACAGAGGATGTGGAAAAAGCTAATGTGCTCAATGCTTTTTTTGCCTCTGTCTTCACTAACAAGGACAGCTCCCAGACTGCTGCGCTGGGCATCGCAACATGGGGAGTAGATGGCCAGCCCTCTGTGGAGAAAGAGGTGGTTAGGGACTATTTAGAAAAGGTGGACGTGCACAAGTCCATGGGGCCGGACGAGTTGCATCCGAGAGTGCTAAAGGAATTGGCGGATGTGATTGCAGAGCCATTGGCCATTATCTTTGAAAACTCGTGGCGAACGGGGGAAGTCCCAGATGACTGGAAAAAGGCTAATGTAGTGCCAATCTTTAAAAAAGGGAAGAAGGAGGATCCTGGGAACTACAGGCCAGTCAGCCTCACCTCAGTCCCTGGAAAAATCATGGAGCAGGTCCTCAAGGAATCAATCCTGAAGCACTTACACGAGAGGAAAGTGATCAGGAACAGTCAGCATGGATTCACCAAGGGAAGGTCATGCCCCACTAATCTAATTGCCTTCTATGATGAGATTACTGATTCTGTGGATGAAGGGAAAGCAGTGGATGTATTGTTTCTTGACTTTAGCAAAGCTTTTGACACTGTCTCCCACAGTATTCTTGTCAGCAAGTTAAAGAAGTATGGGCTGGATGAATGTACTATAAGGTGGGTAGAAAGTTGGCTAGACTGTCGGGCTCAACGGGTAGTGATCAATGGCTCCATGTCTAGTTGGCAGCCGGTGTCAAGTGGAGTGCCCCAGGGGTCGGTCGTGGGGCCGGTTTTGTTCAATATCTTCATAAATGATCTGGAGGATGGTGTGGATTGCACTCTTACCAAATTTGCGGATGATACTAAACTGGGAGGAGTGGTAGATACGTTGGAGGGCAGAGATAGGATACAGAGGGACCTAGACAAATTGGAGGATTGGGCCAAAAGAAACCTGATGAGGTTCAATAAGGATAAGTGCAGGGTCCTGCACTTAGGACGGAAGAACCCAATGCACAGCTACAGACTAGGGACCGAATGGCTAGGCAGCCGTTCTGCGGAAAAGGACCTAGGGGTTACAGTGGACGAGAAGCTGGATATGAGTCAACAGTGTGCCCTTGTTGCCAAGAAGGCCAATGGCATTTTGGGATGTATAAGTAGGGGCATAGCGAGCAGATCGAGGGACGTGATCGTTCCCCTCTATTCGACATTGGTGAGGCCTCATCTGGAGTACTGTGTCCAGTTTTGGGCCCCACACTACAAGAAGGATGTGGATAAATTGGAGAGAGTCCAGCGAAGGGCAACAAAAATGATTAGGGGTCTGGAACACATGACTTATGAGGAGAGGCTGAGGGAACTGGGATTGTTTAGTCCGCAGAAGAGAAGAATGAGGGGGGATTTGATAGCTGCTTTCAACTACCTGAGAGGTGGTTCCAAAGAGGATGGTTCTAGACTATTCTCAGTGGTAGAAGATGACAGGACAAGGAGTAATGGTCTCAAGTTGCAGTGGGGGAGATTTAGGTTGGATATTAGGAAAAACTTTTTCACTAGGAGGGTGGTGAAGCACTGGAATGCGTTACCTAGGGAGGTGGTAGACTCTCCTTCCTTAGAAGTTTTTAAGGTCAGGCTTGACAAAGCCCTGGCTGGGATGATTTAATTGGGGATTGGTCCTGCTTTGAGCCGGGGGTTGGACTAGTTGACCTCCTGAGGTCCCTTCCAACCCTGATATTCTATGATTCTATGATTAGTCCTGAGGCAGGAACTCCGTGAACTCAGCCATTGCCGAGCAGGTGTTATGTCTGCAGCGGCTTACAATGACCTGCTGGTTGGTTATTCGGAGCTGCAGGCTCCCGGTCGAATAGACCTTTCGGCCAAATAGGTCCAGCTTCTTAGCAGCCCTGTTTTTAGGGATGGAGCCTTGGAACCCCTGGTGCTCTCTCTGATTGGCTACATTGACCACCAAAGAGTCTGGGGGAGGGTGGGTATAAAGGTGTTCGTACCCCTTAGACAGCACAAAGTAGAGCTGCTTGGTTTTCTTGGCCGTAGGGACCAGAGAAGCGGGGGTCTGCCACAGATTTTTGGACATGTTAACTACTGTTTTTATCAGTGGCAGAAGAACCCTGGATGGGCCGGAGGGAGCGAGGATGTCCACAATAGAGTCCAAATCCTCCTCCACCTCCTTGGTCTGTATCCCCAGGCTTTGAGCGGCCTGTCTCAATAGCTGCTGGAGAACGCGGTTGTCCTCGAGAACCAGGGCTGTCGATGTCCCTGCGACCGCTTCATCAGGCGAGGACAAAGATGACAGGATAGGTAGCGGGCCCTGCTCACTACTCTCGGCCCCTCTGGGGTCCCTCGGCACACGGTACTCGAGCTGCAGTGCCGGTACTGATGGTGGGTTTGGCCCTGCGGCTGGTGCCGGGGCCGACAAGTCCAGCAGTGCTGAGCCTGACGGTGCTGTTGGGGTCGAAGCTGGAGCCCTCGGCACTGCGGCTACCTGGAGAGACGGTGCTGGAGCTGGTTGTGCCAGCGGTGCCCCTCCCTCGGACAACAGTGCCGCTGGAGGCGGTGCCAGCGCTGTCTGTGGCACGAAAGATGCCGAAGACACCGACGCAGTCCTGGATCGTGGACTTGACCTTGGCTCTGGTGGTAAGCCCAGGGTGTCCAGAAAAGCCATTGAGCAGACGGCTGCCACTGTTGCTGCCATGGTGCTGGGTATGGCTGGTGACTCCGTCGAGACCTGGACCTCCTGCTCCGCCATCTGCTGGAGTGATAAGAGTCCACCTCTGACTCTGAGGTCTCAGAGTAGGAGAACCACGGAGGAGAAGTACCCTGGGTCACCGGCGAGCAGTGCCGTGAAGCCAAGGGACGGTGTGGCCCTTCTGTCTACATGGGCGGTGCCGAGGGTGCTGGTGATGGAGAATGGCGGGCCATCATGGCTGGCTTGCCCCTGGAGTGGAACGGGGGGTGTGGGTCACTAGCAACTTGTCCCACCTCTGATGTGGAGGATGGCACCGGGAGGTGCATCAGGTCTGTGGCAGCCTCGAACGCCTGCGGCGTCGATGGTAGCTGTATGTCCCCTTGGTGGTCCAGGGACTGAGGAGGTTCGGAATCAACTGGACCCTGGCCGGGGCAGCAGTCGACGAGACCCTGGGTGGAAGCAAGGAGGGGGTGGTCTGTCCCAAGGCACTCGTGGACATCGCAGACCCCTTAGGTTTTGAGAGGGGTGATCGACCCCTCACTGGCCTCTTCTTTACCGGCACCAGGGATGGAGAGCGGTGCTGCGCTGAGGCCGACTTCGTATGGCCCGAGCTGTGGCGGTGCCAGGAGGCCTTAGAGTCCTTAGTCGGAGCCGTTTCGTGCACTGTTGGTGCCGGAGTGCTGCGCACTGATAAGGATGTGCTCGGTGCCGGTTCGGTGGGTCCCGGGTCGGAGTGTGGCCTCAATGCCGCCTCCATCAGCAGAAGTTTTAGTCTCTGTTCCTGGTCTTTGAGGGTACTGGGACGGAAACCCCTGCAGATACGGCACTTCTCTTTCTGGTGACTCTCACCAAGGCACCGCAAGCAGGAAGAGTGAGCATCACTCTTGGGCATAAACTTGCCACAGTCCTCGCAGAGCTTAAACCCTGGAGACCCGGGCATACCCCAGGAGGGGAAACGTTGCCCGGGGCGGGAGGGGGGAAACCTTCCAAACCAACTAACTATAACTATAAGGAACTATTAACTAACTGAGAAACTATATACATGACATACTATCAGACACTGTTAAAGTGCTTGCTACCGGAGCGAGCGAAGTTCCAGCTAGTCGTCACCGGCGGTAAGAAGGAACTGGGGGGGTGGATGGTTGGCGGGGCCCTATATTGGGCGCCATGAAGGCGCCACTCCAGGGGGCACCCAGGCCCACCCTACGGACGCTGCTAAGGGAAAAATCTTCCAGCTGGCGTGCACATGGCCGGCACGCACCTGGTTGGAATGGACATGAACAATCACTCGAAGAACCACCAAGAATTCTTAATTCTAAAACAAGACCAGGATCAGACAGGCAATACGAAAGTCAAATAATAGTATGAAATGAATACTCTCTTGCCTGATGTCTTCCTTCTCCTTCATATCAGTTGTCTCCCCTACCCTCCTAAGACTGATTACCAAAAGTTTTGTGACCTGAGGGTGGGAGAGTCATCCAAGATGATGCCCTAGGATGTTATTTGTACGATTCTGTGTTTCTCTTAGTGAGTATTTCTACTATCATGACAGTAGTTATGCTCCCTTAACACCAAAAATATGTAATATGGGACATCATGTTTAAATGGCAAGGATGTGAATGTTATTAATGATTTCTCTGTCTAGCGCACAATAACAAATATTTATCTTACTCCATAAACGTTCTTTGAAATAATTCTTTTATCAGTTTACAGACGTGATGGAGATTACTTTAAACAAATAAATTCTGACAGAGGAGAATAGCTTCTGAAATTGAAATGAATTTTGTCTGAACTAATTCACTTGTGTAAAGTTCCATGACTGCTCATTTTTCACTTCTGTAGTCCCATTGATCAGTTTCAATTTAGCTATAGCCACTATATTTTTATCTATCTGTGCCATAGTACTATCTTAGCCTGGCTCTACTGTGGGTTTTTTTGTTTTGTTTTGTTTTTTAGTAAACAGTTCAGGATAACATAGTACATTCTCCATATTAAAGGGGAATGGTTTGCGGTTCACTCATTTTTTTCCTATTAAAAATATTAATGTACAGTAAAAATACTTAACTCAATGACTCATGCTTTAAAAAGTCTTTCTGGTTTAGCTGAGTTGTGGACATAATGCCTCATGCAGAAAAAGCCCCTTGAAACTGCTCTTCCCCTCCCTTCTGGCACCATGTTTCCCCAGTTTATCTTACCATGTTCAAGTATTATCAGCTGGGCTCCAGCCTGTGCATTTCCAACATCATTTTCTGCAATGCACTGATAGAATCCTTCATCTGATTTCACAAGACCCAAAACCTGCAGGTTATGCTCCTTCTGAGGGGGAAAAAGGCAAAACGTTTCATGATGCATTCATTAAAAATGAACTATAAATGCAAGCACATTAGTTTTTAAATGGTTTACTATGACTTTTTGAGAAAACGTCCACATATTATAATATCATGGAAAAAGGGCTTTGGACTTATCTTCAGATCTCATGGCTATTATAACAACCATGAGCCTGTCCCAGGTATTTTCAAATGGCTACACCAAAAATCAGCACAAAACTATTATTAATAGGCTATGGAAGTCCATATAACTTGATCCAAACATTCAGAAGTTAAGCATAGGCATGTATACAATCATGTATCAAATAATTATATTAGTAAAACCAAAAATGATTGTAAAAGACAGACTGCACACTAGGAAATCAAGTTCTTACCTACACAGTCTTGTAGCCTCAGATTAAACCTTTAAGATACATATTACACTTTAAAGTTTGCTCAGCCAAAACTCAGAATTATATCACGAGTAAATCTCCATGGTACATCTTTGTTTGAGATTTTAATTCTTGTGCAGCCAAAACGACTACACAAAACTCAAGCTATCTACGGTCATAGAATCATAGAATATCAGGGTTGGAAGGGACCTCAGGAGGTCATCTAGTCCAACCCCCTGCTCAAAGCAGGACCAATCCCTAATCAAACCATCCCAGCCAGGGCTTTGTCAAGCCTGACCTTAAAAACATCTAAGGAAGGAGATTCTACCACCTCCCTAAGTAACGCATTCCAGTGTTTCACCACCCTCCTAGTGAATATACCTCAGAATATACCTCAGAATATACCTAGTCAGAATATACCTCATGGCTTGCCAGTTTTCTGCTGTATGAGAAGGACTGAGGCTGTTCAAATTCAAGCTGATATATTGTCTTCCACCAATTAATTCATAACTGCGTATGTTGCACATAAAATATGTATGCTATAAAGAAACAGACTCTTATAGTGTAAGGAACACAGTGTCTATGCTCTTCAATAAAATGCTTCACACTGGATTATACAGCAATAAAGGATTCAAGGAGCCATTTAATGTTTCTGGACCTTAACCACACACTGTAAAAACAGGCAGCTGACCCTGTAAAAGAGCATAGCTTATATGTACATACATAGCAGGATTAAGGTATAGGCCAACAGGTTGAAATACTGAAAATGAAAATGTACTTACTACAATTTTGAAGTAGTCACTCGGGATCACCATGTCTCCATTCTTGATCCATTTCACTGTTGGAGTTGGTTTCCCAGTCACTTCACACTCAAAGACAATATCCATAGATTCATGAGCATAAATATTAGCAGGCTGCTTCAGAAATTCAGGTGGAGCTTTACATATAAAGGTAGAAGGAGAAAAGTTACTGTTTATCTAGACTTTGGTAATATCATTGGAGTTTACACTCTATATAATAAAAACGATAAATAAATTATAAGTCGAGCTGGGTGAAATTTTTGGGACAAAGAGTTTACTTGCTGAAAGACGCAGTTTGGGGTTGACCGGAACTATTTATGTATTTGTGTCAAGTTCACCAAGTAGTTTTGATAAACTGAAAAAGTCTAAATGTTTCAGTCATGTCGAAATTAACCCAATTACTATCCACTGTCACTGGGCCACGAAGAGAGAGAGAGAGAGTATGACTCTATAGCCTGCTAGGTAGGGCACCTACCGAGGATGTGGGACACCCAAATTCAAGCCCTGCTCTAGTAACTAGTTATTTATACAAAGTGGAACAGCTTTAGAGAAGAGATGGAGAAAGCCCCATAACCAGAATATGCCATAGCCCAATTGCAAGGTCACTCTCTGTAAACTGGCAGACCCAAGTTCAAATCCCTTTCTCCACATCATAGAGAGAGGACTGAACCTAGGAACCCCTTCCCCCCAAATCGCAGGTCAGTGTCCTAACCATTGGTGAGGAAGGCACCATGACCACCTCCTCCTCAGTTTTGTAAATCTAGTCCTCCTTTCCTTTTGTCAAAATTCCTGAAAAATCAAAACAAAAATTTTTGGATAGAAACAAATGATTCATTTTGACATTAGGAAATCATTCAGTTTACATTTCTCCCCGCCCTACTTTTCCATTCACCAAAAAGTTTAAAAGTCAGTTTTGGTTTCACCCAAACCAAACATTTTTTTTTTTGAATTACAGTTAACAACTCTTTATTCACCCAGCTCTAATAATAAGCACTGCTAAAGAGTACACCAAGCACTGTAAAACAAAGAGTAGCAAAGGCACCCAACTCCCATTACAATTCAATGGGAATTGGGCACCTACCTCCCTTAGGCTCCTTTGAAAATTATAGCTGTAATTGTCAGTGATCAAGAACAATTAAAGTAAGCAGAAAATAATTCTTTAAACTACTTTTAAATTCTAACAGAATGAGAATTTTGAATAATAGCAAGAAGTGCCTTCCATCGCCAAGAGATATAGATACGAAATGTTCTAGCTACTGCTGTTTCAAGATTATATTCAGGGCCAATTAAACAGCCAGCTATTTTGAACTGAAGTGATCTGATGGGAATATATGGGAGAAGAAAATGAGTCATATATGATGGAACTACTCATTAAGAGCCTAAAAATCAAAAGTATTTAAAAATCAATGCAGAATTTAACTGGGGTCCAACAATAAGACTTCCGTTGTTGAGTAATATGTTGCACCCTCTTGCCTGTGAGACAGCTTGCTGCTGCATTCTAAATGGAGGCAGAGTGTGCAGTGGCATAGGGTATTAAGCCTGGTCTTAAACCTTAAATGCTTAAACCTTAGGTCACCATAGCTATGGAACCCAGATGTGAGAAAAATCTACACCCCTCGGTACCAAAGCTATGTCGACCTCACTCCTGATGTAGAAGCAGCTAAGTCGATGGAAGAATGCTTCTTTCAACCTAGCTACCATTCAGTGCTTAATTTGTAATGAAAGAGGTACTGCAGCTCAAGCTGGTTGATTTTTTACTTTCATAACTGACAGAGCAAGCTCAGAGGTACCGGAACTATGCACTGCCAAGCTCAGCCTGGCAAGCTCTGACACAAATTAAGCACTGCTACCATTGCTTGGAGAGGTGGAGTTCCTACAGCAATGTAAAAACCCTTTCTGTCGCTGAAGTCTGCGTCTACACTATGAGGTTATAGCATCATAGCCAGGGCATCGTAGCTATGCTTCTGCAGTGCCCATAATGTACACATGGCCTCAGACCAGGAGCTAGAAGACCATTCATGGTTCTGTCATTGACTCACCATATGACTTCGGGCAGACCACTTAGAGCTTCACTGTACAACCTTTATACCACTTTTAATGGAACTAACCCAATGAGGAAAGTCCTCAGAAACACAAGTAAGTTTATACAAAAGAGCCTTTGAGTTCACTATGCCAAAGTTCTTCCATCTGTAAAATGGGAATAGCACCTACTTATCTTTGTAATGGGCTTCAAGATCTGTCGATGAAAAGTGCTACATAAATATTTAATAAGTTGCATTTTAGAAATACTGTAAGTCAAGTTGGAGCTCCAGAAAACAAATAATTGTAACTAGTCTATATTAAACAAGAGAATTTGTCAGCTGCACCAATTTGATCATATTGAAAAGGCAGATAAAATCCCACAACTAGTATAATACAGATTTCCTGTAAACACAAGGTGTAGGTATGCTCAGAATCCTAATGCTTGAAACTCAACGCAGAACATCACCACCAAATAAACTGAATGAAAAATTAAATTAAATTTACATATCCTACAGAACAAAAAGACAGATAAGCTGATAAAACCAAAAAAAGCAACACATATGTAGGACTGAAATTTTGTGTCTCTCTCACATTCTTAAAGTACGAATCACCTTGATATCTTTATGAATAGCATGACAACTCAATTTACACAATTTTGTGTCACAGCCAAACATTTTCTACCCTTTTTTCATCTGCATGCTGTCTCACTTAGATTGTAAGGCAAGAATTATGTCTTATGTCCCTGTTCAATACCATAAACCTTTATGGCGCTCAAAATAAACAAAAATAAAAAAACAAGGCCAGACCAGTAGATATCATGTATAACATTGAGCAACCTCACTTGATGCCATATAAACAAAATGTTAAAGATGAAAGTACACCGGACCCTCGCTAGAATGCGGGATTTAGGATCCATGCCCGGTACCATGTTAACGCGGGGACCGTGTTAAAATGAATTGCAATTAAAGTAATTAAATTTGGGATCCATGGCTGCGACTGCGTTATGTGCGAATTCGTGCTATACAGACATGCATTCTAGAGAGGGTCTGGTGGACTGTAAAACATATTTATTTGATGGTAAAGTAAAATATGATGGATCATAGAACCAAGTCATAGAAAGGAGATAAGTTAAATTATTTTTGTGTACCTTTTAGCCAATAGATCTGATCATACCAACATGGATTCCAGAATAGCATTAGTTAATGGCTGCTGTATACTTGGAAATAATGTGAATCTCTAGGCGCCTGCACAGAGATGCAGGGCTATTTTGCTGACATATGCTAGTAGAGAGAATAAGTGGGTAGTGTTAGGACCACTCCATGTCTATAAATCAGTGCGTATGTCTGACTAGAGTAAGAACCAGAGGATGGGTCAGAAGAGGCAATGCAGAGGTAACCCTAGGAACAGCTAAGCTTGACAAGAAAACATAGGCTTGTTTTGTTATTTAAGTGAACTATAAAGGCAGACCCTAGGCAGAAAGTAATTTAAGTCTGTTTCCAATATGTGTTGTATATACTCTCTTTTACAGCAGAGAAGGAATTCCCCACCTGATTACGTATATCAATGGTGGATTAAAATACTCAAATGTAGATGCTCGAAATTCATATAACAATTCCAGAATTGGTCATATTTTGGACTTTCAAGTAATAAAAGTTATAGAATTGTTTTGTATGTAACACAACCCTGCTATGGAACAAATTTACTGCTAAGAAACAAGGACCAGCAGACAAGGTATGTCCACACTGCAATTAAACACCCACTGCTGGCCCAGGTCAGCTGACTGGGGCTCATGGGACTCAGGCTGCGGGGCTTTAAAATTGTGGGGTAGATGTTTAGGATCAGGCTGGAGCCTGAGCTCTGAGGCCACACAAGGGGGATGATCCCAGAGCCCAGGGTCCAGCCTGAGTCCCAACATCTACACAGCAATTTTACAGCCCCACTGCCCAACCCAGCTGAGCTGGGCCAGCTGGGAATGTTTGTTCGCTGTGTTGACATACCTTAAGTGCATGTCTACATGGCATTCTGGAGCACGCTTCCCAGCTAAGGTCGACAAAATTAGGGTGGAGGGGCTCACGCTACTGCTCTAAAACTAGCTGTATAGACAGTGCTTTGACGTTGCAGCTTGGCCTCCAAAGCCCACCCCCCTCCATAGGCTTCAAAGCCCAAGCTGCAACTTCAAAGCACTGTCTATACAGCTAGTTTTAGAGCATTAGTATGAGCCCCACCAGACTGAATCTGTTCACCCGACCTGGGAGGCTCACTACAAAATGCTGCATAGACATACCTCTAAGACTCTTTAGCTGAGTGGCAGAATAAGGAATTGCTTGCAGCAAAACTCTATGAATATCACCTGTTCTGAAGAATGTTCACGTTTGTTTGTTTTTGGTACACTCATAGACATAAGAACAATTTGTGTACTTATTTGGCAGCCCTGATTCCAGGGAGAGTCAAAAGCACTCTTTTCCCCTTCACCATTTGTCAAATAAAGTCAGTATGTAAGGGCAACAGAGTTTAGGCAAACATCTCACATACTTGACTAGTCAATGGGATTTATTTCCTGCTAAGGAAAGTGAAGGAATGCTAGAACATGTTACATTTCTTCCTAAGAACACAGTTCCATTTTCATTGAAGGCTGTCTGTATGTGAAGGGTTTTTTTATGGTTACCTGGAGACAAGCAACTCTCCAAACACTAACTGTAGCTCTGGCTTATAAATGAAGCAACTTAACAAGGACATAAGAACATGGAAACATTTTGCTATAAAAAGTAACCAGTTTAAGCACTTCTCCCCCATGTCCACTAACCATTTTCATACAAGGTCTTCTCCATTGCCTGCATTTTCATAAAAACTACCATAAAGATGGAAGAAAGTTTCTCCTTGGAAACACACAGACACACACACACACAGAGCTTTTCTGTTCAAACTTAACTTCATGCATGTTCATTACAGTACAGCCTTTAATTTTACAATCATACATTATTTTTACAACATGACTCCTGCCTCATTTGATACATTCGCTGTCCAACCTGGGCACTGTGTGAAGCATGCATCTTGCATAACGAAAATAGTATCCAATCACATAAATAGAGGCTACACTGCACACACACAAGGTTGCAAGGACAACTGTAACTTAATAATGTCCTGACTTGTGAACTTCATTTCATAACATCATCTTTCCTTTTATGCTGTCTATTTTATGGAATTTCCTAAGGTAAAATAAAATATTTCATTGTATGCAAACCATTTGTTAGACAGAAGCAGAATATTCTGTCCTGAACAATATGTGCATTCAATGAAGGAAGATTCCATGAACAACCCCTGCTAATCTTCCATAGGCACCTTTACATATTCTAGAAGCAGGCATTATTTCTTCCATGCTCTCCCTCCTACATACACATCACTATTCATAGAAAGGAATGAGACAGGACTCCTTTGGAGCACTGTATCCTTGCATGCACTGTCACAGAGTACAGTACACATGAACTTACACATTAAAAATGAAAATCCACTCAACTTTCTTATGCATGGTATTGCACATCTCCAGTAGAATGCTGATATATCTAACCAGAGGAAACTTCCACTCTGCTTGTATATACACATATGAAGTGCCAACGGAACTTCTGCAGATCACAGCCACATAACAAAAAAAGCGTGTACGTGAAAAGGACATTTTAATAAGTCATTATAACTGGGCCAGATCAAAGATGGTTTTCACCAGACCCCCATAAGACATATCTACCACCCTGGAATTATGTCCCTGCCAAATTTCAAGTTCCTACTATCTCCTCCTTAGACAATGGCAACTGGTCAAAAGAAAGATTGCAGTATTTTAAAAAAATAATTGCAAAAGTTTACTTATTTCCCCTCCACTCTCTGTTCTCAAAAATCCCACATTTAGGAGTAAAATCAGAACTCTTGCTAATACGTTTAGAAATCTGCAACAAGGACTGTAACAGAGTCAACTGCTTCTTGAGTGCTCCCTCATGGTCTAGGGTTACACTACAGGCAGCCTGCCTCAGTTTCCCCTCTTGGATTGTTCTGTGCGATGGGACACTAGATGGGGTTACTATAGATGACTTACTACAGAGAATTCCTCCCCAAGTGTCTGGCTGGTGGGTCTTGCTCATATGCTCAGGGTCTAACTGATTGCCATATTTGGGGTCAGGAAGGAATTTTCCCCTGGATTTGGCAGAGACCTGGGGGTGTTTTTTCCCCTTCCTCTGCAGCATGGGGCATGGGTCACTTGCAGGTTTAAACTGGTGTAACTTTAAGTCTTTAAACCATGATTTGAGGACTTCAGTAGCTCAGCCAGAGGGCAGGGGTCAATTACAGGAGTGGGTGGGTGAGGTTCTGTGGCCTGTAATGTGCAGGAGGTCAGACTACATGATTACGATGGTCCCTTCTGACCTCAAAGTCTACGAGTCATAAGAAACCCAAATTTGTACTTCTGTCCATTCACATCTCTTCTTGGGTTATGCTTTATTAAATTAAACGTTCAAAATAAAGTTGTCAAATCCATCCAGAAGTCCACACAAAGGTTTCTCTTCCTTCTCCCTGGCCTTCTTCCAGGGACTTTCCTGGTTTGGGAGGCCACTCCCAGGCCCTACCTGGCTAGAGTCTCAACCCTCACTCCCAGGACTCTCTGATAGAGCCTGCTCACTCCTAGCAGTCTCTAATCCCTAAGCATTCCCCCTTCATTGTAGTCTCCTGCTGCTCCTTATAGGGTAATCACTCTGATCTCTCCCAGGTATGGCTCATTCTGTAATCGAGGCTGGCTAGGCCCAGCCCTTAAGGGGAAAGCCAATCTGTTGCAAGGATTAAGTGCGATTTATATTTACATCTAAACACCATACAAGATTTTAATACACCACTTTTTGACTTCCTAGCAGGTAGGGATATTATAATTTAACTCCATATGTTATTTGAGCAAAGATTGCCAATTGTGATGAATTGTGTAGTTTCTAATAGGGACAAAATTCCAGTAGTGAATATAAGACCTAAATCTCAATAGCACTTTTGCCCATCTATATGATCCCCATTAACAAAAAAGTACATTCAGACATCTTGCTATTTAGGCAACTAGGGGCTGGAAGCATCACCGAAGACACATAGTTGGTCTTCCTATTTCAAGAGAAGTGTGAGCAATGGCCACTGTCATCTATTCCCCAATATAGCAAGTTACAGATGTCACAGTCTTGCAAGTGAAGACAGCATATTATTGGCAGAACATTACTACAAAGCTTTGGGGAAATTTATACTAAACAGGCAGGAAATATATCCAAGGTTACTTACAAAGGCAGGAAAGGGAGCAAAAGGCAGGCTTGGGAATGAAAGTCAATAGTCGAAAGGTGCGTGTAGGAGTGGAGGAATGGAAAACTGAATGGTTGCCCCAATATTTTAAAGATAGAAAATATGTGAAACAAACAGAGCTAGGACTATTCTTCTAGTTTCACCTACAAGACAGAACACAACTCCTACAGTTTGAAATGGTAATGCGTAACTCATCAAATGATTCAACGTCTCTAGGAGCAGTGTGGTCCCTCTAAGTCAGGGCAATATACACAAGTAGGGGGAAATGTAAATTAAATCTTGGGGGAGGCTACCGCAAAAATGGATGTCAAACTGTGTGTGCTGTTACCTATTCCCACGTAATCTTTGTTTAAGAGAGTAGAGTTGGAATGTTTGTCTCTTTCAAATAAGGAGTGAGTGTTCTTCCAGGCTATGGGGCAAAAGCCAAGTTGTTTACAAATGTTTAATATGGAAAACGTACATTTCATTTTCAGTTATTTTCTTTTTAATAATTAAAAAATAATGCCTTTAAAATGTGGTCTTTTACAGTTTAACTACTTCATTGTTTAGCGTTCACACCAATTAAACACAATATAAATGCAGATGTTTGTGGTAGAGAAGTTAAATTGATAACCAAATGAGCCAATTACCATATAAAATAAGATTTGTAATGGAAGATTATGTGTTTCGGTACCAAACAGACAATTAAACTTCAAAGCAGCCCTGGCAGCTCTGCTTTCCCTCCCTATCCCTCCTAATGTCATTATCCACGCAAAGAACAATTTTAATTGCTAAACGCTTATGCAGAATTTCACATGCAAATATTATACTTGCAACATCCCTATTTCACAGGCTCCATTTAATTCCTTCACTATTTTGGAGCTATTTTAAATTTTTAAATGTTTAAACACTGATACCTAGTGATCTCCAATGGAAGCCAGTGTTTAGCAACAGTGCAATTGCAGCACTTCACTGTTTCCTTACTGTGCTATGCTAGATAGAATTCTCTTTCTGACTTGATAGTACTAGTATTTGCATAATCTGTGGATTCATTTTTAGATTTTCAAAGATTAGGAATGGATGTCCCTCAGTAAGTACGACGGGAATAAAGAAGTGTTGTCTATTGCAAGCTTTGCATTATGATTTCTTTAAGTACCTTTTCATAGCTTTGCAACTCTTTTACCTATGTTTGGAGCAGGAAGACTGAACAGCTTCAACAGGTAGCAGCTTGACTAAGGTCTGCTATCAAGTTAGCCACATGCACTGCCTCCAATGGGTGAGAGAACCAATTATATTTAGTCCCTCCCAAAAATCCCCAGATGAGCTTTCCTTTTATTGTCATACCAAATCACTCCTTTTCCCCAACAACAACAAAATCCAAGGGTTTTTTTTCCAATCTCATTTCAAATTTGCAGCTCAGGCTGAGAGAGAAGAATAAATGTAGTACATCAAACCTTTAAGCACCATTTGGCATAATAACTAATCAAAAGTTGTGTTTTTTAGTTGTGGATACAATTAATTATCCATATATTAATCAAATTAGTGGCATATAAAATATGAGTGAGGTAGGAATTGAAAATACATTAAAAAATGTTTTAGGCCTTATTTACAGCTCAGTTTAATAGTGTTTATTTGAAAATTTGATGTCTTCACTAAAAGTAAAACATATTAATCTCCACGAGATTTTATTAATTTATGTGAATATTTATTTCCACAAAGGGCAATCATCTGAAAGATCTGAGTACAAACTTACATAGCAAAGCAGTCTGGTCAGCCTCTCCCCTTTTAGGCAAGCATCAGACCCCACCAATTTGACTGACAATGTATCTCTCTACACACGTATACATCATATATCACTTGAAAGCTTATTAGGTCTACTTTAAGATAAGATATGACGTGGAGCTGTCAAGTGCTGCTGTTACTATAGAAACAGGGATAAGCAACGACATCATCAACACATTAAAATGACCACTTTGAACCAGTTGCATGTTTGTTAGTTTAATTATTCTACATATTATTTCACGATATAAAATTGGATTTCTTTGGGATCTCAAACCATCACAACAACAATCTCTAGGGTAAAACAAATCTAATAATAAATTTCTAAAGGTATCATGGAAAAGTAATAGTGCTGGTGACATTTCTAGTCATTATCATCAACTTGTTCATCCTTAATACCTCCGTTGAGAATGCATGGGTCATCACAGTCCTTAGTCCCTGAACAGAACTGCGTACATGCCAAGGCAAGATTGTTCTGACAACAGACACAGTTGATTGTGAAGCAACCCCTGTGGGTACAGGCACAAATGAAGTTTTGAAGAAGCTCAGATGCAATACAGGAACTAGTTCATCATTCACATTTTTCCATCCATGTTGTAATGGTGATCCAGTATTTGGTTTACCTATGTTCAAAGGTTTCAGAGTTGTAGCCATGTTAGTCTGTATCAGCAAAAACTAGGAGTTCTTGTGGCACCTTAGAGACTAACAAATCTATTTATGTTCAAAGACATCCAAATTTTTGTTTGCCAAGATGCTCTTTTGACATGCTCTTCAAAACTGTCCTCACATGGTGAGAGTTTGGCCAGTAAATTGCCCTTTTTGATGGCTAGATTCAGGTGCAAGCAACACAGGTCTCTCCGAGTCTTCTTTTCTCTCTCACTTTGGTCATACAACACTGCTACCAACTTTCCTGATGCAGAAATAATCGCTTGTCTGTCACTCTCCCTCCAATTTGGCAAGCTCTCTGCAACTGTAAGCTTAATTGTTTTGGCAATATTAAATTGCAGGTTTTTCCAAGTTCCAAATAGGGATGACACAGAGTCACATCTTGCTAACACATTTACAGCAGATGTCAAGAGTGTGTCACAAACTGTATGCACACCTCACTTACGGCACCATTTGATAGCTCCACATCACACCTTGTCTAAATGTAAATAAGCTTGAAATGATCTAGGATGTGGGTGTGGACAGGCTGGGTGTATTAATCTCTGAAATTATGACCCTTTTTGGAGAATTGCCTCATGCCTATTTACAAAAACCAGCCATCATCTAATAATAAGCAAACCAATATTCCATTACACCTCAGTCACTACCACATTCCTTCTATGTCCTAACCTTCCTCAAAAGTCCAAAAAAACATGGGTGTTGTAGGGTTTCCTTAACAGATTTGGATATTTCTGATCAAGGGTGGGAGAGTGCTTTCAAAAGTTGAGCGCCTCGTGGATAACACTCTGCCAGAAGCTCTCTCTCTACGATCCCAGGGGCTTCAGATCAGGGTGATTTGATTTAAATCACTAGTCAGGAAGACTCGATTTAATCATAGATTTCTACATAAAAGTGCATTCTTGTTGGTTATTATAACCTTAATACATATTCTTCACAACTCAGAGATGGATGTAGGTTTCATTTATAGAATGTACACACTATACATTTTAAAGTGATTTATTTTGAAAACTTTTCAGATTAGTTTTACAGCTATATCAAAAAATGAATGATTGGTTATTTCATTTACCAAAGGTAATTGAAACAGATATTTATGAAATCATTGGGAGATGAACTATCTCCAGTTCAACAGGTTAATCATTAATATTTGGAGGTTTCAGAGTAACAGCCATGTTAGTCTGTATCCACAAAAAGAAAAAGAGTACTTGTGGCACCTTAGAGACTAACAAATTTATTTGAGCATAAGCTTTCGTGAGCTACAGCTCACTTCATCGGATGCATTCAGTGGAAAATACAGTTAATATTTGGAGGATTTTCTTGCCATGTTGTATTAGGAGGAGAACATCACCAGACAGACATTTAAATTCTTTTATTTAACTAAAACAACAATGTTATGTATTCTGGATTTTTTTCTTCAGCAGCAAACACATAATATTTTAACAAAACAAGCATATGCAGTTTTGAATTTAGTTAAACATTCAAGTTTTTTAAAATCAGGTTTATTTTTGTTAAAATTGTATTTAACTAAAATAGTTAAATGAAATATAAATAAAGGTTTTAGTCCTGTCGAAGTAGAAGGACAAAGCTCTGCACACATCCAAAGTGGGCATCATAGATTCAAAGGAATTTGCATGTGGTTTTGGAAAAGGAAGGGAGATGGATAGGCTCATTGACATGGAAAGATGAGTGCACCTTTGGGGAATTTCGGGGAGTAAGCGTAGGGTGACTTTGTCCTTAAAAATATGGTGCATGGCGGATCTGCCATGAGTGCTGCAATTACTCCTGTGCATCTCACACAGGCAATCGTTACCAGAAATGCAGTTTTCATAGAGAGATGTAGGAGGGAACATGTGGCTAATGGTTCAAATGGTTTTGGGTTAGGCATGTTAAGACTAAGGGGAGGTCCCAAGATGGATTAGGCGGTTTGATGTATGGGTATAGGATTTGGGGTCCTTTAAGGAATCACTTAGTAACAGGGTGAGGCTATACTGCCTCCCCACCAACACTGTCAGATGATTTCTTAAAATTTCAAGACCTTCTCTGGCTGCGGTGACAGCGCAAGCTCCTGGTGCCGAGGCTTCAGGTTGCCTGCCTCTCATGGCACCGTCTGGCACTGCAATGGAAACGGTGCCAGCACAGAGAACCTTGTTGGAAGAGACCCGGGCTGCGCTTACCTTCCCGGCACCACTGACCTCAGCACATGCATTGAGTGCATTGAGTGCTATGGTGCAGAGAACGTTGGTGCCGAACGACCCTCGAATGCCGCAGGCGCTCCTAACAGAGGGTTTGTCTCACACAGGCTCTCTGGCACCGCAGTTCATACATTTACCGGACCTACAGGTGTCACCTTACCTACAGTTATCTCTACTTGACACCTATTTTTCTCTGGACATTCACATGAGGTCCAGACACCTGTCTCCGGCTGTATCTCACTTTTCTAGTGATAAGGAAGCCATAGTGCAGGGAGACTTTTCACCGTACCAGTTCTCCCAAATCAGCACTGGTCACAGAAAATCTAGGTCTTCGTTCATCAAAGACCTCCCTCCCTGGTATACAAACCCATGGATGGCACCACCTATGCCTTTCCCCGGTCAGTGGCAATACAGGGTTTATGAGTATTGTATAAGCGATTCCACTATGATCGCCAAGATGCCAAAAATAGGAGCAATGCCACCTCGCCACCACCAGTGCATATGGCTACGAATAAGACACAACAAGCTGTTACTCCACGCTTCAATGAACACGCTACACATGCTTCCCCAACCCTTGTGGCTACCTGTCCTGCCTTGTTGCACCCCTAGATAAATGCAAAGCGGGGACTTCATCCTTAATTTGGTCATAGATAACAGAAGTTCTACTAACTGCTGACCTTGCAACAACCAACATGAACAAAAGGCCAGGATCCTTCTCACTCATAGTGTAGCCTCTTCTGAAAGAGGCAATACCAATGTTTTTGAGACTAAACATCTCGACCCAATATTACACCTCATCCTTACTGTGTTTTCACACTTTGTCATCTCAGTGTCACACTTGAGCCCTCATAACTCATCACCATCCTGTAGCCCGACTCCCCCAGCATTGTTCTACCCTTTTCAATGGGCCAAGGTAACCAAAGGGAGACATCTGAGCACCCAAGCAAGGGTCTTCAAGTGTAGAATGAAGCAGCTACCTGTAGTCCAACAGCCATCTACAATTGCCCCTTACCATATCTAAAACACACAAAAGAATCTGATTAGAATTATAGCTCATCTTGCCTACCAAGCAGTATCCACAATTCCCAGTTGTTCTAAAGCCCTCTTATTTTGATATGAGACTATCTCACACCATTGTGGAAGGTATTGGATTCCTGAATGGCAGGTGAAGAATTTCATTTTCCTCCTGGTGGAACTAGATACGTTCCAACAGCGTGTGATATGGCTTCCAAGTGTGTTGTATCATATTAGAACTAGGGCTGTCAAGCGATTAAAAAAAGTATCATGATTAATCGCACAATTAAAAAAATCGATTGCGCTTAATGTTGCCGTTAAACAACAACAGAATACCATTTAAATATTTTTGGATGTTTTCTACATTTTCAAATATATTGATTTTAATTACAACACAGAATACGAAGTGTACAGTGCTCACTTTATATTTATTTTTATTACAAATATATTCATTGTAAAAAGGAAACAAAATAGTATTTCAGTTCACCTAATACAAGTACTGTAGTGCAATCTCTATCATGAAAGTTGAACTTTCAAATGTAGGATTATGTATAAAAAATAACTGCACTCAAAAATACAATGTAAAACTTTAGAGCCTACAAAAGTCCACTCAGTCCTACTTTTGTTCAGACAGTTGCTTAAACAAGCAAGTTTGTTTACATTTGTGGGAGATAATGCTGCCCAGTTCTTGTTTACAATGTCACTGAAAGTGAGAACAGATGATAGCATGGCACTGTTGTAGCCGGCGTTGCAAAGTAATTACGTGCCAGATGCACTAAAGATTCATATATCCCTTCATACTTTGACCATTCCAGAGGACATGGGTCCATGCTGGGTTCTGCTCGATAACGGTGCAAAGCAGTGTGGACCGACAGATGTTCATTTTCATCATCTGAGTCAGATACCACAAGCAGAAAGTTGATTTTCTTTTTTGATGATTTGGGTTCTGTAGTTTCCGCATCGGAGTTTTGCTCTTTTAAGACTACTGAAAGAATGTTCCACCCTCTCAGATTTAGAACAGCACTTCAAATTCTTAAACCCTGGGTCGAGTACTGTAGCCATCTTTAGAAATCTCATAATGGTACATTCTTTGCATTTTGTCAAATCTGCAGTGAAAGTGTTCTTAAAACTAACAACATATGCTGGGTCATCATCCGAGACCGCTATAACATGAAATATATGGCAGAATGCAGGTAAAAGACAGAGCAGGAGACATACAATTCTCCCCCAAGGAGTTCAGTGACAAATTTAATTAATGAGTGTCATCAGCACAGAAGCATTCCTCTGGAATGGTGGTCGAAGCATGAAAGGGCATATGAATGTTTAGCATATTTGGCACGTAAATACTTCGCAACGTCAGCTACAAAAGTGCCATGAGATGCCCGTTTTCACTTTCATGTGACATTGTAAATAAGAAGCGGGCAGCATTATCTCCTGTAAATGTAAACAGACTTGTTTGTCTTAGCAATTGGCTGAACAAGAAGTAGGACTGAATGGACTTGTAGGCGCTAAAGTTTTACATTGTTTTGTTTTTGAGTGCAGTTATGTAACAAAAAAAAATCTACATTTGTAAGTTGCACTTTCCTGATAAAGCGACTGCACTGCAGTACTTGTATGAGATGAACTGAAAAATACTGTTTCTTTTATCATTTTCACAGTGCAAATATTTGTAATAAAAATATAAAGTGAGCACTGTACATTTTATATTGTGCTGTAATTGAAATCAATATATTTGAAAATGTAGAAAAACATCCAAAATATTTAATAAATTTCAATTTGCATTCTATTATTCAAAGTGTGATTAAAACTGTTTAATCACAATTAATTTTTTTAATCATGATTAATATTTTTGAGGTAATCACTTGAGTTAACTGCGACTGATAGCCCTAATTAGAACCACCCTTAAAAATGAAACTTTATTCCACCCGAAAATGCTGTTTATAAAGAAAGTAAGGAAACAGTTCTAAAGTATGGCGATCATGCCAGCTAATCCACTCAGTCACATCTTTCATCTATTTTCACACCCTCGCTACTATTGCTGCAATGTGTTTGATTTTCTTTTAATCTATTCACTTTGTGGCAAACATTGCTCATGATTCTGCAAATACCATTCTAACTATATCTTTCTGTACTTGCCAAGATTAAAAACGCTTGGGTCTTTCCATACATTTACCAAACTAGAAAATGTGCTGATGGATTGTTCCAATCTGATTTACAGCATAGGTCACCATTTTATTGCTTGCGATAGCTTGGCTATGCCAACTCGACTTTACTCTCACAGTAGAGAGTACTGTATTCTAAATGGTGTGTATTTCATTTAAATTTAAAAGCAATTTCTTTGGTCAGTAAGATGACCTTAACTGATTCCTGTTAGCTATTTGGCAATGGCATATACAGTATGGACAGTAACAAAAATTTTACAAACCCCTCTACATCAGTCAGGTACTGGGTCAAAGGACTAAAAATGAAATTAATGACAATTTTGATTAAATTATAATTTTAAAAAATTAAAAGGAGTGTGCTAATCCCCAGCAAGTCTCAGTTATCATTTAGCTCAAGTACAAGTCAAACAATGTAACATCTGTCTCAAGGTAACTTAAAATGTAAGCAAAAGCCACTTATTTTAGCTTGATTGGTTTGTGGACTTTTTTTAATGAATACTTTTCAAAGCAGGAAGTCCGTAACAGAATAAGACACAAAATTAATCTCTGCTGTAAAATGGCATACCTGACAACATCTTCCCTCCAAAAAAGACAGATAATGTATACAGATTGATGTTTGGTATTTAAATATACAGTATATCCACATACAGTAATTGGTTTTCTTAAAGTGAACAGCAGCAACAGGAAATTACTCCATTATAGGGGCTTGTGTAGTGAAAATGCTCTCTTCCCTAATGGCAATGGTGGAGGGACAGAGAGGCTTGTTTATGAAATAGATTAAAAGAAACTCCCCCAAAAAGCTATTGCTAAAGAAAGTCAAAAGTCTTCCAAGCCTCTGAGTAGGGCTGTCATCTTTTGAAAAACACATTTAATATGTAACTGGAAAATCTACATAGCAAAAAAAGCTGACAAAATGGAATCTAGTTAGAGAAATATCCACAGAATTGAAAACTGTCAAATGCATAAAAAAGGCAGTGTACCAAGAAAGAAAAAGATTATAAAATTGTAAACTAGTACATGCACAACATTTTTTAATACACAAAAGCCCCAATTTCCAATATATGAACTGCAACTGTCCTAATAGGATGAAAGCTCCTGCAGTAGCAACATAATGCACCTTTACTCTTATCTCGGAGAATAAAAATTTCATGTCTGTTTTTAACAAGCAAATGATCAACAGTTTTAGATACTGGGAAAATTAAATATACATACACATTTAGATGTGTAGTTCTGAACTCTGGGAATGGTTTACTATGTCAAAATGTCACTGGGATTCTTCTATAGCCCTCCTTCCATGTAAAGCATATAGTGACTGACAATTTTTATTACCTGCGAAACAGTATCTCTCAGATGGGATTTTGCACCTATTGCAGTTGTAAAGGCACAAATGACCAATGAGATAGCAGAATTTTGAGCACCGACACAGGTTGTCTAGAGGCTGATAGCTTCCTCCACACAAATGCCAAAGCATTTAATATGAAGAGAAATACTTTCAAAGTGAGAGGGAAGAACCCTGGTTGGAATGAAATTAGTTAGAAAAACAAAGGCATCTTGCTCATGCTCCAAGTGAAAAAACTTGCCCAGAAACTGCAAAGGACAAAACACTATCCATGGGCCATTCGCAAGAGAAATGTCTCTGAAGCAGCACAGAAAAAAGTGATTATTAATAAAACTATCCATAGATCAGATAATAGTGGATATTGGAAACATCCTTGTCCATCAGAGAAATACCATGTAAAAGTAAAATAGATTGGATAATGTCTGAAACGCCAAGACCAGTCTCTAATTAGATGGGATCTATTCCCTTTTTATAGTAGAGTGGAAGAGCTTGTAAGACCTGCAATCTGTTTGGCTCTGGCCTGAGGACCTTACAATACCATAATTGTAGCTTGAGAATGGTCTTTAGAGCAAGGAGTTTATTAGCTCTACTGCCAAAGTGTACAGAATTTGTAAACTGACCAAGCTCTGGATTTTTCCTCTTTTCTTTAAAACAAAAGCTAGCATTAATTCAGCATTAAGGAAGCATAATCAAATCAGAAAGTCCAAAAGTTAAGACTTCTCTAAGCCAAGTTGCATGTTAGGATGAAACCTTTCCTGTTGTCAAATTCTCAGCTCTGTGACTCTGATCACGTCACTTAACCTCTTTGCGCCTCAGTTTCCATATCCATAAAATGAGGCCACCACCTCCATTTGTAAATCATTTTGTGCTCTACTGATGGAAAGCGCTATGTAATTGCTAAGTATTATCATTAACATGCTATGTGGACAACTTGGCATTTTAGTCCAACTTTTAAAGGTGACTTGTGAAAAATATTCAAAATACTAATTTGTCCTTCTTTGCTTGATAATGGGTTATTAATACCTTTCAGGTTGTCTATTATTAGAGATTTTAAGTATCAGGAATGTCAATTCTGATCTTCCCTGATTTCACTAGAGGCCCTCTTGGTATGCTTTGGAGGATGTGCATTGTGAGATTTCAAACCTTAATTAACGGGACAGTGCTGCTGAATCTTTAACCGAGATTTCACTAATTAAAAACGTTGATTAGTCAGTGGTGTTAGGCAGGTACTGTATTAAGCATAACAAACAAAAGCTAAACAGTTTTAAACCAACTAAGAGCTTATCTACACACAGTTCAGAAACCAATATAGTTAAAGGAGTATAACCCTCCAACTGTGAGCACATTTATACTAGTGTAAAGCTGCTTATATCGGTATCTTATTCTGTAAATTCATGGGTTGTACTGTTTTGGTATAAAATCACACCACTAACTGAAACAGATAAAATTGGTATAAAATCTGTGTGTAGAGCAGGCCTAAAAGTCCTTTTCCCCTCTTGGATGTTTAGGTTTGAGTTTCACTAGCTCTCAGTCACTAGCTCTCATAATTTCACTAGCTCTCCAGTCACCAAAGGAAAAGGGGGAGAGAGGGGAGAGAGAGAGAGAGTGTGTAGGGAGTGGGGGGTGGAGAGTGTGAATATTAGAAAAAACAAGATTACTTTATAGATCACAAAGAACCAAAAACTGCACAAGCCAAGCTTTTATTTTTCCCCTTTACAGGTCACTTTTGACTTCTGGAGTTCCCTAATATTTGAGAGCTTATTTTTTTTTTTGAAGTCTTAACATTTCTGTATCAAAAATGAGAGAAATAGCAGGAACAAACTTCAACTTTACTGGGGAGGAGAGGGGTGGAAGAATACAGCTGTTCTCCCAGAGATAGCAGGAGCAGAAGAGGGATTCTCCACATCTGCTGTAGTCACATCACAATAAAGTCTTGGCTATCAAAGAAGATAAGTGGGAAGGAATGAGAAGGAGATATGTCCCTAAATTAAAACCAAATTTGTTAGAACAGCCTACGTGTGCTAAGATTCTTCAGTTGTAAAGACTCTCTCTTTATTGGATGTCCTATTTTAGGAGAGAAGGTGTAGACACTCCCGACACCAATGTGCGTGACAGTTGAGAGGCTTGACATAAAAGCAGAGAAATTCAGTCTAACCAAGTTGCACAAGTTCCTGCAAAAAGAACACATTTCTTCTTATATGTTTTTTCAACCATTTCTAATATTTCCTACCAGTATAAGTGTGAAATCAAGGAAGCAGCAATAGTTCTGAGACCATCTGCAACAGCAGAAAGTGGAACTACATACAGGGACTGAGCATTTTATAACATCAGACTGACCGAATATTTAGAACTGGACCCCTAATGGTTCCATGACATCATAATGTGGTTTAAAGATCATGAAGCATGGTAACTGACAGCTGCTTACCGGGGATTTGCAGAGCCAAATTCATGAAGGAAAAGGTGGCTATACAATATAATCCTCCCCATTTTCAATGCCAAAATAATCTGTGAGGGAGATTAGGCATTTAGGGCGAGCAAGTTGGAGATCAGATACTCTGGTGAGATCTCTTTAAAATGAGCATGTTTTATCAGCGTAAGAACTCCATTCTCAGCTCTTGTGTAAATATCTTTGAATAATGACATATCTGTCCCTCTGCAGCAAATTCTCCAGATATTGTACATTCTAATAATATTTAATAAAAATCCTTTCCTTGCACGCTGACTTGGTGGTGCAGGGGAAGACAACACACTCATGTCCTGGGATCAGAGATGAGTAATGAGCTCAGTCCCTGACTCTCTGGACCCAGCGAGACTGCAACACCATGTCCACATTCCATGGCTCTGTCTACGCCAAGGAGCATTTCTAAAAATTACCCACCATTGTTAACATCTGTTCAGCAACGAAGGGCATTTTTTTTTAGAAGAACTCCAGGCTTCATGGAGAGGAAAGGAGTCTTTGCTTTCAAAGTAATTTAATAATTTGCTGAGCAAGATAGCTTATGGATGGGTGCTGTGGGACAGAGGAGATCATAAAGGACCCACCAACTAGAAAATGAAAACAATGAAAACATACGACTACTTGAACAACATTCAGCAGTCCTCATGATAGAGAGCAGATAGTTCTACTAAAAGAAGAGAAATTATTTTATACATTAACGATTACCAACGTAATCATAATATTAAACATTAAAATATATATAATGTGAACATAAATGGGTACTACTTAACTAAATATTCATTAATTATACGACAATGAAAGTACAAAGTTAATCTCCTAAAGTACTTCTTGGATGCTTCTATATTTGTTTTAGAAACAGATAGCTTATAAATAATTAAGGTATTGATAAAGGTGAAATTCTTATGTTCACTGTGTTCCCTCTTGTTTTAATATTTAAGTTTTAACAACTCCTCCTACTCCAGTTCTTCCAGGACAAATAAAAGCTTATTTGACCCTGAATCCACCCCTACGTACCAGGGAAACATCTGAACAACAAGAACTCTCATCAAAATTTAACTTTCTTACAGCAGTGCCAAAACCAATGAAATTTTTATTGGATTCCAGATCCCTAATTTTCTAAATGAAGAACAAATGGTGAGGAGGCATCAGACACAGCACCCTGTACAAGATGGAGGCCTGTTGCCTTTGGGCCCTTGTTCCACATTTGTAGCACAAAACTACTTTATATCATAAATCTCCAGAGTTTCTGTTTTAATTTACTGACTTGCCACCTCTAATAAACACAGAGCTGCAAGAGAAGCCAGACTGGTGGCTCTAGGCAGATTCTGCTCTTGGGAGATTATTTTGTTTAGATTTTTTCCTCCCTGCTAAACACCACAGTTTAAAAATCTAGAATGCCGCATCTATTTCTATTCAGATTATTTAGTGAAAGGATTTGCAGCACTCCTTCAACAATATGGAAAATAGCAAACTTTACTCTTGGCATTTATGGATATTATTTTGGATATGGTGATTGTTTTCTTGAAGAGTAAAAAATAAAGGGTTTGAAGGGACAGTCAGGCTGGCTGGTGTGTGCTAATATACACTTCATTTGATATTTAACAATAACTTACAGTCCAAAGTAAAATGTTAATGCTCTCACAAATTATTCATTTAATAAAATAACAGCTCTTTTCCCACAGATGATTATTATGGCATATTAAAACACTTATAATTGCAGAGAGGTCCCTGCATCACTGGTGGAGCAACTGCTATGACAACCTATCAATCTATTGCCATTAAAGACCAATCGTTCCACCAGACTATAAACCAGACTTTCAGAAATAGTAGGCGCAGGTAGTGCCATCTATTACTATTGTGGTTGCCAGAAACTTCCCATTATAAGAACCTCTTCTTCAGTTGCTTAGAACTTTGCCACACTTTAACCATTTCAGCTGAAGTTTTACACACTGGGTGTTGCCTCAGACTGAATGTGTTTGGAAAATTTCAGCCAATACAGATCAGCCATTCCTGAGAATAAGACTAGGGGAAAATACCTGATCTTGCCTATGTTAAAAAAATCTGGTAACCATTTCTTCAAAACCTCTAACACCTCAATGCTTTCAAGAAGGGACTTGAAATTTGGCAAGGAGATGACCTTTGTAAAATTCACCCATGCTTGGCCAAGTTATAAAGACTTTGAAAAACTGTAGTTCATACATGTTCAGTAGAGACTTCTTAGACTTTAAGAGCTGAATCCCCTGAAAATTCCTACTGCACTGGACCCGCTCCAGCAGGGGCCGAGCAGAACTTTCCCTGCAATGCAGCTCTGGGCTGCTGTGGGCTGTACAGGGTCAAGGAATCTGAACTGAGAGCAAAAAGCCTGTCTTTCCTGTGCTCTTGACCTCCAGGCCAGGAGTAGGCAGTGTGAGAAGGAAGCTACCTGATTCAAATGTAGAGGGGACAAGAGCTGGACACAAGGAGGAGCAGGAGAAAGAAGTAGTAAATTGGGACAGGGAGTCTGAGGGTTGGGAGGCAGAAACAGGCTGGAAGCTGACAGGAAAAGGGAGAGGGAAACTGGGACTGGCACTTAGGGTGCAGGTAAGAGACTGGAACCAGAAGGGTAGAGGGCTGCAACTGGCTGGGCAAGGATACAGGGACCGAGAATCAGTGGGGCACGGAGAAGAAGGGGGGGGGGCAGGAGAGAGAGAGAGATCTTATGGAATGTGGTGAGAGAATTGGGACAGGATAGGAAAAAAGACTAGCACAATAACAGGGGGGGACTGAGATTTGAGGGAGCCCACGAAGGAAGAATGGGACAGAGTATGGATAGGAAAAATGGGCAGGGTGAGGCAACTGGAAGTCAGGGTGGGGGAGAGACACAGACTCGATGAGGAGTAGGGAATGGTGTACTGGGACTGCAAGTCTGGAGGGGTGAGACTAGGACTGGACACTTAGAGGGAATGCGCAGATGAATCTGTGTCCACTATAGCATACCCCACTTCCAGAGCCTGGCACAGAATCCACAATTCCCAAGTCTCACCATTAGGCTGTTCACAAGTAGCTGTGATACCTACTGGAAAAGGGTCCCATCCCCATCTAGTAGCAGTCCATGTAAATGAGCACAACCTACAACTGCTATCATTTACTCTGTTAGCTAAAGAGGCAGAAGACACTGCAGGGGATGTAAAGCTTCCTATGCGGCTGATGACCCATGTTGGTGTCAATATGCACATGATTCAATTTCTGTTTACTCGGTTTATTTTTTGTTTAAAAACGAGGAAATTACACACAAAAGACTACGTTAAAAGAACATTATTAACATTGCACAATCAAGACTTCAAACTTTAGGAAATGCCAGAATTAAGATTGCCTATGAAACCTTAATTCAGCCCCTATGCATCTGTATTATGGTAGTCGTCAATTATATGTCATGTACTTTTCCTTGCATTGGACCGCTGCCTCATTCAATGCATGGGGGGACATGCTCTGAGATTGAATCAAGATTGTGTAGTGAAGGTGTCTTATCTATAGGACTCCTGCTTCATTTGTTGTAGAAGTTGGAAGGTGAGTAGTGAATAATACGGATGGTCTTCGGGTTAAGGAAATTTAAAAATGCCCTATGGAACTGGATTCTATCCTTGCCTCTGCCACAGAGTTCCTATGTGATGCGAGATCAGTTGCTTAAACCAAACTTTTCAGAGGCGGTTTCTAATTGTGCTCCCCACTTTCTGTGTGCCATGGACACTGAGCTGCAGAAGTGCTGAGCATTCACAGCTGCCCCTGATGTCAGAAGAAGTTGTGTACTTTGAAAAATTAGGTGCCTGGTGTCTCAAAAATTAGTGGATACTTTTGAACAATCTCTCTATGCCTCGGTTCCCCATCTATAAAATGATAATACCACCACCTAATCTCACAGGTGTGTTGTGAAAATAAATTAACGTTTGTGAAGCACTCAGATACTATAATGATGAGCTCCATAAGAAAGCCCATGAAAAAATAAATAATTCTGTCTTCAGAGAAGGATTTCAATAATGTGCAGTAAATAAGGTCTGGGGCCACACACTGAACATGAGGGGAAAACAAAATACTAAATTGCTACTCATTAAATGGGCCTCATCCATTCTGTGCACTGAATGAGGCAGGGGCTCTCTGGAAAAAAAATAGTATGTTGTCATTTAATTAAAAACTATATCAAGGCATATGCACAAGTGGGCCAAATTCAGGTTGCACGGGCAACCTTAATTCTGATATTTCCTAAATTTCGAGAGCTTCACTTTGCAACCTTAATGTTCTTGTAACACAGTCTGTGTATGTTGGTATAAAAACTCGGCAAAAGTCAAAAGGTCTGCAATATTTTAAAGATACTTTTATTAAAATTGTTCTCTGGATACAGATTTCCTAAACTCAGTATTGTTCTGCCTTAAAAAAAAAAAAAAAAAAAAAAAGGAACTGCATGCACTAAAATAACTGACTCGATGTCCTGTGCTTCAGAAGTCCTTTTGTCATCTTTACTGAAATACTGTTTTGTAACCTCTTACATGCTGCCCTGGGAACAAGAGACATCTCTATAGTAGTCATGCACTGGGAGGATTATTTTTCTTCCTGTTATAGTTGTGCAAACTAGAACTGTATACATCATGCAGGATTTGGCTCACAAAGATGCTCAGAAAATGAACTGTGCAGAGGTCTGCCTTCCATCTGGAAGTAAACCAATCCCTGTAATTTTGCTTTTAGCTCACTGAAAATTGAGGCCTCCCAGGGAACCTGTCCCTGAGTGAGTCTGTTCAAAGTTACTCTGCACCCCACAAACAGCTGGGAACCCACCTACTTCTTTCATTTAGATATCTTTAATCCAACAAGACTTCTTCTCTCAAAGTCAATAGGAATTGCAGGACTGCACCCAGAATCTTACAGGATCGTGCATTAGATTTAGGCAGAATATAACGAATGATGACAAGCAACGAGGATGTGTAGGTATGTACGTGTACAAAGGACAAGAGTTACAATATTACATGGCAACTTTGAATAGTTATGCACCCATCTTTATGTAACCACTTTTTAAAAGATGTTTTCAATCTCACCCCACTGCACTTTCATACATGCAAATACAGCTCAAGATTTGGAGTAGTTCTGTAATTCAAGTCTAACCTTTTGCATGGCTCTGAGTAGCAGCACGCTGTCATATGACAATGGTGCTGTACCACAACATTTGCCTTTTCAGGCTTCTATACTTTCCTACAACAAGTTCTATATTTAACAAAGTCAAGCAAGTAAACAAACAAACAAAACTGGTAAAAAAAACAAGGCAATCTGAAGAGTCTCCAATCCAAACTGAATGTTCAACAGCACAATAGCTCATGTACTAATTAAGTGTTTTAGATTTCCAGCATTATTAAGTTTGCAGACTGGGGAGTTCAACCCAAAGGATATCAGTTAATCTACTATTAACAACATCTTTAAATCTGTTGAAATTTACTATTAAATACTTAAATTCATGGATTAGTTTAAGCAGCATCTAAAAATGAAGCAGTTAAGCTAACAAATTTTATCTCCTCAAAGCCTAGTTCCAGACTTCCCAAATAAGGAGTTAATAACTTTAGATTTTGGTTGATCTCTTGAAAAATTCTCTAGAACAAATTCTATTCTATTCTCTCAGTTACTTTAGTACAATGAAAGCAATTGGAATTCAGGCATGTACATATTGGAGATGAGGATCGTAAAGCGTCCAATATTTAAAGTGTTTTTTCCCCAGAAGAAATCAATGGAGGATATATTCTGAATAAAGAATCAATTTCAAATTTAAAAAAAGATAGAAATGCCAAGTGTTTGCAATATTTTGGAAAAATATGTTTCTCAATGCATATGGATAGCAGAGTGTAAAGAATCTATAATACTGATACCCTCCCTCCCCCACCAAAAAATCAGCAACTGCTAATAACTAGCAAAAACAGAAGTCACCAACAGAGAAAAACAACATTTACAAAGTCTGGATGATTCAAGTTTTAATTTAGCAAATACAGCAGTTACTTTTTTTTATTGCAAACATTAACCTCTACAAGTGTTCATTGGGTCACTCCTCTTCTGTTAAAACACCTTTACTATTGAAGTGTCATTTTCATCACCTCTGATTATGGAGATCTTAATAATTAAGAGCCATACATGTGTTCTTGAATTTTTGATTAAATTTAGGAATCACTGCCCAAAGGCACAAATTAAAGGAACAATTTCAAGTACCATAATTTAGGCCCTAATTTTCCCCGACACCAAAACTGTTAGAATCTGCTGCACAAGTCCTCACACATTCTAAATGTCTTTTTCTCTAGGATTGCTGAGTTTTTATTTTTTTAGTAAGCTTCAGTCTATGAAGTACATGTGATAGTTCATGCTGTACTATAACAGAGCTAGCCAAAAGGGGAAGCAAAACATAAACCTTGTATTCATAGCTCTGTTATTGTTCAGAATGCCTGTGTGACGAAGTGGGAATGTTCTTAATGTTTTCTCTGAATACTGTTTGGGTGCCTCAGTTTCCCCTATGCATTTCTTAAGTATCTAAGTGGTGGGAAAAAGGTGTGTAATTGTTGCAGAGCCCTTGATGATGCAGAGCCCTAGTGATGGTGTCTGCACAGAGAATGGCTGACACCCTGTCTCCTGGCAACTGATGGCCTGGGCCCCTTCCCTGCAAGGTGCCATCTGAAGGTGTTGGAGAACAAAGAGATCAGGTGGCCTCCTTGCCCAGAAAAGAGACAAAGGCCAGAAGAAGGGCTGGAGGACTTTTCAGTTTGGAGCTGGCTGGGGAAATGGAGGGAGGTCCAGAACCAGGGTCTGGGCTCCCTATCCCCTAAGATGGACCTCACTGAGGGGTCCTGTTTTCTGTACCTACAAGCTCTGTTTTGGACTGTGGTCCTGTCTGTTTTGGACTGTGTTCCTAATAAACCTTCTCTTTTACTGGCTGGCTGAGAGTCATGGTGAATTGTAGGAAGTGGGGGATGCAGGGCCCTGACTCTCCCACACTCCATGACAGCCTGTAAACAAGCAAAGCTATCCACAACAGGAATGTAGTCATATTAATTACAGCTGCATTGACAAGTCATGGAAAAAATAATTTGTCAAAAAGAAAAGGACAAAACTGATATTTTTTCCTTTTTTAAACTTCTCAGACTGCCTCTTACACACTCTGGAGAAAACAAAACATTTAATAGTACAAAAAATGGAACTTGACAGTGTTGACTGAACTCATACTACAAACTATCTTACTAGGAATATTTTCATTAGAGGGCTGACAAATGATTTTTTTAAAATTAGGCTTCTGTCTACCCTTTTTGCTTTTTTATATATACAGGCAGCCTAAAGGCTCTCACATGATGGTATACTGACTCACTAAATAATATCCAATTCATCAAGATATTCTTTTAGAATAATTAGAATTAATTTGAAATTAAAATCCCAAGATATAATTGTGCTGTAGAAATTAGAGACCATGTAGAATGATGATTTTCCCAGCCTGAAAAACTTTCATATCCCTTCCAGTACAGTTCTACTCCAAAAGTGACTACGCAAAAATGAGATCTTACTCCGCTGATCTACTCCCACTACGTATTCAGAAAGCTAGTTCCTTACTACTTAGAAACCTGTTAGTACCACAGAGTCAACACAACTAAGAAAGCATGAACTCAGTTCTGTTCCTTCTTGTGCATCGACAGAAAACATTTACTAAGTTCCAATCAATTATACTTGTACGAACTCACAGAAGACAAGGTTGCCCAGCTATCACTGAGGGTATAAATTTGGCCTTCAGAAACTTTATTACAGTTGATGAACAAGGAGGAAAAAACCTCATTCTTATATCCTAAGTTGCGTTTGCAGATAAAAATATATTTTTACTTGTAAACTGAGTACATTTGATGTGAAAATCACCAAGACACAAATATGAAACCCTGTGATGCCATTTCTATAGTTGTTTTTCAGAGTAGTGCAATGCTTTCAATAAGTGTAGGAAGAGATGTTGAACATGTAGACCTCCATTCCTCGAGAAATCTTTCCCCCTCTAAAAATATTTTGCATAACGGTATCTTAAAAATGTGGCTCCCTCCTTAGGAATGGTGACAAAAAGGAAAAGCCACAAGAAACCATCAATGTTCAATACCACAATCTCAACCTCTCCTGTGCCCAAATTAAATGTATGAGAGATTGGTAGAAGTGTGAGAAATCTGAACAGTTTGGCAACATCATGAATACGCTAAAAGCTGCTGCCCTAAAACAGCCATTTAGCAGGTGACTGTTGAAGATTTGCAATTCCCTTCCACCCAGTATTTTGGTTTCCATTATGTTTTCTCCAGGCTTTCCCTTTCACTCATTTCTGAAGAGGAAGCACATCCTCAAAAATGGCTCTGAAAAACATGCAAAAAAATGCAAGTGATTACATTATACATGCATGCCTTTAAGTCCTTTGTGACTACTACAAAATAATAAATTTAATTTAAATTGATGCTCTAACTAAGTAAACTCAGTTTTATTTAAGGAATCAAACTCCATGGGTGTTTTTCCTTTAAACTATTCTCATTATGAAGAGAAATTAATTAGCTGATCTACCACAAAAATGCTTAGGGGGTAAGTCACCATAGATAATAGGCCTGGCCCCTTGAAATAAAATTACTGAATTGTTTCATTTTCCATAACTGGATAAGCTTCCTTTCTCCCAAGGAGTACTGCTTCATAATTGGACTTCCACTAATTGCAATACTCTCCCCTTCCCACCAGAGAAATAAAATATTCCCTTCCTATATAACACATCAACCATTCTCATCTTAACTATCATCAAAAACGTATCCTTATATTCACAATATACACACATCTTATCTCACTCTCCTGAGACTCATTTGATTAGTGTCCATTTTGTTACTTACCATTTCCATTTATTTTAAACTTCATCCACATAAACTTTACCAGCACTAACTGGAAATTTAAGAGTATTGCAGAACCATATCACTGCTGGAACTGACAAGATGTACAACAGCAACTGAGAGTAAGACAGTATAAAGTTGTGAATTAAACACAAAAACTTGATTTAACCAATAAAAGATGACAAGGATCACCCTGGTATCACAGACAGCAATACTTGCCAATTAAGATGCCATTCCTATAAAGGGACTTCTCACCTAGAAGGAAGGCATTTTAATGAGCTTCACAATTCACACATTATTTCTTGTGAGTCTTCAGCATATGCATTTTAAAAATTAATACTGAATCTCTGATTTGGGCTTTTACTTTTAATTGAAATTCAAGTTTCAGTTGACAGGCAAGTAAAAAAGTCTACAGTGTATCTCCATCTTCTGATCACATCTACTGTCTCCTTCAGCACTTAACACACATTAAAAAGCACCATGGAAGTTTCTATCAGTGCCATCACCTGACTGGTCTAACATCTATTTCTTTATGGAAAAGGTATATAATTTGCAATAGCATGTCCAACTGTGACAGCCAGTGCCCTGTTGTAATACAGAACAATGCTCAATATTAATTGTTCTTGCTATGTAAGTCTTGGAAAGTCTCATATTGTGTTCCATATGTTATATTGTAAGAGACAATTTATTCCAAGAAATCTAAAAGGAAAATATACTACTGAGTTTTTATGCACAAACTCAAGTTGATAATCAAATTGATTAAGCAGACGTAGTCAAACTTTTTCTAAAATACAAATTAGTATTTTGGTAAATAATAAACCAAGAGGAAATATGAAGCGTGCAAAGCAACATAAAAGAAATGTCAGTGTTACAGCAAACTGGGTTCAAAGAGACATCAGGAATTTGCTTTACTAAATGTTTTCTCTAAAACAAAAATGCCACTCCAGCAACAAACCATTCATTTGAACAGACTTTTTAGCAACATTTCAAAAGGAAGTAGTAATTAAGAGGGTTTAATGAAGCTAGGGGAGAGTAAGAGGAAGAAAAGGAACCAGGAATAGATTGCATTATTCTGGGATGCTGAAAGACAAATGACATGCTGCTGTTGAGACAGAACTTTCAATTTGCAGCGTTTTCCAGTTTTCATTTTTAAATCATGGAACTAAGTTTTGAAAGAAATTAAACAGCAGAATTGCCATGCTTCTCATGCATCTAGCCAGAGACCCCATTCATATAACCATGTTAAAACACAGTTGTCTTGAGACCCAGGTACAACACTGCTGAGATTTATAGTGTAGCTAGGACTTGATTATGTAGACCAAAAAATTCTTGCTAATAATCTTGTGGTTTGCTTAAAAATAATCCATTCTACAAGAGTGTTTAGTTGCCTCTCTCGTGAAACAGTAGCTGCTTTAAAATTCCATTAATGACCTCAATTTGTAAGAAATTTTAGCTGAAGTAAAGGAGAAACCAGTTCCTTCAAATTCCCTTAGTTCAGTATCAATTTCTGCATTGCAGATATTTAAGATTTAATGCCTAATTTAGCAACATTTTCTTTGTGTCTCAGCATTTTTCAAGAACAATTACAAGCAGAACCATTTTGTGATAACTGCATGTGTTATTGATAATTTGGTTTCAGGTTTCTTAATGGTATTTTGTAACTTCTACACAATACAAATAAAAAAGTGTCCAAATCGCTCCCATTCTTAGACAAGACTGCAATAACTTAAGAAGTGAAATATATGAGTTATGGTGTGAGGACTAGAAGAATGGAGTCCACACCGGTGGGCAGGCCACAGTGGCAGCAGGTCAATAAATCTTTGTGAAGCAGGTTGATATCAGTTCTTTCCCAGCACTTTTTTCAAGCGCTGACAGAAACAGGCCTCTTCTTGATCTGTCCTCCACTGCTGCTCCTGCTGTATGCCACTGCTGTTCTGAATTTCAGGCCTTGGTGCAAACCTCTGGTACCCCACTTAATCTGGGGAGGAAAGTAATCTTATTTTCCCTCCTCCCCCATTGGTGGCTGCTGCTGACAAGAAGAACTTGGCTATGGCTCCTCTGTGTGACCAAGCTCCTTCCTTCTCCCATCCCCTCCGGGCTTGGTAGCCCCCACATACTGAGCACTCTTTGAGCTGGTCTCTTCCCATGCAGCTGTGGCTCCTCCGAGTAGCTGCATTTCCCAAAGCCCACAAGGCAGAAGTGGTGGTGTTCAGCCTGCTTCACAAGCTGGTTGGTGAGCTTCCACTCTTTCCCCCTTCCCTGCCAGGCTGCTATGGCTGTAACCCAGTGACATTTGCAAGACATCCACCATTCAAGTGCAAACTCTTCCCATCACTTGTGTCAGGGTCTCTCATAGTTCCTGGTGGCGTTTGTGCTAGGGCCCTGGGCTTCACTGTGTTAGTCTGGTGCATCTGAGGGCCTGGACTTCAATGCCTGTGTCTGGCATATGAGGTGCCTGCGCTCAGCACTTCAGCACAGCTACAGTGCACTAACAGATAAAGCTTGGGACTGGGCCTTGGGCAGGTTACTGGATCTCTGACTTAGTATTAGATAATTTCTTTAATATGGACTACTTTCTATATCTATATGAATTGACATGGTTGCCCCCTTTGCTGAGCAGTAGTAGATTTCAGAGCCTTGTTGCGGGTCAGTTTTCTTCTGCAGGAAAAAGTCAATGGTGCAGGGTCAGGGTATTCCTAGTGTAATTTATTTAATTACAAAATGTCTACAAGACCTGCTTATGTTAAATAGAGGTGATAACCTCCCCACAGGCAATTCCTTCACTTCCGCTCATGCATAATAAAAACCTAAATAATCAAATAAATTAAAATGTAAAAACAAAAAAAATCTAGAGATGGATTTAGATGATTATTTTCAGCATATCTTCTGACAAAAGCAACTGTGTGCTTCCCATTCTGCATTCCTGCAGCACTACATCTATCCTCTTCCCACCTCCAATACATACACCCCTCCTTTATCACAGCTTGGCTCATTTTTTATAACCTTGTGTCAGGGTTCCTTCCCCACTTTGAACTCTGGGGTACAGATGTGGGGACCCGCATGAAAGACCCCCTACACTTATTCTTACCAGCTTAGGTTAAAACTTCCCCAAGGCACAGATTCCTTTCTTGCCTTGGGTTTGCTGCCACCACCAAGTGATTTAACAAACAATCAGGGAAAGGACCACTTGGAGTCCTATTCCCCCCAAATATTCCCCCAAGCCTACAGCCCCTTTCCTGGGGAAGGTTTGAGCATATATCCTTAACAATTGGTTACAAAGGGACTACAGATCCAAACCCCTTGGGTCTTAAAACAATGGAAAAATCAATCAGGTTCTTAAAAAGAAGGATTTTATTTAAAGAGAAAAAGGTAAAACATTCATCTCTGTAAACTTAGGCTCGTAGTTAACCTTACAGAGTAGCAGAAAATTCAAAGAGCACAGAGGAACCCCCTCTAGCTTTAGTTTCAAAGTTACAACAAAACAGGGATATACCTCCCTCTAGCAAAGGGAAAATTCAAAAGTTGAGAAAACAAAGATACTAATACACCTTGCCTGGCTGTTACTTCCAAGTTTGAAATAAGAGAGACTTGTTTAGAAAGATCTGGAGAACACAGATTGATGTCTGGTCCCTATTAGTCCCAAGAGCGAATGGCCACCGAAAACAAGGAACCCAAAACAAAACCTCTCCCCCCTCACCAGATTTGAAAGCATCTTTTGTCCCCATTGGTCATGTGCCAACCAGGTTACTTGAGCTTCTTAACCCCCTTACAGGTAAGGAGGAATTTAGGCTACCCCTATGGTTATGACACCTTGTAAGAAAGAATTACGGATGGAGCTAATAGGCTTCTCTCTAAATAAGAGCTATGAGGCACAGTATGCTCTAATGGGCTTCTAGGCAGACAAATATTCAGTCATGAATCAAGGACAGCCTTCCCTGAGGGTCATGGATGGTTTTGCAATGGATCCCCTTGATCTAAAGTTCCAGTGCTCCGTTGCCTCTAGTCATTCATATCTAAATTTGTCATCCACCTGCTTACACTGATGTGATCATGGACAAAAGGCATCAAGCCAATCATCAGAATTGAACAGATCCTCCTACTTTGCAGAGCTATTTGTGCTGATATAAAGTGACTTGTTACTCTCAGTTTAATGAGGCATGCATAGACATACAATGATTGCCTGATCAAAGACATTCATGGAATCGTAGGACTGGAAGGGACCTTGAGAGGTCATCTAGTCCCGTCCCCTGCATACAAGGCAGGACTAAGTATTATCTAGACCACCCCGACAGGTGTTTGTGTAACCTGCTCTTAAAAATCTCCAGTGACGGAGATTCCACAACCTCCTTGGGCAATTTATTCCAGTGCTTAACCACGCTAACATTTAGGAAGTTATTGAAGTCAGAACATGTACGGATAAAGTGAGAAAGGCCAAAAGCCATGTAGAGTTGGACCTTGCGAAGGGAATTAAAACCAATAGTAAAAGGTTCGATAGCCATATAAATAATAAGAAAACAAAGAAAGAAGAAGTGGGACCGCTAAACACTGAGGATGGAGTGGAGGTTAAGGATAATTTAGGCATGGCCCAATATCTAAACAAATACTTTGCCTCAGTCTTTAATGAGGCTAATGAGGAGATTAGGGATAATGGTAGGATGACAAATGGGAATGAGGAGGAGGATATGGAGGTAGATATTACCACATCCGAGGTAGAAGCCAAACTCTAACAGCTTAATGCGACTAAATCGGGGGCCCCAGATAATCCTCATCCAAGAATATTAAAGGAACTGGCATATGAAATGAAAAGCCCATTAGCAAGAATTTTTAATGAATCTGTAAACTCAGGGGTTGTACTGCATGACTGGAGAATTGCTTAAGAAAGGGAAAAAAAGTGATCATAGAATCATAGAATATCAGGGTTGGAAGGGACCTCAGGAGGTCATCTAGTCCAACCCCCTGCTCAAAGCAGGACCAATCCCCAATTAAATCATCCAGGTAACTACAGGCCTGTTAGTTTGACATCTGTAGTATGCAAGGTCTTGGAAAAAATTTTGAAGGAGAAAGTAGTTAAGGACATACATAAAGTAGATTGGGTGATCTCCCTCATGGTGAAACAACAGATGAAGAATAAGACGTTATATGCTATGGTCCCCTGACCACAGAGTAGTTAAGAGGGGGAAGGGTTGTAAAAGGACGGTGTCATAAACCATAGGGGTAGCCTAAATTCCTCCTTACCTGTAAGGGGTTAAGAAGCTCAAGTAACCTGGTTGGCACCTGACCAAAGGAACCAATGGGGACAAAAGATACTTTCAAATCTGGTGAAGGGGGAGAGGTTTTGTTTTGGGTTCTTTGTGTCTGTGGCCATTCACTCTTGGGTCTAATAGGGACCAGACATCAATCCATGTTCTCCAAATCTTTCTAAACAAGTCTCTCTTATTTCAAACTTGGAAGTAACAGCCAGGCAAGGTGTATTAGTTTATCTTTGTTTTCTCAACTTGTGAATTTTCCCTTTGCTAGAGGGAGGTTTATCCCTGTTTTGTTGTAACTTTGAAACTAAGGTTAGAGGGGGTTCCTCTGTGCTCTTTGAATTTTCTGCTACTCTGTAAGGTTAACTACGAGCCTAAATTTACAGAGATGATTCTTTTACCTTTTTCTCTTTAAATAAAATCCTTCTTTTTAAGAACCTGATTGATTTTTCCATTGTTCTAAGACCCAGGGGGTTTGGATCTGTAGTCCCTTTGTAACCAATTGGTGAGGATATATGCTCAAGCCTTTCCCAGGAAAGGGACTGTAGGCTTGGGGGAATATTTGGGGGGAATAGGACTCCAAGTGGTCCTTTCCCTGATTGTTTGTTAAATCACTTGGTGGTGGCAGCAAACCCAAGGCAAGAAAAGAATCTGTGCCTTGGGGAAGTTTTAACCTAAGCTGGTAAGAATAAGTGTAGGGGGTCTTTCATGCGGGTCCCCACATCTGTATCCCAGAGTTCAGAATGTGGAAGGAACCCGAACAAAGGGTAAAAGGAAAGATATTTTTATATTTTTCACAACAGGTAGGAGAATTAGAAGATGCTCTGTACTTGGATCTGTGAGCCATGAGTGACAGTCTGTAGCCAATATTAGAAATAGATATCAGATGTGGGTGGAAATTAAAGGGTTTCTAGTCTATACATTGAGCCTAGGTGATTATAAACAAAGTTAAATCTAGTTTTGAAATATGCAACAATGATGTTTTTTGTGTATATATTTTTACAAGTTTATACTTTTCAAATTCACAGATCAGTGATGTCACTATTGATGAAATTGACAAACGTAAATAAAAATGTTTGTGTTCATAAAGAAAAAATCAGTTTACATTGCTAAGATATATTGTGTTTAGTCAGATCCATTTTGGGCAATTTGTAGGACAACAGATTAAGATATTAGAAAAAAGAAAAACACAGCACAGCAAATCGCAGTTTAAAAAAACCTCTTTGGTTAATATAAAAAGGAACACTACGGCTTAGCTAGATACTACAGTAAGACTGTTTCATATACCTTTCTTATTTACATGACAAACTTGTTCTCTATGAATGTAAGACAAGAAAAAACAGTTACTCTCCTTCTCATAACTGTTGTTCTTCGGAATGTGTTGCTCACATCCATTTCAATCAGGTGAGCTTGAGCCGCGTGCACGATCGTTGGAAACTTTTCCCCTTAGCAGCTCCTGTCGGGTCGGCTGGGGAGCCCTCTGGAATGGCGCTCAATATATGACCCTGCCGACCCGTCCCCCCTTCAGTTCCTACTTGCCAGCTACTCTGACAGAGGGGAAGGAGGGTAGGTATTGGAATGGACATGAACCACACATCTTGAAGAACAAGAGTTACGAGAAGGTGAGTAACCATTTTTTCTTCTTCAAGTGCTTGTTCACATCCATTCCAATCAGGTGACTCCCAAGTGCTTCCCCGGAGGTGAGGTCAAAGTTAAGGAATCGCTGATCAGAGAACTGCTCTGCCGAAAGCTGCATCCTCTCTGGCATGTTGGGTGATGTCATAGTGAGTGGTAAATGTGTGCATGGAAGACCAGGTTGCCGCTCTCAAGATCTCCTGGAGAGGCACCTGGAAGGCGGCTGACGAGGCTTGTGCTCTTGTTGAGTGGGCCATAAGAGCTGTGGCTGGGACCTTGGCCAGCTCCTAGCAGGTATGGATGCAGTCCGTGATACAGGAAGAAATGCATAGTGGAGAGACCGGAAGCCCTTTCATCTGATCTGCCACCGCCACAAACAGTTGGTTCGATTTCCTGAAAGGTTTTGTGGGCTTGATATAGAATGCTAGTGCACACCAGACATCCAGGGAGTGAAGGCTCTGCTCCTGCACACTAGTATGAGGCTTGGGATAGAAGACTAGCAGAAAGATGTCTTGGCCAATGTGGTATTGAGACACCACTTTGGGCAGGAAGGCTGGGTGAGGCCTGAGTTGTACTTTGTCCTGATGGAAGACCGTGTAGGGGAGGTTGGAGGTTAGCACTTTTAACTTGGACACCCTCCTGTCTGATGTGATGGCAACCAGGAATGCCACCTTCCACGAGAGATACAGAAGGTAGCATGTCGCCAGTGGTTCGAATGGGGGCCCCATTAGTCTGGAGAGGGCCAGATTGAGATCCCAAGCAGGTAGAGGTGGTCGCCAATGTGGATATAGCCTTTCCATGCCCTTCAGGAAACACCCTACCATGGGGTTGGAGAATACAGAGTGCCCCAACTCTCCTGGGTGGAACGTCAAGATGGCACCAAGGTGTACCCTGATGGATGATCCTGCCAATCCCTGCTGCTTTAGATGCAATAGATACTCCAGGATGAGTGGTATAAATGCCTGAAGTGGAGTTGTGTGATGCTGCTCTCACCAGCACGAGAACCTTTTCCACTTCGCTAGGTAAGTGGCCCTAGTGAAAGGTTTCTTGCTACCAAGCAGCACCTCCCTCACTGATTCTGAGCATTGGAGCTCCGTTGAGTTTAACCATGAAGCTTCCGAGCCATGAGATGGAGGGACTGGAGGTCTGGGTGAAGGAAGCAACTGTGGGCCTGTGTGATCAGATCAGGGTAGAGCGGCAGTGCGACCAGGGTATCCACTGAAACTCCAGAAGTGTGGTGTACCAATGTTGGCGTGGTCACACTGGGGCCAGCAGAATTGCCTCCGCTTTGTCTCTGTGGATCTTGAGCCGCACCTCGTGGACGAGTGGGACTGGCGGGAAGACATACATGAGGTGGTCTCCCCAGAGTAGCATGAACACGTCAGAGATGGAGCCAGCAAATTGTTGGACACTTCCTATTGCTCCTGGTGGGAAACAGATCTATCTGGGGAAACCCCCATCCTTGGAAGATGGAATGTATGACATCTGGACAGATGGACCACTCATGGCTGTGAAACAACCTGCTGAGGTGGTCTGCAAGCTCATTCTGTACTCCTGATGTTGCATCCAAGAGTGCTAAAGGAATTGGCGGATGTGATTGCAGAGCCATTGACCATTATCTTTGAAAACTCATGGCGATCGGGGGAAGTCCCGGAAGACTGGAAAAAGGCTAATGTAGTGCCAATCTTTAAAAAAGGGAAGGACGACGATCAGGGGAACTACAGGCCAGTCAGCCTCACCTCAGTCCCCAGAAAAATCATGGAGCAGGTCCTCAAGGAATCAATTCTGAAGCACTTAGAGGAGAGGAAAGTGATCAGGAACAGTCAGCATGGATTCACAAAGGGCAAGTCATGCCTGACTAATCTAATTGCCTTCTATGATGAGATAACTGGTTCTGTGGATGAAGGGAAAGCAGTGAACGTGTTATTCCTTGACTTTAGCAAAGCTTTTGACACGGTCTCCCACAGTATTCTTGTCAGCAAGTTAAAGAAGTATGGGCTGGATGGATGCACTACAAGGTGGGTAGAAAGTTGGCTAGATTGTCGGGCTCAACGGGTAGTGATCAATGGCTCCATGTCTAGTTGGCAGCCGGTATCTAGCGGAGTGCCCCAAGGGTCGGTCCTGGGGCTGGTTTTGTTCAATATCTTCATTAATGATCTGGAGGATGGTGTGGATTGCACCCTCAGCAAGTTTGCGGATGACACTAAACTGGGAGGAGTGGTAGATACGCTGGAGGGTAGGGATAGGATACAGAAGGACCCAGACAAATTGGAGGATTGGGCCAAAAGAAATCTGATGAGGTTCAACAAGGATAAGTGCAGAGTCCTGCACTTACGATAGAAGAATCCAATGCACCGCTACAGACTAGGGACCGAATGGCTAGGCAGCAGTTCTGCAGAGAAGGACCTAGAGGTGATAGTGAACGAGAAGCTGGATATGAGTCAACAGTGTGCCCTTGTTGCCAAGAAGGCCAATGGCATTTTGGGGTGTATAAGTAGGGGCATTGCCAGCAGGTCGAGGGACGTGATCGTTCCCCTCTATTCGACATTGGTGAGGCCTCATCTAGAGTACTGTGTCCAGTTTTGGGCCCCACACTACAAGAAGGATGTGGGGAAATTGGGGAGAGTCCAGCGAAGGGCAACAAAAATGATTAGGGATCCGGAACACATGACTTCTGAGGAGAGGCTGAGGGAACTGGGATTGTTTAGTCTACGGAAGAGAAGAATGAGGGGGGATTTGATAGCTGCTTTTAACTACCTGAAAGGTGGATCCAAAGAGGATGGATCTAGACTATTCTCAGTGATAGCAGATGACAGGACAAGGAGTAATGGTCTCAAGTTGCAGTGGGGGAGATTTAGGTTGGATATTAGGAAAAACTTTTTCACTAGGAGGGTGGTGAAACACTGGAATGCGTTACGTAGGGAGGTGGTGGAATCCCCTTTTAAGGTCAGGCTTGACAAAGCCCTGGCTGGGATGATTTAGTTGGGGATTGGTCCTGCTCTGGGCAGGGGGTTGGACTAGATTACCTCCAGAGGTCCCTTCCAACTCTGATATTCTATGATTCTATGATACAAGCTGTCTCATCCTGGTTGATAGGTTGACGTGAATCACACCTGGAGTGGTCTGAACCTCAATCTGGCATGTCTGACCATGTAGGTGCAGGCTGTCATGTGGCCGAGGAGACTCAGGCA
This sequence comes from Natator depressus, assembly GCF_965152275.1. Lineage (NCBI taxonomy): Eukaryota > Metazoa > Chordata > Testudines > Cheloniidae > Natator > Natator depressus. The sequence continues at coordinate 41,450,033 of NC_134243.1, forward strand.
TCCCCTTGCAGTTGTGGTCGGGTATTGCCTGAGAGTCTGGATGATGTCTGTCATTGCTTGGAATTGGGACTCCAGCAGGACTACTCTCACTTGTACCGAGTCCAGCACCGCCCCAATGAGTTTTATTCTTTGGGTCGGTGACAGCGTTGATTAGTTCACGCTGAGGAGGAGTCCTAGTCTCTCAAAGGTAGCTCTGACAGACTAGACTTGAGACTCCACCTGCTCTCTGAAGCACCCCCGCAGCAGCCAGTCATCGAGGTAGGGATACACCTGTACCTGCCTCTTGTGGAGAAAGGCTGCAACCACCGACATGCACTTGGTGAACGCTTGGGGGGGCTGTCGATAGACCGAATGGGAGCACCGTGAACTGATAGTGTTTGTGGTCGACCACAAACCTCCGGAAACATCTGTGAGCTAGACGAATGGCTATGTGAAAGTACGCATCTTTCATGTCGAGGGCGGCATACCAGTCCCCTGGATCCAGGGAAGGTATGATCGTGCTCAGGGAGACCATGCGGAACTTCAACTTAACCACGAACTTGTTGAGTCCTCGCAGGTATAGAATGGGTCTGAGACCCCCCCTTTGCCTTGGGGATAAGGAAGTTTTGGGAGTAGAAACCCTTGCCCCTTAGTTCCTGCGGAACCTCCTTCTCTGCCCCTATGGCAAGGAGTAATTGCACCTCCTGGATAAGGAGTTGCTCGTGAGAAGTGTCCCTGAAGAGGGACGGGGAAGTGGAGTGGGAGGGAGGGGAGGAGCAGAACTGGAGAGAATATCCCACATCTATCATGCAGAGCACCCGAGCGACCAAGCATGGTGGAAGTGGAACAGATGATACATGAAGCACAGGGAAGGATTCATGAATAGCAGCGGGTACGCCGTCCTCAGGCATCCCTTCAAAAGCCTTGTTTGGAGCCCGATGATGGCTTGGTCAGGCCCTATCCTTGCCCTGAAGGCGGGTTTTAAGGCTTGCGCCTGTTATTTCTGCCCCTACAGCCATAGAAGTCCTGCTTTGGCGGGGTTGGTACTGCCGCTGGTGCTGCGGCTGGGGCTTGAAATGCTTGCGCTGGGTAGCCGGCATGTGCATCCCCAGCAACTTCAGGCTGTGTAGCTTTGAGTTAGTCTGGTCCGAGAACAGCCCTGCGCTCTCGAAGGGAAGGTCCTGCAAGAGGTAACCCGGACACCTGGAGCTAGAAAGTTCTTCTCATCACCACCCCCGAGGAGAGGGTATGGGCAGCTGAATCAGCCGAGTCAAGGGAGGCCTGTAAGGCGGTCCTCGCTACCGCCTTCCCCTCCTCAACTATGGCAGAGAATTCTGCCCTTGACTCTCAGACACAGAAGTCCAAGAATTAAAGTTGTGCCTGCTGAGGATAGCCTGGTGGTTGGCTATCCTCAACTGGAGGCCTCCTGTGGCATGGTTCTTCCTGCCTAAGAGGTCCATGCGTTTAGCTTCCTTAGACTTGGGGCCAGTGCCTGTTGCCCCTGACACTCCTTTTCATTTACCGCCGAGACCACCATGGAGCAAGGATATGGGTGCAAGAAGAAGTACTTGTAGCCCTTGGAAAGGACAAAGTACTTCCTCTCTATGCCCCTGGCAGTGGGCGGAATGGAGGCTAGAGTCTGCAACAGGGTCTTTGTTTTGAATGGTCTTTATTAGCAGTAGTGCCACCCAGAAGGACCTTCTGCGGAAAGAATGTCTACCATAGGGTCCTCTGCCTCGACCACTTCCTCCGCTTGCAGGCCCATGTTCTGGGCAATGTGATGGAGCAGGTCTTGGTGTACCCTGTGATCAGTAGGCAGGGGCCCCGAAGCTGACGCCCCTGATACCGCCTCATTGGGTGAGGAAGATGAGGTGGCGAGTGGTGGTACAGGGTCCTCCTGGCCCTTGAGCTGCTTGGGTTGCTCCTGGACTGTACCAGGTTCCGCCACTGGCTCAGCAGGGGTGGCTGTCTCATGAACTAGCGGCAAGTCCTGAGCTGGTTACGGCCAGCTCCCCGAGGGGCAGGTCTATCTCTATGTGACTGGGAAGGGCGGAGGCCTGAGGTCACAAACCTAGAGCCCCCGGAAGGGGTACCCTGGCCCAGGGATTCCAAAAGGGCCATTGTGTGGGGGGTTGTCACTGTGGCTGCCAAGCTGCACGTGCATCCTTTCGGCGCCTGCCCGACCTATGCTGACTGCACTTCGAATTGTACGAATTGGCATCAGACTCTGAAGAATCATAGAATATCAGGGTTAGAAGGGACCTCAGGAGGTCATCTAGTCCAACCCCCTGCTCAAAGCAGGACCAATCCCCAACTAAATCATCCCATCCAGGGCTTTGTCAAGTCTGATCTTAAAAACCTCAAAGGAAGGTGATTCCACCACCTCCCTAGGTAACACATTCCAGTGCTTCACCACCCTCCTAGTGAAAAAGTTTTTCCTAATATCCAACTTAAACCTCCCCCACTGCAACTTGAGACCATTACTCCTCGTTCTGTCATCTGCTACCACTGAGAACAGTCTAGATCCATCCTCTTTGGAACCCCCTTTCAGGTAGTTGAAAGCAGCTATCAAATCCCCCCTCATTCTTCTCTTCTGCAGACTAAATAATCCCAGTTCCCTCAGCCTCTCCTCATAAGTCATGTGTTCAGGTCCCCTAATCGTTTTTGTTGCCCTCTACTGGATGCCTTCCAATTTTTCCACATTCTTCTTGTAGTGTGCGGCCCAAAACTGGACACACTACTCCAGATGAGGCCTCACCAATGTTGACTAGAGGGGAACGATCATGTCCCTCGATCTGCTGACAATGCCCCTACATATACATCCCAAAATGCCACTGGCCTTCTTGGCAACAAGGGCACACTGTTGACTCATATCCAGCTTCTCATCCACTGTAACCCCTAGGTCCCTTTCTGCCCAACTGCTGCTGAGTCATTCGGTCCCTAGTCTGTAGCAGTGCATGGGATTCTTCCGTCCTAAGTGCAGGACTCTGCACTTGTCCTTTTTGAACCTCATCAGATTTCTTTTGGCCCAATCCTCTAATTTATCTAGGTCCCTCTGTATCCTATCCCTACCTTCCAGTGTATCTACCTCTCCTCCCAGTTTAGTGTCATCTGCAAACTTGCTGAGAGTGCAATCCACACCATCCTCCAGATCATTAACGAAGATATTGAACAAAACCGGCCCCAGGACCGACCCTTGGGGAACTCCGCTTGATACCGGCTGTCAACTAGACATGGAGCCATTGATCACTACCTGTTGAGCCTGACAATCTAGCCAGATTTCTATCCACCTTATAGTCCATTCATCCAGCCCATACTTCTTTAACTTGCTGACAAGAATACTGTGGGAGACCGTGTCAAAAGCTTTGCTAAAGTCAAGGAACAACACATCCACTGCTTTCCCCTCATCCACAGAGCCAGTTATCTTGTCATAGAAGGCAATTAGATTAGTCAGGCATGACTTGTCCTTGGTGAATCCATGCTGACTGTTCCTGATCACTTTCCTCTCCTCTAAGTGCTTCAGAATGGATTCCTTTAGAACCTGCTCCATGATTTTTCTGGGGACTGTGGTGAGGCTGACTGGCCTGTAGTTCCCCTGATCATCCTCCTTCCCTTTTTTAAAGATGGGCACTACATTAGCCTTTTTCCAGTCATCGGGGACCTTCCCCGATCACCATGAGTTTTCATAGGTAATGGCCAATGGCTCTGCAATCACATCCGCCAACTCCTTTAGCACTCTCGGATGCAGCGCATCTGGCCCCATGGACTTGTGCTCGTCCAGCTTTTCTAAATAGTCCCAAACCACTTCTTTCTCCACAGAAGGCTGGCCACCTCCTTCCCATGCTGTGCTGCCCAGTGCAGTAGTCTGGGAGCTGACCTTGTTTGTGAAGACAGAGGCAAAAAAAGCATTGAGTACATTAGCTTCTTCCACATCCTCTGTCACTAGGTTGCCTCCCTCATTCAGTAAGGGGCCCACACTTTCCTTGGCTTTCTTCTTGTTGCTAACATACCTGAAGAAACCCTTCTTGTTACTCTTAACATCTCTTGCTAGCTGCAACTCCAGGTGTGATTTGGCCTTCCTGATTTCACTCCTGCATGCCTGAGCAATATTTTTATACTCATCCCTGGTCATTTGTCCGATCTTCCACTTCTTGTAAGCCTCTTTTTTGTGTTTAAGATCAGCAAGGATTCCATTGTTAAGCCAAGCTGGTCGCCTGTCATATTTACTTTTCTTTCTACACATCGGAATGGTTTGTTCCTGCAACCTCAATAAGAACTCTTTAAAATACAGCCAGCTCTCCTGGACTCCTTTCCCCCTCATGTTATTCTCCCAGGGGATCCTGCCCATCTGTTCCCTGAAGGAGTCAAAGTCTGCTTTTCTGAAGTCCAGGGTCCGTATTCTGCTGCTCTCCTTTCTTCCTTGTGTCAGGATCCTGAACTCGACCATCTCATGGTCACTGCCTCCCAGGTTCCCATCCACTTTTGCTTCCCCTACTAATTCTTCCCGGTTTGTGAGCAGCAATTCAAGAAGAGCTTCAGAACACCAAGGCTGAAGAGCCTGAAAGCTATGACCATGGCGGAGCCGAAGCCCCATGTCCAGGCCACAACTGTCGTGTGGAAGAGGCAGGGGACCGGTGCTGAGGTTTACAATCTCGCCAAGGATCAGTGCCGGCGGTCTGGTGACAGGGAACGGTGCCATGGGTCCCGCGTTGGTGATTGGCTGCTGGGCTCCAGTGCTGCTTGTCAGTGCCGGTCCTTCAAGGGTGCTGTGGACAGGTGCCGATCCGTCCTTGGTGTTGTAGAGATACATCACCATGCCCCCGGTGCCAGGAGTGTTCCTGCTGGATTCGGTGCCGGGGAATGATGTCGCAGGGACAGGGATCGGGAACATTGCCGGGCACGGTGCGAGTCCGGGGACTGGGAGCACCGCATCCTGGTGAGTTTGCCTCTGAACAGTACCAGTCTTGACGGTACTGGAGGCTTGTCCCCAATAACCGGGGGCTGAACCGCAGTCATCTCTATGAAATCTCTTGAGGCTTCAAAAGTGTCCGGGGTGGCTCCAACACCTCCACCTGGCCCACGCCTTATGGGGCGCCAGAGTCGATGGCACTGATTCTTGCTGTCTGGGAGCTGGGTCCTTCCTTGGCTGCAGCAAAGCATCCCCTGGCAGTCCTGCAGCTCTCTGAAGAGAGCAGCCTCTCTCAGTCCTTTTATATCACTTGTGGGGCATTAGGGAAGTAGAGTGGTGCTGGTCCGCTGCTCCCTGTTGTGGTGCCGGGGATTGCCGGTGCCGAGGGTCTCTCGTACTAGAGTCCTTCCTTGGCCCTGAGTCACGAACTGACTCCAGAGTGCTCTGCACCGATGGGCTTGGGCCCGAGCCTTGGTGTCCTGAAGCTGTTGGACAAAGTGCGGAGTCCATGAGCAGCTGCTTCAAACAGAAATCCCGCTCCTAGGTTTAAAAGCCCTGCAGATTTTGCAGCGCTTGGTCTGATGCGCCTTCCCCAGACAGCTCAAGCAAGAGTGGTGGGGGTCACTATTTGACATGGGCTTGTGGCATGCGCTGCAAGACTTAAAGCCTTGGGTTCGCAGCATGCCCCAGAGCCCAAGGAGGGGTGAGGGAATAGGGAAAGATCCCGCTCACAAACACTTATATTAATTATAACTATAACCGTACTAGTAACTAACTGCAAAACAAGAAAACAACAAGAAGAACTAGAGTAGGTAACTACACTAAGGGAGCACTTGCAAAGCAAGTGAGTCACAGTTCCAATGGCCGCCACAGATGGTAAGAAAGAATTTAAGGGGTGTCGGGTCAGCAGGGTCGTATATTGAGCACCATGCCCATCCAACAGGAGCTGCTAAGGGAAAAAGTTTCTGACGACCATGCACGTGGCGCATGGACACCTGATTGGAATCGACGTGAACAAGCACTCGAAGTAGAAACATTTTTACATCGCTGTAATCAAAAACGGTAACTTCCTTCTGTGATTTCCTTAAATTTTTCAGAAGAAAGGACTCATCTATCCAGGCTGCTAGATAAGTTTTATTTTAACAGTACCTTTTTTTCCTGAGATCCTATGAAACCATGGTGATATCTAGGAAAGCAGAATACTTTCTCCTAAATATAAGAGATTACCGTTACTATTTCATACCTACTGCATTATTTTCTGTATCTGTTACTGAAGTAAAGATCATCACCAAGGCACTACATACAGCTCAGTTAGAAACAGCAATCAATATAGAAGACCTAGACAGTATGAGAAAGGCTTTAGCAATTTGCAATGGTGGCTCAAATTTCTTCCCTAGCATAGTTTCCAACAATAGTGAAAGCTTAATGCAAAAATCCATGCCATCTAAATCTACAGGCAGACCTATTATTCTGATGTTACAGGATTTAATTTGGTTTTCAAATATCTCTAGTTTCCTGTGAAGTAGACATTATCTCTTATCGATATACCTACCAGAGATTTAGAGTGGTCAAATGCACTTTCTAAGTGATTGGTTTTATCATCTAACGCTTAACTCTTACAAGAATACTATGAAGCCCAGCTTAGAAGAGAAATGAATCAAAATGAGCTTGTAAGTCATAGGCACATGACAAAATTGGTTGTGGAAGACAAAGAAATGGAATAGATGGGAGACACCATCTGCCACATGGTCAGCATGTAAGGCCATTGTAGCAAAAGGAGACCAGTAATGATGAGGCTACAAGGGAATCCATCGGTGTTAGGTACAATAAGATTAGAAACTATGTATTTCTCAATATGCTATGTATCTTCAAACACCTCAAAAATAGTATTTTGAATTACTGAAGGAAAAACAGAAATATAAAGTATGCTAGTATTAGCATTCAGCCCAATGTATTATAAGAATATTTAAATGAGGCAAAATATGGCTGCTCAAAGTGGACTCTGATGTTTACTTATGACTCTCAAAAGCATCACACTTGTAAAGTTAAATAAGTTACTACAAACCTGAGACTGGTGTGATTATAGTTCATTTATACAACTCCTAGCAAGTAGATTGTTTTGAAGCCTCTACAACATGGCATTAAGTACAAACGGCAAAAAATTAAACAGGCAGCTCAAAAATTAGCTGAAAATTTTAAAACTTCCACTTTCCCCAACATTAGCATTAACAGGACTTAAAAAACAAACAATACAATACAGAGTCAAGAGATATGCTAAAGGGATTTTTTCAAGCACTGGTCTGTCTCATCAGCATCAGGAACAGAGCTATGGGAAGGAGTCACAGCCTCCCATTCATCTTGCTTCCCAGGTCAAGTTTCTACTTATTAGGAGAGCTGTTTGTTCCAAGCCCTGCTTCTAGCTAACAATATTATAAGACTAAACTGTTTTTCAGACTATTTTGTCAAATCTTGTGAAGTACCTGGATCATATTTCTCTTTTCTTTAGAAAAATAGTAGAAATTAAATCTATCATTTCAAACGGAAAAATACTATAAATATTAACACAAGTACAATCTTAACAGTGTAATCAATGACTTTGGATGCCAGGGGTCACAGAGAAGTGAAGTGACTCACCCACAGTCACACAGAGGTCAGTCGTTTGAGAGCCAAGAACACAAGTCAGGTCCCAGTCCAGTGCCCAATCTACTAGAGCCCCCCCGTCTGTGATGGGGCAAAGGAACAGTTTTGTTCTTGTATAATAGTTTGGTTAATAAATTTATATCTACAGTTAACCACCTAAAATTTTTGCCCAGTGGAGATCACGCTTATTATTCCACCAGTAAGAACTAGCTAAATTAAAAATAAAGTCGACTGGCTCTGAAGTTTATGGAGCATTTCTTAGAAAATAAGATCTCTAATACCTGCTTTAACAAATATGTCAACACTACAAATTTCCTTTCATTTTGTCATTCAGCTCCACTAGCTCCCAGGAACACTGGGAGCACTATTAGTTTCTCCATCTTAGACTGTTTTGAGTGTGACAGTAGAGTGATCAGGTCTGGGCATCTGATGAAGTGGGTTCTAGCCCACGAAAGCTTATGCCCAAATAAATTTGTTAGTCTCTAAGAAAACACAAGGACTCCTCGTTGTTTTTACAAAAAATAAAGTTCCAGTCATCAAGACAACCGATTACTAATCAAGCACATTTCTGCAATATAGCAATAATATGGTAGAGATCTTTTTCAAACTTGATTTGAGTGTTGTGATAGCCAATGTAATATATACATATATTGGCTAGATAATATATTGCCTTTATCTAGATCTCTTATCGATTAGCAATTCAGATCATAAAATGCACAGAAAGTGCAAAAATACGATTTTCCTCTGCTTTACACACCAGGAAAAATCTACAGGAATACCTTCTTCTTAGAGGTACTGATTATTGTAAGTATGGGGAAGGTACACTAAAAATATTCTAGATTTCTCCCTTCAGAGCACACCAATTCCCCCCAAATATATCTTTCCTGAGACTGCTTGATTTTTCTGTACTATTTATTCTGATAGACTATGCCAGGTGATCTAATTACTGCCACATAGTATCTCAACTCTATCACCCTTAAGAGACACCTTAAATAAAATGTTCCCTTTAAACTGTTTTTCCGGTTTTAATATAGAATATCGATACTGAATGCTTTCCTAGAACACTCAAAGGCTCATTTCCTGTAACACAAGAAATCTATGGGAAAAGATATGAAAAATAAGACAATACTGTGAAAGTAGCAATCTTAACACTTGCCACATAAATATGAAATCTACAGTATTTCATTGTTTAAGTGAAAGGACTTCTAATGCAAGCTATACAATTCTATAATTTACTCTAGGGAAATGAAAATGGAAAAAATTGTTTTATTATTTGTGGCTCAGTATAAGCTGCAGTAAATATTTCAATAGAAAGGGGAAACTCCCTTTAAACTCATTATCTACACCATAAGTACCAAGGCAGACACAGGAAGCTCTAGCAGCGGTCTAACTCGCGTCACAGTATTTGCAGAAATCCTAGGGGATCCAGATACAGCAATAAATTTAAAATGATTCCCAGATGAAGAACGAACTTGTAACCTTTCAGCGTCTAACTGCCACCATGGCTCTTTCTGATGTAAGTTTATAAATTGAACAGAAGTCAGCAGACTGAATTTGAAATACATTTACAACTTGTTTCCCCAGCATTTCTTTCACCACCACCACCTTTTACCGAGTGGAAATCCGACAGATACTTTCCTTTGCTGGTTGAGATCAAAACAGTTTTCCCAGTATCCACAACCTACTATAATGTTGCTAAAATAAATCTAATACATAGCACCACTCCTCCTGCTGACAGGAAAGGGAAAAAACAACATCCATGTAGCTAACAGAAATCTGACTTTGTACCAAATCCTTTCAAACACTGAACTATATATTCTCCTTCACCGGGAGCTAATCCACCTTGATAAATGCACTCTTCAAGCTCCTCGACTTCAGAATCTCCTTGCTTGCATTGTTCTCTTGTACAATCGTTTGTATCAAACACTGTCCCAGTGCAACATGAGTAGGGACACACATTTCCACGGTACTTTAAGAACACAGAGACAGTTCAATGGAGTCCACTGTAAGACTCAGCTGTGTAGCTGAAGAAGAGTTCAGATTTATACTTTTCCTGGGATCTTCTTATGCTCGCTACCACATAGAAAATGCCAAAGACATGTGTGAATCAAGAATTTGTGCATAAACATTGCTTTGGGGGTGTGTGAAACCTAAAATGTGTAGCTGAATCTGTGTGCATTTGCTGCTGAATGATTTTCTAGTTTCTCTTAAGGTTTTATTTTCTTCCTTCTGGCATTGGTATTTCCTCTTGCTTAAAGATTTCCACCTAAAACATGCCATTGATGTTAAATTCATTGTTTTGGTTAATATTACATATGGTCCTTACTGTTTAATGACCAGGTATTACCATCTTGAAACATATAAATATTTAAAAGAATGTAGTATGTACGTTGAGGTAGACTTAATCCAATGCAACAGTTACAAATAATGTTACTAAGGCCTTGTCTACACTACAAATGCTTTGCTGGCATAGCTATACAAGCAGAGTCCCTTAGTATGGATGCAGCTGATACCAACAGAAGTTTTTTTTGATGGTATATCACCACCACTTCCCTCAATGACATTAGCTATGCCAACAAAAGCACTCTTTTATTAAAATATCTGTGTCTACAATGGATTTTTTTTTCTTTTTTTTTGGCCAGCATGCTTATGTTGGTTAAGGGGTGTGGTTTCTTGCCATCCGGGACCTACATAGCTATGCCGACAAAACTGTAAATGTGGCCTAACTGAAAACCCTATTACCTCTCCTGGTTTTCTTCTCATGCATCCAGAATATATAAACAGCTCGCTATTTGTTCCACAAACACACATCTAAAATCTGAACATTCTCTGGCAAACACTTGTCAGTACCATAATCCATTACTGCAACTTTCTTTTCTGGCATCCCAGTGCCTACACTACCTACCTTGAGCATATGCAAAATGAAGATGCCGGAATTATCTTCCTCGCTTATCATATCAAATCATGCTCCTTTTTTAATCTTTCTATTGGCTCCCTACTGTCCACTGCATGAAGCTTAAAATTCTTTATTTTGCCTTTATGGCCCTAACTTCTGGCTATATCTGTATCTAGTCTGTTTTCACACCCTCCATCGCCTCCACTCAATTATCAATGCACAGTTTTGGCTCCTCTCATTCCTGTCCTCATGCCTTAACCATACCACCTGCTACTTGTGGAATGTTCTCCTGATCCCTACTTCCCAAACCACCACTTTCCCAGCTTTTCAATTCCCTTCAAAAAAGATTAACTTCTTCTGCAATATCCATGTTAACCAAACCAAACATTAAAGAAAAACTCTCCTCAGCGTTCTTCCTTCAAGACTTTTGTATTTCTAAAAGAGTGCAGGATTTTCAGGGTAGGCCTGCCTTCATTTTGTGTCCTGTACAGTGTAAGATATTGTCAGTGCTTAACAAATAAATGGTCATGAGTAGAACTTGATTAAGCAATATTATTTTATAGCTTTAATAAATCTCTTGATTTTACACCCACAATTTAACAGGTTCAACCTGCTGGCTTTGGTAACTTACCAGCAACTGCCTCAAAATTCCTACGAGGCTGCACCTACTGCCACTGTACTTTGGGGGAGCTCTCAGTTAAGAATCTCTGAGAAGGGCCATCCCCTTCAATAGCCCTAATGTGAAACAATGCCTTTTTACCCAAACCTGGTAAGTGCAGGTCTACAATAAGTCAGTGAAATATCAGCATGACATGTTAATGGAAAAAATGGAAAGCATGTTTTAATTTGTACAGTCTGTAGTTAAAGATTTCAATAATAATAGAAACAGTAAAATAACAATAGAAAGAAACTGGTTTGTCCAGGAAAGGAAGTTCAGATGAAGCACAGGCGAATTAAGTACCCAAAACTCTATTTCCTATATAAATCTCTATTGATTTAATTCTCTAAGAAGAATAATGACATAAGAGGGTTGATTACATGGGATCAGAGGATCATTAAGTGGGAAAAGCTGAGAATTTTTCTAGAGGATAATGATACAATAATCAAATTACAGTCACTCCAACCAATCAACAGTTCTTTGCCAAATTACAATAATAGAGAAATGCAATTACTCTCCATACAGTGACTTTTTAAGATGGAGGGAAGTACATGTAAGGGACAGAGGTTTAGAGCCAACAAAAAACCACAAACTTTCCTAAATTATTCAGTATCTCCCATAAGAGGAATCATAGAATCATAGAATATCAGGATTGGAAGGGACCCCAGAAGGTCATCTACTCCAACCCCCTGCTCGAAGCAGGACCAATCTCCAACTAAATCATCCCAGCAAGGGCTTTGTCAAGCCTGACCTTAAAAACCTCTAAGGAAGGAGATTCTACCACCTCCCTAGGTAACGCATTCCAGTGTTTCACCACCCTCTTAGTGAAAAAGTTTTTCCTAATATCCAATCTAAACCTCCCCCATTGCAACTTGAGACCATTACTCCTCGTTCTGTCATCTACTACCATTGAGAACAGTCTAGAGCCATCCTCTTTGGAACCCCCTTTCAGGTAGTTGAAAGCAGCTATCAAATCCCCCCTCATTCTTCTCTTCTGCAGACTAAACAATCCCAGCTCCCTCAGCCTCTCCTCATAAGTCATGTGCTCTAGACCCCTAATCATTTTTGTTGCCCTTCGCTGGACTCTCTCCAATTTATCCACATCCTTCTTGTAGTGTGGGGCCCAAAACTGGACACAGTACTCCAGATGAGGCCTCACCAGTATCGAATAGAGGGGAACGATCACATCCCTCGATCTGCTCGCTATGCCCCTACTTATACATCCCAAAATGCCATTGGCCTTCTTGGCCACAAGGGCACACTGTTGACTCATATCCAGCTTCTCGTCCACTGTCACCCCTAGGTCCTTTTCCGCAGAACTGCTGCCTAGCCATTCGGTCCCTAGTCTGTAGCGGTGCATTGGATTCTTCCATCCTAAGTGTAGGACCCTGCACTTATCCTTATTGAACCTCATCAGATTTCTTTTGGCCCAATCCTCCAATATGTCTAGGTCCTTCTGTATCCTATCCCTCCCCTCCAGCGTATCTACCACTCCTCCCAGTTTAGTATCATCCGCAAATTTGCTGAGAGTGCAATCCACACCATCCTCCAGATCATTTATGAAGATATTGAACAAAACCGGCCCCACGACCGACCCCTGGGGCACTCCACTTGACACCGGCTGCCAACCAGATATGGAGCCATTGATCACTACCCGTTGAGCCCGACAATCTAGCCAGCTTTCTACCCACCTTATAGTGCATTCATCCAGCCCATACTTCCTTAACTTGCTGACAAGAATACTGTGGAAGACCGTGTCAAAAGCTTTGCTAAAGTCAAGAAAAAATACATCCACTGCTTTCCCTTCATCCACAGAACCAGTAATCTCATCATAAAAGGCGATTAGATTAGTCAGGCATGACCTTAGAATCATAGAATCATAGAATCATAGAATATCAGGGTTGGAAGGGACCCCAGAAGGTCATCTAGTCCAACCCCCTGCTCGAAGCAGGACCAATTCCCAGTTAAATCATCCCAGCCAGGGCTTTGTCAAGCCTGACCTTAAAAACCTCGAAGGAAGGAGATTCTACCACCTCCCTAGGTAACGCATTCCAGTGTTTCACCACCCTCTTAGTGAAAAAGTTTTTCCTAATATCCAATCTAAACCTCCCCCATTGCAACTTGAGACCATTACTCCTCGTTCTGTCATCTGCTACCATTGAGAACTGTCTAGAGCCATCCTCTTTGGAACCCCCTTTCAGGTAGTTGAAAGCAGCTATCAAATCCCCCCTCATTCTTCTCTTCTGCAGACTAAACAATCCCAGCTCCCTCAGCCTCTCCTCATAAGTCATGTGCTCTAGACCCCTAATCATTTTTGTTGCCCTTCGCTGGACTCTCTCCAATTTATCCACATCCTTCTTGTAGTGTGGGGCCCAAAACTGGACACAGTACTCCAGATGAGGCCTCACCAGTGTCGAATAGAGGGGAACGATCACATCCCTCGATCTGCTCGCTATGCCCCTACTTATACATCCCAAAATGCCATTGGCCTTCTTGGCAACAAGGGCACACTGTTGACTCATATCAAGCTTCTCGTCCACTGTCACCCCTAGGTCCTTTTCCGCAGAACTGCTGCCTAGCCATTCGGTCCCTAGTCTGTAGCGGTGCATTGGATTCTTCCATCCTAAGTGCAGGACCCTGCACTTATCCTTATTGAACCTCATCAGATTTCTTTTGGCCCAATCCTCCAATTTGTCTAGGTCCTTCTGTATCCTATCCCTCCCCTCCAGCGTATCTACCACTCCTCCCAGTTTAGTATCATCTGCAAATTTGCTGAGAGTGCAATCCACACCATCCTCCAGATCATTTATGAAGATATTGAACAAAACCGGCCCCAGGACCGACCCCTGGGGCACTCCACTTGACACCGGCTGCCAACTAGACATGGAGCCATTGATCACTACCCGTTGAGCCCGACAATCTAGCCAGCTTTCTACCCACCTTATAGTGCATTCATCTAGCCCATACTTCCTTAACTTGCTGACAAGAATACTGTGGGAGACCGTGTCAAAAGCTTTGCTAAAGTCAAGAAACAATACATCCACTGCTTTCCCTTCATCCACAGAACCAGTAATCTCATCATAAAAGGCGATTAGATTAGTCAGGCATGACCTTCCCTTGGTGAATCCATGCTGACTGTTCCTGATCACTTTCCTCTCATGTAAGTGCTTCAGGATTGATTCTTGGAGGACCTGCTCCATGATTTTTCCGGGGACTGAGGTGAGGCTGACTGGCCTGTAGTTCCCAGGATCCTCCTCCTTCCCTTTTTTAAAGATTGGCACTACATTAGCCTTTTTCCAGTCATCCGGGACTTCCCCCGTTCGCCACGTTTTCAAAGATAATGGCCAAGGGCTCTGCAATCACAGCCGCCAATTCCTTTAGCACTCTCGGATGCAACTCGTCCGGCCCCATGGACTTGTGCACGTCCAGCTTTTCTAAATAGTCCCTAACCACCTCTATCTCCACAGAGGGCTGGCCATCTCTTCCCCATTCTGTGATGCCCAGCGCAGCAGTCTGGGAGCTGACCTTGTTAGTGAAAACAGAGGCAAAAAAAGCATTGAGTACATTAGCTTTTTCCACATCCTCTGTCACTAGGTTGCCTCCCTCATTCAGTAAGGGGCCCACACTTTCCTTGGCTTTCTTCTTGTTGCCAACATACCTGAAGAAACCCTTCTTGTTACTCTTGACATCTCTTGCTAGCTGCAGCTCCAGGTGCGATTTGGCCCTCCTGATATCTTTCCTACATGCCCGAGCAATATTTTTATACTCTTCCCTGGTCATATGTCCAACCTTCCACTTCTTGTAAGCTTCTTTTTTATGTTTAAGATCCGCTAGGATTTCACCATTAAGCCAAGCTGGTCGCCTGCCATATTTACTATTCTTTCGACTCATCGGGATGGTTTGTCCCTGTAACCTCAACAGGGATTCCTTGAAATACAGCCAGCTCTCCTGGACTCCCTTCCCCTTCATGTTAGTCCCCCAGGGGATCCTACCCATCCGTTCCCTGAGGGAGTCGAAGTCTGCTTTCCTGAAGTCCAGGGTCCGTATCCTGCTGCTTACCTTTCTTCCCTGCATCAGGATCCTGAACTCAACCAACTCATGGTCACTGTCTCCCAGATTCCCATCCACTTTTGCTTCCCCCACTAATTCTACCCGGTTTGTGAGCAGCAGGTCAAGAAAAGCGCCCCCCCTAGTTGGCTCCCCTAGCACTTGCGCCAGGAAATTGTCCCCTACGCTTTCCAAAAACTTCCTGGATTGTCTATGCACCGCTGTATTGCTCTCCCAGCAGATATCAGGAAAATTAAAGTCACCCATGAGAATCAGGGCATGCGATCTAGTAGCTTCCATGAGTTGCCGGAAGAAAGCCTCATCCACCTCATCCCCCTGGTCCGGTGGTCTATAGCAGACTCCCACCACTACATCACTCTTGTTGCACACACTTCTAAACTTAATCCAGACACACTCAGGTTTTTCCACAGTTTCGTACCGGAGCTCTGAGCAGTCATACTGCTCCCTTACATACAGTGCTACTCCACCACCTTTTCTGCCCTGCCTGTCCTTCCTGAACAGTTTATAACCATCCATGACTGTACTCCAGTCATGTGAGTTATCCCACCAAGTCTCTGTTATTCCAATCACGTCATAGTTCCTTGACATCACCAGGACCTCCAGTTCTCCCTGCTTGTTTCCAAGGCTTTGTGCATTTGTATATAAGCACTTGAGATAACCTGTTGATCGCCCCTCATTCCCAGTATGAGGCAGGAGCCCTCCCCTCACAGACATTCCTGCCTGTGCTTCCTCCCGGTATCCCGCTTTCCCACTTACCTCAGGGCTTTGGTCTCCTTCCCCCGGTGAACCTAGTTTAAAGCCCTCCTCACTAGGTTAGCCAGCCTGCTGGCAAAGATGCTTTGCCAGCAGGCTGGCTAACCTAGTGAGGAGGGTCATGGGAGGAAGGTCATGGGAGTGAGATTCATCATCATCACTCCCATGACTGCATTGTCATTGGGGCACCATCATTGATGATCAACGAATTGTCTCCACCCCTGATGATTGTGTGTCAGTGCTTGAGTCTCTGTGAAGTCCATTCCTGTCCACTCTTTAATGTTGTCAATCCATCTCTTCTTCTGTCTACCTCTTCTTCTCTTCCCCAGTACTGTCCCTTGGAGGATGATCTTGGATAGGCCAGATGATCTTGTTACCTGGCCGTACCACTTCAGCCTGTGCTCCTTCATGGTCATCAAGAGGTCTTCATATGACCCAGTGCATTGGGTGATGATGTTGAGGACCTCTTCATTAGTGATGTGGTCGAAGTAGGAGACGCCCAGAATTTTACGGAAGTATCTCTTCTCTGCTACCTGTATTTTCCATTCAAGTTCTGCAGTAAGGTTCCACGTCTCGCACGCATAGAGAAAAATGGAGATGACCAATGCGTGCAGCAGTTTCAGTTTCGATTTCAGGGAGATGTTCTTATTCCTCCAAATTGGCTTTAGCTTTGCCACACTGCTGCTGTTTGTGAAAGAAATCTTGCCCGGATTTCTGCCTTGGATCCTTCATCAGTGATGATTAACCCCAAATACTTGAACTGTTTCACTGTCTCCAGCTCTTGTCCACTGACAGTGATATGCGAGCTGATCCCATCACATTTGTTTATCATCAGCTTGGTTTTCTCTGCACTATTTTCCATGCCATATTTTAAAGGTTTCATCCAATTGTTTCACAAGGTTGGCAAGTTCATCTTCGCTGCCTGCCAGGCCATCAATGTCATCAGCGAAGCGAAGATTTGAGATTGTTCGCCCCCCAGTACTGACTGTGCATATGTGATCTTCTAGGGCATCAGTCATTATACGCTCCAAGTAGATGTTGAACAGTGTGAGCAAAAGAAGGCAGCCTTGCTGGATTCCAACAGTGGTGTGAAACCACTCTCCTATTGTGCCATTGTCGAGAACTGCACTGCTGGCCTTGGCATACAGTTGTTTAATGGTAAGAATAAAGCTTATGACCAACATTGTACTTCTTCATGGTTGCACAGAGAGCTTCATGCCATACTCTGTCAAATGCCTTCTTGAAGTCAACAAAGACGTGATAGCTGTCCTGCTGGTGTTGTAAGTACTTCTCACATAGAACATGAAGGTTGAAAATCTATTCTGTGGTACTTCTTCCAGCACAAAAGCCAGTCTGTTCTTCAGCAATGATATTCTCTCCTTGTGGCTTCAATCTGTTCAATATGACTTTCAACATCACTTTGCTGGGATGGCTAATTAAGCTTATGGTCCGGTAATTTTGACACAATTGCAGGTTGCCTTTCTTTGGCAGAGTGATGATTAGTGACTGTGTCCACATGGAGGGCCACTCACTGATCGGCCATATCTTGTTGCGGTTCTTGGTGAGTACATCTATTACTATTTCTCCTCCAAATTTCATCAGTTCAGCTGGGATGTTGTCAATACTTGTAGCCTTTCCATTCTTGAGTGATTTCACAGCTGTCTCTACTACTTCAAATAGTATTGGAAAGTCATCCTCCTCTTTTCAATCTGAGCTGTCTACGACACGATGATCTTCATTTGTCTGGTGGTTGCATAGATTAGAACAGTAGTTTGTCCACCTATTGATGATGTCCCTTTCTTCTGTAAGACTGTTCCCTTCTTTGTCTTGAATTGCATTAGCTTTGGTTCATCTTTCCTCCATCAAATCTTTTACAACCTGGAAGGCTCATTTGCCATTTTTATTATTGATACACTCTTCAATTTTAGAGCATTGTTTTTCAATCCATATCTCCTTGGCCACCTTCATTCCTTTCTTAATCTTTCTGCCAATCGCTCTGTATTTATCAGCTCCCTCAGTGCTGTTCTTGTCTCTCAAGTTCTATTCTAATTTCACATATTTGTAATATTTCATTTGTGACCCATGGTTTTGTCTTCTTACAATGTTTGCCAAAGATGGCCATTGCTGCCTCGTTCATTACAGCGTTGAAATTGTTGGTCATTGTTTCTACGTCTTCCTCTAGAGCAAGCAAGGGGGCAAAATTTTCCACTGATCATTGCTTGGAATGACACTGCAATGTTTCGTGTCAGAGTCATTTTAAGTCAAACTTGGTTCTGGTTAACTTTGGCCTGATGATTTTCCTTAGCCGCAGCCAAAAATTCAGCATCACAAGGTCGTCATCACTTCCAACATCAGCACCGGAGAAGCTTCTTGTTTTAGCTCTGTTAATCCCAGAATGAAATTGGTTTTGCACCATGATGTAGTCCATCTGGCTGTGATGTAGACCATTAGATGTGTGCCATGTTGATCGTCTGGATGCTTTATGTGCTCCTAATGTGTTTGCAAGAACCAGATTGTTATAGCTGGCTAACTCCAAAAATCTCAATCCTCTCTCATTGGTTACCTCATTACAGAAAGTTCCACAATAATCTCACCAATATGCCTGTGCGCCAGTACCCATTTTAGCATTCCAATCTCCTTGTACAATCAGGATATGTTTCTTGTGTACCTTATCGATGTTGTCTTGGAGCGCATTGTACAAATTTTCAATTTGCTCTTAGTCATAGTCTGTTGTAGAGACGTAGACTTGTACCACTGTGATATTAAATAGTACTGCCTTTAGACAGATGGAAATAAGCCTGCTGGACATTGGGTGCCATCCTAATACTGAATTCTTGATACCTTTATGCACCAGAAATCCTACGCCTTTCCCCTGTGGGTCCAGGGACAGAATAGGCCCATTGCGCCTCCTGAATGTCATAAGAGACAACTAAAAGGGGGCTGCCTGGAGAGGGATGGGCTCCGCCAGGTTAGAAATTTGTCCAAGACACACCACATGAGGAGCAAGGTAACGATGTCCATACTGGATTGATCGCAGCCTGGGTTAATAATGACTGTGCCATCCGTCTCCCACCAAGGCAGATGCGAAAAGTATACTACTGGTGTGACCGCAACAAAGAGGATCTGTGGAAGAAATAACATCACCATAACCACATGGAATGTAAGGACATTGAGACAAATAGGGAGGTTGAAAGAACTCACGTACGAAATGGAACAATACACCTGGCACCTCCTAGGAATCTCTGAGGTCATATGGAAGAACTTTGGAGAGGTATTAACAGAATAAGGCCAGGTATTCTATTACAGTGGAAAGGACAAACATGCCAACGGCATAGGATTTTTTGTGCATAAGAGGAGGTTACTTACTTGTAACGAGCTCCTTTGAGATGTGTGGTCCCTATTTGGATTCCAAACGTGGGTGTGCATGTGTGCCATATGATAGAGCCGGAAGGTTTTTGTAGCAGTGCTCGCTGACCTGCATGAACACTGTATATACCCCTCATGCTTGCAGCCAAGACTATAATAAGCCATGCGGGCTGACACCACTCCAGTATCCCTCTTACCACTGAGAAGTTCAGTCCACAGCAGAGGTGATGGAAGGTGAATGTTGGAATCCAAATAGGGTCCATACATCTTGAAGAACCTCCAGTTACAGGTAAGTAAACAACTCTTCTTCTTCAAGTGATAGACCCTATATGGATTCCAAACATGGGTGTGAGTAGTGAGCAGGTGAGTGTGAGGACTTGTGAGGGAGCACTGTCTGGAGTACAGCGTGGTTCACGGCTGCGACCACTGCTGTCACCAGTGCAATGGTGTAATGAACTGTGAAGGTCGGAATGGAACGCCATGTGGCGGCATGAGAGATATTCTGCCATGGTACGTGTATGAGGCATGCGGATGTGACCGTAAGTGCTCGTATAGTGCACGCTGTGACAGCAACAGAGGTGTAACATTCATGGATGCTGTGATGGGATCTCCAGGGTACAACCTGGAACTGTGGGACTGCTGTGCCCCCTTAAGTCTCCAACCTGGGATGGCTGTCTCAGTGCTATGACAACGACAAACAACAAAACCCCTCCAGGTGCTGTGATCACTCAGCCATCAGTATGTGGAGACTCATACTCAGCGAAATTGTATGAATGCTCTCTAAGTCACTCATGAATCATATAGAGAGAGGCACCAGCCAATCACCACAGCCTCCAGCCTTGCACCCAAGAAATATACACTGTCTTACACTGCTCAAGACTCCCTTGCACAGTGCAAGTGCTTAATTAGTTCACCACTTCGTCAAAGGAAAGTGGACATGAACCAGGGTTTGTAATCTGAGCTGAGATTCCCAAAGCACTTCAACAAAAAACACACTGTTTTAGGTAAAATATAAAACAGATTTATTAACTACAGAAAGGCAGATTTTAAGTGATTATAAGTAGCAGGCATAGTGATCAAAGTTGGTTACAAAAGAAATAAAAATAAATTCACAGCTAAAATCTACAAACTAAGCAGGATTTGAATCAAGCAGTCTCTCATCCTAATACATGTTACAGGCAGCTCACAGTTCTCAATACACAGGCTGAATTCCCTTTCCCAAACTGGGGACCAGTCTCCACAGTTCAACATCTTTGTCTTCCAGACAATCTTCTAGGTGTAGAGATGGGGGAGGAGAGAGGTCAAGTGATGATGTCACTGTCCCTTTTTTATACTTTCTTCCAGCTGCTAGAAAGGTCCTTGCTGTGACGTGGGGATCAGGCAGAACCCCACTGCGTACATACCCTCTCTAAGAAGTCTCTGGGAGAGTGGATTCTTCTTGATGGGCCAGCGATGCCTGCCTAGTCAGTGATAGTTGCTCCTTTGTTGCCACTGAAAGCCTGGCTGTGGGTGTTTCCAAAACTCAACATATTTCAGTTACACACACTTAGGAAAACTTCATAACTTTGGAAACAATGATATTATGTACAATTCGACAGGATATTAATGTTCAATAGATTAAGACTTCTTAAATGATACCTCACAAGGCATACTTTGTACAAAATATAGAAAAAATAATATAATAGTGGTGAATATGGGGGTTCCACAGTGTTTCTTTGAGGTACAGAATGTCATAGGTGCATCCAGAAATCCATCTGGAGATCCTCTGCGAGGAGAGGGCAAGCCCTTTGCATCGGTTGACAATGGTGATAAAGCATCTCAGAGAAATCCGAAAGGCACGCGTGCGTTGGAGGTAGAAGACAAGTGCACAGTGGAGGTTGAGGGAATGGAAAGCCCTGTCAGGGTGAGAGGTGTGGAGTTTGGGATACAAGGCCAAGAGGCGAATGCACTGATTCAGGTGGAATTCTGACACCACCTTTGGTAGGAATTTCAGATGCAGGCGCAAGGAAACTTTATCTCTGTGGAAGATCATGTAATGGGGGGTCAGCCATCATGGCCACCAGTTCGCTGACTTGTTGCACCAAGGTAACGGCCACCAAGAAGAGTACTTTCATGGCTATTCCTGAGTCCCAGCCAAAAACCAAGCTGTGAGGTGGACAGGACCAGGATTGGGATGTCAAAGCTGGACCTGGTCTTGTGTGAGGAGATCCGGGCTGGCACAGAGGAAGATCAGAGTGTGAGCAGAGAGGTGGAAGTCTGTGAACCAATACTGACAGGGGTAGAATGGGGCTGTCAGTATCACCATAGTTCAGTCTCTGCAAATCTTATGGAGGACTTGTGGGAGGAGGGGAAGGGGGGAAAAGGCATAGAGCAGATCGCCCCTCCGGGGGTGGGGGGAGTAAGGCATCCCCCTGAGAGTCATGTCCCATGGTCCCTCTGGCGCAATAAAGGGGCAGTTTGTGGTTCTCACTGGTTGCAAAGGGTTCCCAAAGAGGGGGGGTGCCCCACCTACGGAAGAGGTAAAGGAGAATGGTGTTGTGCAGTTTCCACTTGTGGTTCATGTGGAAAGACCTGCTGAGTGTGTCTGCCAGTGAGTTCTGGGTGCCTGGGAAATACATGGGCCTGGAGTGTAATGTGGTGTTTGAGGCACCAGTTCCACAATCAGACGGATTTTGTAAAGAGGGAAGGAGAGTAGGAGCCAACTTGGTTGTTGATATAAACCGCTGCTGCAATGTTGTTGGAGAGCAGCTGAATGTGGTGGGACCAAATGAGGGGAAGGAAGGCTCGGCACATGAAATGGACTGCTCTCAACTCCAGGATGTTCATATGCAGCCTGGCTTCCCATGGTGTCCAGACCCCTTGGGCTGTGCGGTGGTCCAAGTGATGGTGGCTTGTGGGGTAAGGAGATGTAAAGGGCATACACCCTTGGAAAGGTTGGCCCATCACATGAAGGAGGCCAGGACCATCCGGGAAAGGAGGACTCTGTGGCCTATATGATCTCTGTGTGGTCTGTAGATGGAGAGGAGTCACAGCTGACGGCAACACATGTGGAGGCAAGTGTGGGGCATGAGAGAGGTGAAGGCCACCATACGTCCATGGAGGAAGAGACAGTGGCAGATGATGGTGCGGGGGTTGCGGCATAAGTGCGCAATTGTAGAAGTGAGCATGGCGAAGCAATGTGCTGGGAGGAAGGCTCGTGCAGTGACAGAATCCAATCAGGTGCCGATAAGGTGGATGACCTGGTTAGGTATCAGAGTAACAGCCGTGTTAGTCCGATGAAGTGAGCTGTAGCTCACGAAAGCTTATGCTCAAATAAATTGGTTAGTCTCTAAGGTGCCACAAGTACTCCTTTTCTTTTTGCTGGTTAGGTATGAGGACCAACTTCTCCTCACTGATACAAATGCCCAAAGAGGTGAGCAAGGATCTATCATGGCAGTGATGAAGACTCATTGGGAGAGCACCATGAAGAGCCAGTCATCCAGGTAAGGAAACATGGAGAAGCAGACGAGTTGTATGTGGGTGGTGACAATGGCAAAGACTTTGGTGAAGACACGGGGAGCTGTCACGATACTGAAGAGGAGAACTTGGAATTAGTAGTGAACTGGAGGATCTTGCCCTGAGCAGGGTGAATATTGATGTGGAAATAGGCATCCTTCATGTCGAGAGCGGCAAACCAGGCTCCATGGGAGAAGGAGGGAATAATCAATGCTAACGTCACCGTGTGGAACTTGGATTTCTGGATAAATCTGTTGAGTACTCAAAGGTCCAGAATGGGTTGCAGTCCCCTGACCTTCTTTGGGATGAGGAAGTATGGGGAGTAAAAGCCCCCGTCCCAGTAGCGAAGCAGGAAAGGCTCTATGACACCATTGAGGAGAAGAGCACCAGCTTCCTATTGCAGGAGAGATTGATGAGAGGAGTCCCCATGGAGGGACCAGGGTGGGCAATAAGGGGGGAACTCTATGGAGTACCCATGATGGATGATCTCCAGTACTCAATTGTCCATGGCGATCTTGCCCCATTTGTGGGCGAATGGAGAAAGATGCCCCCTAAAGATGAAAGGGGTACTGCAGGAGGGAGTAGGAACAGTTCCTGACCAACACATCAAAACTATTGTTTGCACTGCTGTTGGACAAAGAATGTCAACCTCCAAACTGGAGGGAAAGCTACTCTAACTGAACTTACTGAACGAACTAACTAGTTGACTATCAACTAGGAACAACTATTCAGATAATTATATACAGAAAGGCACTAGAAAAATCACTCCTTTAGCAAAGCCAAGAGATGGAGGGACAAAGGGGTTCCGACTCCAGCCATGTGGTGGTAAGAGGGAACTGGAGCAGCATCAGCCCACACAGCCTATTATAGCCTCAGCTGCAAGCACAAGGGAGACGCATGGAGCATCTGAGGGTCAACGGGCACTGCTATGAAAACCTTTTGGCTCCAGCACATGGCACGCATGTGCACCCATGTTTGGAATCCATATAGGGACCATCACTCGAAGAAAAATAATTTTTCTCTAATGCCTTGATACTAGAAGTCAGATGTTCTTGTTGCTAATTCTATAACAACTGATTGGCATAAAAGAACTAACTTTCAAAAAAATATTAAAGTTTTGACACAACCAAACAAATGAAAGCCAGAAGTAAAGCCAACATCATTGTAGATCTGCCTGATTATGCTTGATTGTTTCAGTGTCACAAATTAACACTGATCTCAGATCCTTTTAATACCCAAATGGCCAGACACAATGGGACAAGTTAAGGATGCAGCGTCAATCTTAACTTTTTTCAGAGTAACAGCCGTGTTAGTCTGTATTCGCAAAAAGAAAAGGAGTACTTGTGGCACCTTAGAGACTAACCAATTTATTTGAGCATGAGCTTTCATGAGCTACAGCTCACTTCATCGGATGCATCTTAACTTTGAATTTCTTTGCTTTCTTTAGCTTGTCTCACAGCTTTGATTTTATTTCCACTTCTACATAAAAAAGTTTGAGTCCCCTTGATGATTCTGTAAAATACATAATCAGCTTCTTAACCATCTAAACACACAAAACACACAGGGTCTCACATAACCCCACCTTGCACAGATATGTATCAGCCTGCATATAAATACACAGAAAAAAGGCACACCAGTCTCCCCAAGTTTCTTCTCCCTGCCCTGGAGCCAAGATCAATAGATGGCACTTGCAGCATACCCTGAAGGTCAACAGATTCTCATTATTTTGGATCCAAGTGGAAGTAATTCCAAAGTGAAGCAGCTCTCAAAAAGAATAATTTCTCAACAAACCCCTTTACTTTTAAACCAAGCAGGCTCCACCTTAAGTGCCTGATAACTACCATAACAGCATTTTATGAGGCAAGAGGCATGCTCTCAGACAGGAAGTTCCCAGACCAGTTAGGACTTCACAGGTCAATACCAATATCTTTTATTCCATCTAGAAACTAACAAGCAACTAGTGCAGATTGAGCACAGGTAATCTGCTCCCAGTAGAATACTCCCTCCAACCAGTAGGCAGCCAAATTCTTGCACCTTCTTAATATGCAATCCCATAAAGAATATTCTCCGGTAACAATCTTCAGGTGAGCAATTTTCCTTTGTTAATTTAACATTAAGATTACAGGGGGGAAATAGACAATATGAAATCTGATATCCTGTGACCTAGTATTTCACAAATTATGTAAATTTTGTGAGGAGGCTTTTAAGCCGTATTTTATAACCCAATATCCCAGAGGTAAGCACAGTAGTCACTCTTGAAAGGTGACTTTCTGAACCATTTAACAGTATATCATGGCTTGCTTGGTTGCGTTTGTTGTTGTTTTTTAAAAATATATCTATATAAACTCAGTGGTTAAAAATAGACCACTAGCCAATAGGAAATTTTTCCCA
This sequence comes from Natator depressus, assembly GCF_965152275.1. Lineage (NCBI taxonomy): Eukaryota > Metazoa > Chordata > Testudines > Cheloniidae > Natator > Natator depressus. Next base: position 41,475,188 of record NC_134243.1, read on the forward strand.
TCTGCTCATTTTCCTTCTCCAGATCTGCTATGCCAGGACAACACACTTGGATATAGTTCCACCCTGCCAGCAAATGGAGACAGCATACAAAGATTTTTTGGTAATATCAGACTCTGGGACTTGCTGGTGCTTCAGCTGAGACTCCTAAAGATTCCTAACAACCATAGATAAGTATGCCTTGAACCCTGAACTAGATTTTAACTACTATAAATACATGACTGCACTAATCTGAATAGAGGGAACCTGAACCAACATAGAAGATTGGAAGTAGCCTGGAAGGCACCTCTCCACATGTAAATGACCTCATCTGAAGAGAGCCGACTTCCATGAAATAGAAAAAGCGTACTGTGTAGCTCAAAAGCTTGGAACTTTCACCAACAGAAGTTGGTCCAATAAAAGATATTATCTCACTCACCTTGCTACTTTATGATAATTTAAGACAGAGTTCAATGAATATACATTTTGAGGGACACTTCTGTCACAGAAAGTTGTGCTTATTATTCTGGATTTCCTAAACAGTATAGTGAATCTGTGTGCTTGGTTTTGTGTATATGTATATTTAGTTTCAGCTTCAGTATTTCCCTCCTTCTAGACAATTTAAAGTGTACTTGTGTCTATTTCCAGTCTTAATTATGTCAGCACTAATGAATGGGATAAAAAAATCTTAGCACCTGCAAACAGCAAAATGAATTGTAAATTTATTGGTTTCCTAAAGGGAAAAAAGTTATTAGTCCAGATTCCAACTATGCAGAATTAGCTTTGTTTTATTTTGTAAGGCAAAACACTCTGTTGCAGAGTCACTTTCCTTTCTTAGGAGGACAAACTAATAAAAGGTAATCCTATTAGAGACAAATGTTGTCTATAGAAAGGAATTGGCCCTTAAAACAGGACCACTATTCTCCATTTATTATGAAACACGAAGAGCTCTAAAATTATGACATAGTTACTATTATAAGATTGGCTAATTCTACCATTAAAACATAATGAAATGCAATCTCTGCAAAACAACGTTATGGGGTTTTTTAAAAATTATTTTTATAAAAGCAGCTGTCATTACTGTGCAACCCACTGTAAACAAATCAGTCATGCTCTATGACAAGATGCATCATAAATGCACCAATCAGGCATTTGGGGGCATTTCTATATCTTGTAGTAGAACAAAGTTCCAATTAAAAATTCATACTTGAGATCCCTCGCGAGGCATGGCAAGGATTAAGAGGTGCCAACATTTCACCTAACTTTCTGTGCCCTCTAGAGAACTTACCTTATTTGTATACTTCTTTGCAAAGTCTACATAACTGAAACAGTGTCTTTAAATATATGTCTCGATGTTATTTCTATTAAAAAAAAATAGCATTCAGGAGCAACCTTACACGTAAATGGTATGCACACAACAGAAGAGGAAATTAGGTGAATAAACTGATTTCAGTTTTATATTTTTCCAGTGGGTTACTCTAAGACGGTAACATCTTTACAGATTATGAAAAATACCTGTGACAGTGTCCTTTTCAGGTAAGACCTAGAAGGTAATTATAAAGGTAGGTCAACTTGCAGTCCTAATAACCTAGAGACTGTTCCCTTTAGGAAACAACCAACTTGTAATATTGTCGTACTCATCTGATGTGTGCAACTGTCTTCAATGTGGTTAATATGTATGTATAAAAATTTAATTCCTCATTAGAGTGTTTATGAAATCATTAACAATACAAAGAGTACAAAAACAGCATGAGTATAATCATGTGACATTTCTAGGAAACCAACTCAGGTTGTTGGTTTTGGTTTTATTGAAGAAAGAACAAAAATCTGAATCCCTTTTGAAATCAATGAACGTGCAAGAACAAACGCCTGACTATATACATACGTGGAGATCAGTTCTTTCTCAAAACTAAACATTCTACATACCTTGAACTGTAAGATCTGCTTGAGCTTCAATTGTCTCATTCCCATTATCCACAATGCAGGCATATGTCCCAGCATCATCTTCTGTGATATCACTGATCTCCAGGCTCCCTCCCGCCAGTAACAGAAATCTTTCAGAGCTGTGCAAGACAGGACATATAGGTAATGTAGCAAACAAACTAATATGTATGGAGTACTGATCGAAGGAAATATGGAAGGTCTCCAAATGAAACTTCTAAATACACTGAAAAAATAGCTGATTACATCACTTCTGAGGTTGGATTCTTTAATGGTATATTAACATAGAGGAATGGTGTGTTTTTAACTAGACTGGTTATTTAAATATAGGTTTAAATTCAACAGTATACATCCCACACAATATTAATGCATTTTTTGCACTTTCAAGCTTCAAATCTTATGAGTTATATGCAACTCAAGTGATTTTAAAATACTGTAATTAAAATTCATGAAAGATGTAAGTATTCAATCACTGCCTTCAAAGAATAATTTTCCCAGCACTAAAACCATTCCAGTCATAGCTGGAAAGTGGTTAAGTCAAGTATACCAAAAGCCAAGCTTAGCATCTATGCAACCTAAGAAATAAATGGTTGTAAATACTCTGCATAATTGCATTTTTGTAAAGAAGGCAGCCATTTGAGTTGTATACAAGAGCTCCAAAATAAAACCTGTTCTACAAGGGCTTCCTACACTAAAACAGTGGGAAGACAGTGGGAAAACTAAACCTACAGATCTAAAACAGTGGGAAGACTAAACTTTCAAACTCTCCCCCATATAAACATTCAGGGCTGACTTTTGTCTTCTTTAGAAAAAAATACCTATCTTCAGATTTTATTATGTAAGCCATGTGAGGGCTTTTTCATGAACCAAACCAACAAAGAACAATACTTCTAGCCTCCCTCCTTAGGTACCCTCCCATTATATCCAGCTTTCTTATATGCTGCTCCTTATATTTAGAAGAATCTTCCAACACTCCTCACTCCCATGCACTGCTACAGACTAGGGTCCGAATGGGTAGGCAGCAGTTCTGCAGAAAAGGACCTAGGGGTTACAGTGGATAAGAAGCTGGATATGAGTCAACAGTGTGCCCTTGTTGCCAAGAAGGCTAATGGCATTTTGGGCTGTATAAGTAGGGGCACTGCCAGCAGATCGAGGGACGTGATCGTTCCCCTCTAGTCAACATTGGTGAGGCCTCATCTGGAGTACTGTGTCCAGTTTTGGGCCCCACACTACAAGAAGAATGTGGAAAAATTGGAAAGCGTCCAGCAGAGGGCAACAAAAATGATCAGGGGGTTGGAGCACATGACTTCTGAGGAGAGGCTGAGGGAACTGGGATTGTTTGGTCTGCGGAAGAGAAGAATGAGGGAGGATTTGATAGCTGCTTTCAACTACCTGAAAGGGGGTTCCAAAGAGGATGGATCTAGACTGTTCTCAGTGGTAGCAGATGACAGAACAAGGAGTAATGGTCTCAAGTTGCAGTGGGGGAGGTTTAGGTTGGATATTAGGAAAAAAAAATTTCACTAGGAGGGTGGTGAAGCACTGGAATGGGTTATCTAGGGAGGTGATGGCATCTCCTTCCTTAGAGGTTTTCAAGGTCAGGCTTGACAAAGCCCTGGCTGGGATGATTTAGTTGGGGATTGGTCCTGCTTTGAGCAGGGGGTTGGACTAGCTGACCTCCTGAGGTCCCTTCCAAACCTGATATTCTATGATTCTATGAGTTCTTGTAAAATTTAATTTTAAACAACTGTACACAATACAAGTACACATATGTCACTAACAAAAAGCAAAACTGAGAAACAAACAACAAAAGCCTGGTTGACTGGATAAATTCCAAATCATCCAAATCCTCCAATAAAAGTGGGAAATAGAAGAATAGCAGCTGCCTCTTCTGGAACTGCAGAGCCAGATTTTTCTGCTAAAGTAGTCTTTGACATAGATTAATATAGTAAAATCTAGGGTTCACTGGTCTATAGTTATTAATTAGAGCAATCCAATCTTTCTGCGTTTGACCAAGTGGAAGGTCCAAAACTAAAAATACTTTTGTGTAAGTTCTGGCCAGTATAATTACACTTTTTTCCTTTATAATTTTATTAAAAGGCAAGTGGACAAAATACAATACTCAACCTATGTGCTTCCTCTGTTAAAACATTTTAAATTAGGATTCTATCATTGGAAGAGGTATGCTAACATAATTGCAAGGGTTATTTGTTATTAGATAGAGGCCTTTGGAGCTTTCTTCTATTTTATGTCCACCACAAAGAACAAAAGGACATTTAATTTTTCCCAAGACTGTTCTATCCAGATAATTTACAGGTCTGTACTCCAATTTGCGAACCAACTTTTCTGTTGGACGTGCTGGTTTAAAAAAATTTAAAAATAAAGAACATCTTTCAAATTATGTGAAAGGAACAGTTCCGTGTGGATACAAATTAGGAAACAGACTGAGAACAAACGTCCAGGAAGACTTAGAGACAAGGCTCTTCTATGGACAATTCCAGTTGGATGACCCAAAAAAATCTGAGGTAAAAGTAATTATGGAGATGATATACAAGGGAAAACAACACTTCAGAGAGGTTAAAAAGGTTTTGTTTGTTTTTTAAAAGGAGCTTAGGGAATTAGGTTGAGAGTCCATGTTCCAGGAAGGCCATACTGGGAGTCCTAGTATCATGACTGCCTTAAGCAATGGTGCTTGTGCAGGTGAACAGCACAGCTGGCTGGTTCTACACTAGCTGAGAGGAAGACAGCAGAAACTGTTACCTGCAAGTCCTTTCTTGTAATCTTTCTCTCTCTCTCAAAACGAAATAAAATAAATCAAGGACAGAAGATTTGGAGGCAAAGAGTGGGTCGATGTTGTTGCATAGTCTGCAGCAATGAAACATGGTCCTTCAAAAGTCCACCTGAATGTGAAGGGACATGGCTGAAGATGAACAGTTATCCCCCATTCTGTATTTGTGCATTTGATTTTTCTACCCTAAGTGTAGCACCTTACTTTTATCTTTGTTGAATTTCATTTTGTCGTCTATAGCCCAGTTCTCCAACTTATGAAGATCCCTCTGAATCAGGAGTGGGCAAACGTTTTGGCCCGAGGGCCACACTGGGGTTGCGAAATGGTATGGAGAGCCAGGTAGGGAAGGCTGTGCCTCCTGAAACAGCCTGGCCCCCGCCCCCTATCCACCCCCTCCCACTTCCTGCCCCCTGACCGCCCTCTCCTAGGACCCCACCCGCTATCCAACCCCCTCCACTCCTTGTCCCCTGACCGCCCTCTCCCAGGACGCCACCCGCTATTCAACCCCCCCTGCTCCTTGTCCCCTGACAGCCTGGGACCCCCTGCCCCTAACCGCCCCCCTGGGACCTCACCCCCTATTCAACCCCCCCCAGCTTCTTGTCCCCTGGCCGTCCCCCCGCCCAAAACCTGCACCCCATCCAACCACTCCCTGACTGCCCCCCGGGACCTCCTGCCCCTTATCCAACCCCCTCCTCCCACCGATTCCTGCCCCCTTACCATGCCACTCAGAGTGGCAGGACTGGCTTATTGGAAAGCCTGGGAGGTGGTCGGGCACAAGCCGTGCTGCCCGTGTGGTGGCATAGCTGTGGGGGAGGAGGAAGAGCAGGGGATGGGCTGGGGCTAGCCTCCCCGGCCGGGAGCTCAGGGGCCAGGCAGGACAGTCCTGCAGTCCGGATGTGGCCCATGGGCCGTAGTTTGCCCACCTCTGCTCTGAATTTTAGCTTTAGCCTCCAAAGTGTTTGCACCTCCCTCCCCGCCAGTTTTCTGTTATCTGGAGCAATGGTCTCAAGATGCAGTGGGGGAGGTCTAGGTTAGATATTAGGAAAAACTATATTTCACTAGGAGGTTGGTGAAGCGCTGGAATGGGTTACCTAGGGAGGTGGTGGAATCTCCATCCTTAGAGGTTTTTCAGGCCCAGTTTGACAAAGCCCTGGCTGGGATGATTTAGTTGGGGCTGGTCTTGCTTTGAGTAGGGGGTTGGACTAGATGACCTCCTGAGGTCTTTTCCAACCCTAATCTTCTACGAGTCTATGATCTGCACAAAGATGAGAATCTTTGCCTTTTGGTGTTGATGCTTCATGTCTCTGTCTCTCTTGCTCATTAGTAGCTGCCAGTACCAAGGAGCCTGGGTCAGGATGAGAATACAAGTGTTCATATCCCTTAGAGGGATATAATACCTCCTCTCTCAGCTTATTTTGCTTCAGGACGCAAGGAGGAGTGTGTCTGCCAGGATGCCTTAACTGCCTCCATAATGGCTTTGCTAATCAGCAGAATCACTCTTGCAGGGGCTGCCAATACCAGAACATCCACCAACTTGTGACACCTTTCAATGCAGCTCCTCTGACTGAATATCCCAGAACAGAGGACACCTTTCTTAATAGATCTTGATGAGCCCTGTGGCCCTCTGGTGGTGGTGAATCGTTTGCTACCTCAACAGCCTCACCTGGTGATGAAGACGATGACGCAACAGGATTCTGAGGTTGTGGTGTATTGGAGAAGCCACCAGAGTGACTTCTGGCTGCTCAATACCAATCTCGGTATTAGGAACTGGAGAGTAATGTCACAGTTGTAGTGCCGCACAGGAGTGACCTTGAGGACAGTGAATGAGAGTTGAGGGAGAAGGGATGTCCCACAGAGTCCAGAATGTCCACTGATATGGGCATGGGACCCATCCTTGTCCTGGCCATTGCCCTTTTGGAGGAACCCAGTGCTGTGATTGCTGCATGACCCATGGTGCCCAAATCTCTGATGAAGCATAGGCTTTTCCTCTTGACTGGGACACAGATGAATATACCTCCGAGTCTGAAGCCTCTGACAATGGAGGAGCAAAACTCGTTGGATCTGGGGATAGGAAGCCTGAGCCCGGGGACAGTGGTAATGGAGATATCACTGGAGACTTGCCTCTTAACTGCACTGGCTTTTGTGGAAGTTTGGGAGGTAAAGGTACCCCAGGTTCCTGACATGGTGAGGTAGGAGCCACAGGCATAGGTACCTACTGTAAGCCTTCCATTACTACCAGGGATATTGCCACCGAGAGGCTAAGCAGGTGCCTTGCAGCTGCACTTGCCTCTGGGATGGTTGAGAGTGGCAATGACTGATGACCCTGATACCAGGATCTTTCAGTGAACAGCTTCAACGGACCTGGCACAGGTTCCAGAGGGCAATTCCTTCTTATAATCATGGAATCATAGAATATCAGGGTTGGAAGGGACCTCAGGAGGTCATCTAATCCAACCTCCTGCTCAAAGCAGGACCAACAACTAAAAACCTTAAAAACCACAAAAACTTCTAAGGAAGGAGATTCCACCACCTCCCTAAGTAACCCATTCCAGTGCTTCACCACCCTCCCAGTGAAAAAGTTTTTCCTAATATACTTCTTAGGGAATGACTTCTCTAGGGAGCATCTCTCCCTCAAACGTCTTGCAGAGTCTCTGCCTCTACCCGGCTTCAGTACTGACAAATTTAGATTCAGACTCATAGACTTTAAGGTCAGAAGGGACCATCGTGATCATCTAGCACATTGCAGGCCACAGAACCTCACCCACTCCTGAGCGTGCTACTGAACCTGAGGAGGGATTATGCCTTTTCTTTGGCACCAGTGAAAGGAACCAAGAGCCACAGACATCTCCCGTGGGGTGTTCCATACTGACGCTGATGTGTTTGGGGCATTTTCCATATGTGACAACTCCAATGGATGGCAAAGTGCTGCCTCCATAAGTAAACACTTGAGCCTCACCACTCTATCTTTCTTTGAGCAGGGCTTAAGTCCTTTACAAATTTGACACTTGTCACCGACGTGGAATTCTCCCAAACATTTCAGACATGCTGGGTGTGGGCTGCTGACTGGCTTAGGCTTCCTGCAAGTCTGGCAGACCTTAAACCTCAGTGAGTGAGGCACCATTCCTGTACCATTCCTCACACTGAAAGATAAAAGTTAGTCAAAAAAGACCTAAAACTAAAACCTTCTGCTAAAAACTAGCTAAACTAACTAACTTCTAACAATAAAAGGGAAAAGAGAGAGAGAGAGAGAGAGAGAGAGAGAGAGAGAAGTGAGGGAAGCACTTGTCACAACAAGTTTGAAATTGCTCCAAGAACTGCCACTGGTAGTAAGAAGGGACTTGAGGGAGGTCGGGGTGGCTCTGCTTTCTTATACCTGCATGATAGCTGTGGGTGTTTGGGCTGCCCTGACAGGTACTGATGAGGGAAGAAGTTCTCCAACAGCTACGCACAGGGTGTACACATACCTACAGTGGAACGGACATATGCAAGCATTCAAAGAACACACTTGTTAACTGAATTTTGGAGAGGGGGGTGCACAGGTATACAAAAAAACCCAAACTCAACGAGACTTGTGATAAAATCATGAGAGTTGGCAACACTGCTATCAACAGCTCAGAATTCAGTAAACTCAAAACCATTTTATATCAAAACAATCAAAGGCACTTCTCAGTGAGAGCTATATGATGCCCTATTCACCTTTCTATCTACACCCATTTTGACCGTAGAGCTGTTAAAAATGGTCGAGAGCATTATTATATTTCACAATAAGTATTTTGCTCCTACTCTCCTTGTATTCAAAAATAGATTAACTGGTTTTGCTCATACTTTCCAATAAAATTCATCTTTGGGCAGAGGCCACAAATGAAAATTTCAGCCTGACAAGTAGAACTTTCAGAATGCTGTCAAGTAGTATCACTGCTTAAATGTAGTAGGTACTACCATTCCTGCCAATAATATTGATTCACTTTTCTAGCTGGACCTCTTACTGCATACTGTGTTTGGCTGAAAGAATAAACTGAAGTCTGAAAAACAAGTTATATACTTAGATCAAAACAACACAAAAAGATTATATAGGGAAGCCTTTTCAACCAGCTAGATTTGAACAGCAGTTCTGTGCTACAGCAGCACACCTTTTTCTATTCTGACTTTTGAAATAGGCATTTCATCATGAATCATTTAAATTCCCAATTAATAGATCTTTCTGGGTAGGTGGTGTGTGCTCAACACAAAAATACCCTTCCTGTGAAAAATACCCTCTTCTTTTCCTCAGTGTCCCATTTCTCTTATTTTCTTTACTGAAACTGATTTTGCTAGAGTTAGCTTTCTGAGAGATTAAAATATTAAATGCAAAGCAAACACTGGTTTGGTTCGGAGATATGCCAAAAGGTACATTACCACATTAAGCAGCAAGACTGCTCGCAGTTATATATGTTATTGCCATTCTGAAACTCAAACTCACACTGATGGAAAGGGACCAAAAAACGTTTTTAAAAAAAATAGAAAAAATTACCCCAGTTCATGATACACAATACCATGTTTTTATTGAATAGAACGTTGCTAGAAGAATGCATTTTCTGGGTGCTGAATTTAAATATCATATTTCCATAGATGAACAAACATAGGAAAAGCTGGTAGCAACCCTTACATTTAGTTAGCCCAACGCTTTCCGCTATAAAGTATGCTTGTAATCTTTTCTGCAGAAGCTCGAACAGCTATATGATTTGCAACAGGACTTTAAAATCCTGCAGAGAGAAAGCCCACAGGGTAAAAAAGTATCTTTTCTTTGTCCCCTGAAATTCCATTTGGGTTTAGCTAAGTTATAAATTGTTAAAAATTGCCACTTGTGTGCCTCAAGAGAATTTTGGCAGCATGCCAACATAACGGAATGTGAATATTCTCGATTGCTGGGACCCATGCAGCCACCACTGAACACTATGCTGGAAACATGTGGGCACTGCTAGAGCAGCTGCAGTAGTGGTTAAGGGGGAGAGATCTGAAAGAAATACTCAACCCTGGACCTAGCATAGAGCACCAGAAACGCCTTAGCATAAAAAACTCCTCCTGTTGCCAGCTAATATAGTTAGTCCTGTAGTTCAAGAGGTAAAGGCCTGTGATGCAAGTTCTTGAAGTTCCAGGACTCAAAACCCTGATGCTGCTGCTTATTTATTTGAAGAAAGGCATTACAGTTGTATAATATAATTTGTCTTTACCATTTTTCTTTTAAAAATCTCTAGAAAATTACATATACAAATGTTTAAAAGGTCATTTAAAGTTTAGATTGCAAAGTCAAACACCTGGAAATTAGGAAAAGCTAGATTGTGTATACACAGAACAAAACAGTTTTTAATTACAAGACCACGTTCTATTTTTCCTCAGGACCTCTGCCTCATGCACAGGCTGGACATACAAGGAGGCAGAATTAATTTTCTATGGGCAACTGGATTTAAGAGGCCATTATTGTTTTTAAAAAATGCATTTTGGCATGGTGCACAAAACGAATAGTCCATCCTTTTGACAACTGAGAAAGACTCCTCTGTAACTTCAGTGTGCTGAACAGTTTGGCTATAATCTTTCTAAGAAGCTAATATTTTGCTAGACAATCACTTACAAGGGATTATTCATTGCCTTTTGGCATGTGAGATGGTTAATCAGTTACATTTCTTTAAAAGATCTGTTTAATTAACCACTTACTCTTGAAAGGGAAGCTTTCAGTTAACTATAATTTACAGTATTGCATTTCTTTTAATCTATTTCACACACAAAGCACCAATGCTTCCTCCTACCTCTCTCTAGCTATGACAGATCACGTACCTAAACATAAGAGTACAAGCTTTAAAATAGGGTTTCTCAACCTATGGCTCATGACCGAAAATTAGCTCACCAGAATGTGTCAGGGTTGTCTGGGCTCAGCTCCTCAACCCAGGAGCTGCAACCTGGAGCATGGGGTCACAGTGGTGCTCAGGTTTGGCACAGTCATCCCTACATCATGACGACAGGCGGCTGGGTGGGTCAAATCTGAGTGAGTAGCACTGTGACCCCATGCACCAAGTTGCAATGTCACTCAAAAACAATTACCCCGGAAATCAAAATGCTCAAAGTGGGAAGCTGAGCCCAATCAGCCCCCCAAGACAGAAGCCAAGAGGGAGTGGGCTGTGTCATGTTCTCCTGTAAGTACTGCTCTCCTGATATACTCCCCCACCCTCACAGCTGCCCAACACCCCATCTTCCATACCCAATCTTGCCTTCCAGCCTAGACCCTGTAATGTACCTCTCCCCCATAGCCAGGCAACTCCCGTTCTGTCACACGGCCCATGCAGGCCTCTAGCCCCCAGATCTTCCCCCACAAGAACCCAGCCTCTTCTGTCCCTCAACTTCTTTCCCCAGAACTCCAAATCCCCTCCACCCCTTTTATCCTCTGCCCCCACAGACTGGGGGAGGAGGGCTTGTCTTCTAAAAGCATGACTTGCATCACTCATTGCTGAACCTATGAGGCAGTGTTGCACGTCATTTCTTGCAGTCAGTGACTGGTAAATCTCATGGCAATGTCACTACACGTTGGGAAAACAAACGTGCTTAGAGTCTTACCCTTGTATGAGTTAGCCAGGATTTTTAAAATAATATTTCAGTGGAGGTTTTGAAAGGAATTAGTCTGGCAAATATTTTATCATGGGGAGCTAATTTCACAATTTACTATGTGCCTCCCATAGCTTTGCTTCAAATAATAATTCCATGAAATTGTTTAATCTTGCAAAGACTGACACCATTAAAATTCACTCATGCTGGAATATGAAATATTTCTTTACTTTAAATCCTGTTGAAATCTTTGACAAACATTCCATTAAACCAAATATATCCACTGCATCTGGCTCACATTATAAATATTCTTTCCAGAAGGCGCAGTCCACTGAATTGCTAAGAATAAGCTTTCTTAGAATTATAGATTTTAATTGAGCACATAGCTTGAGAGGACAATTTCTTTAATTCTATAAAGGGTGATTTGCCACAGTTAAAAAACAGAATGTAAAATGGTTATGTTATCAAATAAAGTAATGAGTCTAGTGGTAAGAAAAGGGTACTGTTAAAGCTAGCGCTACAGCATGATTAAAGAAAAACAGCTTTATTTTCCGCCTTTAATATTTCCTCTTGTCTTCAGCTCCACTTTCCTGATTTTCATTCCTGAAACTATCAGGTCTTTTACTGGAAATCAAACCAGACACCCCCAGTATTCCATTCACCTTACAGGGTTCACAGAAAGGAGATCCCCTGTCCCAAATACTTCATGTCCACTCTTTGGGGACTAGATCCCACCCTTTGCTCATTTTTTTTTTAACATGAACTTTAACTTCTTTTTTTAATGAGGAGTGCTGGGCAGAGACGGGCTCCATCTTACGAAGAGAGGGAAGAGCATCTTTGCCAGCAGGCTGGCTAACCTAGTGAGGAGGGCTTTAAACTAGGTTCACCGGGGGAAGGAGACCAAAGCCCTGAGGTAAGTGGGAAAGCGGGATACCGGGAGGAAGCACAGGCAGGAATGTCTGTGAGGGGAGGGCTCCTGCCTCATACTGGGAATGAGGGGCGATCAACAGGTTATCTCAAGTGCTTATATACAAATGCACAAAGCCTTGGAAACAAGCAGGGAGAACTGGAGGTCCTGGTGATGTCAAGGAACTATGACGTGATTGGAATAACAGAGACTTGGTGGGATAACTCACATGACTGGAGTACAGTCATGGATGGTTATAAACTGTTCAGGAAGGACAGGCAGGGCAGAAAAGGTGGGGGAGTAGCACTGTATGTAAGGGAGCAGTATGACTGCTCAGAGCTCCGGTACGAAACTGTGGAAAAACCTGAGTGTCTCTGGATTAAGTTTAGAAGTGTGTGCAACAAGAGTGATGGAGTGGTGGGAGTCTGCTATAGACCACCGGACCAGGGGGATGAGGTGGATGAGGCTTTCTTCCGGCAACTCACGGAAGCTACTAGATCGCATGCCCTGATTCTCATGGGTGACTTTAATTTTCCTGATATCTGCTGGGAGAGCAATACAGCGGTGCATAGACAATCCAGGAAGTTTTTGGAAAGCGTAGGGGACAATTTTCTGGCGCAAGTGCTAGGGGAGCCAACTAGGGGGGGCGCTTTTCTTGACCTGCTGCTCACAAACCAGGTAGAATTAGTGGGGGAAGCAAAAGTGGATGGGAATCTGGGAGGCAGTGACCATGAGTTGGTTGAGTTCAGGATCCTGACGCAGGGAAGAAAGGTAAGCAGCAGGATACGGACCCTGGACTTCAGGAAAGCAGACTTCGACTCCCTCAGGGAACGGATGGGTAGGATCCCCTGGGGGACTAACATGAAGGGGAAGGGAGTCCAGGAGAGCTGGCTGTATTTCAAGGAATCCCTGTTGAGGTTACAGGGACAAACCATCCCGATGAGTCGAAAGAATAGTAAACATGGCAAGCGACCAGCTTGGCTTAATGGTGAAATCCTAGCGGATCTTAAACATAAAAAAGAAGCTTACAAGAAGTGGAAGGTTGGACATATGACCAGGGAAGAGTATAAAAATATTGCTCGGGCATGTAGGAAAGATATAAGGAGGGCCAAATCGCACCTGGAGCTGCAGCTAGCAAGAGATGTCAAGAGTAACAAGAAGGGTTTCTTCAGGTATGTTGGCAACAAGAAGAAAGCCAAGGAAAGTGTGGGCCCCTTACTGAATGAGGGAGGCAACCTAGTGACAGAGGATGTGGAAAAAGCTAATGTACTCAATGCTTTTTTTGCCTCTGTTTTCACTAACAAGGTCAGCTCCCAGACTGCTGCGCTGGGCATCACAGAATGGGGAAGAGATGGCCAGCCCTCTGTGGAGATAGAGGTGGTTAGGGACTATTTAGAAAAGCTGGACGTGCACAAGTCCATGGGGCCGGACGAGTTACATCCGAGAGTGCTGAAGGAATTGGCGGCTGTGATTGCAGAGCCCTTGGCCATTATCTTTGAAAACTCGTGGCGAACGGGGGAAGTCCCGGATGACTGGAAAAAGGCTAATGTAGTGCCAATCTTTAAAAAAGGGAAGAAGGAGGATCCTGGGAACTACAGGCCGGTCAGCCTCACCTCAGTCCCTGGAAAAATCATGGAGCAGGTCCTCAAAGAATCAATCCTGAAGCACTTACATGAGAGGAAAGTGATCAGGAACAGTCAGCATGGATTCACCAAGGGAAGGTCATGCCTGACTAATCTAATCGCCTTTTATGATGAGATTACTGGTTCTGTGGATGAAGGGAAAGCAGTGGATGTATTGTTTCTTGACTTTAGCAAAGCTTTTGACACGGTCTCCCACCGTATTCTTGTCAGCAAGGTAAAGAAGTATGGGCTGGATGAATACACTATAAGGTGGGTAGAAAGCTGGCTAGATTGTCGGGCTCAACGGGTAGTGATAAATGGCTCCATGTCTAGTTGGCAGCCGGTGTCAAGTGGAGTGCCCCAGGGGTCGGTCCTGGGGCCGGTTTTGTTCAATATCTTCATAAATGATCTGGAGGATGGTGTGGATTGCACTCTCAGCAAATTTGCAGATGATACTAAACTGGGAGGAGTGGTAGATACGCTGGAGGGGAGGGATAGGATACAGAAGGACCTAGACATATTGGAGGATTGGGCCAAAAGAAATCTGATGAGGTTCAATAAGGATAAGTGCAGGGTCCTGCACTTAGGATGGAAGAATCCAATGCACCGCTACAGACTAGGGACCGAATGGCTAGGCAGCAGTTCTGCGGAAAAGGACCTAGGGGTGACAGTGGACGAGAAGCTTGATATGAGTCAACAGTGTGCCCTTGTTGCCAAGAAGGCCAATGGCATTTTGGGATGTATAAGTAGGGGCATAGCGAGCAGATCGAGGGATGTGATCGTTCCCCTCTATTCGACACTGGTGAGGCCTCATCTGGAGTACTGTGTCCAGTTTTGGGCCCCACACTACAAGAAGGATGTGGATAAATTGGAGAGAGTCCAGCGAAGGGCAACAAAAATGATTAGGGGTCTAGAGCACATGACTTATGAGGAGAGGCTGAGGGAGCTGGGATTGTTTAGTCTGCAGAAGAGAAGAATGAGGGGGGATTTGATAGCTGCTTTCAACTACCTGAAAGGGGGTTCCAAAGAGGATGGCTCTAGACTGTTCTCAATGGTAGCAGATGACAGAACGAGGAGTAATGGTCTCAAGTTGCAATGGGGGAGGTTTAGATTGGATATTAGGAAAAACTTTTTCACTAAGAGGGTGGTGAAACACTGGAATGAGTTACCTAGGGAGGTGGTAGAATCTCCTTCCTTAGAGGTTTTTAAGGTCAGGCTTGACAAAGCCCTGGCTGGGATGATTTAACTGGGAATTGGTCCTGCTTCGAGCAGGGGGTTGGACTAGATGACCTTCTGGGGTCCCTTCCAACCCTGATATTCTATGATTCTATGATTCAATGTACATAAAAAAATCTGTCCAGACCTTAATTAGCAAGTTTATGTTTGTGAGAATGGTCATAAGGGAGAAGTATTATAGTTAGCAAAAACAAGCTATTTCAGAATTTACCAATAGCTCAGAGTAATAGATTTTTTTTTTTAAATTAGATTTTATTTAAACTCGATTTTTTGAATTTCAAATATATTTTTCTTTAAAAATAAATCTATTTAAGATTAAATTTGAAGTTATGACACACTATATTAAGGCCTACACTTAGTATAATCTATTACAATAATTTAAATTAAACAATATTCAAGCAGTACATGTACGCTGGCAAAGTTTTAAGGAAAGTCAAACCACTGAACTGGTGAAGTCACTATCTGAGCACTTGGAACCAGAATTTGCTGAGATGGTACACCACCTTTTGACAGTCTGCAGGTATAGAGAATATTTACTTCATTTTAGCTTATTTAGTTAGTTCAGTTCACTGACTGGCTCATTCAGAGTTGAGAAATCGATAAGGAGTCGAAAAAGGAAAGCTTATTTTCCTTTACCAATTGATGAATAAAAATGAAGTATGAGGATGAGATCTACTACTTCTAAAACCTTGAAGGACCTGGTGACTAGAAACAATCAGTTGAATATATTAACTACAGATCATACTTTCTTTGTTTAATAAATAAGAGTTTTAAATGCAAAACATATTTTGATAAACTTATTTTGTTTTTATGTATCCAGCACATTTAAGGTTTGTTTTTTTTAAAATTTATCTAATGTAAAGCTATTTTAAAATGCTGGTTTTGTGCATTTTTAATTGAATTCAAATTTCCATCCAAATGCAGCTTAACACAAATCGAATATAAAATTAAGCATAGTAAATAGAAATGCATCACTAACCATTTTCTAACAAAATAAAAATAAACGAAGAATCTGAAAAAAATTATGTTAAGCTATGTAATTGCTTCAGTTAAGCATATCCTCCTGGGTAGCAAAAAGAAGTACCAAATTTTGATAGTTACCAACTAATGAGAATCTTTCTTCAGGAAAATAACTAAAAAGTACAATTGCAAAACAAGATTAAAATAGATGATTTAAGTCAAGATTTCCTGCTTGCTGATTAAAATCATCATTTAAAAAAATCAAAGAATTAAATCACTTTGATTTAAACCAATTCACCCTGCTTTATACAAAGGACAAAAATACTTCAAAAAAATTTCGAATTTTGAATCGGAATTGCTACTCTAACATAGAATCATAGAAGAATAGGGTTGGGAGAGACCTCAGCATGCTTGATTGTGTGCTGGAATGAAACAGGAAAGAAAAATAGAATGAGTGTTCAGGTGTCTTGTATATGGATACTAGGTATTTTTACAACTTGGCTGGGAAACAGAAGGCTATGAAAAATACTCCAATGAGAAAAAGGTATTCCCTACTAGATTTTGCATAAGAAGATAAGCAGCGGTGTGTAATTGTGCAGAATAGATTAACGTTTTTAAAGTGGAATTTATAACCAAAATTTACATCAAGGGAAAACAAGATACTAACTAGCATAGTAAATCATCCATGGAAGCTTCGGTTTCAGAATGGTAGCCATTTGATCACACAGCAGGATTTACTGCACGTTAGAGAAGAACACCAATTTTCACTAAATCTGCTCAAACAACACTATGGTGAACAGTGAGGCAGAGTTCAGAGTAGCAGCCGTGTTAGTCTGTATTCGCAAAAAGAGAAGGAGTACTTGTGGCACCTTAGAGACTAAAAAATTTATTTGAGCATAAGCTTTCGTGAGCTGAGGGAGCTGGAAAGCTGTTTGGTTTCTACAGAAAATCATCTGTCCTTTTAAATGTTGTATCACACGTGCAGCAGTTTTAAAAGAACTCATCAAATTCTACAGAAAAGAAATGTTACTTACCCTAACCATAACTAGAGTTCTGTGAGATGTGTGATCCCTGTGTCTTTGTTCTCCCACCAGGAGAATGATGTTAGAACACTGTTGAGAATTGAGAGTTGTTTGTTCAGGTTGTCTTTGCTCAGAACATAGACTGTCCATAAAGATGCCTGGAGGCACTGGAGATGGAGCTTTGTGAAGAGTGCCACATAGGTGAAGGTGGCCATGTGGTCTAGAAGGACCTGAAGATCAAATTGTAATCTGAGAACTCATCTGAAGCTGAGCTATGAGGTCCCTCATCGCATGGACTCTGTCTTCAGGTAAGTCTGAGTTGTTGTAGAAGTTTATTTGTCAACTCAGTTTGTTATAATTAATAAAATCACATTTAGAAATTAACGCCTGACAATTTGTAATGCGAAATTGTACACTAGTGAAGGAGGAACTCCTCTTTGCAAAGAGATCTAATCTTTTGGCATCTTTGTCTAAAGGAGTAGACCCAGGCTGGCGCAGTCTGTTGCATCTGGTGATAGCTTGAACCATCAGACGTGTTCAACCATCAGAAAACAAATATTCTTCCCCTTTAGATGGTACAAAGTACTTTTTACTGATCCTTTGGGGGAGAGGGCACAGGTGGCCAGAGTATGCCAGACTACCTTGGTTGGCTCCAATATAGTTTTCTTGATCAGAAGCACCACCTTGCTAGGCCCAGCAGTCTGAAGGAGGTTCAACAACTTGTGAGTGGGGCCCTGGACTTCCTCCAGGGGAATCTGGAGTGACTCCACAATACTCTTCAGGAGGTTCTTAAACTGTTTATAGTTGTTGGGTGACAATGGCAAGGCCAGTGACATCACCTCCTCAGGTGATGAGGATGAAAGCACTGCAGGAGGATTAACTGGGTTTGTCTTTTTGGGTTGATCATCCTTCTCATAATTCTCAGGAGTTGGCTGCAGTTCCTCCCTAAGCAGCAACCTTTGCACTCCCACCTCAGATCCTTTGAAATTGGGACAGCTGAAATAAGAATCGCAAGAACCCAAAAAGAGCCAGTGAGTGGAATCGTAAGGGTGAGGGTACCACTGGTCCTGAACCTTGTGGTGTGCTCTCCGAGGGTGCCCAGAGACTCTGAAGCCCTGTCAGTTAATGTCATACCTCAGAGCAGGCAGAGGAACTACTGTCTCAGCCTCCAGCTCACCTGAGTAGGACTTTTCAGCTTCCACTGGCAGAGACAATGGTACCATGCATTTTGTGATACCTTGGCTGGTGGACAGTACCAGCGAATGGTGCACCAATGGTATGGGTATCACTTTCGAAACAACTGGTTCCACAAGTATTAGCGACTCTGGTTTGAAATAAAGACCAAGTCTTCCACGATAGTGTATCTGGGTCTCACAGGTGGGGAGCAGAATGGGCTTCTGCCTTTTGGTAGAGCCAACCGTGCTTATTTCAGTCAATGTCAGCATTGCCAAGTCCTTCTTCCCGCTGTGCTGTGTCAGTGCAGCCAGCAACTGTTCCCTTGTCTCTCTTGCTAGCACCGGGGTCATTCCTGCCCCTCCTGTGGCTGGCTGTTTCAGGCTGCTCTTGGCCCTTGGTACCAGCAGTTCAGACCCACACACCTCGCAAGCTCCTGACCCACCCATTCTGAGGTGTGGAATCTCATTTGTTTGGGAAGGTGCGGGGAGGGGATTTTTCCAGTTTCTTATGGGAGTATTTGTCCTTACCCTTCTCCCATCACTTGCTAGCGTCCTTAGGCATGGTGTCCGCCGGACCAGAGCCAGGGGGTGTCTTGTGGGGCAGATTACCTGGGGGCAGACTGGGGCCTCATTGTCTACTTCATTAGGTGTGTTTGGAACCAGAACTCACAGGATTGCTGATTCTCTAATGCAAAATAAGCACAAGTCATGACACTCACTCCCCAGGAAGACCCAGGTGCAGGCCATGCAGGATTTGAAACTGGAGATCTTAGGCATATTAAGAACCCCAAATAGTGCATGGTGAGTGATGGACAGGGAACCCCTACACCCTGAAACACTATCTACACTAATGAACTCCTAAATTCGTAAAAAACAATGATCCAACAGTAAGCTATTTCCAAAAAAAGCTAGACTCGAACAGGAACAGCTAGCAAAACTGCAGGGGTTCCATCTCAAATCATAAGCAGCAAAAAGGAACTGGAGAAGCAGGCTATAAATGTCACCCCTCATGTCCTTGATTCAGAGCACAAGGAGGCAGTGGGCACAGGCACGAACCAACAGACACTGCTAGTAAAAAATCTTCTGGTCTCATGCACATGAAGTGTACATGCACTCACACTGGAAGACACATAGGGACCGTCACTCAAATAGAACTATGTTCTATGAAAAACGAATTAAGAACTCATTTTCTGCAGAGTGAGGCAAATCAAATTTTCTTCTTTATTACCATCAAAATAAATTTTATGTCAACAAATACACTTCTCTAAGGAAAGAGCCATAACACAAATGGAATCAACTTTAGCCAGCAACAGCCAAATACCTCTCTCGTCCCCTAGCTGACCAAAGAGACTTTGTAGCATAATATGTAAAAAAAGGCTTTTAGGGCCCAACCCCTTATTTATTCCCTCTCTTTTGTAGAGGTAAACATTTATTTTGAGCTTTAAAGGAAAAAGAAATATTCCTCTTAACTATCTTTCTCAGAGACTAGATGTCCACTGATGTAGTAACCATTAGCTCATACAGGTGTATGGAGTCATCAGGGGCTATGCCTACACTGCAATAAAACACCCGCAGCTCTCCCATGTAAGCTAACTTGGGCTGCAGGGCTATAAAACTGCAGTGTAGATGTCTGGTGCCTGGGTTATGAGACCGACACACCTGCATGTCCTCCATGGGGTCCCGGAGCCCAGGCTCCAGCCCAAGCCTGGAGGTCTCCACTGCAGTTGTACTGTCCCACAGCCTGAGTTCTGTGAGCCTGAGACAGCTGACACGGGCCAGCCGCAGGTTTTATTGCAGTGTAGACATACCCTGTGAGGCTGGCCTGAAAAGACCCACACGCCCACTTACATTCTAGACAACTGGCCTTTAAATCTAGAAAAAGACGTGCAATACTCAGTCCTAAATCAATGAATCAAGGTTGTACAATGAAGGAGACTTGCCTGTAGGATCTCAGCCTCATCTGTTGCAGAGGTTGTAAAATATATAGTGATTCAGGCAGGAGATTACAGGAAGAGAAAGGATGATCTCATGAGGAAGGCAGTTGAATTCTACCATGGAGAACTGGATTCTATCCCTGTCTCTGTCACAGAGTCCCTGTGTGACTCCTGGCAAGTGCTTAAACCAAACTTTCATGTGTGGTCACTAATTGTATGCTCCTATGTTTCTGGGTGCTCAAATTGAGGCCCTCGGATCTGAACTGATGAAGGGCTGAACACTTAGAGCTGCAACTGAAGTCAGTGGGAGCTGGGTTTTGAATACATAAAGTGCTATATAATGCTATGTACACTGAAAAATCAAGTCCGAGGTATCTCATACTGGACACCAAAATTATTGCATACTTTCAACCTTGATTTCTGTGCCTCAGTTTCTCATCTGTAAAATGGGCACATTACCGCCTAATCTCACAAATGTATTGTGAAAATAAATTAATATTTGTGAACCACTCAGATACTCTAGAGATAAGCACCACAAAAAAAGCCCATGAGGAAATTAATAAATGTCTTCAAAGCAGGGTTTGAATAGTATGGAGTAAATAAGGCATGGGACCATACAGTGAACAATGAGGACAAAAAAATACTCAATAGGTGCTCATTGAGTACTGTCCTTTCTGTGCACTGAATGAGGCAAGGATTCTATGGAAAACATAGCATTTGATCATGTAATTAAAGAATATCATAATGCATATGAAGAAGGGAGCCCAATTAGGTTGCAAAGGTAACCTTAATTCTGGAATTTCCGTATTTTCGAATGTTTGACTTTGCAACCTCAACATTCTTTTAACAGTTTTGTGTGCAATTTCCTGTTTTGAAATATCAAACAAATAAACACATGCGATCATGTGGCATCATACTGACACTCCTGTGGTTTAGATCCACTGTTATTTTATCAGTGTTCTGGATTGACTGAGTCAGTCTGCCCACCCTACATGGCACAAGGCTTGTCACAACGCTCAACCTGAAGACTGCCACATTAGAACAGCAGAACCTACTGTGTCACTTTAAAATTAAGCAGAAGCTGCGTGGACTTAGGGTCTAAAACCATAAGTCTGACTTGGCATAATAATTCCTATATTACTAAGTTTAGGTAATGGGAAAGTCAATTTCAATTTACAAGCCATTACTTACTCTTCTATGGTAAGTTCTTCTTCATTTCTCATCCACTTGATAACTGGAGTTGGAAATCCTGAAGTGACACATGGGAAAACTGCACTTTGTCCAGTAACTTTGGTAAGTGGAGAAGGTTGCCTCAGAAACACCAGGTTTAATGGAACCTCTGGATCTGCAAATATTTTGTAAATAAAATGACAATGAAGTTATCAAACACTGAATAAAGACAATGAGATTATCAAGTTAACCCCAGTATATTGCTTCCCTTCAGTAGTAAACACAGTGTTCAAAACAATGAAGCAGCTAGTTTCTTCTTTACCTCTTTTTGGTGAAGCTACAATAAACACAAAACTATAAAGCCAAGAAGGCATTTCTACAGAACACTAATTTGTCTTACCTATAAATTGAGCTTCTGCAAAGGGCTAATCTAGGATTAACTGGCTGCATCTGACTTCCCGCTCCAGACATGCAAATTGACTGTTCTGCTGTTGGAGTTCTGGTTTCTCAAGAGCAGTCTGCTCCAAATTCCCCAGGAAACAACCTGAGCAACTAGCTATACCTACAAAACTTGGAAACAGCCACTCAGTAAGTGGAGGTTACTTACCTGTAACTGAAGGAGCTTCGAGATGTGTGGTGCCTATCTGAGTTACACTGCACCATGTATCTGGATCTGGAGATTTTGAAAGTAGTAGTGTCTGTTGGTCTACGCACCGGCCCTTGGTTCACCTCATGGTTCCATCTGAGGTGATAAAGGCAGGGCAGACCATCCGCATGTCTAGTTCTTTCTTCACTGCAAATCCAACAGATCCACAGTAGAGGGTGAGAAGTGGAATACAGATAGGGACGACATCTCAAAGAACCTCTAGTTTCATGTAAGGAAAAGATGGTTACTCATCTTTGTAACTGTTGTTCTTCGAGATGTATTGCTCATATCCATTCCAATTAGGTGTGCATGTGCCGCGTGTACGATCATCGGAGAATTTTTTACCCTAGCAACACCTGGTGGGTTGGCTGTGGAGCCCCCTGGACTGGCGCCTTCATGGCGCTGGATATATACCCCAGCTGACCCAGCGTCCCCTCAGTTCCTTTTTGCCAGCTACTCCGACACAGGGAAAGGAGGGTGGGTTTGGAATGGATATGAGCAACACATCTCGAAGAACAACAGTTACAAAAGTGCGTAACCGGCTTTTCTTCTTCGAGTGCTTGCTCATATCGATTCCAATTAGGTGACTCCCAAGCCTTACCTAGACGGTGGGGTCGGTGTGAGATGTTGCTGAGTGTAGCACTGCTGAACCAAATGCAGCATCGTCTCTGGACTGCTGGACTATTGCATAGTGAGAACCAAAAGTATGCGCTGAAGACCAAGTAGCCGCTCTACAGATCTCCTATATCGGAACCTGTGCCAGGAAAGTGGCTGATAAGGCTTGAGCCCTTGTAGAATGGGCATTGAGGGGCTCGGCCGGAACACTGGCCAGGTCATACCAAGCACGGATATAGGAAGTGATTCAAGAGGAGACGCGCTGTGAGGAGACCGGGAGCCCTTTCATCCGGTCGGCCACTGCAACAAAGAGCTGGGTCGTCTTTCTGAACGGATTCGTACGCTCAATATAGAAGGTGAGGGTCCTACGAATGTCGAGGGAGTGTAGCCATTGCTCTCGCCAAGTAGCATGTGGCTTCAGGTAGAAGACTGGGAGGAAAATGTTCTGGTTGACATGGAAAGTTGATACCACCTTGGGAAGGAAGACAGGGTGAGGGCGTAGTTGCACCTTGTCTTTGTGGAAGACCATGTACGGTGGTTCTGAAGTGAGACCTCTGATCTCAGACACACGCCTCGCCGAAGTGATAGCCACAAGGAAGGCTGTCTTCCAAGAGAGATAGAGAAGTGAGCATGGGGCCATCAGCTCGAATGGGGCCCCCATAAGTCTAGAAAGGACCAGGTTAAGATCTCATGAGGGTAGAGACGGTCCAGACCTTTATGAAATCTACCGACCATAGGGTTGGAGAAGACCGAGCGAGGGTTTTCTGCTACCTAGCAGTACCTACTGCACCAAGTGGGAGCAGAGGAGCTCCGACTGAGTTAGCCACGCAGCATCCATGCCGTGAGATGGAGGGATTGCAGGACGGGGTGACAGAGACGGCCGTGGTCTTGTGAGATCAGGTCTGGCCAAAGTGGGAGTGGAATCGGCGTGTCTACCGATAACTGCAGTAGCGTGGTGTACCAGTGTTGCCTGGGCCACGCTGGGGCGACCAGAATCAGCCGTGCTCTGTCCCTGCGCAACTTGAGCAGGACCTTGTGGACTAATGGGAATGGAGGGAAGGCGTAGAACAGTTGTCCCTTCCACGGGAGCAGGAAGGCATCTGATAGAGAGCCCGGGGAGCGCCCCTGGAGAGAGCAGAATGTTTGGCACTTCCGATTGCTGTGTGAGGCAAACAGGTCGACCTGGGGAAACCCCCACCTCAGGAAGATGGAGTGGATGACATTGGGACGAATTGACCACTTGTGAGACTGGAAGGACCTGCTGAGGCGATCTGCCAGTGTGTTCTGGACCCCCGGGAGAAAAGACACCACCAGATGGATAGAGTGGGCTATACAGAACTCCCACATGTGAATGGCCTCCCGACAGAGCGGGGATGAACGGGCTCCCCCTTGTTTGTTGATGCAGAACATGGCCGTGGCGTTGTCTGTGAGGACTGCCACACAATGGCCATGTAGTCGTTCCCGGAATGCCTGACGCACCAGGCGCACTGCCATCAGTTCTCGTACATTGATGTGCAGAGATAGCTCGGCGACAGACCATAGACCCTGTGTCTGGACGTCCCCAACATGGGCACCCCAACCCAGGGATGAGGCATCTGTAACAAGGAGGGCTGAGGAGTGTGAAATGGGACCCCTTTGCATACCATTCTGGGATCTAGCCACCAACGAGAGAGCTTAGGACCGATTCTGGGACGGTGACCACCATGCTTAAGCTGTCCCGACCTGGACGATAGACTGTTGTCAGCCATGCCTGAAGTGGGCGGAGCCACAGTCTGGCATGCCTGGTCACATAAGTGCAGGAGGCCATGTGCCCCAGAAGGCTCAGACACATTTTCACTATTGAGGTTGGAAAACTTTGAAGGTTGTGGATAAGGTTTGCCAGAGACTGAAATCAGGTATCTGGTAGGAGAGCTCGGGCAAGTCTGGAATCTAAGATTGCCCTAATGAACTCTATTCTCTGGGCTGGTTCCAGAGTTGACTTTTTCACATTGAGTAGAAGGCCCAACTGATGACACATGGCTATGGTAACTTGAACGTGGGACTGCACCTGTTCCTTGGTGCTGCCTTGGATAAGCCAATCGTCGAGATACGGAAACACTTGAATCCGCTTCCAACGGAGGTAGGCTGCCACGACAGCCATACATTTGGAGAATACTTTGGGGGCCATAGAAAGGCCGAAAGGAAGAACTGCGAACTGATAGTGTTCGCGGTTGACCACAAAGCGAGGAAGTGTCTGTGCACTGGATGGATTGCTATGTGGAAGTACGTGTCCTTCATATCGAAGGGGGCGTACCAGTCTCCAGGATCCAGGGAAGGAATAATGGTCTCCAGTGACACCATACAGAACTTCAACTTTACCATGAATTTGTTGAGTCCGCGTAGGTCCAGGATAGGCCGAAGCCCACTCTTTGCCTTAAGGATTAGGAAGTAACGGGAGTAAAATCCCCTGCCCCTGAGCTCTCTTGGAACCTCCTCGATCGCCCCCATGGTCAGGAGCATTTGGACCTCCTGTACAAGGAGTTGCTCGTGAGAGGGGTCCCTGAAGAGGGATAGGGAGGGCGGATGGGAGGGAGGGGAGAAAGAAAATTGGTGAGAATATCCCCTTTCCATCATGCGAAGAACCCAACGATCTGTAGTTATGAGAGACCACGCACGGTGGAAACGGGAAAGACGATCCCAGAATGGAGGGGAAAGATCTTGGTTGGTGACTGGTACACTGTCCTCGGGCGCACCTTCAAAAGTTTTGTTTGGGTCCTGCCAGTGGCTTGGGCGGGCCTTGGTTCTATCCGGACTGGTGGGTTTTCTCCTGCCACCTTGCCCCCACCTCCTATAAAAGTCCTGCCTCGGCCGAGGAGAGGGATAGGATCGTGGAGGCTGCAGCTTAAAGGGTCTACACCGAGTGACCGGTGTGTGCATTCCTAGGGAGCGCATTATGGCCCTGGAATCTTTGAGGCTTTGGAGCCTAGAGTCAGTTTTGTCAGAGAACAGGCCCTGCCCCTCAAATGGAAGGCCCTGTAGGGTTTGCTGCAGTTCTGGCGGTAGGCCAGACACCTGAAGCCACGATATGCGGTGCATGGCTATGCCCGATGCAAGGGTCCTGGCAGCAGAGTCTGCAGCATCCAAGGAGGCCTGTAAGGATGTCCTGACCACCTTTTTGCCTTCCTCTACTAGGGCCCCAAACTCGTCTCTCGACTCCTGAGGCACTAACTCCTTAAATTTTAACATGGAGTTCCATGAATTATAGTCATAGCAGCTCAGGAGCGCCTACTGGTTCGCTACCCTGAGCTGCAGCCCTCCGGAGGAGTAAATCTTGCGCCCGAATAAATCGAGACACCTGGAGTCCTTTGATTTGGGTGCCAGAGCCTGTTACCCATGTCGCTCCCTCTCATTCACCAAGGCTACCACAACTGAACATGGCTGACGGTGAGTGTACAGGTACTCATACTCCTTGGAGGGAATAAAGTATTTCCTCTCCACTCCTTTAGCCATCGGAAGGAGGGAAGCAGGCATCTGCTAGATTGTCTTAGCGGTGGTTGGATGGTACATATGATTGGCAGAGCTACTCGGGACGGGGCCTCCGCTGATAGGATGTCCACCACCGGGTCTTCCAATTCTATCACCTCCTCCGCTTGGAGGTTCATATTACGCGCCACCCTATGCAGGAGGCCTTGGTGGGCACAAAGGTCTATTGGAGGGGAACCCGAGATTGTTGTCCCAGCCACTGCCTCATCTGGAGAAGACAAAGACGCTGCCATTGAGGCTAGAGGGTCCAGTGGTGACTCCTGCTGGGATGGTTCCTGTTCTCTGTGGTCCACAACGCCGGGGTCTGGGGCTTGCCCAGGGGTCGGGGCTGCAGTTTCCATGCCCCCCCCCCGGAGTGGGACAGCTTATGGTGGCCTCCGGCACCCGAGGTTCCGAGTGGGCTGAGCGGGAGGCCCCTGACAGGACTCCCTGGACTTGTGGTAAGCCCTCAGGGTCCAAAAGGGCCATTGTGTAGGCCCCTGGCTAGGATCATGGCCTTCCTCCTGCCAGTGTCCGGCATGACCCTCACTGTGGCCAGGAGCCGAGTACCCCGGGCATGAGCCACCACTGGACTGAGACAAACGGGAGGCAGATAGTGAGAGCCAACGCGGTGCTGAACGTGATTGCGTCGAGTCTCCAGGACACGGTGCAGATCAGTACCAGGCCGCGGGCGACTGGTGCCATCAAGACGCTGGGGTGTGGTGCCGGGACCGAGACCGGTGCCGAGGTCTGGGTTGGTACTGAGATCCAGACCTCGACGATGACCGTCTGCGGGAGCGGTGCCAAGATCTCCCCCGAGATGGAGATCGGTGCACCGAGTGGTGCCGGGAGTCCCAGCGGTCCCATGAGCTGGAGCGATGCCGTGAGCTGGATCGGTGCCGTGAGTACGACCGGCAACGCGAGGGGGAGTGTCGTTGGGACTGCGAGCATCATCGGTACTGTGCACGGTGTCAGGAGCGAGATTGAATCCGCAACCATGACCGGTGCCATAGTTCCACCAGAGGAGTTATCGGCCAGATCAGGGCTGGCTTGCCCCGGGACAGTACTGCACGAGCCTGAGCCGCGGTTTGCGGTGAGGCCGACTCCATCCGGGTGATGAGATCTCGCGCCACCGCGAAGGTTTCCAGTGTTGATGGGAGCCAGGGCTCAACGACGCTACATGTCGGGCAGCCTGTGCGCACTGGACTCAACGGCTCTTCTCTCAATGCCGGAGTCAATGGTGTCGCCGTGGGGGCTTGCACTCTCAGTTGCTCCATAACCGGACACGACTCCGAGGGCGGCCTCAGGGGTGCCGGCGACTGCTGAGGTGGATAAGTTGATTCTGGCCTGTGGTGCCGCTTCCAGCCAGGTGAATGAGATTGGCGCCGGACCAGTTGCGCCGGTTGCGGTGTCGGGGAAGTATGGTGCCTCCGGTCTCTGCTAGAGTCCGTCTGCGGTGCAGTACCTGCTGCTGTCGCTGGGGTGCTGCGCACCGAAGCACCTGGCGCTGGGTCATGGCACGCCGCTGGAGGATCCGGGCTAAGGGCCGCCTCCATTAGGAGCTGCTTCAACCTAAAGTCCCGCTCCTTCTTGGTCTGGGGCCGGAATGCTTTGCAAATTTTGCACTTGTCCACCTGGTGGGTCTCCCCCAGACACTTCAGACAGGAGTCGTGGGGGATGCCAGCTGGCATAGGCTTGGAACAGGCTGAACAAAGCTTAAAGCCCGGAGCCTTGGGCATGAGCCCAAGCGGCAAGTGAGGAGGAGAGGGAAAGACCCCTTCCAACCCACTACCCTGTAGCCAGACAGCCAGCCCGCCCCCCCCCCTCAGACCAGCATTGCTGGAAACACACGGGAGCCAAAAACCACAGGGCACTTAACATGAATTCCAGCACAGCCTTTGAAGCTGAGAGAGGCACAGGTGTGCTGCTACAATGTGCCACTGGGAATATACAACAATTGGGCTCACAGCAGGCAGAGGCGCTGTGACAGACATGGCTCTTAGCCCCTACTAAAACAGCATGATGCACACACACCAACATCCTAGGTGGGAAAATATTTACCCTAATAAAAGGAATGTCCAGTAGTTGACACTTATTGTTTCTCTCCCTTGCAAGTGTAAACTACTCTTGCGAGAGCTGGCGTCACCCAGATAGACCAGCCCCAATTTGGCACAAGAAAGGAGAAAGAGAATAAAGGAGTACAGAGGTATAAGTAGGGGACCTACAGCACCATGATTTTTGAGTGCTTTTCACTATCTATCTGCTGGTCAGATAAGTGACAGCCTCCCAAGGCTTCTGCAGCTAAGAGGGTCCCTAAGCCTTGTCCCTTATTCGTCTTTCTGCGGAATTGAGTGACCGATCCTGGCTTGGCACCGCTGGAATCGAGAGATGCAAGGAGGGTAAGAAGCACCCACACCTGATCTCCTATCTTTAGTGTACACATGTTTTGAAATAGAGCTCTATACTTTGTTTTCTTTCTTTGGGATTGTAGCTTCAGTTTTGTAACTTGTTTGTGTGTGTAACATCTCTACACTTAAATAAGTAGGCACTAGCAATTTTGTAACCACATGATTAGAATCTAGTTTAATAAATTTTGGTAACCATTTATGCATAAGCCTGACTTGTTTCTCTGGTTTACTGTAAAGCAGCCAACACAATTAAAGAACCTCAGCCGTTTTGGCTATAAAGCCTGGCCATTAGGTGAGAGTACTAAGAGCCTAGCGTTGAGTTGTGCCGCCTCCACGGGGCAAACTCTTGGGGCACCTGTCAGTCAATCCTGACTGCCCGCTGCGAAGGAGCTCTGAGCTCTAGCAGTTAAAGTCACGGGTGGTTAGGACCTTGGGGCATCCGTCAGCCTAGCCCGGGCTGCCCGCCGCGAAGGGACAGTGCGTCCTAGCGGTTAAAGTCATGGATGGTATAAAACGGGCATAGCTGGCACCTCACCAAACATCCCTGGCCATCGGCTAACATACCCTAACTTTATATATACACAACTACACTATACTAACTATAGAACTATACGAACTGTGGAAAAGAGAGAACGCTAGGGAAAGTGGAGAACAGCAAAGCCGCGCTCCACAGTTCCAATGACCGTCATGGGCGGTAAGAAGGGGCAGTAGTGGAAGAGTAGGGAAGGTGTAGTTGATTTTCTTGCTACTAGTTTCCCCTCCATTATTGCTTGGAAGTCAGCCTGGTCTTGTGGCAGTTTTTCAGCAAAATCCTCCAATTTGTTGTAATGAAGGAAATCGTATTTGCCAAGTAATGCCTGATAATTCGAGATCCTGAATGGAAAGCTGACTGAGGGGAGAAGACCTTGCAGCCCAAAAGGTCCAGCTGCTTGCCTTCCCTGTCAGATGTGCTGGAGCATGGATGCTGTTGTCAAGCTCGTTCCATCACTCCCTGGACCACAAGTGAATTGCGGGTGGGGTGGGGAAGGTGTGAGAAAAACTCATACCCCTTGGCTCTCACATAGTAGCATTTATCTGCCCTGTTGGTGGTAGGCATACATGTGGCATACATATGCCAAACCATTCTAGCTGGCTTGGGGATGGCATCAATTGGCAGAGCAACTCTACTCATCACCAATGAGTGAAGTGTGTCCAGCAGCTTATGAGGAGTGTCTTGGATCTCCTCCAGAGGAATGTGCAGCTCTCCTGCCACTCTGCGCACAAGATCCTGGAATTGGCAGTAGTCATCAGGAGATGGGGGAGATACCAAAGCCACTGCTGCTTCAGGTGAGGATGATGGGAATCTCTCCTGTTCCAACAGTACCAGTGGAACCGGACTGAGTAGCTCTTCTTCCATGACCAGTTCCGAGCATCTACTCAAAGGTGCCCAAAACAGCGAAATAGGCAATGTTTCTCTCACAGAATAGACAGGTTCCAAAGATGTGTATTAGGACCAGGATCCCCAGTAGGGCCAATATGACAGATCCAGAGGGTGTTGTGGTGGGCTCCACAGTGCAGGAAACCAGTGACTCCTTGGTGGCTGAAGTGGCGGTTACTGCCAGGATGTAGAAGGCCTCCACTGGTACTCATAGTGGCAGGAAGGGATGGACAGAGCCCACTCTTCATTCAATTTCTCTGAAGACGAAAATTCAAAGGCCGGTTCCATCAGCAGTATTGGCGGAGCCAGTGGAAATGTGTTCACCACCAGAGCAGGGAGTGAGGAGTGATTCAGCAGCGGCATGCCCTGCATGGGAGATAAAGTCTCCCTAGAAGTAGAGGGTCCCAGATGGTGTGGAGACCTCAGCTTTCCCAGAGCAAACACTTCCTGGGGCTCTGGTGCTTCACCCAAACTCCCTGGAGTCAAGGGACCTCTCTCTGTCCCAATCCAGTACAGGAACAATGGTCCTCCATGGAGTGGATGGTTCTTGAGCTCAGAGAAATGCCAGTGTTGGTGGTGTGTGCAGGTTGGTACCCAGTACTGACAGATCCGTTAGTTTCAGTGGTCTCTTTTTGTTCTTGTGTGCTTTAGTGTGCGCTACCTCCCCATGACTGGAACTCATGGAAGGAGCCTCTTTTCTTAGGGATGGAGGAAGACTTACTGCCATGCTTATGTGAATGCTTCCTTGCCTCCAAAATAGGCCCCGGCACAGGGTCCATAGTGGTTGAACCGCTGGTGCCAGACTCAGACTCTGTAGCTGGAGGTGCACTCCTGGCTGCCTCACGCCAATGTATAGAGGGGGATGATGGGGGGGGGCACCAAACCTGGGTCCAAATAAGGTTTCATGGCAACTTCCAAGAGGTGCTTCTGGAGGCAGAGAGCCTGGCCTTCTCGGGTACAGCTGGAGAAGGACTGGCAGATACGGCACC
The DNA here is from genome assembly GCF_965152275.1 of Natator depressus. Lineage (NCBI taxonomy): Eukaryota > Metazoa > Chordata > Testudines > Cheloniidae > Natator > Natator depressus. Next base: position 41,506,065 of record NC_134243.1, read on the forward strand.
TGGATGAAATATGGGCTTCTCCCAAGCAGTATAGGCAGCGCTGATGTTTGTCACAGGCAGGAGGTGCAAATTTTAAAGCCTGGGGTCTTCGGCATAGTCCAGTATCCACGCACTGAAACAAAAACTAGTAAACTACCAAAACTACTATATAAACAGTAAAAACAGTAAAATAGTTAGCTTTGGAGTATATACAACTCTTTATCTTTTTTAAAGTGCGTCACATGTGAGAGGACACTAATAGTTCTGACTCGGACCATGTGGTGGTGAGAAGGAACTGGATACATGGTTGGTCCGTCCTGCCCTTTATCACCTTGGGCAAAACAATGAGGCGAGCCAAGGGCGCATGCGTGGACCAATGGACACAACTACTTTCAGAATCTCCGACTCTGGATGCATGGTGCATATACGTAAACCCTCAGTGGAATACAATAGGGACCATCACTTGAAGAAGAAATAAACACTATAGGAGTAGCTGACTGGTCCAAACTTCACAACAAACTACACGACCCTGTGGTGGAAACTCCAGTAACAAAAAAGAAATTACTCTTTCTGCTCAAGGTTCCCCGAGGCTGGGACTAACAGGCTCTGTGAAACAATTTTAAAACTGCAAGGTGGGTTCATGACGACTCACTTGAATTAATTCATCTTTCCCACTCCACTAAACCTGGGACACAGTCTTTACTGGCAGCATTGAAGATTCAGTAGCAATTATTTTGTAGCACTTTGGAAAGATGTGTACAGAATGCTTTCAGGTGGCTACCTGTCAAACACTTAGGATTGACAGAATTCAATTTTTATTTTTGCTAATTTAGATTAATATTTTTTCTATTTTTAAGAATATATTTTATTTTTATCTATTTTTATTTTTAATATTTTTTCTATTTGTAACTGTTTTTATTTTTACAGTTGCGGAGAATGAAAATGGGTTGGGGTTAGGGATGGCACAGCGCTGACAAAGGAGGCCGAGAGGCCCAAGGCACAAAGTGTGGGGGAAGCTGAGGTCCTGACCTAGCACACCAGAGACCCCAGACCAGGATTGCTAGGAGGAGAACAGGTCCCCGGCCACAGGCTGCTGCTGAACAGTATCTGCCCAAGGATGGCTCTGACACTTGTGGTTGATGAGTGAGAGAGCAGGGTTGTGACAAAGTTGCTGCAGAGGATTCCCTAAAGAGCCAACAGGACCAGTGACACCCAGTCCCTGCAGGTGCAAGGTGAGTGGAAGGCTGCGGGGCTGGCTAGGCAGAGCAAAGCGGAGACCTCTCAGCCAGAACTGCAAGAAGCATTACATGTCCCCTGCCATGGGGGAGGCCACCCACTGTTGAATGACTCCTGTTCAAGACAGAGCCATTCAGCAGAAGGGTGGCCTCCTCTGTGGCAGAGGATTCATAGTCCTCTTTGCGGGTCTAGTCAGGGATGTCTGCTCTGTTGCACCAGGAATGCAGCCTCCCCACCTAGGGTGACCAGACAATGAGTGAGAAATCTCGGGACATGGAGTGGGAGGTAATAGGAGCCTACATAAGAAAAAGACCCAAAAATCGGGACTGTCCCTATAAAATCGGGACATCTGGTCACCCTATCCCCACCACACCTTGCGCCTGTAGAGATTGGATGTCACTGGTCCTGTGGCAGTGCAGGAAGCCCTCTGGATGAAACATGAGCGGGTCCATGACATTAGGGCTGCAGAGGGCTCCCTGCACTGCCGCAGGGCCAGTAACACCCGATACCCACAGGTGCAAGCAGGGAAGGGTACACTCATGCCCATTGTTACTGACAGACACATTTTTCGTCAGTTTCAGGGTGTCAGCTGAAATAGATGTTGACCTACATCTATCCATTAAAACTGAATCCTGCCAAGCCTACAAACCAAGCCGCCAAGTCTATATACCAACTCTCTTTCTGCCTGAGAAAATGAAATCCCTGTGGCAGAGTCAACCCTGAGCTGAGAGAAAGAAGTCAAACTGACTGATTTGTATGCTTCAGTAATACAAGCCTTATGCTACACAAAAGGAGACAGCTTTTTCCTTACTCAGGCCACTTGTAAAAACTAAGAGCATCCAAGGGCCTAAGGCTACTTATTTCAGTGGATAAATGTGGTAAGGACATTAAAATACTGCTGTGCTTTTGGATATTTAGAATTAGGGGAAAGGTTGGGAGGTGAAAGTCCTTGTCCATATGGCACTCTGACTTTATTTTGAGTCTGAAAATGAGAGTTTCCCAGGATCAGCCTATCTAGAAGAAAGGTAAAACAAGCAAACTGCCAATTTACGCACATTTTTCTAGCATAGGTGATGGTTATCAGAAAAGGCCACCCTACACTGACAGACAGAATTGAGAAACAGGGCATCCATTGGCTTGAATACTGCGCAACAGTCTACTCTGCACTAAATCAGAGTCCCAGAAATGAAAAATTCTCTTGAGACAAATGTACATTTTTTCTTTCCACATTGAAAAACTCAGGGTACATGTACATAGCAAAACAAACAAACAAAAAAACATGGCAGCAAGTCTCACAGTCCGGGTACCTAGGTCAGGCTTGCAGGGCTTGCGCTGAGGGGCTAAAAATAGTAATGCAGACGCTCAGGCTTGGTGCCAGGGTCAGAGACTCCTCCACCTCTCCAGGTTTCAGAGCCCGTGCTCCAGCCAAATGTCTCCACTGTTATTTTGAGTTCCGCAACATGAGCCCTGCGACCTCGAGTCAGTTGATCCAGGCTCCGAGACTCACTGCCACAGGTCTTTTTTCACTGTGTAGATGTATCCTCAGTGACCTACTATTCAACCCTAGAAAAAATATGCTGCTATTACCCAAAGCTCAAGCTTACCCACTGAGGGTGCCCTTTTGACCCTATCCTGGTCAGGATGGAACAGGACTTTGGTTGTATCCCTTGTCCCTACCACAGTACGTAATTTTAACACAGAACCTATAATATCCCTTGGAAGTAACTGATTTCTTAGACAATAACACCATTTCTACCACTTTAGTTAATAGTCTTCTCCTGCGAATACCAGCCTTTCAAGCGCCAGGACTTCAGGCAGAGCCTTTTGAGAGTATATATGTTACACTCACTACCATAAGATCAATACCTAGTAGTCTGCGTGTGCATTTGTCTCTCATCCACTACAAAGGAGGAAGTTAGTTGACAGACAATCTCTAAAATTGGACAAACCCTCAAATCTATTCAAAATGCTATGCAAAGATCATATTCCTGGGTTCATCACTCTGATCACACCAAGAACCACCCTTCTAATTCCTCCTTTCACACCCACTGCATCATATTAAAAATACTTGTCTTCACCGTTAAAGGCGTTCAAGGTTTCACCTCACCTTACCCATCATCTCTTATATACTTCTGAGCCATCAATTCCTATCTCTACTCTGCGAACAATGCCAACATTTATCACCCATCACTCCAATTTTCCCTCAAACATCTTTGCATTTTTCTTATGTCGTCCATTATGAGAGGAATTCCCCGTAAAAATCTGCAGAGCCACTATGTTGTCTTCCTTCAAATCCCTCCTCAAAATTCACCTTTGTCATGTCATGATGCCAAAAGACACACTCAACAATGGCTAGGCAGCTAATGTACTAAGACCATTGCTCATCATATTTATCATTTCACCTGGTGAGCCCTGCCCACTCACTGGAGCCCTGCCCACTCACCGGAGCCCGCACCCCTCACCTCCTCCTGCACCCCAACCCCCGGCCTGAGCCCTGAGTCCCCTCCTGCATCCCAAGCCCTTCCCAAAGCCTGCACATCCCCCAGAACTCCTTGCCCAAGGTCGGAACCCCCTCCCGCACCCTAACTCCCTCCCATAACCCCCACCCCAACCCCCTGCCCCAGCCCTGAGCCTGCTCCCCCACTCAAAACCCCTTGGCCCTAGCCTGGAGTCCCCTCCCGCACTCTGAACCCCTCACTTCTGGCCCTGCCCCAGAGCCTAGGGGAAGCCTGGAGCCTTCCCCCCAGAGGCTGTGTGTGGCCTGCGACTGATTTTTTTCTGTGGGTCAGTGGCGCCCAATAGAAAAAAGGTTCCCCACCCCTATGTAGAGTCAGAGGGTTTTACTCATGTCCCAAGCAAGCCAATCAGAGGAGTAGTAGTTAAATTCTTCTTAAGACTAGGAAAAATTGGTGCCACAATCCAGGCACTTTCTCCTTGCATTCCTGTATTAGAAAATAATTGCAGAACTCAGAATCAATATCCTGCTGTATAAAAAATGGAAGAAAGACTTAGGACTTTCAGGCAGGCTCCTCCTGAAAAAGGTAGTTTTGCAGCCAACAAAAGGAGCACTCATCTGCCTGTGTGGATGGAGGAGTGAGGAGAAGTTCATTTGTTCCAAACTTGAAGAACCTAAAGCAGAAAGTTTTCAACCAGACTTATCTTTTCTAAAAATTTGTCAATCCTCATGGCGCACACACAAAATTAATAAAAATAACTACAGCTGAGAATAAAGCAGATATATTGAATTATATAGTTTACTCTCATCTGATGTTTTTTGCTGGTTACAAAATTCATTGCTACAAAAACATGAGTTTGCAACTTTTGGATCTCAAAATGGTAGGTTGAAATACTGATATAAATTATATTTTGCACTAATTGTCAATATGTTTTAGCTTTTCCATTCACTATAAGGAGGACATGTCTAGCTAGTCATGAAATATAGGAGTTTCTACATGCACAGCTTACACCAAAATGTATTTATGCAGACACTACATGTTAGTTTGGTTTGTTTTATTGTTAACTGTTTTATAAACCAGATAAAAGTTATGGAGGGTTTACCATGGATGGACAGGGGGTCAGTGGTATTGATCATAAGTAATATATCCAAGGTATGTAAGAGGTTTGTGAAGGAGTTTTAATTCAAGGAAAAAGTATTTTCTTGCTTTTTTCTCCTTTCCTAGAGCATACAATTGCAGAGATCTGTTTTCTGTGTGTAAAATGATGCTGAAATGCATTTGCTGCTAATGTCTAGTCATTTATATGAAATTAAAATTATGAAGAAACCTGCTTCTGCTATTAATATGACACAAAACTGAAATGAACTGTTTAAAATGTTAAAATAAAAAATGTTGTGATGAAATTTGTGCTGGTTGATTAGAAACTAACATTCTCCTTTAAACTATATTGACTCAGAATTATGAGACTGATGGCTAGTTCTTGCTCAGAACAGTATGATGGACAACTGATATCTCTTTCAATAAGAACATAAGAACGGACATACTGGGTGAGACCAAAGGTCCATCTAGCCCAGGATCCTGTCTTCCAATAATAGCCAATGCCAGATGCCCCAGAGGGAATGAACAGAACAGGTAATCATCAAGTGATCCATCCCCTGTCACCCATTCCCAGCTTCCGGCAAACAAAGGCTAGGGACACCATCCCTGTCCAACCTGGCTAATAGCTATTGATGGACCTAAAAGTTACTCTCAATAAAAGTTACTCTCTTCAAATTAAATGAAATAATTATTTCTAACTAAACACTGGTATCTCTTGTTTAGGGTTTTACAAAAACATTTTAGTTACTTACTAAGCTGACTGATTAATCAGTCAAACTCACTATTTGTGTTGTTTTTTATCCCACTAATTTAAGAAGAAAAAACAACAAATTAAATTTTCAGTAAGTAAACATATACTAATGGAGCCGAAGTAAAGAATGAAGTAACATGAAGGGGAAGGGAGTCCAGGAGAGCTGGCTGTATTTCAAGGAATCCCTGTTGAGGTTACACGGACAAACCATCCCGATGAGTCGAAAGAATAGTAAACATGGCAGGCGACCGGCTTGGCTTAATGGTGAAATCCTAGCGGATCTTAAACATAAAAAAGAAGCTTACAAGAAGTGGAAAGTTGGACATATGACCAGGGAAGAGTATAAAAATATTGCTCGGGCATGTAGGAAAGATATCAGGAGGGCCAAATCGCACCTGGAGCTGCAGCTAGCAAGAGATGTCAAGAGTAACAAGAAGGGTTTCTTCAGGTATGTTGGCAACAAGAAGAAAGCCAAGGAAAGTGTGGGCCCCTTACTGAATGAGGGAGGCAACCTAGTGACAGAGGATGTGGAAAAAGCTAATGTACTCAATGCTTTTTTTGCCTCTGTTTTCACTAACAAGGTCAGCTCCCAGACTGCTGCGCTGGGCATCACAGAATGGGGAAGAGATGGCCAGCCCTCTGTGGAGATAGAGGTGGTTAGGGACTATTTAGAAAAGCTGGACGTGCACAAGTCCATGGGGCCGGACGAGTTGCATCCGAGAGTGCTGAAGGAATTGGCGGCTGGGATTGCAGAGCCCTTGGCCATTATCTTTGAAAACTCGTGGCGAACGGGGGAAGTCCCGGATGACTGGAAAAAGGCTAATGTAGTGCCAATCTTTAAAAAAGGGAAGAAGGAGGATCCTGGGAACTACAGGCCAGTCAGCCTCACCTCAGTCCCTGGAAAAATCATGGAGCAGGTCCTCAAAGAATCAATCCTGAAGCACTTACATGAGAGGAAAGTGATCAGGAACAGTCAGCATGGATTCACCAAGGGAAGGTCATGCCTGACTAATCTAATCGCCTTTTATGATGAGATTACTGGTTCTGTGGATGAAGGGAAAGCAGTGGATGTATTGTTTCTTGACTTTAGCAAAGCTTTTGACACGGTCTCCCACAGTATTCTTGTCAGCAAGTTAAGGAAGTATGGGCTGGATGAATGCACTATAAGGTGGGTAGAAAGCTGGCTAGATTGTCGGGCTCAACGGGTAGTGATCAATGGCTCCATGTCTAGTTGGCAGCCGGTGTCAAGTGGAGTGCCCCAGGGGTCGGTCCTGGGGCCGGTTTTGTTCAATATCTTCATAAATGATCTGGAGGATGGTGTGGATTGCACTCTCAGCAAATTTGCGGATGATACTAAACTGGGAGGAGTGGTAGATACGCTGGAGGGGAGGGATAGGATACAGAAGGACCTAGACAAATTGGAGGATTGGGCCAAAAGAAATCTGATGAGGTTCAATAAGGATAAGTGCAGGGTCCTGCACTTAGGATGGAAGAATCCAATGCACCGCTACAGACTAGGGACCGAATGGCTAGGCAGCAGTTCTGCGGAAAAGGACCTAGGGGTGACAGTGGACGAGAAGCTGGATATGAGTCAACAGTGTGCCCTTGTTGCCAAGAAGGCCAATGGCATTTTGGGATGTATAAGTAGGGGCATAGCGAGCAGATCGAGGGACGTGATCGTTCCCCTCTATTTGACACTGGTGAGGCCTCATCTGGAGTACTATGTCCAGTTTTGGGCCCCACACTACAAGAAGGATGTGGATAAATTGGAGAGAGTCCAGCGAAGGGCAACAAAAATGATTAGGGGTCTAGAGCACATGACTTATGAGGAGAGGCTGAGGGAGCTGGGATTGTTTAGTCTGCAGAAGAGAAGAATGAGGGGGGATTTGATAGCTGCTTTCAACTACCTGAAAGGGGGTTCCAAAGAGGATGGCTCTAGACTGTTCTCAATGGTAGCAGATGACAGAACGAGGAGTAATGGTCTCAAGTTGCAATGGGGGAGGTTTAGATTGGATATTAGGAAAAACTTTTTCACTAAGAGGGTGGTGAAACACTGAAATGCGTTACCTAGGGAGGTGGTAGAATCTCCTTCCTTAGAGGTTTTTAAGGTCAGGCTTGACAAAGCCCTGGCTGGGATGATTTAACTGGGAATTGGTCCTGCTTCGAGCAGGGGGTTGGACTAGATGACCTTCTGGGGTCCCTTCCAACCCTGATATTCTATGATTCTATGAATGTTTAAACCTAAAAAAATTAACTTGAATTTGAGGCCCAGACTCAGAAAAGTATGTAAGCACATGCTTCAACACATCCCTATTCAGAAAGGAACCTCAATAAAGGGTGTTCTTAAACTCCATTGACTAAGTCTAACTGTCATTGTGCCCATCATAGAATCACAGAATGTTAGGGTTGGAAGAGACCTCAGGAGGTCATCTAGTCCAATCCCCTGCTCAAAGCAGGACCAAAACTACTAAATCATCCCAGCCAAGGCTTTGTCAAGCCGGGCCTTAAAAACCTCTAAGGATGGAGATTCCACCACCTCCTAAGGTAACCCATTCCAGTGCTTCACCACCCTCCTCGTGAAATAGTGTTTCCTAATATCCAACCTAGACCTCCCACACTAAAACTTGAGACCTTTGTTTCTTATTCTGTTATCTGCCACCACTGAGAACAGCCGTGCTCCATCCTCTTTGGAACCCCCCTTCAGGTAGTTGAAGGCTGCTATCAAATCCCCCCTCCACTCTTCTCTTCTGCAGACTAAATAATCCCAGTTCCCTCAGCCTCTCCTCATAAGTCATGTGGCCCAGCCCCCAATCATTTTCGTTGCCCTCCGCTGGACTCTCTCCAATTTGTCCACATCCGTCCTGTAGTGCGGGGACCAAAACTGGACACAATACTCCAGGTGTGGTCTCACCAGTGCCAAATAGAGGGGAATAATCACTTCCTTCAATCTGCTGGCCATGCGCCTACTAATAGAGCCCAATATGCTGTTGGCCTTCTTGGCAACAAGGGCACACTGCTGACTCATATCCAGCTTCTCATCCACTGTAATCCCCAGGTCCTTTTCTGCAGAACTGCTGCTTAGGCAGTCGGTCCCCAGACTGTAGCGGTGCATGGGATTCTTCCGTCCTAAGAGCAGGACTCTGCACTCTATCCCACAATTCCTGACTCAGTAAATGCAATATATTCTAGGTGTTTTACAAATATTCTAGGAGCTTTAACCAGTTAAATTTTTCTAATGTAGACCAGGTGATAGGCATTGATTTTACAATTTAGGGCAGAATGGACTAAAGAGCATTAGAGATAGGTCTTTCTTTCAAGTGAATCTCAAACTGAGCAATCAATTACCTGTCCGGCCAAGATATAGAAACACAGAACATTCTATGGGACAATTTAATTTCCATTCAAAAAGACAAGACACTAAAATCAGGAGAAGATTGAAATTCCTTCTCTATGGACATGCAATTTCATTTTCAACATTTTCACAAGGAAAGAGAAGTCATTAAGTGTAGTCCCTAATGTGGGTATCTTGTGCAATAATATAATCTAAACCAGGAGGCTACATAGCATGATAGAAATTCCAAAGAATCCTTATAATTACCACAAACCTGGAAATCTCTAGAGCTCATATGAAAGGCCCTGCAAATACTCAGAAATATTTTAAAAGCAAGGTGTAGCAAGTTTAAAACAAGAATTCAATCATGGTTTGAAGACTATTAAAAAAAAAAGACACAAACTCTATCCCTGGGCCAGAAAAAGAGACTACCAGTCACTGCAACAAGGCAACCTGAAGATTTTCATGACTACTAAAACTAAACCTGCTTAGAAACCTGATTTCTAAGTACTTTCAGTTTAGTTAACCTGCCAAGGAAAATATAGAAACCCTGTGAATTACAGCAGCTTTTGATGCCTGTTAAAACCACAGTGTGGTTTTGACAAACCCTGGTTTTTAACAGGCGTCAAAAGCAGCTGTAATTCACAGGGATTTTATGTTTTCCATGGCAGTTTAACTAGATTGAAAGTGACTTAATTGGAGCAGGTATTCAAACAGTGGAAGTGGAATCAGAGCTCTAAACCATCAAAAAAAGTTAGAAAGAAAGAGTCAAAACTTCTGCACAATCAATGGGAAAGTCCATGTAAAACAAACTCTCATGCTGGTCAGAAGAGCTAGGGGTTGGACCTGGCATCCAACTCAATGTCTTATTTCTGATCCGTTTTTATAGCTGTGCTCCTGTTAGAACATCTAGTCATACTGCTGTTCAGTTGTCCTGTATTACACTAAATATACTAAACTGCAAATAGTTGATGTCATAGTTACTCCTTAGTTTTGTTATAGAAAGGTAATCTGTGAAAAAGATAAACATGGTCAAGATTTTTCAGAAGTGACTAGTGATTTTGTGTCTCCCCGTTTCTGGGTGCTCAACTGGAGACATCTTAAATGGGCCTTATTTTCAGCAGCTGAATGCTCAGTATTTTCTAAAAATTAGGTCTCTCTAAAAATGCCTCAAGTTGGGTACCGCAAAATTGAGACAATCACAAATACCAGTCACTTTTGAAAATCTTTGGCATAGGTATTTCAAACACCAGGCTCCGTTCTGGAAAACCTGAAGATGCCTATCTACACATCTTGCCTCAAAAGAGTGACCAGCCCCTTTCTTTACAATTGCCTCCTCACAAACAAAGCTCTTCTTTAGGGCTTTTAGTGTAGGGAACCTTTTATAGGAACTCTTTCCCAGCACACTTTTCTTGATTGCTTTAGGGCTGTCATTACCTCTGTCACATTTAAAGTCCCAGCTGCCATTTGGCAGCAGACTGCTGCTTGCCAGATCTCCTTTCCTTCTATCTGGTAAGTGTTCCTATTATGTTTTCCCTTCATCTTATCATTAAAGGAGATAACACAAGTATGCAAATGGATAGACTGATGGGGAAAAATCTTTTAAAAAACAGATTAGTACCTGGAAGAACTTTAAGCTCTGCTTCATCACTGTATTTGGGGGACCCACCACTTTCAATGACACAGCGATAGAGTCCTCCATCCCCATCTGTAACATTGCTAATGATTAGAGCTCCACTTGGTAATGTGAATACACGGTCATCCAAAAAGAATGGCTGACGATCCTGCTCCCACCTCACAAATGGTACCAGATCAGCATTGACCTCGCAGTTCAGAATTACGCTGTTTCCTCTATAGACAGATGTTGATTCTGGCTGGCTAGTGAACCTTGGAAGTCCTGGAGAGGAAGGTGAAGAGAGAATGGAAAAATCAAAATTATGCCAAACTACCACAATTCTGAAGGTCAAACCAGCAATCTGACTGTAAGCCTGACAAAAGTTGCACTCCAACTTTCTAGAATCAGCAGATATAGATGAGAACAAGAAAAAAAAATTGCTTATTTGAACAACAAGTGAATACAACACAGATTCCACATGGGACATCATATTAAATATGTTTTAATAGGGGAAAGAAACACTAAGGGCCAAATTGTGAAAGCCTTTATGGGAGAAGGAGACCACCTGCAAAGAAAACTCACCCACTTCCCCATGTGCTCCCTCTCTGTGTCCCTAGGAAGCAAACGGTACTCCAGAAAAAATGGTGAAGCCTAGACCAGTCCCCTCTTGGACATCAGGCTATATATGCTTTGGGCCAAATTATGGCATTTAGCCACTGGTCCAAGTAAGTTGTGCTGTAGAATTATATCAGGAACTCAGAGAGGGACTGCACATGGCCCCACTTCCTCTCAGCATTTTTTTGAGTGCCATGCACCCCAGGGCTGAAAATAAGGTCTGAAATTATCACAAAACATAACACATGCCCTGGGGAAGGAGAGGAGGCTCCTGGAATGCTCCTCCCTTCCCAGATCCTACATTCTGCGAGAGGGCCTATTAAATACAATTATCCGTTGATGAGAGGTTTAAGTTAAGAATTTAAATTCAAAAGTCAGGAAATTTAGAAGTGTGCCCCCCACCCCACAATGGCAACATTATCAGTGTTCACTACACAAACGACAAAGATATACATTAACTTCACAGTCATTTAGTCATTCAATCTAAATAAAACACAGTAGGAATGTAGTGCATAACTCCCTTAGGCCCCTTTGTACACACTAAACTTAAAATACCGCTGTACTGGTGCACATGAGCAACATGACTAATGTAGCATTTGGAATTTCTTCATATGCAAGTGTTTATATTTTCAGCCTTAACTTTGCATTTATGTATTTTTGTGTATTTAATTTCTTTGCCTTACAAAAAAAGTTATTCCTGGATGCAGTACTATGGCATAACAGTTGTATTTTGCACACTACTGGCTTTAAACTATATCACTTTCTAGATAAACCAACAAATCTAGCTGAAACATTATAATAAAAATGGATTGCTCTGCAGTCTTCAAAATTTGTTTAAAAGGCCTAACAAAATGCCTAGACAAAAGTTAATTCAGGAAAAGGATGAGATTATTTCCCTTTAACAAACTAACAATGTTAAAGTTTAAAAACTCTAAATTCTCATAAATCAGGAAATTTACTTCAAGTTCCAACACCAATTTATTCTGTCTCTCTTCTCCAACCCCCACCCAAATCTAAATTTTCCAGTACAGGCCACAAACCCCGAGGAAATTACATACCAGTTTGGAAACCCAGCCCACGCACTGGATACTGACCAGAAACCCATGTTCCAAGTATGAGATCATCTTACTTTCTACAAATGTGACAGAGAATAATCCTACCCTCTGTTCACCACACGAGCTGGGGCTCACACCATATCTTCTAAAACAGGTGGGGCTTTGCTGATATTACTAATATTGGTCAGAAATCCAGATAGAGGTTAGTGATAACACTGTACTCCATGTATCCTACTCATTCAGTTTAGACAACATGATAAACCATCCACCCTTACAAGGTGAGACTAAACTCTGTACACAGTATAACCTAGAAGAGTGAATATTGGTTGTAGCATATGACTCAATACCATATTCTTGTAATTCATATATGCAACAGGTAGATTTGTTCCTTCCATGTGGCAACTCATGTGTGTTTCCCACTAGTAAGCAGAGAACAAATGGCTGTATAGGAGCAGAACTAAGGTTGGTGTCGGGAATTTTAATTGATAATTTCCTGACTTTCAAGCACTTGGGGTTTTTTTTCAAATAAGTTAAAAAGTATTTTCAACTTTCCATTCACCCCTGCCAAGTGAAAAGTTGTCTACCGTGACAAAGTTCCTCCTCTACCTTGGTGGGTCTTGCGCTTATTGGCGGAGTTGCTTGCCTCGGAGATTCATGGCAGCCCTCAGTTTGGCCGTTTTCATGAACCCACAGTCCAGGTCAACTCGTCCTGTGTCTGACCAGGAGTTGGGAGGTTTGGGGGGAACCCGAGCCCGCCCTCTACTCCAGGTTCCAGCCCAGGGCCCTCTGGAATGCAGATGTCTAGAATGCCTCCTGGAACAGCTGTGCGACAGCTACAATTCCCTGGGCTATTTCCCCATGGCCCCCTCCCAACACCTTCTTTATCCTCACCATAGGACCTTCCCCCTGGTGTGTGATAATGCTTGTACTCCTCAGTCCTCCAACAGTCCGCGTTCTCACTCTCAGCTCCTAGTGCCTCTTGCTCCCAGCTCCTCACACGTGCACCACAAACTGAAGTGAGCTCCTTTTTAAACCCAGGTGCCCTGATTAGCCTTCTTTAATTGATTCTAGCAGCTTTTTGATTAGAACACCTGCAGCCAATCAGCCTGTCTGTCTTGTCTCCAGAAGGTTCCTGATTGGTCTGGAACCTTCCTGGTTACCTTACCCAGGGAAAAGGGACCTACTTAACCTGGGGCTATTATATATGCCTTCTATTACTCTCCTGTAGCCATCTGGCCTGACCCTGTCACACTACCAAAACATTTTTTGCAAAGTATTTTAATGAACTTACTAAAAGCAAAGACAATTGAGTTTTCCCAAAGTAGATGAAGTACACTATCAGCCCTGCATATCTATGAGTTCCAGAATGATCTGAAAAATCTCAGTGGAAATAAAATCAAGAGAACACTAGTACATACCTAAAGGCAGAAAAGTAATTTAATTTACTACACAGCTAGATCAGATTTGCACCATAATTCACAAGTCACAGACTCTTCTATAACAAGCCACAAGTCAATTGATCAACAATATCAGTCAAATGACACACTCATGCTTACTTCCTCACATATGCAGCAAGCAAAGCATTTTGACTATAAAAGCTGTAGGCCCAGTGAAGCCAATTATCACTAGGTACAAGTTTCAGAGTAGCAGCCGTGTTAGTCTGTATCCGTAAAAAGAAAAGGAGTACTTGTGGCACCTCAGAGACTAACAAATTTATTAGAGCATAAGCTTTTGTGAGCTACAGTATTGGGTACAAGTATTTGCTAGCCAGAATAAAATGTATGCAAATGTTCTTACAGAAGAGTTGTTATAACACAGTATAATAGAATTCGACATACATATTAAACCAGCCTTTTGAATTAGTGTTGAAAAGTCTAAAACAAAAAGATATGCAAGGGTCTAAATTGTGACGGTCTCAACTACAATAATGTTCAGCATAGTGTACTGAATTTCTGTATTCCCAACCAAAAACCTAAGTGAAATGTTCACATTTCAAGGTATTTACAACCTTAAGATATATTATTTCTTGTGTTATTTTCAACTACCTTGCCATCAGTCTGCCACCTTCCTCTTTACTAATTATGTCTGAAAACTAACCATGGTCATTTGCTTAAAGGAAGCTGGAAAACAGCTGACTATGCTAGGTTTTGATGATGTTGCTGTCAGTGGCCTTCATCTCCTCTTTCATTCAACCATATGAATTATCATAATCTGAGACTAAATCCACTTTAGTCACAAAATGATTGGCAGAGAAGTAAGTTTATCACGGGGTTCTCAGAAGCCAGATAGGATGAGTGGCATAGACATGGAAACAGCTATGATAGCCATAGTTACCATTACATAACCATTTCCATTCTAACCCAGTCTCTTCAGAAGCTCAAAACTGTCTGAAGCTTTCACCTTTCAGGCTGAAATTCTCCCTTTTTGGGTTAACGGGATTTTTTTCTTGAAGTTTGAGCGAAAATGGTTAAAGAGACTAAGGGTATGTCTACACTATGAAATTAGGTCAATTTTATAGAAGTCGATCTTTAGAAACCAATTTTATACAGTTGATTGCGTATGTCCACACTAAGCACATTAAGTCGGCGGAGTGCGTCCTCACTACCATGGCTAGCATCGACTTACAGAGCGATGCACTGTGAGTAGCTATCCCACAGTTCCCACAGTCCATTTTAATTCTGGGTTAAGCTCCCAATGCCTGATGGGGCAAAAACATTGTCACGGGTGGTTTTGGGTACGTCATCAGGCTTCCCTCCCTCCCTGAAAGCAATAGCAGACAATCGTTTCGTGCCTTTTTTCCTGGGTTACCCGTGCAGAGGCCATATCACAGCAAGCATGGAGCCTGCTCAACTCACCGTACATCTCCTGTGGGCTGCTGGCAGACGCAGTACTGCATTGCTACACAGCAGCAGCTCCTTGCCTTCGCGGCAGATGGGACAGTAGGACTGACAGCCGTTCTACATCTCCTGTGTGCTCCTGGCAGACCTCGGTGAGGTCGATCAGGAGCACCAGGACAGACATGGCTATTCTCCTCTTAGAACACCGAATGGGAGCCAGAGACTCCAGGTCATTCTCTTCTTTAAGTTTCGTCTCATGGAAATTCAGTCCTGCCTGGAATATCATGCGAGCTGGAGGCTTCTGCCTCAGGCTGCTCTCCCAGCCGGCAGCACTGCACGGTCGCACCTGCCCCAGCCTACCCCGTGCTCTGATGGCTCATGAAGCCTGGACAGTAGTAAGGAACAGTTCAACTATAGGCTGAGCAAGTGCAGAATGGTGGTAGAGTGTGCCTTCGGACGTTTAAAAGCTCACTGGTGCTGTTTGCTGACTAGGTCAGACCTCAGCGCAACCAACATTCCCATTTTTATTGCTGCTTGCTGTGTGCTCCATAATATCTGTGAGAGTAAGGGGGAGACATTTATGGTGGGGTGGGAGGTTGAGGCAAATCGCCTGGTGTCCGATTTTGAGCAGCCAGATACCTGGGCAATTAAAAGAGCACAGCAAGGTGTGCTGCACATCAGAGAGGCTTTGAAAACCAGTTTCATGACTGGCCAGGCTTCAGTGTGACAGTTGTGTGTGTTTCTCCTTGATGCAAACCCACCCCCTTTGTTGATTTTAATTCCCTGTAAGCCAACCCTCCTCCCCCCTTCAAAATAAAGTAACTATTGTTTTGAAACCATGCATTCTTTCTTTATTAATTAAAAAAAATATGAGATAACGGACAAGGTAGCCCGGATGGGGTGGGGAAGTAGGGAAGGACAAGGCCACATTGCTTATTGTAGCCACAATAAAAATCAAACTGTTTGAATGACAGCCTTCTGTTACTTGGGCCATCCTCTGGAGTGGAGTGGCTGGGTGCCCGGAGCCTCCCACTCTGCGTTCTTGGGCATCTGGGTGAGGAGGCCATGGAACATAGGGAGGAGGGTAGGCAGTTATACAGTGGATGCAGTGGGAGTCTGTGCTCTTGTTGGCTTTCCTGCAGCTCCAACAGACGCTTCATCATGTCCATTTGCTCCCCCACCAGATGCTTCATCGTGTCCATTTGCTCCCCCATTAGCCTCAGCATCACATCCTGCCTCCACTCTTTGCGCTCACTTAATTCTTTCCTGGCCTCTGCCACTGAATGCCTCCATGCATTAAGCTGTGCCCTATCACTGCGGGAGGACTGCATGTGCATGTGCATTTTTTTCGCCTTCTAATCTGCGATAACAACAGGGATAGAGATGATAGGGGGAGCGTAGAAACATTCTAAGCTCTACGATTCTGGGGGGACTACATGGTCACCTGTGCTGCTGAGTTTGCCCCGCTGACCAAACAGGAAATGAAATTCCAAAGGTCACGGGGCTTTTCCTGTGTACCTGGCTAGTGCATCGGAGTTCAAAGTGCTGTCCAGAGCAGTCACAATGGAGAACTCTGGGATAGCTCCTTGCAGCCAATACTATTGATTTGTGTCCACAGTACCCCAAATTCGACCCAGCAAGGTCGATTTTAGCGCTACTCCCCTCGTCAGGGAGGAGTACAGAAGTCTATTTTAAGAGCCCTTTAGGTCGACAGAACAGGGTTGGTTGTGTGGATGCAGTCATTTTTAAATCGACCTAACATGGCTAAATTCGACCTAACCCCATAGTGTAAACCAGGCCCAAGTAAAATGGGAATGATAAAAAATATTTGTCCACAATATTTTATTACACAGCTCTACAATCAAAATAACTGAGTGTTGAAGGATGAAATATTAGCATAGAAATAACCCTCTTTGAGAAATGCCTTCACTTTTTACCAGTTATTACCACCTGAGGGACTGTCAAACAAGGAGATTTTTCCTTCCCAGGACAATCTGCAGCTAAAGGAAAAGGGATGTTGTAAAACGAAAGCCTTACTTAACAGTTTAAATTTCAAATGCTTCAACTGTTTTTCCTTATTCTGTATCATTAATAAAATGCTTAATGGATTTGTAATGGAGTTTTTCCATGACACTAAGCAGGCTGTGGTCTCTGTATACCAAACCATGAACTTCATTTAAGATAATTTAATGTTGGTCCTTTTCACGCTCACGTTAACATCTTTGACTCTTTGGGCCCATATAGTCCATTTAAATTAATACAACTGATCCTGTCAGATATTACTTTAATATTTAACAATTTAGCAAGAAGTGAAGTATTTAGCTGATCTTTTCAACTGTGGATTGGCCAAAGAATTCTTAAGAGAACTGATCTTATCAAGGTCAATCTAAATAGTTTGAAATGATAGGAGCAACAGCCCTGGTAAGTGCACATATCATAGTCATGCTCAGTAAAATGGCATAATAAAGTAGCTGTTTTTATATATTTCCCTAGCATCAAATAAAAGCTGCCTCAATTAAAAGAGAAGGAAAACAAAGGGAGAATTGCTACCTGAAAGCAAAAATACACTGAAAAATACAGACATGTAAAGGGATGCTGTATCAAGGCCTCCTTGCCTCATTCCCTGCTCACTTCACAGTTTCATTCAAAATTCAAAGGAAGGGATTCTGAGTATTTTACTAGAGCTGCAGGAGGAGAGCCAGGGTTCCTGCAGAGCCCTTCCCTCAATCTCATAAGGATCTTATAAAGTCTGCAGGAGCCCTCTTGACTTTTTGCTATCCAGCTGCGTTAGCAACAAACATACTGTGTGTGAAACAAATCCTTATTTAGCTACTCACTATATGAGCTTGGCAAACTGCTGTGCATATTAATTATTCAGGGTTCTCAGCTCTGTCACATAAAAGCTTTTTTTCCCAGAAAAAGTGAAGGCATTTCTCAAAGAGGGTCACTTCCATGCTAAAATTTCATCCTTCAACACTCAGTTATTTGGTTGTAGAGCTGTGTAATAAAATAGTGCGGAAAAATATTTTTTTATCATTCCCATTTTACTCAGTCTCTTCAACCATTTTTGCTCAAACTTCAAGAAAAAAATCCAGTTAACCCAAAAAGGGAGAATTTCAGCCTGAAAGGTGAAAGCTTCAGACAGTTTTGAGCTTCTGAAGAGACTGGGTTAGAATGGAAATGGTTATGTAATGGTAACTATGGCTATCATAGCTGTTTCCATGTCTGTGCCACTTATCCTATCTGGCTTCTGAGAACCCTGTGACAAACTTACTTCTCTGCCAATCATTTTGTGAATAAGGTGGATTTAGTCTCAGATTGTGCTCATTCACATGGTTGAATGAAAGAGGAGATGAAGGCCACTGGCAAAGAAAAGAGAAGTTAGTTGAGATGGGCTGAAGCTATTATTGCTGCTGCTGTTCAAGTCCAATCCTATTTCCTAGAAGACAAAACAAGACAATGGACACGATAGGGGAGAGAAAAGAATGGCAAAGATAAAAAAGGCAACTTCTGTTTCCGGTGCTGACTCTCATTTGCAACCTCGCTGCTGGAGAGACGCAGGCATGGTTTAATTGGGGATTGGTCCTGCTTTGAGCAGGGGGTTAGACTAGATGACCTCCTGAGGTCCCTTCCAACTCTGATATTCTATGACTCACTCTTATAAGCCACTTGAAGACCTGGCAAGCTTGTAGCAGCATTGGGCTGTTTAGGATATTGCATTTTGCTGCCTCTCTTGTCACAGACTCACAGCACTGTTACAAAACACAGTCTTAGACAGGTAAGCCAGATTTTTATTAGACAGAAGGGAAAAGGAGAGGGACAGGAAAGGTAAGAAATAATGTTGGCAGTGAAAAGGACACATGCGGGGAGACAAAGCCTCACATCCCAGTTGGTGTTTGGGATTTAGTCAAAGATGGTGGAGATGGCAATGTCATCTGGATTTCTTCTCCCTGGCCCAGTCTGGTCAGGATATCTATCAGGATGAAAACAACAAAGGCCCAACAGTGTTACAGAACGTCCCAGGAGACCGTGGGGTGGTAACCATGATGGTAAAACTCTGACTTTTCTTGTTCTCCTGGTAGGGTTGCCAACTTTCTCACACAAAACCAAACACCCTTGCCCCACCCCTCCTCCGAGGCTCTGCCCATACCCCACCCCTTCTGAGGCCCCACCCCATCTCACTCCACACACACACCCCCGCCGCCTTCTGTTACTTGCTCTCCCCACCCTCACTCACTCGCTCATTTTCACTGGGCTGGCTCAGGGGGCTGGTGTTCGGGCTCCGGGGTGGGGCCAGGGATGAGGGATTTGGGGTGCAGGAGGGGGCTCCAGGCTGGGGCTGAGGGGTTCAGAAGGTGGGAGGGGGGAGAATCAGGGCTGGGCAGGGGGTTGGGGCGCGGGGGGGGGTGAGTGCTCCAGCTGTGGGTGCAGGCTCTGGGGTGGGGCTGGGGATGAGGAGTTTGGGGTGCAGAAGGGTGCTCCAGGCTGGGATCGAGGGGTTCGGAGGGCAGGAGGGGGATCAGGTGTGCAGGCTCTGGGCAACACTTACCTCAAGCAACTCCCAGAAGCAACAGCATGTCTGTTGTGTCCCCCTCCCTCCCCCACCATGATGAGGCACGGACAGACAGCTCTGCGCACTGCCTCATCTGCAGGCTTCGCCTCTGCAGCTCCCACTGGTTGTGGTTCCAGGCCACTGGGAGCTGCGGGGGCAGCACTTGGGGCAAGGGCAGCATGCAGAGCCCCCTGGCTACCCCCTGTGCATAGGAGCTGGAAGGGGAACATGCCGCTGCTTCCAGGAGCCGCGTTGTGTGGAGGCTATCAGAGAGCCTGCCAGCCCCACGGCACAGCGCCACCAGGATCCCTTTTCGACCAGGTGTTCCGGTCAAAAACTGGACACCTGGTCACCCTAGTTGGCAGCCAACTTATGTTTTTCGTCAGCAATTTTTGGGCTCACATCCCCCAAAGTTTTTTCTTTTTAAGAATCCCAAACGGGGAGTGATGCCTGGAATAGCCCATCTTCTCGTTATTTTGATTGCCAGTTAGGCCTAATTTCTGACTCACCAATTTTAGTCCACTGATTTCCAGTCCCACACTTCTTTTGTTTACCAGACTTGATTTCAGCACAGTCCTTGAGTAATATCAGTCAACCTTTTTGTTTGGACTAACTCAGACTAACTTCCTTCTGTACTTTTTCCCACCAACATTTGTTACAGGTTATTTTGACATTTTATGAATTTTCATTCACTTTTGTCGAACAACAAAGTACTTGACAAAGCAGTAAAGCATGATACTTGCTCCGAGGAGGCTTTGGAAACCTTATATTGCTGAAATATTGGGAATTTAGAAAGACCATTCATATAGTTTATAATTAAATGATATAAAATGTATCCATATGATTCCTAAAAATAAGAATTTGGTTCATCACTTGAAAACTGTAGTTCTATAAATTGTTCCCAAATTATTGGATTAGGCCATTGTCTTTTGCCCTCAAGTAGCTCTTCTGATCATGAAAATGATCTGGCATCCAACTCTCATTAGGTTTCGATCAAGCCATTCCAGATGAGAACTTCCCTAGCAAAACTAGTGAATAACTAGTTTAAAAATCATTATCTCCAACAATAATTCTGTATCAAACTATGAGAATAGAACAACATACAAGATAGGTCTCTTGACGGAGGCAGCTCTTTAAAGAACTCCAATTTTCAGGTTACTAACATTTCCTTTTCTGCTCAGTGTACCCAAATCTACAGTGAATTAACTAGGCCTAGAAGCACCCAAAACCCAAATCAGTGTGTGAGAGAAGACAAAGGGAAATTAGGTAATATTTAAACACAATACTTTCAGACCACTACACCACAGTCAGGCTATGCAGCCAAGAGTCAGTCTGCTCCATGAACAGGTCCTCCCCAACAAAAGGTAGGTCCTGCAGCGTCTGCTGAACCTCAGGGGGCAGGCCAGAGGCTTGCAGCCAGGAGATGTACCTCAAGGCAATCCCAGAGGACAAGGTATGTACGGCCAAGTCTGCAGCGTCCAGTGAGGCCTGTAAAGACCTCTGTGCCACCGTCTTGCCCTCATCAACAAGGCCACAAACTCCTCCCTGGACTCAGGAGGCACAAACTCCTTGAACTTCAGCATGGAATTCCAGGAGTTAAAGTTGTAGGTGGCTCAGGAGTGCCTGCTGATTGGCAATCCAGAGCTGGAGCCCACCCGTGGAGTACACCTTGTGGCCAAACAAGTCCAGCCACTTGGTGTCCTTCGACTTGGGTGCTGGGGCTGGCTGCCCGTACCTCTCCTTCTCATTCACAGCCACAAACACCAGCGAGCAGGGCTGCAGATACGTGAACAAATAGTCATACCTCTTCAAGTGGACAAAGTATTTACATTTGACCCTCTTGGCCATAGGGGAAATGGAGGCCAGGGTCTGTCAGATGGTTTTGGCATTAGTCTGTATGGTCTTGATGAGGGGCAGGACCACCCTCGACGGACCTTCCAGAGCCAAAATGTCCACCACCAGGTTCTCCGATTCCACTGCCTCCTTGGCCTGCAGGTTCATGTTGCATGCCACCCTGCACAGGAGGTCCTGATGAGCATGAATATCTATGGGGGAGGCCCGGAGATAGAGCCACAGCCTTGTCACGGGAGGACGACGAAGAGGCCGGGGGGGGACTGGAGTCAGAGGCGGTCCTGAGATGGGAAGGGGGCACAACATCTCCTCCATACCCCCAGGAGTGGGCTGACTGGTGGAGGCTTCCGGAACCCATGGGTCAGAGGTGGCTGACCAGAAAGCACTAGACTGTGCATCCTGGGCCTGGTGGTACGTCCACAGGGTCCAGAACGGCCACTGGGTGGGTCCCTGCCCGTGCGCCTGCCATGGTCCTGCCCCTGCATCAGAGTGGCCACGGCCTGACTGGCGGCGGTCCCGGTCCGAAAACCACGATCCCATCTCCTAACCCGAGGAATGGGAACTGGACAGTGAGGGCCGGGGTGGCGCCGAGTGAATCTGTGCCGGTGAGCGGCATCAAGAAGGAGAGCAGTGCTTCAAGGCTGGGGAGCGGTGTTGGGACCTGGAGTGGTACCTGGACCTGGAGCAGTACCGTGGCCTGAAGCTGCATCGAGACGATGAATGGCACCAGGATCGGTGCCGGGTCCGGGACCTGCTCTGTGACTGCGACCGGCGGGTGGAGCGACACCGTGATCGGGAGCGTCAACGTGAACCGGAGCAATGCCAGGAGTACAATCGGCATCGTGAGCATGACCGGCGCTGCAATGGAGAGCAGTGCCGGGACTCCAAGCAGTGCCGGGAACAGGAGCAGTGCGAAGGCTTGACCACCAGAGCCAACAGTCAGATCAACGCCGGCTTGCCTCGAGACAGTGCCATCCACTGGGGCACAGGAGGCTTGGTGTGGAGGAGAGGAAACCCCAATGCCATCATGGCAATGAGGTCCCTCGCAGCAGCAAAGGTGTCTGGAGTGGAAGGCAGCTGGACTTCCACAACGCTGTGGGTTGGAGAGTCTAATGGCACCAGACTCAACGGTTCCCCCAGCAGGGCCAAAGTCGACGGTGCCGCGTCCATGACCTTCACTGCCGGGCGCTTCCTTCTGGGACGCGCCACAGTGGCTGGCTCCAGAGAAGTGGGTCTCTGAGAAGGAGAGCCACCCCCCTTCTCCGGCTTTCGGTGCCGCTTCAGTGTCGGGGAGCGGGAGCGGTGCCGAGTAGATGTTGCCAGCTTCAGTGCCAGGGAGTGGCGGTGCCGCGGATCTCGGTCAGAGTCCAACCACGGTGTCGCCTCTACTACCGCCTCCGGGGCACTGTGCACCAAAGAACCCGGTGCCAGGTTCTGCCGTGCCAAAGGAGGCTGGGGACTAAGTGCCACGTTTATAAGGAGTTACTTCAGGCGAAAGTCCCGCTCTTTTTTCGTCCGAGGATGAAATCCCTTGCAGATCCTGCACTTTTCGGCTTGGTGAGCCTCCCTCACACACTTTAGACAAGAGTCATGGGGGTCACCCGTTGAGATGGGTTTGGAGCAGGACTTGCAGGGCTTGAATCCCAGGGACTTGGGCATGAAGCCCCGAATAAAAATAGTCTGGGTGGAGGCTAACACCCCAACCCGACTGCCACTAACTAAAATAAAGAACTGCCAACAAAAAACAAACACCACCACTCTACCAAAGCTAGGGAAACGTGGAGAACTTGCAGAGAAAGATGTCACAGTTCCAATGACCGTCACGGACAGTAAGAAGGAACTGAGGGGACGCCGGGTCAGCAGAGTCATAGATTGAGCGCCATGCAGGAGCCACTCTCCAGGGGGTTCCACAGCCGACCCGACAGATGCTGCTAGGGGAAAAACTTTCCAACGGCCGTGCACGTAGCATGCGCACACCTAACTGGAATCAATATGAGCAAGCACTCGAAGAATAACATGTTTTGTTCAACCTGAAATGAAACATTTAGCTTTTGAGCTTTTTAAAACACTAAACAATTTAATGAAATGAAATTCAGGTAAATTTCAAAACAAAGTCGTTTAGAATAAAAAATAAATTCTAATTTCAAAAATGTCAAAACAAAACTTTTCGGTTTTCTCTGAATATTTATAATAAAATTAATTCAACAACTTTGACATGAATTTAGGATATTTTGGCCAAAAAATATTCAGCCAAAATTTTTTGTATTGCTCTACTTAGAAGAGCAATTATCTCTTACAGCTTTGAGTTCAAATGGCTTAAATATGAAGACCTCTTTCTTAGCCGGTTCAGGAAAATGGAGCTAACCAATGGAGCAGAGTGACATTCCAGCCCTGGTGCCTTGGTGCCCAGTGTCCGTGAGAATGTGAGAGAGTCCAACAGAGTTAATGTGAAAGAGGAAACTGCTGTAAGGAGAATCCCACTGATGAAGAGAATGAAGCCGGGGTCGGAAATGTTTCTTACTAGGGAACTGGTTCTTTGAATAAGACCATCATGTGGTCAACTAGTTTTAACAAGGTATGGAAAGTACCTGAAGGACTCTTCATCCAACAGGAAATTCCTGCTAGTGTAGGTCAAAGAGGGATCACAGATGCTTTAGTAGATGAGTGAAGGAACCCATTCAGTCTTTTCCATTCAGAATTAATTGGAAACACTAGCTGGGACAGAAGATTCAGCCAGTCTTGGAGTGATCTGCAAAGTGACACCTTTACTGACCCTTCGAACATGGTATCTTCTTTCAGGGAAAGGCAGTTTTCCCTATATCCAAATGCTTACAGAAATTGCAAGAGGCCAAAGTAAAACCAAATGAGAGGGTGGTGTACAGCAGATGTGCACCATTCTAAATGAATTGGAGGAATTTCTGGCACCCCAAAGCATTTGGGCTGTTGAGGGAGGCATCCTTCATATCAAAGGATACCAAGAATTCCTCTCATTCTACTGCCATGATGAAAAGTTATTCTTCAATATCCCAGATGATGGAGTTGAGCTACCTAAAATTCAACATGTGATTCTAGTTTCCTGTCACAGGAACACTTAAGGGACATCTGAAGTGGATTTCCTTCCACTACTATCTAACTGCTGAATCTATTCAAAGAAAGGATCCCCAAGAGTCACAGCAGTCTTGAGGCAATCTAAAGAGTTTGTGTAGGGGTGTCTTTTTTTTTGGGGGGGGGGGGTTAAAATCTGACCAATTTTAGGATTCTTTCATGATTTTCATTAACATTCTTGTGAACTGTGAAACCAAAGTCATGCTTTGCTATGGCTTTTAAAAAGTCTTGGAGGTTCTGTCTCCCCATTAGTGCTACACAGATTTAAGGTAAGGGAGTAACAGGACTTGACTTCCAAGAAAATACTGCCTGGAGTGGTCAGAATGGAGGAAAGAAGAACCAAGCATGAGAGCACTCCACTTGTTAGAAAGGACTCTGGCTCTTCTGGAGAATCCAGCAGATTCAGAAATATCCACTTGTTGCTGGCACTTGTAGGACGAGAGAGAGAGCACCAAATCACACTTAATTTTTTTTTTAACTCTATGAAAAATGTGGTAGCTGATAAGTAATGAGGAAAGGAAGAACTCTATGAGAAGCATGACTGTTAATTATACACATAGGAGGAGCAGTGAGCTACTCATAGCTTCTTCCTCTCAGCAGTCCTCTTCAAAGGCCCTATTCAGCAGCCAGGTCAGGGAAAGGTTGATGTGGAAAGAGAAGGGCTATAGAGCCTAGAGAAGACAACCCCTAAAGGTGACTCAGTGAAACTGACTGTATAAAAATGTACTGTGAAATGCACAAAGTATATTTTAAAAGAAATTTTTGTTCTCTTTCACCCTTTTAAGTTACATATAAAGAGCTTAGATGTTATTTGTAACAGCAGGAGGTAAATATTCTTAAGAATGAAGTTATTTTTAAGATGACTGCTTCTCATTAACCCTTGTGCTGCTCAGACTTACCATGACACTTACTCCATTTAAACTGCCCACTAACATTCCAATGTAGTCCATAAAGAGCAAGAATCATCTCCTACATTCAACAGAATAGCAGGTGCTCTCTAACAGCATTCTCTGGGAACACTCAACAACAGTCAAGTGATTCATTAGTAAGAGAGACTTGGATAGTCACAATAACTGATCATAAAAATGAGATGATATCAGCACGAATAAGTTTTTAAAGTGACTATATCAAACAAGGTTAACTTAAAAGCAGTTGAAAATCATTAACAGAAATAATCCAAGAAATTATGTTAATAAATCAATAATGGCAAATTACTGAACTTACTGGGAATTTATTCACAAGTTCCATGCCACCTTATGTAACAGTTGCATGTAGGGCTCAAGATCCATGTAATCTGGTTTAGAAACTGTTCTTAAACCCTGATGAGCATAAGCACAGACAATGATGATCCTCCACACTCACAGAATTACGGAGTGAACTGGTATCACTACATCAATTATAAAGTTCCTCACTCGGCTGAACACAAACAGCCTTGACACTGTGAACTGATGACATACAGTTAAGTCTAGACTTGTTAAGTATGCAGTAACTGAAGCAGTAACACAGAGGTGTGAATTGCCTTCATTTTTCTTAAGGAGGTAGTAATCCTGTGTGTTCATAGGGTTAACCAAGCAAAACTTCACATTTTGTACAACTGTGACCAGCAATCTTTTTTGTATTATTGGAAGGCAGTGAGACTGACTCGTGATATAACCTTTGGCTTCTGCCTTCCCTAGCCTTTTAGCCTTTCTGCTTTCTTATACACCTTCTGCTGACTCCCACTGATCTCACCTCTTTCATAAATATAAAGGGAAGGGAAACCACCTTTCTGTATACAGCGCTATAAAATCCCTCCTGGTCAGAGGTAAAACCCTTTCACCTGTAAACGGTTAAGAAGCTAAGAATCCCATGCACCGCTACAGGCTACAGACCAACTGGCTAAGCAGCAGTTCTGCAGAAAAGGACCTCGGGATTACAGTGGACGAGAAGCTGGATATGAGTCAGCAGTGTGCCCTTGTTCCCAAGAAGGATAACGGCATATTGGGCTGCATTAGTAGGAGCATGGCCAGAAGATCGAGGGAAGTGAATATTCCCCTCTATTCGGCACTGGTGAGGCCACACCTGGAGTACTGCATCCAGTTTTGGGCCCCTTACTACAGAAAGGATGTGGACAAATTGGAGAGAGACCAGCAGAGGGCAACAAAAATGATCAATGGGCTGGGGCACATGACTTATAAGGAGAGGCTGAGGAAATTGGGCTTGTTTAGTCTGCAGAAGAGTAAGGGGGGATTTGATAGCAGCCTTCAACTACCTGAAGGGGGGTTCCAAAGAGGATGAAGCTGGGCTGTTCTCAGTGGTGGCAGATGACAGAACAAGGAGCAATGGTGTCAAATTGCAGTGTGGGAAGTCTAGGTTGGATATTAGGAAACACTATTTCATTAGGAGGGTGGTGAAGCACTAGGGAGGTGGTGGAATCTCCATCCTTAGAGGTTTTTAAGGCCCAGCTTGACAAAGCCCTAGCTGGGACAATTTACTTGGTGTTAGCCCTGCTTGGAGCAGGGGGTTGGACTAGATGACTTCCTTAGGTCTCTTCCAACCCTAATCTTCTATGATTCTATCTTCAAATCTTCATGAGTTTGTGCCTTTTCTCTTCTTTATGATTTTTGGAGAAAACTTTCCAGGCCTTCTTAATCAAGAGTTTTAGCCCGGTTTCTATTCCACTTTAGAAATTTCAGGTCTTTATTTCCCCCGTTTTTGAGGAGACGTCCTTGGATGATTAGTCAGATATGACATCTGACACCACAAGAGACTGAAATAGGAGTTTAAGAAAGATGAATTCACACTGGAACAGATGCATTGACGGAAGGGAGCAGAAGGAGACTCCACCGACTGGAAGGCATGAGATGCACTGTCCTAGGGATGGGGGATCCAAGACCTCCACTCCCAAGAAAAGGAGGCGGGTGGTGGTGGTCAGGGACTCCCTCCTAAAGGGGACTGAGTCATCTATCTGCTGTCCTGACCAGGAAAACCAAGAAGTGTGCTGCTTGCCAGGAGCTAGGATTCACAATGTGACGGAGAGGCTGCCGAGACTCATCAAGCCCTCAGATCGCTACCCCTTCCTGCCTCTCCACATGGGCACCAATGATATTGCCAAGAATGACCTTGAGTGGATCACTGCAGACTACCTGGCTCTGGGAAGAAGAATAAAGGAGTTTGAGGTGCAAGTGGTGTTCTCGTCCATCCTCCCTGTGGAAGGAAAAGGCCCGGGTAGAGACCGTCAAATCGTGGAAGTCAACGAATGGCTACACAGGTGATGTCGGAGAGAAGGCTTTGTATTCTTTGACCATGGGATGGTGTTCCAAGAAGGAGGAGTGCTAGGCAGAGATAGGCTCCACCTAACGAAGAGAGAGATGATCTTCGGAAGCAGGCTGGCTAACCTAGTGAGGAGCGCTTTAAACTAGGATCACTGGGAGAAGGAAACCAAAGCCCTGCAGGTAGTGGGATACCAGGAGGACGCACGCGCAGGAGAGCACAAGAGGGGAGGACTCCTGCCTCATACTGAGAAAGCAGGACGATCAGCAAGTTATCTGAAGTGCCTATACACAAATGCAAGAAGCCTGGGAAACAAGCAGGGAGAACTGGAAGTCCTGGCACAGTCAAGGAATTTTGATGTGGTTGGAATAAAGGACTTGGTGGGATAACTCACATGACTGGAGTACTGTCATGGATGGATACAAACTGTTCAGGAAGGTCAGGCAGGGCAGAAAAGGTGGGGGAGTTGCATTTTATATAAGAGAGCAGTATGACTGCTCAGAGCTCCAGTATGAAATTGCAGAAAAATCTAAGAGTCTCTGGATTAAATTTAGAAGTGTGAGCAACAAAGGTGATGTCATGGTGGAAATCTACAATAGACCACCAGACCAGGGGGATGAGGTGGACGAGGCTTTCTTCCGGCAACTAACAGAAGTTTCTAGATTACAGGCCCTAGTTCTCACGGGGGACTTCAATCACCCCAATGTCTTCTGGGAGAGCAATACAGCAGTGCACAGATAATCCAGGAAGTTTTTGGAAAGTGTAGGGGACAATTTCCTGGTGCAAGTGCTGAAGGAACCAACTGGGGGCAGAGCTCTTCTTGAATTGCTGCTCACAAACCGGGAAGAATTAGTAGGGGAAGCAAAAGTGGATGGGAACCTGGCAGGCAGTGATCATTAGATGGTCGAGTTCAGGATCCTGACACAACGTAGAAAGGAGAGCAGCAGAATACAGACCCTGGACTTCAGAAAAGCAGACTATGACTCCCGCAGGGAATGGATGGGCAGGATCCCCTGGGAGAATAACATGAGGGGTAAAGGAGTCCAGGAGAGTGGGCTGTATTTTAAAGAATCCTTATTGAGGTTGCAGGAACAAATCATCCCAATGTGTAGAAAGAATAGTAAATATGGCAGGTGACCACCTTGACTTAACAGTGAAATCCTTGCTGATCTTAAACACAAAAAAAGAAGCTTACAAGAAGTGGAAGACTGGACAAAAGACCAGGGAGGAGTATAAAAATATTGCTCACGCATGCAGAAGTGAAATCAGGAAGGCCAAATCTCACTTAGAGTTGCAGCTAGCAAGGGATGTTAAGAGTAACAAGAAGGGTTTCTTCAGATATGTTAGCAACAAGAAGAAAGTCAAGGAAAGTGTGGGACCCTTACTGAATGGGGGAGGCAATCTAGTGACAGAGGATGTCGAACAAGCTAACATAATGTTTTTTTTTACCTCTGTCTTCACAAGGTCAGCTCCCAGACTACTGCACTGGGCAGCAAAGTATGGGGAGGCGGTGACCAGCCCTCCGTGGAGAAAGAAGTGGTTCAGGACTATTTAGAAAAGCTGGGTGAGCAGAAGTCCATGGGGCCGGATACACTGCATCCGAGGGTGCTAAAGGGGTTGGCGGATGTGATTGCAGAGCCATTGGCCGTTATCTTTGAAAACTCCTACCGATCAGGGGAGGTCCCAGAGGACAGGAAAAAGGCTAACGTAGTGTCCATCTTTTAAAAAGGGAAGGAGGAGGATCCAGGGAACTACAGGCCAGTCAGCCTCACCTCAGTCCCCGGAAAAATCATGGAGCAGGTCCTCAAGGAATCAATTCTGAAGTACTTACAGGAGAGGAAAGTGATCAGGAACAGTCAGCATGGATTCACCAAGGGCAAGTCATGCCTGACTAATCTAATTGTCTTCTGTGATGAGATAGCTGGCTCTGTGGATGAGGGAAAGCAGTGGACGTGTTATTCCTTGACTTTAGCAAAGCTTTTGACACGGTCTCCCACAGTATTCTTGCCAGCAAGTTAAAGTAGTATGGGCTGGATGAATGGACTATAAGGTGGATAGTAAACTGGCTAGATCATCGGGCTCAATGGGTAGTAATCAATGGCTCGATGTCTAGTTGGCAGCTGGTATCAAGCAGAGTGCCCCAAGGGTCGGTCCGGGGGCCAGTTTTGTTCAATATCTTCATGCCATCCTCCAGATCGTTAATGGATTGCACCCTCAGCAAGTTTGCAGATGACACTAAACTGCGAGGAGTGGAAGATACGCTGGAGGGTAGGGATAGGATACAGAGGGACCTAGACAAATTAGAGGATTGGGCCAAAAGAAATCTGATGAGGTTCAACAAGGATAAGTGCAGAGTCCCATACTTAGGAAGTAAGAATCCCATGCACTGCTACAGACTAGGGACCGAGTGGCTAGGCAGCAGTTCTGCAGAAAAGGACCTAGGGGTTACAGTGGACGAGAAGCTGGATATGAGTCAACAGTGTGCCCTCGTTGCCAAGAAGGCTAACGGCATTTTGGGCTATAGGAGCATTGCCAGCAGATCAAGGGACATGATCATTCCTCTCTATTCGGCATTGGTGAGGCCTCATCTGGAGTACTGTGTCCAGTTTTGGGCCCCCTACTACAAGAAGGATTTGGAAAAATTGGGAAGTGTCCAGTGGAGAGCAACAAATATTATTAGGGGGCTGGAGAACATGATTTATGAGGAGAGGCTGAGAGACTGGGATTATTTAGTCTGCAGAAGAGAAGAATGAGGAGGAATTTAATAGCTGCTTTCAACTACCTGAAAGGGGGTTCCAAAGAAGATGTTCTCAGTGGTAGCGGATGATAGAACAAGGAGTAATGGTCTCAAGTTGCAGTGCAGGAGGTTTAGGTTGGATATTAGGAAAAACTTTTTCACTAGGAGGGTGGTGAAGCACTGGAATGAGTTACCTAAGGAGGTGGTGGAATCTCCTTCCTTAGAGGTTTTTAAAGTCAGGCTTGACAAAGCCCTGGCTGGCATGATTTAATTGGGGACTGGTCCTGCTTTGAGCAGGGGGTTGGACTAGATGACCTCCTGAGGTCCCTTCCAGCCCTGATATTCTATGATTCTATGACTGGAAGGAGGACTGACCACACTTAGTTACTCAAGTTCATAGTCAAGTGTCATGTTAAATCATAGCTCCTTCTGGATAGCCACTGGCAAGGAACAGTTAGCAAGAATGTTGCAACCTTTACTTTCAATGTGTACCTCACCATCGTTATCAATGTGTTCCACATAGAGACTACATTACCAAAAGATGCTCTTTGTGGGATACACCTTAAAATCACCTACTTCAGCCAGTGCAGAATGTAGTTGCCTGCTTAAATGGCATTTCATGTTCAGAACGTATTACACTTGTAGCTATGTAATCTGTATAGGCTTCAAGTTTGGCTTCCAGGTGAAATTTAAGGTGTTGGTTTGACCTGTAAAGATCTAACTGATGTAGAGCCCTGCCTATATCGGAGACCACCCCTCTCCCCACATGCAATACCACAGCAACTGAGATCAGCTGAGGTGCTTAAGCAAACAGTCCTAGGTTTCAACAAGAGGATGTAAGCAGCGGGGCATTAACAAGGACCCAAGCTTATTTCCACGTGGTCTGATAGAGCCTGGATACGAAGCAAGACAACAGCAAGGAAATCCGTTCTTTCCTGAAGATTTGGAGTTTTTGTTTGCTTCAGGGATGGGTGGGGGTTATTTTATTTGTGGTGGATAGTGTCATTTGAATAATATCAAGTCTGTGGAAGGGGTGAACGTTAATGGGAATGGACTGGTGAGTTTTGTCTATGGATGTTAATCCAACATAAATTTTGTAAATATTTTTCATTTTCAGTGTCAAAAGCTCAGGATAGCTGTATATTAATCGTACTTAGAGTTCAGACTCTAAAATAGCAAGATCTTCTAGTTTCTGGGTATAAAGGGCCACCAACCTCATTAAGCAATTTTCTTCCTCAGTGGGAAAAACAGGAAACAGTCCCACTGCTAATGTACTATTGCTGTACTCCTGCAAACTCAGCAAGGGCACTAAAAAAACCAAGTTGCATTCTAATTTAATTACAAAGCTCTGCAACTCACCTGTCTTGGTGCTTTCTATAGTGCTCCCCATCACCATATCTAAGCACTGCTGTATCTTAGCTGACTATTGATGGCATGTGAGGCCCAACAGAAGACAGTTGTCTCTTCCATAGCGCCTGCTGCAAAGCCAGTATAAAAGAGAACCAAAAACTTGGTTTTGTTGGTAAAGTGATAAGACACTAGTTGAAGAACAGGTATGTTATTAAGAAGCATCATCTTTATGTGGGGGAGAGGGTCCCAGAGCCTGGGCTCCAGCCCAAGCATCCACACTGCCATTTTAGAGCCCTGGAGCCTGAGCCCCGCAGCCTGAGCCCCATGAGCCCAAGTCAACTGACTTGATTGTTTTATTGCAGTGTACTTATACCCTAAGATAATGGTCCCCAAAACTTGTCAGGGTCACATCCCCACCCTTCCAACTGGGACTGGGGGGAGCGGGGCCGTGGCTCCTGGGGCAGAGGGTGACAGGACACAGACGGGGTAAGGAGGCCAAGGCTGGGGCCACAGCTGGGGGTGGGGCTGGGGCTGGGAGCGGGGCCGGGAACAGAGCTGTGGCCAGGGGCCAGGCTGGGAGTGGAGGCACAGCCAGGCTGCAATAGGGGTGGTAGCCAGGTCCATGACCGGGTACTGAGCCGGGGATGGGGCCAGAGTGGAGCTGGGGGCAGGGCTCGGTGGCCCTCTCTCCTCATTCCCCAAACATT
Organism: Natator depressus; assembly: GCF_965152275.1. Classification (NCBI taxonomy): domain Eukaryota; kingdom Metazoa; phylum Chordata; order Testudines; family Cheloniidae; genus Natator; species Natator depressus. The sequence continues at coordinate 41,538,592 of NC_134243.1, forward strand.
CCTCTATGCCCAATTAGGGGGCGCGCCCCACAGTTTGGGGATCTCTGCCCTAAGACATTTGGGAGCACTAGCAGACAGGAATTGAATGTGTGTTTTCGATGACTAAGAATGCTACATTGTAGTAAACTAAAACAGCACCTCAACGGCGTTTGGGTTTGAGTGCCAGAACCGGGCACACTTTTGCTATCTGTAATATAAATGCATTACAGACATGTAATCAAAAGACATACAAATTTATTTAATGTTCTGCTGATCAGAATAATCATGTTGCTTTTCACCAGGTATGCTGGCTGCACACACACACACAGTACCTAACACATTGCATTTAATATATGCTTTTTCCAAGCAATATAAACTCATTTGTCTACAGATGTCATTAGATTTACTATAATTGCTGGTTTGTTCCTACTATCAAATGCTGATTAAAAAATGATCAACTTACTAATTGATTTGGGGAAGAGGGGAAATTATAAGAATAAAGGTGACAAAATGAAAGATATAGGATTGACCAGATATTTATTATATGAAACAGTATAAGAAGATTATATACATGCATAGTTTCCCAAATTTAATTTAAAATTAAATTAGAATTATGAACCATTAAGTCAAAACACAAAAGCGGAACTGGTTCAAAATCGTTAAAACTCTAGAAACTGATTTCAATGCCAATGCCTCTAAGGGGGGGAAAAAAAAAAAAAGACAGCATTCCTTAAAAAGACCACGTAATTCAAAACTGACAGGACACGTGAAACAGAAATACCAGAACTACTTTCTTTGTTCCTAAGATGTAATTAACCTCACAGCACATGGAGTCTTATTTCAAACTAGCAATCACTTTATCTTTCAGTCATCAGCCCATAATACTATCTAACAACTAATTTTCAAGGGGCTATTGAAATGTAAATCTTAAATTATCCCCAACTCACAACAGCAAATTTTATTGAAAAAAAATTTCACAGCAAGAAAACTTTTCAAATCTTCCCTTCTACTATATAGACATGATAATTAAGAATCAAAATTTGACCTCTCAGCATATAACCTACTTTAGATTTAAAATTTATCTTTTTTTAAAAAATCCATGTTTTGATACTGAAAACTCAAGCAAATATGGTCCAGTAATATTTCTGTTTCACTGAAGAAGCAATCAAGCAATGCACAACTAAGTCTAAAACAAAACAAATATTTGTTTCATTATGTTAATGAAGATTTTCACTCCAAATTTTCCAGTTGGAAAATAAAATTAAAATCAACTTTTTCTCTGCTGAAGAGGTTGACAAAAAAACATTTTCTGATAGCAATTTTTTTAAAACAATTACTTCCTACAGAGCTCCATCTAAAGGTGCTATCAGACGACAGGAACTAAAATATATTTGAAATCTTTATAAAATACTTTGGAGTTTTGCTGCCCATAGGATCCTTTAGATTTGGGTTCAAAGGGTGTGTTACCCAATTTATGGGGTGATGCCTGTAGTTTTACAATAGACAAGGGTTTTCAGGTTTTTGCTTTTTATTAAAAGGTTTGCAGAAAGCATTCAAAATTTCTGCAAATGCCATAAATTTGCATAATTCACATTTTTTCATGCCCTCAATACTTTCATATATTGGATGACCAGCTAAATTTTGCTGGATTTGGTCCTGTGATTTTTACAACCCTTTTCATCCAAATTGTTTCAGCAATAGCCTAATAGAATCAGTCCCTATGCCTGTTGGGCAGAGCAGAGGGAAGGTGATGGGATGAGAAAATGAGGCAAGACTTTTTAAAAAAGAAAAATCCTAGATGTTCAATCAACATGCCCAGGTGTATTTTTTTAATTCCGTCTAACCGCTGCCCTCCGCTTCCCAAGCTAAGCAAGTTCTTCTATTTAAAGGCCAGATTTTAAAGGTATTTAGGCACCTAACTCCCACTGAAATCAATAGATTAGGCTCAATATTTTTACACCAGAAACTGTGCTTCTCCCAGTCATTCCATCCCTACCTTCCCCTTATTCAAACAACTGAAGTGATTCTTCTCAATTCCCATTCACATACAGTAACTCTTCAGTTAACATCGTCCTGGATAATGTTGTTTCGTTGCTGATCTATTAGAAAACATGCTCGTTTAAAGTTACGCAATCTCCTTTATAACGTTGTTTGGCAGCCGCCTGCTTTGTCCACTGTTTGCAGGAAGAGCAGCCTGTTGGAACTAGCTGGCGGGGGCTTGGAACTAGGGTGGGCCGGCAGCCCCTCCATGAGCTCCCCTAAGTTCCCTGTGTGCGGCAGTTCAGGTGTCCCTACCCCCATTGCCGTGTGCTGCTCCTGCCCTTTGCCTTGGAGCTGCTCCCAGGAGCCTCCTGCTTTCTGTGTAGGGGAAAGAGGGGTGGTGATTTCAGGATATCCCCCTCCCCCTGCTTCTGTATCCCATCTCCACAGAGTGCGAGGTGGGACTGGACCACTACAGAGCTCAGGACAGAGGGAGCTTGCTGGCAGCAGCTGCTGTCTCAACTTGCTGATCTACTTAAAAAGGCAGTGTACTTAAGAGTGAGGCCAGCATACTTAAAGGCGCAATATGTCTCTTTCTCACACACACACACACACACACATGCACGCGCACCCCTGGCACCTTGGAAAGTGGAGGGAGTGGTGCGCATCAGTGAGATAGCGTGGGTTCTTCCTCACGTTCAGTTTCCGCAGGGAATGTTTGCAACCACTGCTATGCCTCTGTGTCTCTTCCCTCCATTTGTGCTGCCTTATAGAGCGTGAGGCTACATTAACAACGTGTTAACCCTTGAGGGCTCAGCTGAGTGCTAGTTCATCATTTAGCAGCAAGGTATTCCCTGGGAAATATCCCACCCTATGACTCCACCACTTCAACCAAGCTTCACAATGATCATTACTATGTACAGTATTAAATTGTGTGTTTAAAATTGATACTATGTATGTGTGTGTGTATATATGTCTTTTGTCTGGTGAAAAAATTTCCCTGGACCCGAATCCTCCCTCCCCCCCATTTACATTAATTCTTATGGGGAAATTGGATTCGCTTAACATAAAAATGCTTAAAGTAGCATTTTTCAGGAACATAACTATAATGTTAAGCAAGGAGTTACTGTGCAGAAACCAGGCAGGGAAATTTTTGTTCCAGGTGAATGTTCTATAAAAGTAGCAGCATATGAAAGTAGGCTTATAATGGTCTCTCTTTTGCAGCCTTAATTGAGCAGTTATTACCAGTGATCACTGTAATACAGTACTCTTCCCAAAAACTTAAGTTAGACGTTAACACATTTCCTAAACATAGTCCCCCTTACATGTTTGAGTTAAGTGATCTTCTGAGCTTTGATTTTTTCAGTGTACTGCACCAGAGCCAATTCTACAGATTACTCTAGTGGACTGAGTTCTGACAAGTCAAAAGCTGAATTTAATCATGTAACATGCTGTACCTATAGGCATAACGAAGAAGAACTACTGAGAGAGAGCCCTTAAAACCAACTTTTCAAACGTACATGTTTTCAAGTATATTAGTTATTTTGCAAGTCCTAATGTATTAAAGCTAAATTTAATAAATAGACTGGGATACTTTTTAACACATTCAACAAAGGAATAGCCACATGAGATGAGTGGTCCATCAGTGGTCCATTTAGTCCAGCACACTGTTTCTAACAGTGGTCACTTACCTGCTGTTAAGAAGGAGGTACAAAAAAAGCCCAGTAATGGCTAGTTATCAAATAACCTGTTAGGAAGTTTCTTCCTAATTCTTGGCATTTAGGTGATGACTGTGTGATGAAGCATAAATATTTATTTTTTATTCTAATGTACTTCTTTATGCTCCCTTTATGTAAAGAGAACAACAATGGTATGTCCTTTTAAGATTCTTATTAAGTTTTTGGCTTCAGTGATATCTAGCAACACTAAATTCCACATATTAATTATGCATGCCTTAAAATGTATTTCCTTTTACCCATTTCATATTTGTTGCCTTTCAATTTCATTGATTGTCTGGTTTTGTTCCTATTATGAGAAAGGGTAAACAGAGTACCCAATTTACATTTGCTATACCAGTGGCTCTCAACCTTTCCAGACTACTTCACTCCTTTCAGGAGTCTGATTTGTCTTGTGTACCCCAAGTTTCACCCCCAATTAAAAACTACTTGCTAACAAAATCAGCATACTATTACTGAAAAATTACTTTCTCATTTTTGCCACATAATGATTAAATAAATCAACAGAAATATAAATATTGTACTTACATTTCAGTGTATAGTACACAGAGCAGTATAAACAACTCTTTCTCTGTATGAATTTAAAAACACCAAAATACAGGCTCAAATTAAATGTATATCCCTCCCTCCCCCACACCCTCAAAAAAAAGGAATAGGACCAAAAACATGCCACATGCTTTCTGCTTGGAACTTGATTTCTCTCACTCCCTAGACCAGGACTAATCCCAGTGTTTACTGTATCTTTGAGTATTTGTGAAACTAGTTTAAGAATAAATGCACACTTTTAAAGACCGATAGGCTGTTCTGATAAACAGGTTGTTTTGGTTTTGAAGTGAACTCAAATGGAAAATTTGCTGTGAATAATTCCTATACTACAGAGTACTGTACTAATGAAAACATACAATGTTGGTTGAGTGAGCTCAGATATTGTATAGCTGGAGGTTGAATTTCATAAATCTGGCATTTCTGCTTGTCTGTAATGTATCAGGTCACTCACTCCAGATGTTGGCATTCCTGTTTTTCCGAAATCAAAAAGGGTTAGCTTTCTGGGTAATCTCAGTTTACTGGAAGTGACAGGCAGAGACTAGGGTCCAGCTCTGCAATATGACTTTGTTCCCTTTTCTCCCCCCACCCCACCATGGAATACTAGAGCACAAGTATGATGATATCAGGAAACTTGAAACTTTCATGACCTCAAGAGAATTAAAGTAATTAAATTAGCTCTTCTCCCCCCTCTAGTTTAAAGGCACAGGGAGCTTTAATCTGAAATGCAATATTTTGTTTTTCATATTTACTTGTAAATATGTTGCATAAAAAAGGACTCCTGACCTTCATATCTGCGAATCAGAGCTAGCCAGTTTATTTCATATAAAGAATGTTTAAGCTAGACTTCAATAAGGCCTTTTACATGGAAACTTTACCCCAAAGGTCGAACAGTCTTCTCCTCATTTTCTTTATTCAGTGAGCTTTTTATAATGCTGCAAAGAACTTCCTGCTCTTTCTGATTAGATTTTGCCTTTGAATTCTGAAATGACAGTCTGAGGATGTGTCTACACTTAAAGTGCTACAGGGGCATAGAGAGGGGTTCTCCGGTTGGCGTAGGTAATCTACCTTCCCAAGAATTCTTCCTTCAACCTAGCACTGTCTACACTGGGGGTTGGTTTGGCATAGTTACATCTCTCAGGAGTGTGGATATTTCACTCCCTGAGAGACAAAGAATCATAGAATATCACGGTTGGAAGGGACCTCAGGAAGTCATCTAGTCTAACCCCCTGCTCAAAGCAGGACCAAGCCCCAACTAACTCATCCCACCCCGGGCTTCGTCAAGCCTGACCTTAAAAACTTCTAAGGAAGGAGATTCCACCACCTCCCTAGGTAACGCATTCCAGTGTTTCACCACCCTCCTAGTGAAAAAGTTTTTCCTAATATCCAACCTAAACCTCCCCCACTGCAACTTGAGACCATTACTCCTTGTTCTGTCATCAGCTACCACTGAGAACAGTCTAGATCCATCCTCTTTGGAACCCCCTTTCAGGTAGTTGAAAGTAGCTATCAAATCCCCCCTCATTCTTCTCTTCTGCAGACTAAAATATTCCCATAGCTGTGCCTATGCGAGTTCCCAGTGTAGACCAGCCCTTAGGCTTTTAGACACTTAGATGAGGTGTACTTAATGTGTGTTAAACTGCTCAAAGTAAATGGCATGTTGGTGAAATATTTTTTGCAACATTACATTTTGATAAAGTATCTGTTTTTTCATTCATGTCTTAACCAAATATTATCTTAGGTAAAAAATACATTCCATTCTTGATACATTACTTTTTAGTGTTGGAAGATTGGAAAGGTTGAACAGGGTAGATTTTAGGAATGCAGTTTATACAATTTCTGTAAGCCATCAGTAGAAACTGAGAAACAATTTAGACAATTTCAGGGTAATAAAAATGTTCTAGTTCACATCTATCATTCTAGATTCTCCCAAGCTGCATTTACTTCTTTTCATGTGAGATGGCAAACAAGAACACATCGCTACTTTGACTTAGTCCCGAATTTGGACAGCTAATCTTATATATTTAATCGTGGGCCAAAATGAAAATTCTCTGTGAAGTTTGGCATATTTTCTTTTTATGCTTTTTTAAAATACTGTCGCGCTCTTGCGCAGGAGCTTTGTTTGCAGACAAGGACAAAGATTTTCAAGCGAATAGTGATTTTTAGATGCTTCAATTTTGGTGTGTCCAACTTGAGAAACCTTAAAGGGGCCTGATTTTGAGAGAGTGTGGCGCCCTCATGCACACTGCCAATGCCATGGGTAAGATTTTTGTGCTGTGCCTCTTGGGTGGCTGTCTGACACTCTGTACCTTCTTCACGGGACATTAGAGATATGGTAAAATCCTGACCCGATTGAAAATGAGAGTTTTGCCATTTACTTTAATGGAGCCAGGATTTCACCCTTGATGTATTAACTTCAGTAGAGGCAGCAGAATTCTGGAAGCCATTACTTTTTAAATATATCATCACCTGTAACTCCATCAATTTATTTCCTCCCTCGTTGTTATACTTCTCTCTTTTATTTGCCTGACTGCAGCCTCTTGTGGCACACCTTTTAGGAAAGGACATCTTTGTCTGAGCCCTTTTGGCCATGACACACAACTGGAATGTTAAGGATCCATCTGTTCTTTACTCTGGTCTACCTTTCCTTAGTTTGTGAGGTATTATCCTCTTGGGAAGGTTTATGGGAAATTACCTGAGTAAAAATCCATGATTGAAATAAAGTCTGTTAAAAATAGAGAGAAAGAGAGTTTAAAATAAGTTGTGCATAACATATCTAATCTGAAAATTTAGTAAAGCTCAGCTGGATAGGCTCACTATAACAAGTTAAAATAGAAAGAAAAGAAATCGCTTACATTCCTTGAAATGAATGTCTATTCTTTGACCCTCTTTGGAAAGAGCAGCCTCAGTTTCCCTCTCCTTTCTGTGTCTGAGATTTCTCTCTCTTATTCTTCCAGGACCTGTTTCTTCAAGATTTCCAGCCCGTTTATCATGGGTGTTTCTAAAGTTCATCATTATCCCTAGCACCTTTTACAAAAGTTGTTTTGGTTTGTTATCATACCAGACAACTCCTCACACAGTCCTTAGTGGATAGGTCTACAATTTGTCTGCAACTGTATCAGTCCTCCGAGGCCCAGGGTCAAGATCTATTGTGCAAAAGGTCTGTAAGGATTGTTAATTAACCTAATTTCAAATGGTTAATTTACTAACCATGCAGACAGATTCTAACCTGTCAGGTGAGATAGTCAGCCTCTGTCTACATTTTAAAATGTAGCTTATAAGCTTCCATAATTCAATTTTAACATACTAACTTACTCCATATTAAATATCACTTGATTGATACCACCATATTCTCTTATAGGCACATTCCTGCCCATGACAGAGTGAGGGTTGTGGGCACTGCTATTTAAAGCTTGTTGGTGTAAATTAGAGAATGGACAGGAACAGATAGGAAGACTTTTTTCCCTACATCTGTTATTGACTTCCATAGGAGAATCTGTTACACTCCCATGCCAATTTTCTATTTCACCAATAATTCAACTTACTTCAATAATAGGTCATCTTAATCTCTAGAAAATATACACTTGTGTGTGTGTTTAATGCTATGGAATATTCCAATCTGAAAAGCCTTTCAAGAGGAAACAACTCTGAACATATAGCATTTGGTTCTGTTTCCTATGAAAGTAACACCTGTAGGAAAAAAGTGCTTGATACAGATTCTCAAATGGACAGTAGCAGATACTTAATTTACATGTAAATAATAATCTCCCTTTTTGAGTGGAATATTTTGTATGAGATGAAGGTCACTCTAGCTATTTTGATCCTAAACACTTAAGTAGCACTAGAGCTTTAGAAATTATAGTTACCCATTGAGACAATTTATTTATTTTTAAAATTAGGCAACTAATTACATTCCATTAGAAAAATTATTAGTTTCTGCTTTAGAAGGATATAAATTTACTATCTAGCAGAGATTGTACGCCTTTATCAGTAATTAGCAGCTTACTAGCTAGCAAAGTCTCCTTGTTGATATTGACTAATGGGCAGAGTTATCTTTATTTACATAACTGCACTTTATGAAATGCATGTGCCTTCTGACTGCATATTGATAGAAGAGCACCTTGCAATATAAATTCATACCTTGGCCTTTCCAGGAATGAATGATTTGGTTCAGAAATGCAAAAGTGAGAGCAGTATTCTGTGAGGCACCTTAAATTTTACAGAAGTAGTTTTATACCAAATTTAAAAAAAAAAACCTCTGGAGTTATAGTAGAGTTTGTAGGTAGTCAATAAGTAGTTTCGGATTTTGGTACGGTGGTTGAGAGGTACTCTCAAAATCTCTCTTCCTTCCATGAATGTTGACACCCGTTTAAAACAACAATAATTGGATAAAACAAACATTTATTTTGGCTTTCAGTGTGTTGACTTTTCACCCAGAAAGGTGTCTTTCTTCTGATTTTCCTTACAAAGTAAGTCAGCATGAACAAATCTTTTTGTAATGGATCCAAATGATTTCTTATAGGCTGCATTACAAATGGTCCAAATATATGGCCTATATTCCTAACTAAACTGTGTGTTAGGTTGTGGGATAAAATGAAAGGATATTTTAGTATCAGCAACAACAAGTGCAACTGATGGCCTTTACAATGGCATTATTCAGATTTCTTAGATGAACCAATCCATTGATGCATTTTGAAAAATATAAAGGGTCTGTTATTGTCCCTGGTGTCCAAATTTAAGATGCCACTGAAGCAATGAAGGATAAGAAGTGTCAACCAGGGGTACATGTAGGAAGTACGCAGAGGTCTTCCGGTGGGTACATCAACTCATCTAGATATTTGCCTATTTGTACAACAGGCTCCATAAAAAGCACTAGCAAAGTCAGTTCAAACTAAAATTTCATACAGACAATTTTCATTAGTACAGTACTCTGTAGTATAGGAATTATTCACAGCAAATCTCCCATTTGATTTCACTTCAAAACCAAAACATACCTTTATATTAGAATAGCCTACCAGTCTTTAAAAGCGTGCATTTATTTTTAAACTGGTTTTACAAATACTCAAATATACAATAGACACTGGGATTAGTCCTGGTCTAGGGAGTGAGAGAAATCAAGTTCCAAGCAGAAAGCGTGTGGCATATTTTTGGTCCTCTTACTTTTTTTGAGGGAGGGAGGAGTATACATTTAATTTGAGCCTCTATTATGGTGTTTTTAAATTTTCCATGCAATTTGCACACATCACACTTCTGACTGTTCCTTTTAATTTCCACTTAACTAGCTTCCTCATTTTTGTACAGTTCCCCTTTTTGAAGCTAAAGGCTACTGTGGTGGGCTTCTTTGGTATTTCCCCCCACACCCCCAAAAGGATGTTAAATTGAATTACATTATGATCAATACTACCAAACGGCTCAGCTACACTCACCTCTTGGACCAGATCCTGTGTTCCATTTAGCAATTGCATCTCACCTTGTGGGTTCCAAGACTAGCTGCTTCAAGAAGCAGTCATTAATAGTGTCTACAAATGTTATCTCTGAATCCTGTCCAGAGGTGACAAGAACCCAGTCAAAATGGGGATAGGCTTGCACCAAATGCACAAACAGGCCATCTATCCACAAGGCATGCTGCACTGAGTGCTATAAACCATTGGTTCTCAACCTTTTCTTTAACCCAGGGACCCCTAAACTTAAATACACAAACCTGCAGACCCCCAACCAGAGATGGTGTGTGGCGGGAGGCACTCCCTTCCCAAGCCCCCCCACCCAGGGCTGAAGCCGATCCTTGGCGGACCCCCTGAAATCTAATCCAAGGGCGGGCTGCAAACCCCCAGTTGAGAACCAGTGCAATAAACTGCTGGACTTCTGCCTGCATTATTTGTACTCTTTCAGGGAGATTTGTTTGTTCCTTTTTTGTTTGCTTGCTTTTGGGGGGAGGTGAGGGATATTTATTGCCGTAAGTTTAGAGAATGTTAAGTGTGTGTCTGGTTCTCACGTTGCCTCTCTAAACTCCCTCACAAAACTCCCATTTGCTGCTCCTGGTTGCTCGCTCCTCTGGTAGCTTAGGAGCTGTCTTTTTAAACCCCTGCTCTCCCTGAGTGGCAATATGCCTACTCCCATACCCCCTCCAAATTTCTATACAAGGTTGTATTTGAATTTACAGTGCCCAGGTGTGCTCAGGTTCAACAGCCATAATACATCGCCTTGAGCCACACAGCTTCTATGAGTCATGACTGGCTAGCAAACCTTTTGGGCACTTTGTCTGCACATGCACAGTGAAATCCATTTGGCACATGCCAATCTAGAGCTAAATTCTTTCAAATAATGTTTTCAATGTTTCTCCCTCAAAGGACAAATGAGAATGTCATGCATTAGCTGGGGTAAATGTTGAGAGATTGAGACCATTTGGGGCATGATCAAAACCATGGTTCGATCCCTAGGTCCGTGCAAAAAAACATTGATAGACTCCAGCAAACTTAAGAAAAGATGGGGGTTTCTTTGGGATGCAGTGGGGGCTGTATCTCAGGAACCCATGGATCAAATGACCCCAGATTTAGATCACTAACCTACTTTCGTGAGATACACCAAATTTCAAAGCAATCAGTGTAAACATGCAGATTTTACAACACGTGGAGACATCAACCTTTAAGCACAAAGGCATTCTTAACTTTAACAATAGCAGAACTAGAGCTCTACTATAATAAAACTTTTTTCCATCTACATCTTCTGATATTGTGATAAAGAACTGAAAGCCCCTTATCTACACTAGCCTTTTCCCTAGACTTTCCCACACTTGCTGCCACTAGTTCAGATCCACCATAACAACCATGGGAGCTGTAAAGAAGATGAGGGAGGCACTTATGTTCCGAGCACTGTCATCTGGACTTTCTCTGAACTCTTGTTTAACATCCCGAGGCTTGACCAAACAGGGAGGGCATAAAATGTAATGATTTTTTTTAAAAATGTAACAAAAATCAATTTTTTTAAATCAATTTATTTTATTTAAACTGATTTTATATTTACATGTTGCTAGCTCTTAGTTTTCTTCCCATTTTATTGCTAAAGTGGATAGTTTGTATTTGATGTTTTTATTTCCTAATTTTGGTAGAATTTTTAGGTTTTACATAGAGATTTTTTCTACTAAGTCGCACACTTAAAATGTTCATCTGCACAGTAAAAAATAATTCTAGAGTCTCATTAACATCCTTAATTAAACACAACACAAATTAATAAGCAAATAGCCCAGGCTATATTTGCAACCAGCACCACCTATTAATATACTGAACTTCTACAAGTTAAGAAGCTAAAATGTTTCAACAAGACTATACTCATCTCTCAGGGTTTGCAGTTCTGAAGTCAACAGGGCTTGTTCTCTTAAGTCAATTAGGTGCCTAAATATGGACACACGTCCATATAAATATCTATTTTTGTAAATGTTGGCTGTTTATAAATTAGTTCACACTAAATTTGTTAACACACTGAAAGTCCAAGTAACTGTAGGTGCCTGGAATGCGGAAGCAATTTAGTTTTGAAGTGACAAATTTTATGCCACTAAGAGAAAAGTTAATTTTTAACACCTGCTGCTGCAAAAACTTACACACATGCTTAACTTTAAGCACAAACAGCCCCACTGAAGTCAATGAGACGATTCATGTGACCTGCTAAGCGCTAGTGAGATAGGAGCCTTAATTGTCAGTTTATTTTGTCTGCTGCCTATTACAGTGTTATAGTGGCATTTTAAAAATAAAGAATGGCATTTCTAGATTAGATCATTTTAAATTTTATCTGAAGCTGCAGCAGCACACATTTTCACATTAGTTTTACAAAGCTTCAACCTGATATAAATCAATGATTGGAAAAAAGTCAAGTTATTTAAATTATGTAAACATTCCACCCCATAAGTGCCTTTTCTTCCCCTTGATGATAATACCACCTGATCACTTCCACTCCATATTTGCAAATTGCATGAGTACCCAATTTAAAAAAAAACATGGAGGAAAAGATCTTAGTACTTCTAATCAACTCATACGGGTCATGAAGACCTTGGTTCAACATCTTGTAAATAAAAATATTTAGCATTAGAATGGAAGATTTAAAGTAACAAATCATTTGGAATCTTTTCCACCTAGAAAATTGTACCCATTTAGCACTCCAACTGACTGCATGCAACTTGAGAGGTTGGGTCTTCAACAGCATGGTATCACCAAGCAGCTGATAAGCTTTCTACTTGGAAAAGTTTCCAAAACCAGAAAGTACAGAATAATTTGCAGGACATGGTTTGCTTAGTGCAGTGGTCCCCAATCTTTTTCAATTGTGCCCCCACAACCGGTTCACTCCCCCCCTCAGAGCCATGTTCTGGGGGCAGAGGTGTGAATGGGGCAGGATGGGGGAGGGGGAGCCACACTCAGAGCAAGACAGGGAAGCCACTGGTATCTCTCTCACCAGAGCCGTCCCTGAGTGCTCCTCCAGGCAAGAAGCAGCTGCTGCTGTTCCTACTTGGGGCGCCAACTTTCTAACTGTTGAAAACTGGACACCCTGCCCCGCAAGGCCCAACCCTTTGTCCCGCCTCTTCCCCTGATCCCACCCACTGCTCACTCCTGCTCCTGTTGCTCGCTCCCCACATCCCAGGATTCACTTGCCACCTGCAGAGCTGGGCTGGGAAGAGTGGACGCGGAGCCTGCCTGCCTGCCCAATCGCGGCATGGCAGGAGGGGCCAGTCCCCAGAGCAAGGTGTCAGGATGGGGAAATCGGGTCACAGTGGGACAGACGGGGGGTGGACAGGATACACACACCAACCTCTCTGCCTAAGAGGCTTGACCTGGCCAGGAACCAGCCAGCCACTTCTCTCTGTAAGCAGCTGAGCAGAGAGCAGCTCCTCCAGGCTCCAGCTGCTGTGCTTCCCACCCTGCAGTGGCAGAGGCCGGTTACTGCATGTAACCGGACTTTTAGTGTCTGGTCAGCACTGCTTACTGGACTTTCTGGTCAAAAACCGGACACCTGGCAACCCTACTTCCCATCCCCCAGTGGTGGACGAGACTAGTTATTGCGTGTTACCACATTTAGTGTCCAGGCGGCTGGGACGGAGGCCGGAGCAGAACTAGGGGCAGAGTTTGGCTGGGTGGCACTCCCTCCCCGCCCCCCCCCGAACATTCCTCTGCGCCCTCCTAGGGAGGCATGCCCCACAGTTTGGGGACCACTGGTTTAGTGCATGGGACTCTGCCTCATTTTTCTTCACCTGGCAGTAAAGAAGCTTTGGGGAGGTTTATCGTCAGTCTTCCAAAAAAGCCTGAACCGCTGTTACCCTGTGGGGGGGGGGGGGTCAAGTCTCAGAACTAGGGGCCATTACCCACTGTGGCAGAGCTCCGACCTTGTCTCAGTGAGTCCCGTGCTTCCTGGCAGATTACGCTAGCCTCAGAGGCTCACTGTGACCCTCTCCGTAGCCCTTCTCCCTCTAGAGGCAAGGGTCACAGCCTACTGAGCCATTTTCAACATAATCCAGCTAGGAGGTTGGTGAGCGAACTCCCACCATCTCTGTTGTCCCTACGGGCTTATTCCAGAACAGTTTAGCCTCCTGTCCTGACAGGGGCCTGTCCTCCCCTCCCAGGAGGTGTTTCTGTAGTGGCGAGTTGCGGGGAACCCGGGCCCACCTTCTACTCCGGTTTCCAGCCCAGGGACAATAAATGCAGCAGCTGTTGGAAGCCAACCTTTCACTACCAGAGTTGCTACAGTTCCCTGGGCCACTTCCCCACAGCTCTCCCGCTTCTCTCTCTCAATGCCTTCTTCACCCTTTCCTTAGGGCTCCCTTTCCAGTGACTTGAGGCTGTCTTCATTACCCAGCCCTTCAGCCACACTTCCTCTCCTCTGGCTCCCTTCAGCCTGACTGGAGTGAGCCTTTTATAGTATCAGAGGTGCCTTAATTAGAGTCAGATGTTCACATTAGCTTAACGGCCTCACCTGACACTCTGTAGGTTAATTGGAGTCAGGTGTTCTCATTGGCCTAACAGCTTCAACTGACTCTTTGCAGGCTAACTGGAGTCATGTGTCCACCCCAGCCTGGAGCAGCCCCTGCTCTGGTCAGTCAGGGAACAGAAAACTGCTTATCCAGTGGCCAGTATATCTACCTTCTACTACTCAGCTGTACCCAACTGGCCTGGGTCTATCACACCACACATTTTGGATTTTAACTCATTACCAAATCTATACACACCAGGAGGTGTTTGACAGCACTGGCCTTTGGAAGGACCCTCTCCATGGCAAACTTTAAATTTTTTTGGTCTAAGCAAAATTAATTCAGCTTTTTTTTTTTTTTATTTATGCTTAGTTAATTTCTGATTTTTTCCAACTTAACAAGGTTATCAAAGTATGAAAATGGAAGTGTGCGCTTTAGCAGCAATGAAACTTTCTCAGTCTTGAGAGTACACTTCAAGAGAGCTGTTCTGCATAGGCCTCTATTTTTGCCCTGGTGCTGACTTCCAGCCCAAACATCCAAGATTAGGGGATGGAGTGCTAAACTGCTCCTGAATGATTTGAGAGAAGTCAGTGAGATTCTTCAATATATTAAACCAGTACCGCTTAAGTATACACACTTTGAAGCGCACGCGATTTTTTTGTTTCAGTTAAAGAAATATGCACTTATTGTGCAAGAAATATACCAGTACCTCCTCAAAATGTACCCATGTTTTCTCTCTCCTTTACAAAAACCTAAAAAACTATATTCATGCAAAATGAAGGTTGCACAGTTAAAGTTAGAGAATCAGGAAAGGCACAATTTAAAGTTTGTACAACAATAACTTAGCTGTTTTCCACACATGTATATTTTACGTTCCTATTTTCTATGTTCAATGTATAATAATGTACTACTGAGAGAAATATATATCATGAAAGACACCACAAAAATACAGACTGTGCAGTGTGGCTGAGTACATGTTATTGCAAGAAACTTAGCTTTTGCATCTTTAAATTATGCAACCCAACACTGCATTTCTGCACCTCATCTTGTTTGCTTTGTCTCTACTGGAGACCCAGCATAACCAGATGGCTTACCTAAATCTTACATAGAAAGAATAAATAGAAATACTTGAAGTTCACCTGAAAGTGAATTAAAGACTAAGCACCAAATTTATTTTCACATCTGGAATAGGTTCTCTAAAAGCACACAGTCTAACCCACTGCAAACCTTTCCTGGCATCACATCATCAATTGTTCAGTGCCACAATGACAAGTTTATCGCACTGTGCCAAAAAGGAAGCAAGCAACCAAAAGTCTATTTCCCTAAAATAACACATTCAGTCACAGTCAAAGCAATTTAAAACTCAGAAACTGAGAATTAAATGATATTTTACAAAGCTTTTCTAAGCAGATAGATCTTATCAGCACTGCATATAATATTAATACATGCAAAGCATGAATCAGCAGCAACACCTTACTTTAGTTATTGATATTTTCTATGTTATATAGATGGTATAAGGCATCTGTTTCTAATGTTGGCAGATCATTAAATGTGTGACATTATGATGTAGGGAACACTTTTAGATTATTTAATAATATTTATAAAATGTATCTGTGATAAATGAAGTCGGGGGGTAGCTTCCTTTTATGGACATCCAGCCAACCAGCCAGCCATAAAATCCCTCTTGGTAGCTGTTCTCTATTTGCTTTACCTGTAAAGGGTTAAAAAGTCTGACTGCATGCATAGGTAAAGAGGAAGTGAGTGGGCACCTGACCAAAAGAAACAATGGGAAGGCTAGAACTTTTTAAAATTGAAACAAGACTCCCCTTTTGTCTGTCTGTTGTTCTCCGGAGAGAGGAGAGACTGAGCAGGAACAGGGCTGAACTATGCTGTAGGAAGCTTTAAACCAGGTATGAAAAATCATCAAATCATACCTAGGAATTGCTTATCTGAAACCCCAGATACATAAATAAATCAGGGAACGTCTACGAAGATGCAATTAGGGTTATTTCTTTTATTTCTTATTGGCTTGTGGACTCCTCTGTGCTAACCCCCAAATGCTTTTGTTTCGCTTGTAACCATTAAGCTGGACCTCAAGAAGGTTATTCTTGATGTTTAATTTTTGTAAGTGGGTTTTTTAAAATCTAGCAAAAGCCTAAGTTCCAGATGTATTTTCTTTCTTTTGTTTTTAATAAAATTTACCTTTTTTTAAGAACAGGATTGGGTTTTTGTTTTGTGTTTTTGTATCCTCAGAGGTTTGTGCATATGTTGTTTAATTAGCCGGTGGCAACAGCTGATTTCCTTTGTTTTTGTTTTTTCCTCAGCTCTTCCCTAGAGGGAGGGTGAAACGGCTTGAGGGTACCCCACAGGAAGGAATTCCCAAGTGTGCCTTTCTCGGTTGTCAAAAGGGGTTTTTTGCATTTGGGTGGTGGCAGCATCTACCCATCTAAGGTCAAAGAGAATCTGTAACCTTGGAGGTTTAATACAAGTCTGGAGTGGCCAGTATTAAGTTTTCAGAATCCTTGCGGGCCCCCAGCTTCTACACTTGAAGCACCAGAGTGGGCAATCAGCCTTGACAGTATCAATTACATTTTACCACTCCTTTCAAAGCCTATATACTCACAGCATATAGCCAGCCTGGCTTTACATGTAGAAGGTTCTGAAAAATACCATTTTCTTTTTAAGTTAAAAACTCAAGCATAGTGTCTGTAGAATGTGTCATATACGGGGTACACAATGTAGTGTAGCATAAGTGTTTTATTGACAATCACTGCACTGCATTACTCACGTGCAGTTTTGCCATTTGTAAGCAATACAAAAAGAAAAGGAGTACTTGTGGCACCTTAGAGACTAACAAATTTATTTGAGCATAAGCTTAAGCATATCTAGTTAGATATGCGTTAGATTCTGTTTTGTTTAAATGGCTGATAAAATAAGTTGTGCTCAATGGAATGTATATTCCTGTTTTTGTGTCTTTTTGTAACTTATGGTTTTGCCTAGAGGGATTCTCTATGTTTTGAATCTGATTACCCTGTAAGGTATTTACCATCCTGATTTTACAGAGGTGATTCTTTTACTTTTATTCAATTAAAATTCTTCTTTTAAGAACCTGATTGCTTTTTCATTGTTCTTAAGATCCAAGGGTTTGGGTCTGTGTTCAACTATGCAAATTGGTGACAATTTTTTTCAAGCCTTCCCCAGGAAAGGGGGTGTAGGGCTTGGGAGAATTCTGGGGGGAAAGACGTTTCCAAGTGGGCTCTTTCCCTGTTACATATTTGTTAGACGCTTGGTGGTGGCAGCAATAAAGTCCAGGGGCAAAAGGTAAAATAGTTTGTACCTTGGGGAAGTTTTAACCTAAGCTTTAACCTAAGACCAACCTACCCAACTTTAATTATTTGTATTATATGTTTGTGTGGTAAACGTTTGTATTACAATGGCCTCATCCACAGTGGACAGATTTGAGTAGGGAGCCCTTACAATCTAAATAAACAATATAATCAAAATGTGGGAGAAAGGAAGTATTATTCCCATTTTACAGATGGGGAACTAAGGCACAGGTAAATTAAGCAACTTGCCCAAGGTCGCAGGAAATTGTGGCAGCGTCGAAATTGAACTCCAATCTTTTGTGTCCAAGTGCCAATACTTCAACACCACCACTTCTATCCTTGTTCTCTCAAAGGCTAGGGCCTTATGCAAGATCTCAGCTCCAGACACAATTTCACTTACCACTAAAAAATGTATAAGTGATATTTTGTTCCATATGCATTTCTAACAAATGTTTCCACCCACAATCAATATTCTTTTAAGACATGAATGTGGGTGTGGGGGTTCAAAAAGGTTTGTGTGGTAAACGTTTGTATTACAATGGCCTCATCCAGAGTGGACAAATTTGTTCATGCCAGTGCTTACAAACTTCTTTTCAAGTGTAGCTTTAGGAGTGCAAACAAACAAAAAAATCTGCCTGTGCAGCAGCATTTCTAAGTTTATTACAGGTGATCGTGTCACAGAACCTCCAGCCCTAGACCACGGGAATGTTCAGAACGGTACAAAGGGTGAAAAAAGGCCTGGACATTGTAAAAAGTGTTTTGAATTCTCTGTTTCTCACTCTATTAACTTTACATATTCATAATCATTGCACTGAAAATGAGAACGGACATGCCACACAGTGTAAATGATCTGGTGTAGAACTCAGCAAAATCAAATACCACAACTCAGTGAGAAGAGGCTAGATTATAATTATTTTAGATAAAACTGTTGGGATTGCTTTTAATGTCATTTCCAAATAAATAAATAAATAAATAAATAGGAATATACTTCCCATTTCAGGGATACTCAGGGATACTCTGTAAGATGGAGAAAAATCAGTTGTTTATTTCCACTGTTACTGGTCTTTCACAATACCACATAATAATGTAATAGAGACAATGTCTGAATATAAATGGCAACAAACAATTATAGGGGTCCGGGGGGGGGGTGTTGCGGTACCACTACCCTTACTGCGGCGCTGCCTTCAGAGTTGGGCAGCTGGAGAGCAGCGGCTGCTGCCCAGGAGCCCAGCTCTGAAGGCAGAGCCGCCACCAACAGCAGCGCAGAAGGAAGGATGGCATGGTGTGGTATTGCCACCCTTACCTCTGAGCTGCTGCCTGCAGAGCTCGGCCCTCAGTCAGCAGCTGCCCCTCTCTGGCCGCCCAGCTCTGCAAGCAGCAGCACAGACGAAAGGGTGGCCTGATATGGTATTGCCACCCTTATGTTTGCGCTGCTGCTGGCGGGACGCCACCTTCAGAGCTGGGTGCCTGGCCACCAGCCGCCACTCTCTGGCCACCCAGCACTGAAGGCAGAGCAGAAGTAAGGCTGGCAATACCGTGGCTCCCCTAAAATAACCTTGCGGCCAATCCCCTACAACTCCCTTTTGGGACAGGACTACCAATTTGAGAAATGCTGGTCTCCCCTGTGAAATCTGTATAGTTTAGGGTAAAAGCACACAAAAGACCAGTTTTCATGGTCCATGATGCGTTTTTCATAGCCATGAATTTGGTAGGGCTCCAGCTATAAACTGAACATGACATATTTAGAGAATACAAACCCTCCCCAACAAGTTCCTTATCTCTGTTCTCTAGTCCCAAAGACACTTTGAAGACAATTAGACATGACCTTAAAGGTGACCACCAAAAGGAAAATAAATGGGATTGTGCTTTTTGTGTTTTCTTTGCATCTGTAAAGAAGGTCTAAAAATCTGGGCAGATTATTTCCTTTCAAACACTTCTGTTTCTGCTTATTACCTTTGAAATATCAGAAATACCAAGTCTCATCTTCCCTCGTTTAGCTAGAGGTCCCCTTAGAGACTAAAAAACTTGGGTGAGAGTTCTCTCAGCCCCTAAGTGAAGGGACAGGGATGTTGATTCTTTAACATATATATTTCTTCTCAGTTGTGTTAGCCAGGTACTTGAATTAGCAAGTGACAAAGTACTTGGTCTTTTCTTCCAAAGCATCTCCCTCCTATAGAAGAGAGGTTTCAGAGTAACAGCCGTGTTAGTCTGTATTCGCAAAAAGAAAAGGAGTACTTGTGGCACCTTAGAGACTAACCAATTTATTTGAGCATAAGCTTTCGTGAGCTACAGCTCACTTCATTGGATGCACACCTTTCATCTTTCCACAGTATGCATCCGATGAAGTGAGCTATAGCTCGCGAAAGCTTATGCTCAAATAAATTGGTTAGTCTCTAAGGTGCCACGAGTACTCCTTTTCTACAGAAGAGAGTGCACTGTGACATTCTATACCTTGGGGGAGTGCCCTGTAACCCTCATATTCCTTATTTATATATAATTGTGATATTCCAGAAAGAAGGCCATGTGAGGTATCAGGAGAAAGAACAATGACTTTTGGCAAATCATAACCTATCTAAATATGTACATAATTAGTGCACATGAAGTTATGAGATTGTGTTGTATGGTTGCCACTAAAACATAAATTCGGGAATCGGCCAGATATTAGCTCTCTAGGAGACAACAGCAAGGAAAGTAACCAATTCACAGGCGGGTATTGAACAGCTATTATCCAGCAAGGGAGCTACAATGCAGTGACTCACATGCACAAGGTGACACCAAGGGAATTGCTCGACCTTGCCTGGGGACTCAGCAATGCCCACCAGACATGCCTGAACTTGTGTTCTCCAAGCACATGGGACTGAGGGTACAAAACAGAACACAAGGGTCCCTATGCTTGGCCATTTCTCCTCCCCCCACCTATGCCGCAAGCAACAAGGACACTCAAAAGACGGAAGACTCCAACAGGGGAGACTGGCCCAGGTTTCAAGGGTGAAAGCTGTGTATTATGAACTTCTATATCTAGTGGGGTCAGAAAAACTGCTTAATCTAGATGTTGCCCAATCTAACAGAGATGAGAGTTTAGATTGCGTGCTTATACTTTATTTTATTTTGGTAACCACTCTAACTTTTTACCTGGGACTTATATAATCACTTAAAATCTACCTTTTGTAGTCAATAAAATTGTTTTACTGTTTATCTTTACCAGTGAGTTTGCCTAAAGTGTTTGATAGATCTGCTCACATTTACAAAGGCTGGCAGATATCCACTTTCCATTGATGAAGTGGTAAACCAATTAATAAACTTGCACTGCTCATCTTGAGCAGTGCAAGACGGTATATTCCTGAGGTACAAGGCTGGGAGGTGGGGGGATTCAGCTGGTGCCTTTCTCTGTGATTCATGAATGGTTCTGGGAGCGCTCATGCAATCTAGCTGGGTGTGGGGCTCCACATGCAGTTGTGCTGAGTGATAACAGTGCCTGGAGGGTTTTGCTGCTTGTCACTAGCAAAGGATTGTGAGAGACAGCTCAGGCTGGAGAGTTAAGGAGGCACCGCAGACCCAGGCTGCACCCTGGGGATCCCATCACATGCACATTAACATTATCATGCAGTCAATTGCAGGACTCACCTGCTACTGTAAGCTTTGCTGTTCTGCTTACAATGGTCCCAAGGCTTTCCACAGTTGCCACACATTGATAATATCCTTCGTCAGGTTTATTGTGCTTGGAATGCACCACACCATTTATTAATAAAGATCCATCTGGCAGCAGCTGGCGCCGGTCATCTGACACCAAATTTAGGAAAGTCCCATCTTTCTTCCATTCAATTTTTGGAGAAGGCTCACAGTAAGCTGAACAGTTCAGTATGACAAAAGCCCCTCGAACTGATAACGTGTCCACTGGCTCCACCAGAAAATAAAATGGAGTGAAGGTTCTCACGGTGGACCCTACAAAACATAAGTAAAATCTGGAAATGTTTGTTTACCCTTCCAATAGTTATTAATATAAGGAGACGTTTCTTATGGGGAACATAAAAATATTAGAATATCTAGTGAGCCATACTACTCATAACTCTTACAGTAGTAAATGTATTTCTTAATAGTTTGGAAATGTCATTTTTCTGTTCTAGCAAGTTGAAAATTCAAGGTTTCCAGTATTTTCTATTGACAGGAGATATCCTGAGTGGACAACTGTGTTACGGATTTGAGACGCAACACTGAAATTTTTGTGGGACAAGTGAAATACTTTATGGAAAACCATATTTATTAAAGGTTCAAGGATAATCCCAAAAGAAAAGATACAAAGTCAAAAGTGCTAGCCTGACCAACTTGGGATCAAGATAAAAAGAAAGAGAAAGGGCCATCAAGAACAGCTATATGTCCAAGTTACTTTCTACTAAGCCCTATGACAGAACAGGAAAAAATTTAACATACTGACATGCTATAAGAATAACTAAGCTTGGCCTATAAATTAAGCTTTTTTGCCCTCATCCTTCCCAGAATCCCACAATAACTATTTTAATAGGGGAAGAGGTAGTATTCCACTCGACCAGCAATCATCCCACTTTTGACAAATTTAGTTTTATGAAACTTTAGGATTAAAAAGTTAACCTTTTAGCTGCCAAGACATACATCAGGGGCAGTGGAAGCTTCCTAACAGTGGCGAAGCCACCAGCACCGAACCATGGCCCCACCCCCCCGCGCCATCCCTTCCCCCCCGAGGATCCCCTGCCCCAACCCCAGTTCAGGCACCCAACATACATACTGATTGGTTAACCCTTTCAGCACTCAAAATATGCGCCAAAGGCCTATTAATGCCCTGCAGTGCTGTTATTAAATCCAAGTTTAATATCGTTTCATAGAATCATAGAATATCAGGGTTGGAAGGGACCTCAGGAGGTCATCTAGTCCAACTCCCTGCTCAAAGCAGGACCAAGCCCCAACTAAATCATCACACCCTGGGCTTTGTCAAGCCTGACCTTAAAAACTTCTAAGGAAGGAGATTCCACCACCTCCCTAGGTAACGCATTCCAGTGCTTCACCACCCTCCTAGTGAAATTTTTTTTTCCCTAATATCCAACCTAAACCTCCCCCACTGCAACTTGAGACCATTACTCCTTAATCTGTCATCTGCTACCACTGAGAACAGTCTAGATCCATCCTCTTTGGAACCCCCTTTCAGGTAGTTGAAAGCAGCTATCAAATCCCCCCGTATTCTTCTCTTCCGCAGACTAAACAATCCCAGTTCCCTCAGCCTCTCCTCAGAAGTCATGTGTTCCAGTCCCCTAATCATTTTTGTTGCCCTCTGCTGGACGCTTTCCAATTTTTCCACATCCTTCTTGTAGTATGGGGCCCAAAACTGGACACAGTACTCCAGATGAGGCCTCACCAATGTCAACTAGAGGGGAACGATCACGTCCCTCGATCTGCTGGCAATGCCCCTACATATACATCCCAAAATGCCACTGGCCTTCTTGGCAACAAGGGCACAAGTTTCCTGTGGACAGTCAACAAAATTTGGACACTATATCAGAAACTTGTGACAAGATTTGATATACGGCATGCCAAGGCAAACCCATTCTCACTGCAATAATATACTGGAACACGAATTGTTGTTCAATGACTGGTGCCATTATACGAAGTTCAATGTATTGTATTGGCAATAAGTCAAAGCAGGAAAATAAAAGGCGGTAGTAGTTCTTTCTTACCTCATGGGATGTTGTGAGGATAAAATTTTTGCCTGGGGCTTGTTTTTAAGAAGTTGTTAACTTTATCTCCTTTGTTAATAAAGCTATTTTTGTCCATAGTTTTTTCTTCTCTTAAAACACCTCTTATTCCTTTTAAGTTCTCTAGCTATAATTAACCATTTTGCCAACCTATCTTTTTGCTGAAACCCTTAATCAATTTGAGTAGTCTTATTTGGTTGACTTCCCACTTTTCTATTGACAATTCACACTGTTTCTTAAAGGGAGACAGTCAATCTGAAATCTAGTTAAATTCAGGTTTTGTAGCATCACTTTCTACTTAAAGTGTTTATATTTGGCTGCAAATATAAAAGTTCATCTGCTCTTTTGAAGATAAAGAAATCTTAGTCAATGTGAATCTAATTACTGATATCTCTCTAAAATAACTTTTAGTAAGTTTTGGTTTTATAACTCTGATGGACTGGAGTTATAAATTACTCTAATAATTCGAAGTTAAATGTTGTGGGCAGAGTGTAACAATTTGCCCAGATGTGTGTCACGGCCAATTCTAAATAGTTAACACATTTTATTTTACTTTAATTCTGTAGAATGTAAAAAAAAAATTAGAACAGAATTAAATGTCTTTTGTCATATAGATTCCAGTTTATTTATATTATTATAAATAATGTGTTTTACAACTTTGATCACTTCATTACTATAAAAAGGTCTAAATAATAAGTTTCAAGATTTATCAAAAGTATTATCTTCCAGATTCAAACTGACATACACCATTTAAAAATGCACTCTCTAACTGAATGAAATATTTCATTAATGGCTAAGTGCTACTTTAGTATATTTATAGGAACAGGATAGTATTGTCTTTCAGGACATTTATTTTATTCCTTGACCTTTTGTGATATATGGATACCAGTGAGAGCAGTCTGATGTCTTATTTGCAATAGTATGAAATAAAAACATTAAGAAATTAGACTTCAAGGGACAAGATAGTCTGCTTTTTTGGTAATTATTTGTAATCCAATTCTGAGTCTAACATATAATGTGGTACCATCGTACAGTTTTTTACTCCTACATTAATTAAAGGGTAAACATGATTACCTTTCCATTTTAAATTATTCTCAAAAACTTCTATAATTAATATTCATATTCTATTGTATGGGTTTTAATTACTATATTCCTAGTGTAGTCAGCGACATAGAGAGGACTGTGTGTCAGTATCACTTTCTCTTATCATAGCTTCATCATCACCGCTTCATCATATCATAGCTTCTACCAGAGAAAACTCATCAGAAAGCAAGAAATTATTTTTGCGGGGGGGGGGGGGGGGGGGGGGGGGACGGACGACAGAAACTGACAACCAAATCAAGATCTCTTAATAAAACAGTTATTATAATGTTGGTTTGGTGGCAAGAGTGGTCTTAAGATTTTCAGAGCAGCTAATAGGAAAGAATAATAGGGTGCCTTAACTATTTGTTTGACCATGAAAGCGCTTCTCCCCCTCCACTTAGGATTTGGAAGCAGGATATGTCACACATAATAAATCACACTGCTGGTATCATGCTAATATAATTTAAAATAATACCACCAGAGCCTTTAACCACAAAATAAGAGGGTATAATATAAAATGTGGCAACTTGATTCAGAAGCACGAACACTGAAGTTTATTTCCATACCTAGCTGGGGAACAAAGTGAGGAATCTGACAAGACGCTTCTAGGAAGCCAAGAGCATCCATCTGCCGGCTGAAGACAAGACAACAATGCCAAACTGAGACAAGGCGCACACATAATGTCTTTTCACAACTGACTTCCTCCAGAAACTCTGCAACATTAACAACCTCCCTCACAACACCATTCTTGCCACCATCGATGTCACCTCCCTATACACCAACATTCCTTACAATGACACATGCCTTCCTACCTCAAATATCTACAAGACAATGGAGAACATTCAGAGATCCACCCCAAACATTGTTAAACTCACCTATTTCATCCTTACCCATAACAACCTTACATACAACAACAATCACTTTGTCCAAACCATGGGAACAGCCATGGCTACCAGGATAGCTCCCAAATATGCCAACCTCTTCATGGGCCACCTTGAGGAAGGATTTCTGGACAAATACAGCACAAAACCAACAATATACCTCAGTTACATCTATGACACTTTCATCCTCTGGACAGATAACCTAAACTCCCTCACAGATTTCCACCAAACTTCAACAACCACCATCCATCCATCAAACTTTCTCTAGAACATTTCCACAACTTCCTGGACACCACAGTCAGCTCAATAATCGAATCCTACAGACAAGTAAATACAAGAGAAACATGCATCACCATGGGACTGGTTACCTCATTACAAAAGCAGCTTTGCCTCTCCTGGAATTATTGACACCTCCTCATCTATTATTGGGAGTGGACTACATCCACACTGATCGAATTGGCCCTGTCAACACTGGTTCTCCACTTGTGAGGTAACTCCCTTCTCTTCATGTGCCAGTATATTTATGTCTGCATCTGTAATTTTCACTCCATGCATCTGAACAACTGGGGTTTTTACCCACGAAAGCTTAAGCTCCAATAAATCTGTTAGTCTTTAACGTGCCACCGGACTCCTTGTTGTTTTTATGCATCACCACACTTATCTTCACAGATCCAGTAAACACCCCAAACATACCAAGAAATCTGTTATCTATAGCCAGGCCCTCAGATACCATAGAATATGCTCCTAGAAGAAAGTCCAGGATATACACCTTCACACACTTAAAACCACCTTCACCAAACAAGGACACGCCACCAAAAAAGCAGATCGCATCTTGGAAAGGCCACCAAAATACCTCAAGAGAACTTGATTCAAAACAGGAAGAAAAAAAACCCTCTGACTTCACGCTCCTAGTTGTCACCTACCATCCATACAGGAACCCACATAGGTTATCATTAAATAATTACAACCCATACTTGATAGTGACCACATCCTGAAAGAAATTTTTCCTAAACCCCCTCTTCCAGCCTTCAAACAATTCTCCAATCTCATCATCAGAAGCAACCTCCATACAGACCAGGATCCATCACCAGACTGCCATAACAACAGATGCAAAACCTCCAGATGTATCTCCATTTCTGCAATGATCAAAATGCCCTACAACACACCTGTCAAGATCTATGGGACCCACACAAGCCTATCACAACATGTGGTATACCTCATCTACTGCACTAAATGCCCCCCAATTATAACTATGTGGGTAAAATCAGACGATCACTATGGTCTCTAGTGAACTCTCACAGAAAAATGATTGGTTTCCACTACATGCATCCGATGAAGTGAGCTGCAGCTCATGCTCAAATAAATTTGTTAGTCTCTAAGGTGCCACAAGTACTCTTTTTTTTTCTTAGTCCTCCTCAAAGGAAATCTGCAAAACACTTTCAAAAAACAAGCCTGGGAGCTTAAATTCATAATTCTGATGGACACTAAAAATCATGGTCATAATAAAGACACTGGATATATGGCTTATTATTAAAATCTGTAACCCACTCCCCCATCCTTTTTTGTCCTGTGACTGCAGGGGTGCTAACAGGCCACTTCAGCTTGCATGGTCCATTAGAACGTGTTAACTACTTATGCTGAACAATCTGTTCCACCTTGTATTAGCTGTGAGGCTGGGAATTCATTTCCCAGACCTGAAGAAGAGCTATGTGTGGCTCAAAAGCTTGTCTCTCTCACCAACAGAAGTGGTCCAATAAGAGAGATTATTTCACCGACCTTGTCTCTCTAGGATCCTTATTGGTAGTCCAGAGAAACCGAGGACTGAATGGAAACCAAACTGGCTTCACCAATGAAAAGTGGTATTTTGGGTCAGATTTCTGGCATTTTGGTAAGACCAGCCTTTCCTTAGTCTTATCTGCATGTATATTGTGGATAGCAGGGTGGATAAAAATCTTTTTTTTTTTAATTGAAAAAATCAGACTTTTTGATAAAACGGTTTTTGAGGAAAAACCTGTCTGAAGATAGTTTTAATTAAGATACATTATAGCTCAAAGATATCTTATCATGGAATAGGGATTAGAAATTCTAATTCTATAGTATGAGACAATATATTCATGAAATGTTTAAGAAAAGTTTTGTAAATTAGTTCCAATAGTTCATGGATTAGGGACCCAATTTTATAGATTATTTAGCTTAATCTGTCTATTTGCCCAATTGGACTCTGTGCTTAGTCTAGAACAGGGGTGGGCAAACTATGGCCCACAGGCCAGATCCGGCCCGTCAGGGCTTTGGACCCGGCCCGCGGGATTGGCACCCCCGTGGCGCCATGGGCCCCGCGCCGCTCCCGGAAGCAGCCAGCACCACATCCCTGTGGCCCCTGGGGGAGGGAGGGCAGAGGGCTCCGCACGTTGTCCTCGCCTGTGGGTACGTCCCCCGAAGTTCCTGGGGCCACAGTTCCCCGTTCCTGGCCAATGGGAGTTGCGGCAGATGGTGCCTGGAGGCAAGGGCCGCACATGGAGCCCTCTTCCCTCCCTCCCACAGGGGCCGCAGGGACGTGGTGCCAGCCACTTCCGGGAGCAGCGCGGGGCCAGAGCAGGCAGGGAACCTGTCCTGACCCGAGTGCACACCACTGCCACCCCAGAGCCACTCCAGGTAAGTGGTGGCACCAGGCCAGAGCCCGCACCTCTCCTCCACCCCACACCCCAACTCCCTGCCCTGAGCCCCTTGCCGTACCCCACACCCCTCCTGCACCTCAACCCCCTGCTGAGCCCCCAACCCCCTGCCCTGAGCCACCTGCCGCACCCCTCCTGCACCCCAACCCCCTGCCATGAGCCTCCTTGTACACTCCACACCCCTGCTCCGCCCCAACCCCTTGCCCTGAGCCCCTTCCTGCACACCAAACCCCCTCTCACAAATTGCACTCCCTCCCACAACCCAATCCCCTGCCCCAGCCCTACATTCATGGCCCAGCATACAATTTCCCCACCCAGATGTGGCCCTTGGGCCAAAAAGTTTGCCCACCCCAGTGTAGAAGATACCATCAGAGATGCTTAGTTTTGCAGTTCTCAAACTGTGATTTGTGTCTCCAGAGATAACATGCTTGTTAACAGCAAAAATGTTTTAAAATAAATAATTTCGAGAGGTGAGATATAACAGACTGCAACCCTATTGTCCCTCTGCAAATTTGAACAAAACGCAGGGAAATAGCTGTTTTATTGCTGACGCTGTTGAAATCTGGAAGGAACTGAGTGAGATCTTAAAAAGAGAAATATGCAATGACAGAGTTAAATTACAAGCATTAAGAAAAACCAAATGGGACAAGAACTATCACCAGCTCATTTTCTTGCAAATATTCTCAATACTCGATACCAGGGTCAAACCTTAACTGCTAAGGAAGAGGAGTTGGCTATGACATGGACATCCAACAATCATCCCTCAATAGTGCCAACTATAATAAACTTCAGAGCTAAGAGTGACCCATTCAAGAAATATGTTTGCTGATGATGTTTTAAAGAAAGTCACACCAGTGAACGGGTGGAAGTCATTTAAGCACTTGGTTTCAGAGACTGTTGAAGTGATAATCTCACTTTTAACAGCAGTAGCTTCTTCTGCCAGTGTAGAAAGAATATTTTCTTCCTTTGGACTAATTCGTTCCAAATTGAGAAATTGTTTGGGACCTGAAAAAGCAGGAAAGCTTGTTTTTCTTTTCCAGATTATGAACAGGAAAATGAAGGTGAAGACAACTTAGTTAGCAGCAGAAGCCAATATTTTAAGTTTCTCATGTTGACCTGGCTGACATAGTCGATTTAAATTTTTTTTTAATATTTCATTTAACTATTTTAGTTAAAACCAATTTTAACAAAAACAAACCTGATTTTAAAAAAATTTGAATGTTTAAATAAATTCAAAAATTCATATGCTTATTTTGGTAAAATATTATGTTTGCTGTTGAAGAAAAAAATCCAGAATACATAACGTTGTTTTAGTTAAATAAAACAATTTAAATATCTGTCTGCTGATGTTCTCCTCCTAATACAGCATGGCAAGAAAATCCTCTCAAATTCATGATAAACTGGCCTTCCTGGAAGAAATTCTTGGCAAAATTGTTTACCCAAAAAGCCCTACTTTTCAACATGTTTTTCTGTCTTTCTGTATGCATGTGATGTTGCACTGCCGTCCTTGGTTTGCTGAGAGTTGCAGCACCAAAATTCCAACTAGCAGCAAAGGGATGTGGAAAGTAAAGCATGAGCAGTGAGAAAAGTATTTCAATTTCAGCATACACGTTTACTACTAAAACCTCACCCCCCTTCACCCCATAAATAGTCTTTTGCTATTCAAAACAGACGCCTTGCTTATAAATAAGGTGAATATTATTTTTAGTACTATAACTGTCACTTGGCACGAGGATTTTTGTTGAGAGCTACAAAGTTAAACATTCAGCTACATGTGTAGCAGAGATCAGGCATTCCACCTCAGGTTTTAATAGGTCATCCATCGTTGTTGTTCAATAGAGACAAAGGCTCTTTTCTACACAGAACAACTAACCACCCTTAACCGCCATACTAAAGCATGGTTTCAACATATTCTGGGTTTCCCTGCCAGCGTGGCTGGAACTCTATTAAAAACATGGTCTACTTGGCTGAAAATACATTTCAATCCACTTAAAACAAAAAGTTTGACCCTAAACTACTAGGGCTTAAATCCATATCCATGTTTAAGCCACACTTTAGCATAAACACTTTGCCTTGGGAAGACAAGGCCGCAGTGAGGACTTTTATGTCTATCATAGATTCACAGAGTCCAAGAGCGGAAAGGATCATTTTGATTATCTAGTCTGACCTCCTGTATAAACACAGATCATAGAACTTCCCCAAGATAATTCCTAAAGCATATCTTTTAGAATAAATGTTCACTCTTGATTTAAAAATTGTCAGTGATGGAGAATCCACCATAACCCTGAGATTCTCCCACCCCACCAACCTGCCAACAGTGCAATTAAGACGACCACCACATTACATTGCCTGCAACTAATTTACTGTATTTTGGATACAACTGATGAGCCTTCCAAACTTCATCTTCCCTCACTCTTGACTGAACGTTGTGTGTGTTAGTGCTGTGTGTGTTAGAAGCTTTAAAAATAGACATAATTTAGTTACATAACTATGAAATGAGTTAAGTAAATTTTAAAGAAATCAGATCACATGAAAAGAATGTAATTACAAAATCTGTCGCAACTTTAATGATTTCTTTAATGAGTCATTGTAAACAAGTACCATAGAGACTTCATGAAAAAATAAAATGAACATTTTGTAGTACTGAGAAAGGGCATCAAAAGTTTGTTGTACTGACAAAGGAAGAAGTCACAGTTGAATATTGTAAATGAAATACTGTTAAATCTTTTTGAAGATTACAGGTAAAGGTTTTGTTAAAAACTTTTTGAAAAATACCAAAAGAAAAATAAAGCTCTTTGAAAATATAATTGCTCTCCATAGATCCAAAGGAATCTCAGCTGAAGACTTCCTGTTTCCCTCCCTTGCTACAGCATCACAATCACCATGAAGTTGTAATACAAATTCTTTTGTAAATCTCTATTCCATTCCTTCAAAACCACAGCCCTTTATACAATGGAATTATGTGGCTGTGCAAATGGCCACATAATTACCTATTTTAACAGTGAAATCATTGCATAATTATTCAAAACTTCTATTTTAAAAATTAAGTCTGTAATCATTATGGTTGCAAAGATAACTTTCAGAAAGGAAACAAAATGTAAACTGACAAAGTAATGTCTGTCTGAATCTAGCAACAACAGAAGTGTGAAAAACCCCATTCATATCAATGGGATGTTAACTTTGAAGCCTGACAATTCAAATATCCCTCTTATTAGCTCTCTTGCTTTATTATTTTTAGAATCCTTGCAACTTAATGTGGTTACTCATTATGGTTGCATGCATTAGCAAATTTTGCAGCAGGGTGCCTTCGGGAGCTAGCTGATGTCCAGGGTTGCTCCTGTGGGAAAATAAGAATCTCAAATACTTCCCACCAACCCCTGCAAAAAGAAAAAAAAGAAAAGGAAAAAAGTCTCCTTGCCACTTTCCAGAAAAGAGAAGAAATCAAGAGCTACATCTTCTCTCCCAAACCAAAAATGTTTGGAGGTCTGCAGGTCAGAGAATGAGTCAACTGTGATTGACTGGGGCCTTAGGGAGCAGTAGAGACCAAAGAGCCACATACATCAGGAACTAAACGTGTGAAGCTTTATGTACTTTAAGGGGCAGTGAACACAGGAATCAGGTCGGAGCAGAAGACAGAAAAATAACGGTTACTCACCTGTAACCAGAGTTCTCTGACATGGACCCTGCACCTTCACACTCATGTGATGCACCAATGATGCAGCTTAGTTAGTGGAACATTTTCTAGCCATCCTCTGGTCCCCCTCTTACCTCTTTTCTCACTGTTCCTAAACATTCTGAAGGCAAGTCTATGAAACTGGGGGAGTGGAGGGGTAAGGGAGAGATGCAGAGATGGCTGCAGCTCCTTCCACCACTTGATCAGGTCTGAGACTGTAACTAGAACTCTGAGGAAGAGGAGAAGATAGATGTCCCTCCTGAGGAACTTCGGTTACAAGTGTGTAACCTTCATTTCATAGAATCATAGAATATCAGGGTTGGAAGGGGCCTCAGGAGGTCATCTAGTCCCACCCCCTGCTCAAAGCAGGACCAAGCCCCAACTAAATCATCCCACCCTGGGCTTTGTCAAGCCTGACCTTGAAAACCTCTAAGGAAGAAGATTCCACCGCCTCCCTAGGTAACCCATTCCAGTGCTTCACCACCCTCCTAGTGAAAAACTTTTTCCTAATATTCAACCTAAACCTCCACCACTGCAACTTGAGACCATTACTCCTTGTTCTGTCATCAGCTACCACTGAGAATAGTCTAGATCCATCCTCTTTGGCATCCCCCTTGAGATAGCTGAAAGCAGCTATCAAATCCCCCCTCATTCTTCTCTTCTGCAGACTAAACAATCCCAGTTCCCTCAGCCTCTCCTCATAAATCATGTGCTCCAGCCCCCTAATCATTTTTGTTGCCCTCTGCTGGACTTTTTCCAGTTTGTCCACATCTTTCTTGTAGTGTGGGGCCCAAAACTGGACACACTACTCCAGATGAGGCCTCACCAATGCCGAATAGAGGGGAGTGATCACGTCCCTCAATCTGCTGGTAATGCCCCCACTTATACAGCCCAAAATGCCGTTAGCCTTCTTGGCAACAAGAGTACGCTGTTGGCTCATATCCAGCTTCTCGTCCACTCTAACCCATAGGTTCTTTTCTGCAGAACTGCTGCCTAGTCATTCGGTCCCTAGTCTGTAGCGGTGCATGGGATTCTTTCTTCCTAAGTGCAGGACTCTGCACTTGTCCTTGTTGAACCGCATCAGATTTCTTTTGGCCCAATCCTCTAATTTGTCAAGGTCCCTCTGTATCCTATCCCTACCCTCCAGCGTATCTACCACTCCTCCCAGTTTAGTGTCATCTGCAAACTTGCTGAGGGTGCAGTCCACGCCATCCTCTAGATCATTATTGAAGATATTGAACAAAACCGGGCCCAGGACCGACCCTTGGGGCACTCCGCTTTATACCGGCTACCAACTAGACATTTGCCTTTGAGAGCTCTGCACACTCCCACTCATGGGACTGTTTAATAAGCAGTACAGTCATCTGAAGAAGGTGGGACAGAGTCCATATTAAAGAGTGATAGACGTACCGCTCTACCAAACTGAGCATCCAACCAGGTCTAGTGCAATATACTAGGTGTAGTGTAAACATGTGACTACTCCTGCGGGAATTCTGCACCAAAAAATTAAAAATTCTATGCACAATATTTTAAAATTCTGCAAAATTCTGCATATTTTATTTGTGAAAATAATAATATAATCATGCCAGTTTCAATTATATTGATAATTTATTTCAAAATACCTGTCAGCTAGTATGTCTGTAATAATACAGACAAAAAAAAGATTCTGGTAATATTATTTGATAAATAGAGTCCTTACTAGGCATATTAATACAGAACTTTGAGTAATTTATTTAAATTACAATACAGAACTGTATTTCCTGCACCCGTAAAAAGCAGTGCAAAGGCTTAGAGGAGTCAGAGGTGATGGAGGATCTGAGGAAGAATGAAGAATCGTGGAGTGAACCAGGAGGGTTGGTGGGTATGGGTGGGAGAAGTATGGAACAGGGCTTTTTTGGCGGTGGCAGGGAGGAAGGGATTGTTAGGGAGTAGGGGAGCCTCCCCCATGCAGACACTGACTGACCCCAAGCCTCTCCCATTCAGTCAGGCACATCTGCTGCTGTCTCCACGCCCTCCCATAGGCCTCTGCAGCCTCCTCGTCCATCTCCATGTGTCCCTGCAGCCCCTGTCCACATGTGGCCTTGCATCCCCACTCCCATTCAGACCCTGGCTCAACGCTATCACCCCACTAGCTGCTGAGCCTGTGCCCCAGTGTCTCCTCCACTAGTTATTCTGAGCCCCAGTCTGTGACCCCCAGCATCCCCATGTGCCCCATTCAGTCTGTCCTAACCTGACTCCATGGGCAGGATGCTCTGATGAACTTCTACTCCTGGGAAAATTCTGCACCAGTGTGCATGCTCAGAATATTTTTCCCCGGTGCAGAAAATACATTCTGCCTGAGAAGTGCTGCAGTTCCACCACTTGCCCACCAGAGTGACTTGTGGCATGCTGCTGACTGTTCTAGCACCACAGCGGTCTCTGATGGGCAAAAGGCAGAACTGCAGCAGTTCTTCAGCGGAATGTAATTTTCTGCAGGAAAAAAAATTCTGCGCCAGGCATGAATTCTGTGAGTGCACAGTGGCACAGAATTCCCCCAGAAATATGTGACTAGAGTTCTATGTAGCAGTTCTTCAAATTTCTACAATGAAAATATGTTTAAGGCATGCCAAGGAGACCACCATTGCCTTTGTAGAATGTGATCAAATCCCTAATGGGAGAGGAACGGGGCTAATTTGTAGCTCTCTTCAATATTACCCACTCTAGCCCACTGAAAGAGTGTGTGTGAAGTAACTGCTTGGATAAGAAATAAAAAGATCTGATAACTTTCTAAACTCTTTACTTCTATTTAGGTAAAACACTAAAGCTGGTTTAGCACCCAAGGTGTGGAGTTTTGCTTTGCTGAATGAGCATGGGTTATATTAATTGATTGGCTGAGTTGGAAATCAGTTGCCACATTGTGTCATGAGTAAATACAGTCCTACCTCATTTAATATAAGGTGAGCTGAAATATGCACAATCACAGACTACAGGGAGAAACCAGAAGCGAGAAAGTACAGACTAGAGCAAAGCTGAAGTCAGAACCTTATTTAACCTTTTTATTACTGACCTTGGCACAAAAAGTCGGAATGTGCTAATAAAGTCTACAGATGACACAATGCTGAGAGGTACTGCCAATCCAGAGAAGGACCAGGATATCATACAGGAAGATCTGGATGACCTTGTAAACTGGAGTAATAGTAATAGGATGAAATTTAATAGTGAAAAGAGCAAGGTCATGCATTTAGGGATTAACAAGAATTTCTGTTATAAAGCTGGGGACGCATCACTTAGAAGTAACAGAGGAGGAAAAGGACCTCTGAATATTGGTTGATCACAGGATGACTATGAGCCGCCAATGTGATATGGCCACGAAAAAAGCTTATACAGTCTTGGGATGCATCAGGCGAGGTATTTCCAGTAGAGATAAGGAGATGTTAGTACCGTTATACAAGGCACTAGTGAGACCTCATCTGGAATATTGTGTGCAGTTCTGGTTTCCCGTGTTTATGAAGGATGAATTCAAACTGGAACAGGTACAGAGAAGGGCTACTATGATGATCCGAGGAATGGAAAACCTGTCTTATGAAAGGAGATTCAAAGAGCTTGGCTTGTTTAGCCTAACCAAAAGAAGGCTGAGGGGAGATATGATTGCTCTCTATAAATATATCAGAGAGAGAAATATCAGGGAAGGAGAGGAATTATTTAGGCTCAGTACCAATGTGGACACAAGAACAAATGGATATAAACTGGCTATCAGGAAGTTTAGACTTGAAATTAGACGAAGGTTTCTAACCATCAGAGGAGTATAGTTCTGGAACAGTTTTCCAAGGGAAGCAGTGGGGGCAAAAGACATATCTGGCTTCAAGACTAAGCTTGATAAGTTTATGGAAGGGACAATAGCCTAATTTTGGCAATTAACTGATCACCTATTAGCGGTAGATATGCCCAATGGCCTGTGATGGGTTGTTAGATGGGGTGGGATCTGAGTTACTACAGAGAATTCTTTCCTGGGTGTCTGGCTGGTGAGTCTTGCCCACACGATCAGGGTTTAGCTGATCGCCACATTTGGGGTCGGGAAGGAATTTTCCTCCAGGGCAGATTGGCAGAGGCCCTGGGGGCGGGGGGGGTGCCTTCCTCTGCAGCATGGGGCACAGGTCACTTGCTGGAGGATTCTCTGCACCTTGAAGTCTTTAAACCACGATTTGAGGACTTCAACAGCTCAGACTATAGGTTAGAGGTTTGTTACAGGAGAGGGTGGGTGAGATTCTGTGGCCTGTGTTGTGTAAGTCAGACTAGACGATCATAATGGTCCCTTCTGACCTTAAAGTCTATGACTCTATGTGGTAACTGGATGTCAAAAATCTAAACCTTTTCCACATGAGCTCACAGCACTTATGACTAAGGCTGTGAGTCTGTCACAGAGGTCGCAGAAGTCATGACCCGGTGGTCCCGGACCATGCCCCTCCTTCACCACCACCCCCCCCCGCCAGCAGCAGCAGGTGACCCAGAGCCCCCCCTCCAGAGCAGTAGCTGTGCCCCTAAAGCCCCCCAGAACACCAAAGATTTTGTCAGGGGTATATAGTACAAGTCATGGACAGGTCACGGGGCCATAAACTTGTGTATATTGCCCGTGACCTGTCCATGACTTTTACTGAAAATGTCCATGACTAAATCTTAGTCTTACTTAAGAGTAGATTGTTCCTTTAATTTAATCGAGACATTGCATTTCCAGTGAACAGGACCTCTCTAGATCTGACAGGGTCATATGGCACTATAGACTGGTATATCTATCAACAATATGTATCTTATAGCTCTGCATCTTGCAGCAAACACATGGAATGTAAGACAAAAGGTTCTTGTTCTCACCCCTCCCTCATGTGTTCTCTTCTTTCCCCCACCTTATTTCTGTTTCCACGCTCTCTCTCCCTGCACTTTTGCCTTCTGTTTAATAAGATTCTGACTTAGCTTGCCAAGATAGCACCTCTGGCAACACTGCTGGAATAGAATCACTTTGGAACTTCCTTGATGGCCCCTACTTCCAAGTGCAAGCGGACCTTGTCCTCACTAGGTTCTCCGAAGGGATCCCTGAATAGGGAGGGGAGGTGTCAAATTGTATGGAATTATGCCTTTTTACTATTTCTAAAATCCATCTGTCTGTGGTGATGGTACTCCAATTGCTGTAGGAATAAGAAAGTCAATCCCCAAAGGGGTGGGCGGGGGAGCAGTTTCAGATTCGTTAACAGTTCTCAAACCTCATGCCAAACCTGTGGTATAAGACCTAGAACAGTAGATGAGAAGGAGGTTTGTCTGCCTTTATATGGGTCTTGAAATTCTCTCTCTCTCTCCTGCTGCTACTGTTGAGCAGAAAGTTGTTGGTGCTGATGTTGGGGGTCTGTGTGTGAAATACAAAGATGTGAATGAAGATTATTAGTCTGATATTTGAAGTCAAGAGGACCAAATTTTCTCCTTGAGGACTGCTGAACCACTAGCAACCTAGCTGTCAATCATCTTCTCTAGGACTTCATCCATCTTTGCACTGAACAAGCCATCAACAGTTGAATGGAAGGAAGGATGGTAGCTTCAGTAGGATCTTAGACTGCTTTTTTATTGCCTAAGGGAGTAAGGAACCAATGCAGGCCTCTCAGTGCACATGAAAATGGCAGTTATGGAACTGGAGGAGGTGGCTGCTACTAATTCCTGAAGTAGTAAAGTTGAGAGCCAGTTTTGATGTTCTCTGCAAGCTCTTGATGTGAAGGTACAGCAGATTATGCACCATGACAGACAGTGTCCTTCCCCCAAGAAACCTAAATACCTCTAATGGGCATCCAAAGCAGGGAAGACAGTAGTACAAGAGGCATGCCTCTTAAATCCTACCCTATTGCCCTTTGGATCTGTGAGCCTGCACCAAGGTGCAAGAACTAATAAAAACTAATACATTCTTTTATAGAGAAGATAAAACTAAAACATCTAACATTAGTCCTAACTAAGAAATTTAACCAAAGTTCTGAATCTTTGCAGAGGTTGGATCCAGGCTGATTAATCAAGAGAGGTTCCTCTCCATCTGCTGCTGTGGCTAGAAGAAAGTGAGGCAGATAGAGCTCCACATCCCCTTTCATAGTGTCACTCTCAGAATGCTCAGGAACAGTAAGGGAAGGGTGTGAGAGTTTTCCAACAGGTGCTGCTATGAAATATTCCTCCAGTGGTGATGCACTGCTGGCACATCCCATGAGTTGGGAATGTGCTGAGGGGACAGCTTCTGTTCAGACACAGTCTTCCTCCCTACCTCAACCCACTGCCAAACGGTGTGTAGCAATGAAGTTCTTTGTGGCCTCTATGTGGTCTTTATAGAATGGCACTGGTGGGTGTACTCCATAAATCCACAAGATCTCTGCAACTCAACTGAGGTCTAAAGTACAAATAAGAATATAGATCACTCGCTAAAATTTTCAGAAGTTTTCCTTTTGGCCCAAAATTTGACTCAACTCCAAGTGAAATTTTTGGAAACGTTCAACGAAATCAGTTAGCATTTGAGATATGGAAGTGGAAATAACTTTTCAAAAGGGATACCGTGAGAGACATTTTCTATTGCTTGCATAAAATAAGACAGGCTTGCTTTCAAATGTCATATCTTCCACTCACATTGTCCTCATTGAAAACACATCTGAAGAAATCTGTTTCACCAAGATAAGAAAAGCAACCTTACATCAGTGACTGTTGGCAACACAGTTCATGATCCCCACATATTACATCAAGATTATGAATTCTACCACCAGTGACCCAACTGCAAGAAAGCTCATACATCCTGCAAGAATTTAGATATGGACGGTCCATCTTCCGCTTGGCATTGTTCTGACCATTTTTCAAACATTATGAAGAGACAAGCCAGGCAAATGACAAGCAACCTATGCTAGATGGGGTGGGTAGGCATGGATAGAAACCAAGAAACAAATCCTAAGAGAGAAAAACAATGATAAAAAGGTCAACAGTAGAATAGGAGAACAACAGGAGACAGAGTAGGAAAGAAGAGTAACCATATCCTCTTATCAACAAAAATAGGAGACATTAAAAAGCCAAAAGACTGAAACGAGGAAACGTGGTATGGAATAAAAAGGACAGTGAAGAAATGCAAAAAGGAAATTAAAAATAAATATTTTCAACATTCTATTTTCATAGGTGTAAAAGGCTTCACTTAGGTCCTCAGTTCCAGCAAATTGACTAATTGACAAAAATGAGCAGAAATGTGTGGAAATTGGGCATGGAACTAAGGTCCATGGTAAGTTACCAATACAATCCTCTGTGACTCAGAGATCTTGTACTTCATTAGGAAAAAGTGTGTGTTTAGTAGGTAACTATCTTAGTGTGGACAAGGCACATGTAGTTCTAATGTTTGTTAGATGGTTGAGGTAAACCTTGGGAGTAGAGGGGACCAGTGCATTTACACATACGAGGAGTTAATACCCACTTTTCCTAAAAATACATGTAGCTAGAGTGTAAGCACCTCTGCTTTATGGCACTAAATTAGAAAAATAATGTGTGTACTATGGCATTAGAAGAATTTAAACATCCTGGAGTTAATCTGCATTATCAACTAAGTTAATTGATAAGTAATTAAAAACAAACACATGGGACTTGTGTTCAAAGAAAAGCAACTGCATTTTAAGGACAGCAATGTTTCCTTTTTTAAATGGAACCTAATCCCTTACTACTTTGGCCACCAGAGAAACTGCAGAGCTAGCAAATCCAGTCATAGTAGGGGGAAATGGTATGCAAATACCTTGCATCACTCAACATCATCTCATTCTTGGTGACTAAGCAGAGTTAAATGTTTTAAAATCTTACTCCAGTCAATGTTCAACCAGGAGGATAGCAGCTATAATGCTGACTGCTTTTGACTCAACTTCCTACAAATATGTCTCAAAGACAAAAACATCAACAAAAGCCAGAGCCAGTTTTCTCCATCTCCATCTCAATTGTTATCCACCATTTAAACATTTCTTCTACTTACTTTGGTGCCCACACAAAGTTCTCCTCCCTGCCCATATTTCATGCCAGTAAATAGGACTTAGATTTGTCCAACACTGTCTAAATAGGTCTTAGAAAATTCACTTAGCCTATGAAGAGCAAATGAGCAAAATTTAGTGAAAGCAAACAGTTTTTTTTTAAATTGATGCTTTATTCCTGTTTTAAGTATAAAATCACTTCTTCACACACATCCACTGGATTCTCCATCCATTTTAAAATATGATTAAAAACTGCATTACCCCACCCCTTAATTCTCCACAACCTTGATCACAGAAGCATAGAATATCAGGGTTATAAGGGACCTCTGGAGGTCATCTAGTCCAACCCCCTGCTCAAAGCAGGACCAAGCCCCAACTAAATCATCGCACCCTGGGCTTTGTCAAGCCTGACCTTGAAAACCTCAAAGGAAGGAGATTCCACCACCTCCCTAGATGACTCATTCCAGTGCTTCACCAGTGCTCCTAGTGAAAAAGTTTTTCCTAATATTCAACCTAAACCTCCACCACTGCAACTTGAGACCATTACTCCTTGTACTGTCATCTGGTACCACTGAAAATAGTCTAGATCCAGCCTCTTTGGAACCCCCCTTGAGATAGTTGAAAGCAGCTATCAAATCCCCCTTCATTCTTCTCTTCTGCAGACTAAACAATCCCAGTTCTCTCAGCCTCTCCTCATAAATCATGTGCTCCAGCCCCCTAATCATTTTTGTTGCCCTCTGCTGGACTTTTTCCAGTTTGTCCACATCTTTCTTGTAGTGTGGGGCCCAAAACTGGACACACTACTCCAGATGAGGCCTCACCAATGTCAAATAGAGGGGAAAGATCACGTCCCTTGATCTGCTAGCAGTGCCCCTACTTATAGAGCCCAAAATGCTGTTAGCCTTCTTGGTAACAAGGGCACATTCTTGACTCATATCCAGCTTCTCGTCCACTGTAACCCATAGGTCCTTTTCTGCAGAACTGCTGCCTAGCCACTCGGTCCCTAGCCTGTAGCAGTGCATGGGATTCTTTCTTCCTAAGTGCAGGAGTCTGCATTTGTCCTTGTTGAACCGCATCAGATTTCTTTTGGCCCAATCCTCTAATTTGTCTAGGGCCCTCTGTATCCTATCCCTACCCTCCAGCCTACCTACCACTCCTCCCAGTTTAGTGTCATCTGAAAACTTGCTGAGGGTGCAGTTCATGCCATCCTTCAGATCATTAATGAAGATATTGAACAAAACCGGGCCCAGGACCGACCCTTGGAGCACTCCGCTTGATACCTGCTGCCAATTAGACATGGAGCCATTGATCACTACCGGTTAAGCCTGACGATCTAGCCAGCTTTCTATCCACCTTATAGTCCATTCATCCAGCCCATTCTTCTTTAACTTGCTGGCAAGAATACTGTGGGAGACCGTGTCAAAAGCTTTGCTAAAGTCAAGGAATAACACATCCACTGCTTTCCCTCATCCACAGAGCCAGTTATCTTGTCACAGAAGGCAACTAGATTAGTCAGACATGACTTGCCCTTGGTGAACCCATGCTAACTATTCCTGATCAATTTCCTCGCCTCTAAGTGCTTCAGAATTGATTCCTTGAGGACATGCTCCATGATTTTTCCAGGGACTGAGGTGAGGCTGACTGGCCTGTGGTTCCCTGGATCATCCCTCTTCCCTTTTTTAAAGATGGGCACTACATTAGACTTTTCCCAGTCGTCCGGGACCTCCCTCGATCGCCATGAGTTTTCAAAGACAATGGCCAATGGCTCTACAATCACATCCGCCAACTCCTTTAGCGCCCTCGGATGCAGTGCATCCGGCCCCATGGACTTGTGCTCATCCTGCTTTTCTAAATAGTCCCGAACCACTTCTTTCTCCACAGGGGGCTGGTCACCTCCTCCCCATGCTGTGCTGCCCAGTGCAGCAGTTCGGGAACTGACCTTGTTCGTGAAGACAGAGGCAAAAAAAACATTGAGTACATTAGCTTCTTCCACATCCTCTGTCACTAGGTTGCCTCCCCCATTCAGTAAGGGACCAACACTTTCCTTGACCTTTTTCTTGTTGCTAACATACCTGAAGAAACCCTTCTTGTTACTCTTAACTTCTCTTGCTAGCTGCAATTCCAAGTGTGATTTGGCCTTCCTGATTTCACTCCTGCATGCATGAGCAATAATTTTATACTCATCCCTGGTCATTTGTCCAATCTTCCACTTCTTGTAAGCCTCTTTTTTGTGTTTAAGATCAGCAAGGATTTCACTGTTAAGCCAAGCTGGTCACCTGCCATATTTACTATTCTTTCTACACATCGGAATGGTTTGTTCCTGCAACCTCAATAAGAATTCTTTAAAATACAGCCAGCTCTCCTGGACTCCTTTCCCCCTCATGTTATTCTCCCAGGGGATCCTGCCCATCAGTTCCCTGAGGGAGTCAAAGTCTACTTTTCTGAAGTCCAGGGTCCGTATTCTGCTGCTCTCCTTTCTTCCCTGTGTCAGGATCCTGAACTCGACCATCTCATGGTCACTGCCTCCCAGGTTCCCATCCACTTTTGTTTCCCCTACTAATTCTTCCTGGTTTGTGAGCAGCAGGTCAAGAAGAGCTCTGCCCCTAGTTGGTTCCTCCAGCACTTGCACCAGCAAATTGTCCCCTACACTCTCCAAAAACTTCCTGGATTATCTGTACACTGCTGTATTGCTCTCCCAGAAGACACTGGGGTGACTGAAGTCCCCCGTGAGAACTAGGGCCTGTAATCTAGAAACTTCTGTTAGTTGCCGGAAGAAAGCCTCGTCCACCTCATCCCCCTGCTCTGGTGGTCTATAGCAGACTCCCACCACGACATCACCTTTGTTGCTCACACTTCTAAACTTAATCCAGAGACTCTCAGGTTTTTCTGCAGTTTCATACCGGAGCTCTGAGCAATCATACTGCTCTCTTACATACAATGCAACTCCCCCACCTTCTCTGCCCTGCCTGTCCTTCCTGAACAGTTTATATCCATCCATGACAGTACTCCAGTCATGTGAGTTATCCCACCAAGTCTCTGTTATTCCAATCACATCATAATCATGATCTAGTCTGCTTCCCAGACTTAAATTCTCTTCTTTTCTTCCACTCGTTCCCTAGCACTTTCCTCTGAGACTAACTCAATCTTCCCAGCATTAGTGCAAAAGCCTTCCCTTCTGCAGTGCCTCCTATCCGAAACAGCCTTACTTTTTCTCAGTCTGTAACTGGAGGTCTTCAAATTTAATTTGAAAATCTATTCCATCTTTGCCCTGGCTCTGCTATAACACTTTTTATACAGCTTTTTAACTATGCAACTATGGTAATTATGCAGAAAATATTGAGAATTTTTGAAGATGCTACATAAAATAAAAACTCGTTTTCCAAATCTATTCCTTTCTATATAGGTATTACTGTGGTATCCAAGAACCTTAAACACTGAAATCAAACATCCTTGGCTGACTTCAATATATTAAGTGTAACTGAATTTGAACAGACACTTATTACCTTTGAAAATACCTACTTTTAAAGTCATCTTAACTACAGCTGGTTGTGTAAGTACCCTGACTGGAAATATTCTACCTTCTTAGGTTACATGAATGCACAAGTTTAATTAATTATTGGTAAGAATGCTATTTTGTCACAACAGATTTGGGGAGGGTTATTTTGTTTTTAAGTTACAAATAAATCATGTTAATGTTGTAAAATCAAAATATAAGCATTTTTGTACTAAAAATTCTTGCATTTTTAGAGCAAACAAAAAGTGTGCATGTTTCAAGAACTGTCTGAACATAGTAACTGCTGCACAAGAAGCTATCTTTGTAAACCAAAACTGGCTTTCCAAACTGAAAAAAGATTTTCCTTCACTATCCAGTTGACAACATCTGTAAATAGTTTTCTGAAAGACTTGAACTCTGATATTAAAACAAAACTATATTAAAATATTATGTTCTGATTCAAGTGCCTAAAACTAAGATATTTCAGACTTAGAAATTCTGGGGATGGTCAGAAAAAATGACCACAGAAAGGGCTCACTGGCTGCATGGTTCTGCTGTTGGGTTCTACCCAACTAGTTTGACAACTTGATTTTACTATTAACACTGTAGATTCAACCAAGTTAGCTGTGGAAGAACATGTTATAATCTACTCTGTCTCCAACAGAATTCCCAATTTAGTACCAATTCCAAAGTCTTCATTGCTGGCAACTAAGTACAAAGCCGAATAGTTTGATACTGGTTTTCATATAAGTAACTGAGATAAAAATGTATTTTAACTTTTAAAAAGAGCAAATTTGATTGGAAGTTCCTGAGAGAGGGGGAATCATAGAATATCAGGGTTGGAAGGGACCTCAGGAGGTCATCTAGTCCAACCCTCTGCCCAAAGTAGGACCAATCCCCAACTAAATCATCCCAGCCACGGCTTTGTCAAGCCTGACTTTAAAAACCTCAAAGGAAGGAGATTCCACCACTTCCCTAGGTAACGCATTCCCGTGCTTCACCAAACTAATGTGGAACACGAGCTGTTAATTCAGGCACTTTTTCTAACTGTAACCACAAATTAAGGCAGCCAAAAGCACCCTTACATGTCAGAACATAAGTACTTTCCAATTGTGTCACTTAGTCATACAAGGATCTCGGGA
The DNA here is from genome assembly GCF_965152275.1 of Natator depressus. Taxonomy (NCBI): domain Eukaryota; kingdom Metazoa; phylum Chordata; order Testudines; family Cheloniidae; genus Natator; species Natator depressus. The sequence continues at coordinate 41,582,745 of NC_134243.1, forward strand.
GAATAGGTTATTTACATATTGCTGCAAGGAAAAAAAAATCAGCTCGGGTGTGACATTGTACATGTTAAATTAAGAGTCCAACACAATTTAAAAGAATAGATATTGAACCCCCTGGAAACCTAGGTTTAGCATAGAAACACTGATGAAATTTTAACTATAGTGGCAGTCCCTATTAAGGTGTTCTTTTTTGTGTTCTGCAGGTCAATGACAAAAGATCCAAGCTCTCTCACCACAGGACTTAACTTTTAAAAGGCTTTTCGCCAGAATTTAATTAACATTCCCACTGGGCCTTGTAGTACCAAAAAGACCATGTTGTGCCCTTCCTAACCTAGATCATTAAAGGATTAGACAATTGTGTTTTCATTGAAGACATTACACAAGTATAATCCTTGCAAACTGCCAACAAGAGTTTACATTGAACTTATATTTTGTGGATTTGTTGAGGAATTCATAATTAAGGGACATATCTATACACACAGACTGGTACATGAATTAGTCTGAATAAAAATGTTATATTAGGAGAGCCATGTGTCATTTTTCTGGACAGCACTGGTAACATTTTGCACAGCCAAATTATTAACATTTTAATTCATATAGAACAGTTGGGAAAATGTTTCAGTGAAGAAAAAGATTTAGTGGCAATATTCATTATCATATTGTAGTTGTATGGCAGAATATGTGGGGTCACAGATAACACTGAATGGCATGAGATGAATGAATACATCAAGGGCCTGATTTTCTGGAATGCTAAGTGCCCACAAGACCCATTCATTTCAGTCGGCACTATGTATGTTGACCACTTCTGAAAACCAAGGCCAGATTCTCCAAATTGCTACTATTTTACACTGTCCTCCACAGACATAATTACACTTCACCTCAACAAATAGGGACACTACATAGTTTTACAGTCCATATTGCAGCAAGTCATCCAGAAAGGATGTGTGGATATTTTAATATTTCCAATGCAAGGCTGATAATAGGACCCCGGAGCGAATAAATGATAACTCTGACACTACTTTATTACAATACACAATTTGTTTCATAGTGTTCCAAGTCTACGCTTTCCCAGACTCTCAGGATTCCTCTCTCCATAAGTGTGAGCAATTTTTAATCTGGAGCGTTTAATATTATGACTGACTACCACACAATACACAAAAATACTTGTAAAAAAGGATGACTTTTTTCTCCCCAAGATCACGGCTGTAATATTAAAATTCATCTGAGGCTCTGACTGCTGTAAACATACAAACATGTTCTGATTAATACTCTAGGCAGAATACTTTACAAAAATATGCAATGTAAGAAAATGCAAGAAAATAATTATTTCTTGAGAAACTGTACCTCTAAATAGGACATTTTTTTTTCCTTTCCAATGAAAAATATCTGTTTAAATGGTGAATTTTTATTGATGGTATTTCAGTCACCACTAAAATTATACAAAACATTAGTACATCATTTATTTGTCTTCAAATACTATTGGAAAAAATACAGTACAATGAAAAACATTTAATTGGAAGACAGCTTTGCTGCTTATGATCTAGAAATAGCTAATAAACAAAATTAAACTTGGGAACTTCAAACAGATGACACTGACAAGAATTCTTCAGTTATGGATATTACCAATTTTTTCTCAGATGTGTCTTCAGTAAATAGAGATTACTTAGACATAGTACATTCTCGTTCATGGGATGCACCAGTTAATGCAGCTCAGATGGTGGAACTTTCTCCAAGCAGTTCCTATTAGAAGATTCACACATCCTGCTACCCCTCCCCTCAGTGCTCCTGAACATTCAGAGCAGGAGGCTATGAAAGGGGGAGTGATGCCCTCTGCCTCATCAGTTCCCTCCACCACCTCCTTGGAGTCAAGATTCTATTACACCTTCAAGGACGAGGGGAAGACAGGCAGAGAGTATAAATATGCAAAGTCCAGATGAAAACCCCTTTCTACCGACTGCACCCATCTTTTCATTATCTCTCAGAAGGTATGGAATATGACTGTCCATATCTACAACTCTGGACCACACCAAGCCACTGCCAAAAAGTTGGCGGTAGGATACATGTGTAAGAATGATAATCCCTCATAGGGTAAGTTATATAAAAGTTGCCAGCTTTTTTCAACACTAAATTCAAATCCCAAATTGATGCTGGATCTGTGATAGATAATTTCTGCCTATCTAGGCCTTTCAGGAACCTGGTCATGATAGGGTGAAAGCCATCTTATCACTTATCCAAGGATGACACACTTAGACAGCAGCCAGATGTACTTTAATGGAGCTAGGGACTAGACCAGACTTCTTAAGGTGAAAGAGGCAGCCTAGCATTGAGTGAATTTTTTGCCTGAGTAGGTGACGCGTGTGAGGCTGCCCAGATGGAAAACTGTTTCCACTTACTCAGGTAACCATATCTTGTGGATTGTTTCCTAAGATTGAGGACATTCTGAACCGTTGCGGAGCAGACAGCCTTCAGTAATTTAACCACTGATGAACCATGCCATGAAGTGTGGCACCTAAGGATTCAAGTGCAATATCTGACCATGGTTCTGAGTAATGAGGTCTCCAGTTATCAGTAACCAGGGGTTCTCAAGTGGAAAGCCAGCGAATGTCGGAACAACATGGCTGTCTTGGATAGGCTGGAGCAGTAAGTATTCTGCCTCGATCTTGCCTGCGAATCAGGAGACAAAACGGTTACCTACCTTTTGTAACTGTTGTTCTTCAACATGTGTTGCTCAAGTCCATTCTGTTCTAGGTGTGCGTGCACGGCTGTTGGAGATTTTTGCCTTAGCAGTACCCGTAGGGCCAGCTGGAGCACCCTCTAGGGTGCCGCTCTCATGCCATGGTATATCAGGTGCTGCCGACCCACGCCCTCAGTTCCTTCTTGCTGATAACTCCGACAGAGGGACAGGAGGGCGGATAATGGAATGGACATGAGCAACACATCTCGAAAAACAACAGGTATGAAAGGTAGGTAACAGTTTGTTTTTTTTCTTTCAGTGCTTGCTCATGTCAACTCCATTCTAGGTGACTCGCAAGCAGTATCAATGGAGATGGGCTTGAAGATCATCATCACACAACTCGTAGTACAGCTCTGCCAAAGCCAGCATCGTCTCGCACCTGCTGGGTCAGTGCGTAGTGCGACCCGAAAGTATGGACAGACAACCAGCTGGCTGCCCAACAGATATTTTGGATCAGCACCTGCACCAGGAAGGCCGCCGAAGACGCCTGAGCTCTAGGGGAATGAGCCATTGTAACGGGTTCGGTCACAGAGAGACCCTTGGGACTGTCCCCTGACGTGCTTGAATTACCTCTGAGCCTGTTTTCTCTGCCAGCTTGGGACTCCAGAACCCTGCCTTGTTGACCCAGACACACTAGCCTGCTGCAACACAGACCCAGGTCTGGTCCACGCCCCCAAAGCTGAAGACTTTAACCAAAAACTGCTCGGTAGGTCAACTATCTCCAGCACCCAAACACCCAGTTCCCAATGGAATCCAAACCCCAAATAAATCCGTTTTACTGTGTATAAAGTTTATACAGGGTAAACTCATAAACTGTCCGTCCTCTATAACACTAATAGAGAGATATGCACAGCTGTTTGCTCCCACAGGTATCAATCACCTACTCTGGGTTAATTAACAAACAAAAGTGATTTTATTAAGTATAAAAAGTAGGATTTAAGTGGTTTCAAGTAATAACAGACAGAACAAAGTAAGTCACCAAGCAAAATAAAGCAAAAACATGCAAGTCTAATCCTAATACATTAAGAAACTGATTACAGATAAAATCTCACCCTCGGAGATGTTCCAATAAGCTTCTTTCACAGACTAGACTCCTTCCTAGTCTGGGCCCAATCCTTTCTCCTGGTTAGTTTCAGCAGACATCTTAGGTGGAAACTAGGTGTTCGCTCATGACTGGCTGCCCCTTTGTTCTGTTCCACCCCCTTTTATAGCTTTGGCACAAGGCGGGAATCTTTTGTCTCTCTGGGTCCCCACCCCTCTTTTTAAATGGAAAAGTACCAGATTTAAGATGGATTTCATTACCAGGTGACATGGTCACATGTCCTGTGAGACCCCAGCCTCCATTCTTCCAGGGCTGGCCCACATGCACCCAGGAAGGTTTGCAAGTAAACAGCCCATTTACAACCAACTGTCCTAGTCAATGGGAGCCATGAAGTTTCGAAACCATTATTAATGGCCCACACTTTGCATAATTACCATAGAACCTCAGAGTTATAAGTCATATTTCTAGCTTCAGATACAAAAATGATATATACAAATAGGAGGAATATATTCAGTAGATTATAAGCTTTGTAATGATACCTTACAAGAGACCTTTTGCATAAAGCATATTCCAGTTACATCATATTCACACTTATAAGCATATTTCCTAAAACATATAGAGTGCAACGTCACAGCCATCACAACTGCTAGCAGGGGCACTTTCGCCAGCTCGTAGCAGTGATGGATGCATGCTGTGATCCAAGACGAAATTCTCTGGACTGACACCAGACAGCCCTTCATCCTGTCTGCGACAGCAACAAACTACTGCGTTGACTTAGGGAACGACCGTATTCTATCGATGTAGAAGGCCAGGGCATGCAACCTGCACTCCTAATCAGATATGTGAGGCTTCGAACTGAGGACTGGTAAGTAAGTGCCCTGGCCCGCATGGAACTGGAAAACAACCTTGGGCAGAAAAGCCGGAAGCGAGCGCAGCTGGACCTTGTCCTTGCAGAAGACCGAATAGGGCGGCTCTGATGTGAGTGCCCTGATCTTGGACACCTGCCATGCCGACATTATAGCGACCAAGGAGAACACCTTCCTGCAAAGGAGCAGGAGGGAGCAGGGGTTCAAAGAGGGCCCAGAAGCTTCGAGAGCACCAGATTCAGGTCCCCTGGGGGAACTGGGTCTCAGATGTGCAGGTACAGGTGCTCTAGACCTAACACTAACTACAATCGAACAAAGGCCCGAAGTCCAATGGAAGAAACCACTAGCTCTTGACAAGCAAGAGAGGCTCTCTGACTGACTACCACGGGCGGTAAGAAGGAACTGAGAGGGTGTGGGCCGGTAGAGCCTGATATACTGCAGCATGAGTGTGGCACTGTAGTGGGCACTACAGCTGGCCCTATGGGTATCGCTAAGGCAAAAATCTCAGACGGCAGCACACATCAGAGCGTGCACACCTAGAATGGAATCGACATGAGCAAGCACTCAAAGAAGAACTGGTGAATATGCATATAGCTGATCCTTCTTCCATGGGAACAGAAATGCAGCCCAGATTGACCTGGAGCTGTAGCCCACCCTGAAACAGGGACACTTTCTGTTTTTCCAAGTTGCAAAGAGATCGACTAACCAAAGACCTCTTATGAGGAATACTGAAGCCAGAATGGCTGTGTTGAGAGACCATTTGGGTCTAAATTAAAGGATTTGCTTAGGCAATCTGCCAGGCCATTTTGAACCCCCAGCAAGTGAGGAAATAGGGAGGGGAGGGATAGCTCAGTGGTTTGAGCATTGGCCTGTTAAATCCACGGTTGTGAGTTCAATCCTTAAAGGGGCCATTTAGGGATCTGGGGCAAAAATTGGGGCTTGGTCCTGCTTTGAGCGGGGGGTTGGACTAGATGATCTCCTGAAGTCCCTTCCAACCTTGATATTCTATGATTCTATGATAGCCACCAGCTTCTTCACCAGCAGGACAGCTTTCAATCTCATGTCCTTGTGCCGCGGGGTGGGGGCAAGCTCAGCACACAGTCCCGTGAAAGTGGCTTTTCTCATCCGAAAGTTTTGCAGCCACTGCGTGTCATCCCAGACTTGCATGACGATGTGATCCCACCACTCAGGGCTTGTTTCCCAAGCCCAAAAGCGGCGTTCGACTGTGGTGAGCATATCCGTAAATGCTACAAGTTATCTCATGTTGTATGCGTTATGCGAGTCAACATCACTGACGGACTCCTTACTGTCAGTTTGTAGCTTAAGGAGTAACTCGACTGCCAAACATGACATGCTGGCGAGACTCATTAGCATATTCCTCAGCAGTTCAGGATCCATTCCCGCAGACCAAAAGGAAAGACAGAGCACACAGTACAAAAAACGTTGAATGATGGCACCAAATGTGGATGGAAGCACAGGGATTGCTAGGATGCGAAGCGATGTATCACGGGGCATTGGGGACAGGAACCAGAATGCCCCGCGCCCCCTTCTCAAAAGCCACAGCACCAGAATGGTAAGAGGTGCTCTGTGGGATAGCTGCCCATAATGCACCACTCCCAATGCAAGTGCTGCAAATGTGGCCACGCCAATGCACTTGCAGCTGACAGTGTGAACACACTGCAGCGCTTTCCCTGCTGTGGTCTCCGAGGGCTGGTTTAACTCAAAGCGCTCTACATCTGCAAGTATAGCCATGCCCTTAGTTAGCCCCATCCACATCAGTCCTATTGGGTTAGAACAGTTCAGCAGAACTTTCAACACAGTTTTTGAATATAGCTCCATTCCTAGTTTAAGGCCCTTTCCAATGTGTATATTCTCCAGATCAGAAACAAACGGGGGACCCAACTGCTTTCAGAATTTAAGTTAGAAAACCTCAGTGTGTGTGTTTTCACTAGTTACTGCATAGTATCTTCATTTAAATGCTAATTAATAGCTTCTGAAACGAACATTCCACTAAGATGGATGACCACAGTTCATACTTAATGCTTTTGGCTTATTCTGTTTGGCTACAGAATGAACACCAGTAACTTGTTTTGCATGGGGAAAGTTTTTTTTTGTTTTTTGTTGTTTTTTTTGATAGTCATCGAGCTGGAAACTCTCTTTTTTAAAATTATAATAGATTCTGTGGGTAGATACCCTCTTATAATACAGATCAAGCAGATGACATTGATTGAGTACTAATTGCCTAGGATACCATGATAAACATGCACACACTCTCATTCTCCTTAACTAATGATGGTTTTTCAATAGATTATTCTCTATGTGTGACTGAAAAGTGCCTTCCTTAATTAATGCCAAGAAATTTAAATATAGGCTGTCATTTTAGGCAAGGAGCTTAGCTTTCATTTATAAGGAAAACTGTTCGTATTAAGCCTACTACTATTTTATAGGTAGTAATAAAGGAACATGCACTTGTGAAAAGGCTAGATATTTCTTCATGTTAATCAGTAAGGATCTAATACTACAGGGTTCACCATTCAACAGCATGTATACAGAACAAAAAAGTTTAGCCATTCATTCATTAACATAAAATATGTAACAGAAGAAACACATTACATCTAGTGCAGTTGTAGCTTAAGGCAGTGCTTCTCAAGCTATCTGATGTGGGGGACCGGCAAATTTTTTTTCCAATGTGTGTGCATACCGGCAGCCGATGGCTCACAGACCGGCACCGGTCCACAGACCACCACTTTGAGTAGCACTGGCTTAAGGAGTAACTCGACTGCCAAACGTGACGTCCTGGTGAGACCCATCAGCATATTCCTCAGGAGTTGGGGATCTATTCTCGCAGACTGAAAGCTTTGCGAATAGGGGCTGCAAACAGGGAGTTTCGAGAGGGAGTTCTCCAGGTGAAGGAGGAGCAAATACGGGACCCTTGGGGTAAGTGGCTGTCTGTAGTGTGTGCTGAGCTTGTGTTTGTCTGTCTGTTTATTTGTCTTTCTGTTTTTTTGTAGGTCTGTGTGCTGTGGCCAGCAGTTGGAAGCTCTGAGCTTCTAAACAAGGTTTGAAATCTAGAAGCCTCTGTTCATTGGCTGAGCCTTAGTCAGGGGGCAGGACAACCAGGGCTATCTTAGGAGTACACAGGATATGTACCCCTTTATAAAGCAGTGAGCAAGCGACCTGGGTGCTTTATAAAGGGGTACATAGCCCCGCCCCCCTTGCTCACTGCTTTATAAAGCCCTGGCCTCCTTGATAGCCCCGCCAGGAGGAAATTAGCCCCTACCTATGTACTCCTAAACATGATGCACACACAATTTTCTTCTCTCCCCCCGCACACCTCTCCAGCTCCACCTCTTCCTGTTCCGTTAAGTACATCTTGTACAAAAGATAACTTTTCAAAGTAAATATTTAGGATTGAGGGTCACATCTGTCATTAACTTTAATAACTGACAGATTATCTGTCAGCATAGGTTGATGCATAAAAGTTTTCCTCAGAGAGACTCAAAGAACTGCCTCCTTGCAGCTGTCATCTCTATGACATCTCATGACTAGCTGTCATCTCTAATTGTTCCCAGTATAAATGAGGCCATAGATGCCCTCAGTCAAGGCACCCTATTTTGAAACAACCACCACTTTTTCCTACTGTTTCTAGTGAGAGAAAAGCCAGAAGCCATCATTATTGAAGGGCACACTGTTGCCTCAATCCAAGTGGGAGATGGCAGCCATTTTGAATGAGAGCAGGTCTATGTGGAATTCTCTATAGCAAAACATCAACCATCAGCACTCGCAGAAGGAGAACCTTCTAGTTAAGAAAAATAAGAAAGAATAACCATTAACCTATAAAAAAAATTTTAAGTGTAGCCCATGCAAAAGAGATCAGTAATTTTTTATTTTATTTTATTTTTTTTTAACTCCCAGGCACTGTTCCCTCTAATTTTTGATAGGCCGTATGTGGAAAAAAAAAATTCTGTGCAAATTTTTGAACGTGCGGTGTTTCGCCATGTGCGCAAGGTTTAGGATCTGTGTGCGCGCGCACACACACACGCACAGCTTAGCGGGAACAGTGCTCCCAGGAAAGATTGAAGTGTGTTATTCTGTTATTACAATCATGTGGAACAAAGAAACTGACACTGGGTGCTAATTTAAAGCTGAACCCTAACTTACCCCATTTTTCAAATTAAACTGAATTAACTAGTTTGCTTATAAATTATCAGAAAAATAATTCCATACTAGGAGGTTTAATTTTAGGGAAGATTCACATATTCTTCATACATTCTTCATGTGGTTGAATCGCTGCTTTAAATAAGAAACTAAGTGCATCCTTAACTATAAAACCATAATTCTTCTGTTGCTGTGGAAGCAAGAATAGAATCACTCTCTCCCACTCTCATAGCAGTGTTGGCTCTACAGTGCTGACAAGTAAACTGGTAGTAAAAACTAACTGTAGTCACCAAAGCAAGCAGGGAGCAGATCTGTTGAGTAAGTAGCTGACATTCAGTTTTCTGGCCATAATGGCACAGTAAACAAGGTTTAGAACAGGGATTGGCAATCTTTGGCATGCAGCCCTCCAGGGTAAGCCCCCTGGTGGGCTGGGCTGGTTTGTTTACCTGCCACGTCCACAGGTTCAGCCGATTACAGCTCCCACTAGCCGCGGTTCACTACTCCATGTGCTGGCCGCCCTTCCTGCAGCCCCCATTGGCCTGGGATGGCAAACCGCAGCAAGTGGGAGCCACAATCGGCCGAACCTGCGGACACTGCAGGTTAAACAAACCAGGCCAGCCCAGCCCACAAGGGGGCTTACCCAGGCGGGCCACGTGCCAAAGGTTGCCAATCCCTAGTTTCGAACATGAATGCAATAAAACAGAAAGGTTAATTTTTGTTTGTTCAAACAGATCCATATAAATACTTGGAGTACTCAACATTCTTTGGTAGTGCTTAAAAGTTCTGCAGCAAATTTTTAAATTTATTAAAAACAACAGTTTATGTGGCCCCACACAGTATGTAGAGGAAGACAGCGCAACTGCACGAAAGGACTGGCCATCTAAGTTAGACATACAATACAATTTAAACACTAGTTTCAGATTAATAACAGTGCAGATTTCTTTACTTCGCCCTCTCCCCATTTATTTGCTTTACTCCTCTGGATGATTAACAATGAAAAAAGGTTGCAGAATTGTGTTTGCATGAGAGATCTGAAGGGCCAAAGGAGCACATTACAAAAGCAAGAGTGTTCCAAGCATAAGAGGCAGTAAGGAAGAAGAGAGAGAAAAAAGTAGGAAGGGAACAAAAAAGGAGCCCTAGTTCAGTGGGAAGCTTGATGTGGGAAAGGACAGGGTTGAAAGAAATGAAAGCAGAGATTTAAGCAAGAGAAAAGCTAGAAATCCATGAAGGTGAAGACTGGAAGCTTGTTAGGGAGTCCAACATCATCTTCCCCTATATGCCTTTTTTCAAGGTGGTCTGCATTTTGGTGAATTTTTAAAGGAAAAAAAATAAGTAGCTCTTTCAAAGCATCTTCAAAGACATAGGGATATAAATCAGTCCTGCAAAGGATGGTGTAAGAGAATCTAGAGACAAGGTAATTACCACTGCCACCTGTGTGAACCTCAGCAGTATGGGAGGGGGTTAAGTATTTGCAGACTGCATTTTCAGTAGCCCTGATTTAGTTCACTAAAAATGAAAGATTAAGGATAACATTCTTTCTTCGACTTTGTGCATTTGACATGTGTAGGATTCATGAAGGGTTCATGCACTTGGCAACATTCAGGGCACACCCGGAGTGTTGTGTAGGAGCAGTGCACACACGGCTCCTCTCAAGGACATGGACCTTGGAATCTCGCCCAGATGACATCAACCGTGGGAAGCCTCCCAGGACTGGGCTCAAGGCCCGAGAGCAAGGAATGCGGTAGATAGATATCGGTAAATAAGAATATTAAACAAAGCCAGTGTATTCCTTTTATCTGTTGGAGTATGTAATGCGCAGGAGGAGGGAGAGAAATAAAAGAGAGGGTGGAAAGCTGACAGGCAGACCAGCCCATCGGCAGACCAGCCCGTCAGCAGAACAGCCTGCTTGCTTCCTTAAAGCCTTGTTCTGTCTTGTATTTGAACCGCAACAACTGGCGCCCAAACGTGGGGCCCTCAGCACTCACCTCGCCCGGCAAGGGTTTCAGACGCGTCACTCATCCGCTTCGCGGATCCCGGTGAGTATTTTTCGTCGTGGTAAGTATGGGAAGCGCCCTCTCTGCTTTGCAAGTGCAACACCGCAATGAGCTATAGTATTTGCTGCGTAAGGCTCAGCATGATTGCCCCACTTGAGAACTCACTCTCTTGCTACAGGAGGTGAGTGCCCAATGCCCGTGGTACCCTGAAGCCGGAACCCTTAAGCTAGCGGACTGGGAGCGGTTGGGCCAGACATTGCACAAAGAGCCTCGGGCGCCCGTGCAGGCTTTACATGCCTGGCACCTCTGCCGCAACGCGATACAGCGTGTCACCTTGGAAAGGCCCTCCCTCGCACCAATAGAGAGGCTGGTGATCTCGCCACTCCCGTCCACTCCTGCAGCCATCCCCCCTCCTGGCGATGCGACACAGCGTGTCGCCTCGGAAAGACCCTCTCCCGTACCAATAGAGGGGCTGCCGATCTCGCCACCCCCGTCCGCTCCTGCAGCCATCCCTCCCCCTGCTTTGCCCCCAGTGCCTCAATTACTGCCGCCTCCATTGTCTTCCCCTCTGGAGCCGGTGAGTGGTCACCGTCCCCCCGTGGGGCCCCATGCTCCGGGGCCCCCCGGGGGGTCATCCGCGTCTGCTCAGGGGCTTTCACTGGTGCAACAAATGGTTCACGCAGCGAAGACTCGCCCAGATCTTACAGCAGAGGAGTTAGCTGATCTGGTCTCAGTTTGCCCGGTGACCTGGCAGGATGATGGCCAGGGCAACCAGCTTGCAAACTGGGTCAGTTTGCCTTACTCGGTGATCAGAGAGGTAAAGAAAGCGATTCACGAGTTCGGCCTCACTAGCACGTATGTACGTGGTCTCCTTGAAGGGCTAGGTACTGGGTACACCCTGGTCCCTGAAGACTGGAAGGCACTGTTGCGCATGATGCTGACGTCCAGTCAGTATGTTATTTGGCTTAGTGAGTATCGGCAGATGGCGGAATGCCAAGCCCAGGTATATATAGCAGTCACTTATATATAGGTGTCACTTATGAGCAGTTAGCAGGGGAGGGCCCGTTTGCTACTGTTCAGATGCAGTCTCAACTCCAGCAGGCTGTCTTCCCCATTATTTCTGCCTGCGCCCAGCATGCTTTCCGGAAGGTCCCGGATTCAGGCAAGCCTACCAAAAGCTTTGCCAGTATCCGTCAGGGTGCATCAGAGTCCTTTATGGATTTTACCAACAGATAGCAGGAGGCTATCCTCCGACAGGTGGATAACCCTGCGGCAGCTCAGGAGATTCTGTTAAAAATGGCGGTTGAAAATGCGAATGAGGATTGCCGCCGTGCTCTCCAGGCGGCACAAGCTGCTGGCGTTCTAGAGCTGTCGGACATGCTGCGGGAGTGCCAAAACATCGGCACACAAGCACATAAAGCTGGGGTTCTGGCCGCCGCCCTGCGGAAAAGCGGGAAGGAGGGGAAGCGTTGTTATCGCTGTGGTAAGGAGGGTCACTTTCAGCGGGAGTGCCGCTGATCGACGGCGCCCGCCCACCCCTCAGAGAAGTACCCCAAGTGTCAGAAGGGCTATCACTGGGCTAATCAGTGTTGTAAGCGGGTCGGGAAACCGCACGACGGGTCCCCCCAACCCAGGGCCAAACGGGGTGTTCCCCACTCAGACAACTGTTCCTCTGCCTTAAAATCCATAGACTCCATGAGGGCGGCGACTGCCGGAAGTGCAGGGTTTGATTTGATTATGCAGGAGGACGCTGATTTTCAGTTGCCGGAGAAGGTTTGCGCCATACCTACACAAGTGACGGGACCTCTCCCTGCCGGATTTGTGGGTCTGGTTTTCCCTCGCTCACACGCTGGGAAACGGTTTTTTTATCATCCCAGGGGTCATTGACGCGGATTACACCGGCGTTATTAAGGTTCAGGTGTGGACCCATCTTCCGCAGTCGCTCCCGTGTGGACGGTCAATTGCACAATTGATTGTAGTCCCCTATCAGGTGCCAGCCACAGAGGATCGAGCCCGGGACGGAGGCGGCTTTGGATCGACGCTGTCTCAGTCGCCGCCTCACGACACGTCCTCTCAACTTGTTGCTCTAACAATGTCGCTCCGCCCCTCGAAACCTCAGTTAACACTTTTAAATAATTTTCCTTTTACAGGGCTGGTGGACACTGGAGCTGACGTTACGGTGATTCGTGATCAGGACTGGCCGGTCAGTTGGCCAATAGTTCCTTCTAAAGAGTTGTGGGGAATCGGGGGTAGCAAACCCGGGCACCAAAGTTTGTCTTGGGTCACGGTCTCTAAACCAGGAGGCCGTGCCCTTGCTACAATCCACCCTTTTGTGCTCCCTGTCCACCTCAATATTTGGGGCCGTGACTTACTTGTAAAGCTGGACACCACCCTCGATATTACTATATAATGGCCCAAAACCCTCCCCCACCCACCTTGCCCTCCACATTACCATTGGTATGGCAATCCTTAGAACACGTATGGATTGACCAGTGGCCCCTCCCCCTAGAAAAGCTGAAAGCGCTTCATTCACTTCTACAACAACATTTGCATGCACAGCGCTTGGAGAGCTTCACTAGTCCTTGGAACTAGCTGCTGTTATTTTGGCCTTTCAATTTTTTGCTGATTGTCCCTTTAATTTGATTGTGGACATGCATTGTTTATCAGGTAATCGATCATTTACCCACCCCTTGCTCTCATTACCCCTCAGATTGATGCGGACCTCCTCCGCCTGTTTTTGTCCTTACAGTATCTCCTCACCACTTGTAATTTCCCTTATTTTGTTGCTCATATTCGCAGTCATACCCCTCTGCCTGGACTACTCACTGAGGGCAATGCGCGCGCCGATCGCGCGTTACGTGGTCAGGTAAATTCCCTCTTTTCTGACCCCATCGAAAGCCATTCCTTTTTTCATCAGTCTGCCTCTGTTTTGGCCCGACAGTTTCACATTCCTGCTGATCATGCACGTTCTATTGTTCGTTCCTGCCCCCACTGTGCCGCTGCTGCCCCTACCTTTTCTTATGCCGTTAACCCCAGAGGTACCGCAGCGAATCAGCTGTGGCAAATGGATGTCACTCACGTGCCACAATTCCGCCCCTATTCGTTTTTACATGTTTCCATTGATACCTATTCGGGATTCCTCTGGGCGACCCCACAGCGTGGGGAAGCCACTCCCAAAGTTATTCACCATTTGCTAGCCTGTTTTGCTGTTATGGGTCGCCCGAGCCAGATAAAAACAGATAATGCCCCAGCCTATTGCTCCACAGCCCTCTCCACCTTTTGTGCCCAATGGGATGTCCGTCTCAAACACGGGATCCCTTATAATTCCACAGGCCAAGCTATTGTTGAACGTGCAAATCGCACACTAAAAACCTTGCTTGACAAACAATTAAAACAAGGGGAGCTGTGTCTCCGAATCTTAGGAGACATTCAGCAACAATTGCATGTCCTTTTGTTTACTTTAAATAATTTAACACTGAATACAGATCAGCAGACCCCCGCGGATTGGCATTTTCATAAGTCCGAGGTATTGGAAAGACCGCGTGTCTATTATCGTCAGCTGCCCGATCCGCAATGGTTGGGCGCAGTACCTTTAATTACTTGGGGTCGGAGATATGCTGCTGTGTCTCTCCCTGCGGGACCGTTGTGGGTTCCGGCCCGGTGTGTGCGACCGGCACTGAAACAGCATGGCGTGGCACCAGGGGCTGTCGAACCCCATACCGGAGTTTCAGCTGACCTTGGAGGAGAACGCGGTGCCTCCCGGGTCGACGATGGCGGGACGGAGAAGGAGGAGACGTAGCGTCCCAAGCCAGCCCGTGACATGGGGAGCAGTGAAAGCATTGGTCGCCGCGGCTCAACGAAGACTGGCAGCAAACCAACAGCCAGAGACTCCTGAGACTCTGTTTGTGGCCATTCTCGCCCAAATCACTGCTAATTTTGTATTGATTGTGTGCCTTATGTGCCTGCTATTTCCTGTAGGGGTTAACTCGGGGACGCCTCCTCCGTTACGGGCCCGAATGACATATAACCTATGGGAAAGATTGGCTTCAGTAGCAAATGTTACCCACTTTTGTTTATCTGATTTTGTAGCAGCTGAAGAATTGTTAGGTACGTGCCTTATTCCAGTATGTCATCACCCTGAGGAAATAGGGAATGAGACGATGCTCACTGCTTACGCGAACCTCTCTTCCCAGTACTCTAGCATAGCTAATTGGGGCCCGGCCAACTACACTTTACCTTCTTGAGCTTACTTTTTGCTGTTGCTGTGTGCAATGTATTTCCTTTTTGTTAAGGCTTTGTCGAGAACCGCCCTGGCAGGCTCCACGAGTTATGATCTTGTCTGTCTGGGAGTTAATGGCTTGCAAAAGCAAATTGTTGCCTACCATGAGATGGCCGAGCACAAATAAACAAAAAAGGAGGGGATGTAGAATTCATGCAGGGTTCATGCACTTGGCAACATTCAAGGCACACCCAGAGTGTTGTGTAGGAGCAGTGCACACACAGCTCCTCTCAAGGGCATGAACCTTGGAATCTCGCCCAGATGACATCAACCGTGGGAAGCCTCCCAGGACTGGGCTCAAGGCCCGAGAGCAAGGAATGCGGTAGATAGATATTGGTAAATAAGAATATTAAACAAAGCCAGTGTATTCCTTTTATCTGTTGGAGTATGTAATGCGCAGGAGGAGGGAGAGAAATAGAAGAGAGGGTGGAAAGCTGACAGGCAGACCAGCCCGTCGGCAGACCAGCCTGCTTGCTTGCTTAAAGCCTTGTTCTGTCTTGTATTTGAACCGCAACAGACATGGCTATGAGTATGGTCAGTTTCAGCTTCCCACTTTCCTGCACTAGTATGGCCAACATCCCTTAGCACCACAACAGTAGCGCTGTTCCTAATTCAGAATGTGCTTGACTGTTACCTCATTTAGCAAATGCAATACTTAAAATGTATAAATATTAAAATATAAGGACAATCATGAAAAGAGTTTGGGTCCTAGTAAAATACTGGAGAAATAGATGGAAGGATGTGCACCCCTGTAAGACCCATGTAGGTACCAGTAAGTGAAGGCTGCCGGCAAAGTGAATATCCCTTTTCCACAGCCCTCATTAAGGAAGATTCCCAATGCTCTTGGCTGTGTAGCAATGTTTCTTTCCCTCAATGCACTTCTCCAAGCTCTGTTGGGAGAATGACACAAAGGACAACAGTATGAGGCACGCTCCTTTTTGCTCCAAATCCTTAACAAGGGAAGAAATCAAGGCATAGGGAAACAGGGTGCAGTGGGGCAGGACTTCCTTGTGAACATGTCCATGGGGCTAGAGAAATCTCCACAAGCCAAGCTTAAGCAGTACATACTGAGGCCTCCCTTTTTCATAGAATCATAGAATATCAGGGTTGGAAGGGACCTCAGGAGGTCATCTAGTCCAACCCCCTGCTCAAAGCAGGACCAATCCCCAACTAAATCATCCAACTAAATAATTTTCAGTAGATGGTCTCTTTTTTCTAACTACTAGGCCAAGGGAAGTAGAAAAGGGTATAGGAGGTTCTTTCTGCCAATATGGCCAAACAGGCAGGAGTCTTCTATCCCCAATCCTATCCAGTGAGACCTAGATGCAGGAAGAAAGTGCATCTATACGGGGGGGGGGGGGTGTCGTCAGGCAGAGATAGTCACTCCCTAGACTTCTTTCCATGGAACCGCAAAGCTAGCTATGAAAGGTAATGGGAGCAAGCTAGAGAAAACAGAGTTCTTCACTCCGCAGAATCCCTGCATGTGGACCAGGGGCATCAGAAGCAGGTGGAGTTCCCTATCTCTCCACATTTAAGAATCCCTCACTTGATATGGGAGAGCAACTAGGGAATCAAGAGAGTAATTCCCTCTACCATACCCATCATAGGACACAGAGAGCAACAGAGGGGAGAGGGGACAGGTGCACACAAACTCTCCTCACTATGAAGGGGAGAGGAAGACCCAGGAAACAGCACATGGGTCTGATGCTCTGTACCTCGGGGGAACAGCCAGCACCCCCATGTTCATCCTTGTAAAATGATTGCATTGGATACTACACAAAGTTTGTCATGTTCGGTGTCTTCAGAAGGCTCATGATGCACTGAGCATTGTTATAGTAATGTTATAGGTTATAATTTCATGTATGTAGTTATGAGGCTGAAAATGTATCCTTATGGCTTAAAATAAACCCAGGCAAAAACTCTCCAAGAGCAGAGAGGCAGTACATACCTCATCAGGGCAGGCATAGGACACACTTAGCCCAGCCTTAAAGGAACAAAGGATGCTGGCCTAGGCAGCAACAAAAGGATCTTTTGGACTCTCCAGTGAGTCATCCTCCTTCCTGTGGCTAGTTTGGGACTGCGATGAGATAATGCTCACCTGACTTTGAAGGGGGAGGGGGCCAAGCCAAGAGGGAGAAAGAACACGATAAAAGGGAGAGACATTTGCCATGCTCTTCCTCTCTCTTCCATCTACATCTACAGGCACCACACCAAGCGACTGAAGTACTGATCAAAGGGGAGAGCCACCAGCCAGCCTGTGGTGAGAAGCATCTAAGTTTGTATGGGCATTGAAAGTGTTAAGATCAGCTTAGAATGCATTATGCTTTTATTTCACTTGACCAGATCTGACTTGTTATGCTTTGACTTATAATCACTTAAAAAAATCTATAATAAATAAATAATAAATTTATTTGTTAATAAATAGTTAATAAATTAATTAATAACTAGTTAATAAATTTGTTTGTTTATTCTACCTGAAGCAGTGTGTTTGGTTTGAAGCATGTCAGAGACTCCCCTTGGGATAACAAGCCTAGTGCATATCAATTTATTTATTAAATTGACAAACTCATATAAGCTTGCAGTGTCCAGCGGGCATAACTGGACACTGCAATACGGAGGTTCCTAGGGTTGTGTCTGGGACCGGAGATATTGGCTAGTGTCATTTGCTTGCAAAATCCAAGGAGTAGCTTACATGCTAGAGGCTGTGTGTGAACAGCCCAGGAGTGGGGGTTCTCACAGCAGAGCAGGGTAAGGCTGGCTCCCAGAGTCAAGGATTGGAGTGACCAAGCAGATCACTGGTCCAGATAACACCAGAGGGGAACGTCACAATGGGAAAGCAAATTCACACATCAGATATTTCCACAGAGCCAGGGGAAGTGGGAGACTTCCTTTTCAATTAGCATTTTCACTTTTCCATGAGAGGCAAACACACCCCTACTACTAAAAGCCACCTTTCAGACAGGTTTGGCTAAAAACTACTGTGATAATTTTGCACGAAAGTGCATTTCACAGAGTCCTCAGCTCTGTATTCTCATGCAGACCTTCACTTCTCTGAAATTACTATGCAGAAGTGGTAGACTTTCTGGGCATACACATGAATAATGCTACAAGTGGTTGAGACAGACAATAAGGCATATGAAGTAGATTAAAAAACAAATAATGGAATTAATGAACTTTCCACTCCATTTATTAAGTTAAGATAAATGTCAGACAGTCAGAATTAAGCTCTTTTTAGTAGAACAAAAATGAAGAGATTTCCAAAAAGTATTAAACGTCAGTAGGTTGAACTATTTTGAACAACAAAATGTATTTTTTACATTATCCTCACAGGAATGTCATACATCATTTTACAATAAAAAACTAGATAAAATAGCAGATGATGCAACAAAAATCACAGATATTTCTTTAGCTTTAATTGTCATAACAGAATGGAGGCTGCCAAGAAATGACAGTTACCACAGCATCCCACTAAGATTTCAGTTAATTTGGACAAACCAAATGGCCCAACAATTCAGAGCTCTAATAAAACTTCCATCAGATATAAAATTCTGATTCCCTAGGAAATTCCATATCAAATTTCAATGAAAGGATTGCAAAGTGGGGTTGATACATTCTGTTAACTGGGTACCTGTATCAATGTTTCTGAAGTGGGCCACATCATGCACCAGCCCAGCACTGAGGCATTTGGGCCAGCCAGTACCCTACTAGTCCTAGCAAAAGACTGTTATGTTTCGTAACTATTGGTCTTCAAGATGTGTTGCTGTGACAAGGTGCTGGGCAAAGGGTTGCTGATTCAGCTCTCTGTCATGCCAGCTCCCATTTACGGGAATAAATTAGAGCTGGCTGGAGATAACCTGGCTCTAACTGGGGAAGCAGAGACAGCTGTTGCCTAATTAGCCTGGGGCTGTATAAAAGCCTCAGTGAAAGGAAGCCAAAAAGGAGGAGCTGAAAGAAGGGAAAAGGCAGGGAGCAGAAGCGGGAAGGTAGCTCTTCCCTCCCTCCTGCAGGCAGATGATGAAAGGCCAACTGTACATGGTGAAACGGTGGTGGAAACAAGCCTGTGAATCAACTGCACCAATGGTTGTTAACCCCAGGGTCTCAGAGTTGACTTTGTGGACCTAGCAGAGGCATGAGCCAGGGGGCCTTGTCGCACTCTGCTAGTTACTCATGTCCATTCCATTGTAGGTGTGTATGCTCACCACATGCACCAGGGCCAGAAGTTTTTCCCTCAATGGTATCCGTAGTGGACCGGCTCTGGCACCCTCCAGAGTGTCCCACATATGTGAAGGTATAAGAGTCGCCACCAGCTCCCCCCTCCCTCAGTTCCTTCTTGCTGGAACTCCAAAAGAGTGGAAGAAGGGTGGGTCATGGAATAGACACGAGCAACACATCTCAAAGAACAACAGTTATGAAAGGTAACAGTCTTTTATTCTTCGAGTGCTTGCTCATGTCCGTTCCATTGTAGGTGACTCCCAAGCAGTATCACTGGAGGTGGGTAGGAGTTCATGGACATGTTGATTGCAACACAGCTCTACCAAATCCAGCATCATCTCTGGCTTGCTGGGTGATGGCGTAATGCGTCATGAACATGTGTACCGAAGACCATGTTGCAGCCCTGCAGGTGTCCTGGATAGGGACATGCGCCAGGAAGGCAGCCGAAGATGCCTGAGTCCTAGGCGAGTGAGTCTTCACTATCAATGGAGGCACAGCCTGCACCAACTTGTAACAAGTACAGATGCAGGTGGTGATCCAGTTAGAAATCCTCTGAGAGGACACAGGAAGGCCCTTCATCCTGTCAGCTATCGTGATGAAGAGCTGGATCAATCTGCAGAAGGGCTTGGTGCGCTCCAGGTAGAAAACCACGGCATGCTTGATATCTAGAGTGTGCAGCCGCCTTTCCTCACTGGTCGTGTGAGGCTTTTGATAGAACACCCAGAGGAAGATATTCTGATTGACATGAAAGTGCGACACCACCTTTAGTAGGAAGACCGGATAGGATCGCAGCTGGACCTTGTCCTTGTAGAATACCGTGTACGGGGGCTCTGAAGTGAGGGCTTTAATCTCGGAGACACATCTCACCAAGGTAATAGCTACAAGGAATGCAACCTTCCACGACAGATTTGGGCCACAGGCTCAAAGGGCGGACCTGTGAGCCAGGAGAGGACCAGGCTGAGGTCCCATTGGGGAACCAGGTCCCAGATTGGTGGAGTCTTCCAAAGCCTTTCAGGAAATTGATCGACATTTCACGCGAGAATATCAATCTACTATGGATGCAAGGATGGAAGGCCGATATGGCTGCCAGGTGCACCTTGATCAAAGAGAAGGCAAGACCCTAGTGCTTTAAGTGAAGCAGGTAATCCAGGATGGACTGCAGAGACGACTGGGTCAGGGAGATATTCTGCTCCGACACCCAGCAGGAGAAATGTTTCCACTTTGCCAGGTAAGTTGCTCTGGACGAGGACTTTCTGCTCTCCAAGAGAGCCTGCTGCACCTGATTAGAGAAGAATTGTTCCTCTTGTATTCAGCCATGCAGCATCCAAGCTGTGAGGTGAAGCGAGGCGAGATTCAGGTGAAGGAGCCTTCTGTGATCCTGCGAGTGGGTGGGAAGTGGCCTCAAGGCTGCTACAGTCAGATCCATGAGCATGCTGAACCAATGCTGGCGAGGCCATGCTGGGGCAATCATAATGACCCATGCCTTGTGTCTCTGATTTTTGAGAGTACTTTGCTGATGAGCGGAAATGGCGGGAAGGCGTACATCAGGTCTTCTGACCAAGGCAGGAGAAAGGCATCGGAAATTGAGCCTCTGCTGAGGCCTTGCAGAGAGCAGAACTGATACTTTTTTCTGTCTGGTGGCGAACAGGTGCACTCAGGGAGCTCCCCACTTCAGGAAGAGCATTCTGAAAACCTCTGAGTGAAGGATGGACCTGCTGAGGCAATCTGCCAGAGAGCAGAACTGATGACACTTTTTTCTGTCTGGTGGCGAAAAGGTGCATTCAGGGAGCTCCCCACTTCAGGAAGAGCATTCTGAAAACCTCTGAGTGAAGGATGGACCTGCTGAGGCAATCTGCCAGCGTGTTCCAAATGCCAGGAAGGTCCAAGGTTTCCAGGTGGATTGCATGCTGGATGCAGAAGTCCCACAGACGGAGGGCCTCCTGGCGCAGAGCTGACAAATGAGCTCCCCCCTGCCTGTTGACAAAGAACATGGAGGCCGTGTTGTCCATCAGTACCTGCACTACCCGACTGGACAGCTGAAGAAGGAAGACACCACAAGCCAGACGGATGGCTCTGAGCTCCCTGATGTTTATATGTAAAGCAAGCTCCTCTCGAAACCATAACCCCTGAGTCTGCAGTGTACCAAGACGGGCTCCCCAACCGAGGTCAGACGCATCTGAAATCAGAGAGACCGTGGGTTGCAGGCTTGTGGACAGCACGCCGAATTGGGTTGGACTACCACCTCAGGGAGGTAAGCACCCGCAGCAGGTTCACGATGACCTTGTCCAGGTGATGTCTGACCAGGAGTAGATCAATGCCAGCCACACCTGGAGGGGACGCAGCCTGTGTTTCACATGTCGGACAACATAAGTGCATGCTGTCACGAGCCCCAATAGTCTGAGACAGACCCGGGCAGTGGTAAGCGAATGGGCCGTGACGCTGGTAATCAGATCTGACATTGCCCTGACCCTACCCTCTGGCAGGAATGCTCTGGCTCGGGTAGAGTCGAGTACCACTCTGATAAATTCTATCCTTTGGACAGAGATCAACACTGATTTTTGTTAGTTTATCAACAGGCCCAGAACTTGACAAGTGGCTCACATCATCTCGATGCTGTGCTGGACCTGGACTCAGACCCTGGAGCAGTCCTCGATGAGCCAGTTGTCAAGGTCTGGATACCTCGACATCTGAGGTAGGCCACCACCACCGACATGCACTTCGTAAACTCCCTTGGCGTCATTGCTAGGCCAAAAGGGAGCACTGTGAATTGCTGGTGGGCAGTTCCAACCACGAAATTTAGGAACCATCTGTGTCCATGAAATATCGATATGTGAAAGAAAGCATCTTTTGGGTCGAGGGCGACGTACCAGTCCCCCAGATCCAGGGAAGGAATGATGGAGGCCAGGGAGACCATGCAGAACTTCAACTTCCTGAGATACTTGTTGAGGCTCCGCAGGTCGAGGATGGGGTGTAGACCCTCGCTGACCTTTGGGATAAAAAAATAGCAGGAGTAAAACCCTTTCCCTCTCAAGTGCAGAGGGACTTCCTCCACAGCTCCCATCCACAGAAGACTTTGCACTGCCTGAACGAGCAGAATCTCGTGAGAAGGGTCCCTGCAGAGGGACGGGGAGGGAGGGGGAAGAGATGATACAAATAAACTGGAGGGTATCCCCCCCAGCTACTGTGCTGAGGACCCACTGGTCCGATGTTACAGAGGACCAGGCAAGGATGAAGGGAGACAAGCAGTTGGAAAAAAGCAGGGGTGCTGGATCCAGGACACAGGCACAGTCACGTTCTATTCCTGGTAAGGGGAGGTGCAAGAGGTAAAGTTTGGGCACCACTGCTGTAACCAATATACAAGCACCAAAGGTGAATATGTCTGCTTCACTGAACATATGCAGATGAGGAGATGGTGGGAAGAGTGTTTCAGACAGAGGGAGAAAACTGATTTAGCATTCATGGGAGCGATGGTTTCCGAGACATTAAGAAAGAAAGCAGGATTCAAGGGCAGGGCACCAGCATGTTGTCATGGCCTGTGTCTGTAATATAACACCCTAACCTGTAACTCAGTAAGTCTGGCCAATTACAGTAGCCAAGTCTTGAAAAAACAAAGGTACTTGAACCCTTAATATTGATAAGGACTTTTTTAACATGGCATATTTACATTTGCCTTTTTATCCCCATAAGACCAAGTATATGTTAAATCTTCAGACTGATTCTTACTATCTGGAAAGTTAATCATCATCATATGGAAAAAAAAATTTATTTATGATGAAGTTTAATCCTTCACAGAACTAAATCTGTATCTAACCAATTTACTTGTAAAAAAACTGACAGCTCAAAGGTCAAGTACAAAAAAGTAATAATGTATTTTTCAACAGATTTTGTATTTTGAACTTTTGCTATTTAAATGGAGAGGTGTAATTTGAATTCAAAGTTAGAAAAAAACTAGCAATTTCCAAAATAAGAGTGGCAACACAAAGAGAGAGAATTTTATTTACCTCCTCATTAACTTAATACAAGTGTGTTCATAATAGTGATAAACAGGGCTACCAAAAAGTCATTAATCTCATGTGACACAAATGCATTTTGCAGCCCTGTCACGCAGTCCCACATCTCAGATGGATGCTCATATATTCAGCTGAGCTGTAAAAAGACAGCTGGCATTTGTCTGCAGTTGAGCCTTTCAGCCGCTAGAGATTGATGTATGCAGGCAGCAAGGCCCTTCTTCTCCTGCTAGACCAGAGCCAGGCACAACCAGCTGGGCAGTGGCTGGAAAAGACTGGCAGTGGCAGCAGCAGCTGCACAAGGTGAGGAACCTGACATGCTTCTTCACCTCCACAGTCAGCACCTGATCCTACAATCACTAATGGACCTCTATACCAGTGGGGATCTACACTGAAGACCACTGCAGGATCAGGGCCTAAACATCAGGCACGCACAAGACACAAGCATATTACTGAGCAAGCGACCCCAGTGGCTGAACAACAAAAGTAGCTGGAATGGGAGAGAACAGTGCATCGGTACCATGCTAATATTTTACGAAACACCACCACCAACAAGCCGCTACTGAATACACAAACAGTAGCTGCACTATTGGGAAACCAAAAGCATAGTGCACTTGAAAATGTATACATTATGATTGTGATAAATTCTACATATGCACTGTTTGAAATGTAAAGGAAAGGTGAAAAACTTATGCAGTGGAATATTAGGGCACTAAATACATACTGAAATATTTAGTAAAGTAACAAAAAAGCAAAAACATTAAAATTTGATTACAATATCTAATAATGCTACTTGTAAAATTAGAGATTTCAATGCATACATTAAAACACTTTGATTATTGCTTTACTTTTATGTTTGCTAATCTAACAGCTATCATGCTACTTGGTCTGATCACGGCACATTCTGTGCACCAATGCACGTGAGTAAGGGAGCACAATATGTCCCTCTTAGCACTCAACATGGGAGTGGAAACAAACTCTGTAGACCCACTACACTACACCACCCCCAACTCAAGCAGGCAGGAGAGGTAGGGAATGGGCAGAACCTTGCCTACCCCCTGCAACATACAAAGCAGCATAGTTGTGCTGGTATAGACCTACAGAGTTTACTTCCTCCTCAGAGTAGTGAGGAAACAGGCTGGAGATTATGACTCAGACACTATTTCCCTCCTGGGAAGTTCCTTGAGCAGCGCAACAATGAATTGCTCCTTATCCTAGGATTGTGGCCAAAGCCATGAATGAACCCTGTAGTTCTATGTTTTATATAATCATTATCACCCTTAGTTTTAGGGCATTGAAGTAATTTTATTAAATTGGGAGCAAGGAAACCACACACACACACACACACCCCTAAAAAATATACTAGAAACAATCTAAATTATGATCTCATTATTAAATTGTTTATCAACAAAATTCCCAAGAGCCAAATCTTGGTCCCACTGATGCTTGGCCATTGACTTTAATAGCACCAAGATTTAGCCCCAGTGGAGTAAGCAGCTAAGAGAACTTATATTAGGATAAAAAGCTTTTTACTTGTTGATGAAAATTACCTACTTTAACTCAGGGTCATTCCCAAAATTTAAAACCAATTTAGTACTGCTCCGAAGTCTATGAAATGGTGATCTCAATCCAGTTCCTAATGAACAGATGGCTACATCACAGAAAAAAAACCTCACACTCAAAACTCTTAACAGAGGTTAGTACCGAACTTGACGGAAACTATGTCAGCAAGATAGCAACGTAAGTTACATCGACTTAAGCGGCAGCGTAGACAAGCCCTCAAAGAGCACATCCAAAACATGGGCTACAATGTAATGAGGCGATAAGAGAAAACTAGCAGTGTTACCACCAATTCTTGTACCTGAATGGCACATAGAGAACTTACATTTCCAGTAATATTTCTTTTCATAAGCAGTAATGACTACTGTACACACAAAAATAGAAACTAAGGAAAAAATCATTTTCAATCCAATTATTGAAGCATAGAGTTGTCTAATATTGATATTCCACTGACCATTCATTCATTACTTTCACTACTGCACCAGAGTTTCAATACCAACTGAAAAATGCTATGAAAAACATGCACCAGATTAAACCCTTTCTATATAATCTATGTTCTCAACACCTTATCTCCCCATCCACAGCTCTATATGCTTCCTATTAAAGTGAACGTCCTGCTGTTCAAATCTGAAGAATCTGCCAACATTTAATAATTGGAGACAAATGCCTTGGGGCATAGCATTTGACGGTCATCGAGGAAAACTGCAGTAATTAGAATTAAAATTACTTTATCTAGCAGGGACCTGAGCATGTTCATGCATCCAACATTAACAGAATGGCAGCAAGGAAAGCAAATACTTACTATACATAAATAGCTACATGCTTTAGACCATTTAGAAAAAACGTTTAAATTATAAACTCCTAAATTCATCAGGAATTAAAGCATGCTTAGGGGTAGGAAGTATTTAGTGAACAAGATATATTATGTCGATCCTACAGTACATTACAATGGCATGTCAATATGTCCAATACACCACTCAACTTCAGACCAGGAATCCTACACCAAAGAAGAGCTAAAGCTGGTCATACCCAGCGTCAACATTGCAGTAAAGAAAGGGGGGAGGAGGAGGGAATGCTTCTATAGTGCTATTGTTCAGTGAAATGTTAATCAGGAGTCCCCTTATGCCTGTGGTTGGCTGTCCACATTATAAAAAGATCATGCAACATTTTTTGAATAAGCAAGGATGACTGGCGTTCTAAGCAATGTTACTGCTCTATTATTTTTGTATTGCCAGAGTGCCTAATGGCACCAACTGAGATAGAAGATCTGTTTTACTATGTGAGCACACAGCATTTAGTACTAGAGCCCCTGCCCCAAAGATGTTACAATCTAAACAGACAGGACAAATTATGGGAAAAAATCAGTATCCCCATTTTATAAATGAGGAATGAAGGCAAAAATTCAACGACTTGCCTGGCATGAAATAGAAAAACTGGGGCAGAGCCAGGAATTGAACGCAAATATCCTGAGCCCTAGACCAATCCTTTTACAAGATGACTATCCTTCCTTGCTCGAAATAAAAATTAATTAAGAGCTGAAGTGCTGAGCGGCTCCTGAACAGGCTAAAACAAGATACACTTAACGTTCTTTAAACTTAAGGCAATAAACACCCCCTGATAAAAACAAAACAAAAAGGGAAAAAGCTTCAGGAGTAAAAAGAGAATGCAGGTAGAAGTCCAGCAACACAGTGGCGGCTATCCAGTTTATTGAACTCAATGCAGCATGTATGATTACCTGCCCTATGGGCAGGTAGCATATGAGTGCATTCGGTGCAAAGAGTGCCTAACCCTCAGACACTGTGTTCGGACTTTGGAGACCAGAGTGGCTGAACTGTAGGAGCTAAGGGAGATAGAGGTACACAGATGAGACTTTCCAGAACAGAGTAGAACAGTCCCGCCCCTGGTCTGACAGCCTCTGTGCTGTTGAGGAGGATGAAAGTCTCAGGGAAGGAGAACATCCAACTTGAGCAGAGGGAAACGATCCCATAGTTGGGACCCTCTTTACAGATGATGTCGTGGTATCCTCTCGCACTGAGGAACCTCACCAGGGGAGGGAACTCTAGTTATTAGAAAGAGAAAGATCATAGTAATGGGCTATTTGATCATCAGAAACATAGACAGCTGGGTTGCAATGACCGGGAGAACTGCATTGTGACTTGCCTGCCAGGTGCGAAGATTGCGGATCTCTCAAGACAACTAGATAAACTTATGTGTAGTCCTGGGGAGGAACCAGTGGCCGTGGTACAGGTCAGTACCAATGACATAGGGAAGGATAGAAAAGAGGTCCTGGTGGCCAAATTTAGGCTGCTAGGTAAGAGATTGAAGTCCAGGACATCAATGGTAGCATTCTCTGA
The DNA here is from genome assembly GCF_965152275.1 of Natator depressus. Classification (NCBI taxonomy): domain Eukaryota; kingdom Metazoa; phylum Chordata; order Testudines; family Cheloniidae; genus Natator; species Natator depressus. Next base: position 41,609,948 of record NC_134243.1, read on the forward strand.
AATGCTTCCAGTTCCACGTGCAGGGCCAGTTAGACAGGCAGAACTGCAGGATCTCAATGCATGGATGAGACAATGCTGTATGGAGGAGGGATTCAGATTTATTAGGAACCTGGGGAGCCTTTTAGGAAAGTAGAGCCTATACAGGAAGGATGGGCTCCACCTAAACCAAAATGGAACCAGATTGCTGGCACTTAAAGTTAAAAATGGTCGTAGAGCAGTTTTTAAACTAAGGGGAAAGCTGACAGGTGCAGAGGAGCATGTGGCTCCAACAGAGACATCCCTTAGGGGAGGATCTATTAATGGAGATTCTCTATGTCCTAGTGAAGAGGAGAGAATGGAAGATGATAACATATGGGCAGGATCTGATGAGAAACAGTCAAGTGAAAAAAAAGAGTCCCATTCAATTACATCACGAAATGGCAGACAACTGAAAAGTGAAAAAAAAATTAAGTGCTTATGTATAAATACTGAAAGTCTAAATAATAAGATGGGTGAACTAGAGTGCCTCATATTAAATGAGAATATTGATATAATACGCATAACAGAAACTTGGTGGAATGAGAATAATCAATGGGACACAGTAATACCAGGGTACAAAATATATTGGAAGGACAGAACAGATCATGCTGGTGGGGAGTGGCACTACATGTGAAAGAAATTGCAGAGTCAAATGAAGTAAAAATCTTAAATCAACTGAACTGTACCATAGAATTTCTATGGATAGTACTCCATGCTTGAATAATAAGAATATAGCAGTAGGAATATACTACTGACCACCTGACCAGGATGGTAATAGTGACTGTGAAATGCTCGGGAGATTAGAGAGGCTATAAAAATAAAAAGCTCAATAATAATGGGGGATTTCAACTATCCCCATATTGACTGGGTATATGTCACCTCAGGACGAGATGCAGAGGCAGTTTCTTGACACCTTAAATGACTGCTTCTTGGAGCAACTAGTCCTGAATACAACAAGGGGAGATGCAAGTCTTGATTTAGTCCTAAATGAAGCAAAGGATCTGGTCCAAGAGGTGATATAGCTGAACCGCTTGGTAATAGTGACCATAATATAATTAGATTTAACATCCCTGGGATGGGGAAAACATCATAGCAGCCCAACATGGTAGCATTTAATTTCAGAAAGAGGAACTACACAAAAATGAGGAAGTTAGTTAAAGAGAAATTAAAAGATACAGTGCCAAAAGTGAAATACCCGCTAGCTGCATGGAAACTTTTTAAAGACACCATAATAGAGGCTCAACTTAAATGTATACCCCACATTAAAAAACACAGTAAGAGAACCAAAAAAGTGCCACCGTGGCTTAACAACAAAGTAAAAGATGCAGTGAGATGCAAAAAGACATCCTTTAAAAAGTGGAAGTTAAATCCTAGTGAGGAAAATAGAAGGGAGCATAAACTCTGGCAAATAAGGGAGCACTCAAGGATGACAGGGCCATTGCGGACAAACTAAATGAATTCTTTGCATCGGTCTTCAAGGGTCAAAATGTCAGGGAGACTCCCAAACCCGAGCCATTCTTTTTAGGTGAGGTGTCATTAGAGGAGGTTTTGGAACAAATTAATAAACTCAACAGTAATAAGTCACCAGGACCAGATGGTATTTACCCAAGAGATCTGAAGGAATTCAAATGTGAAACTACTAACTGCAGTATGTAACCTATCATTCAAATCAGCTTCTGTACCAGACGATTGGAGAACAGCTAATATGACGCCAATTTTTTTTAAAAAGGCTCCAGAGGTGATCCTGGCAATTACTGTCAGACACATAGATAAAGAGAATTCGTTGGAGAAGAGAGAACATGGTTTTTGTAAAGGGAAATCATGCCTCACCAATTAGAATTCTTTAAGTATGTGGACAAGGGGATCCAGTGGATATAGTGTACTTAGATTCTCAGAAAGCCTTTGACAACATCCCTCACCAAAGGCTCTTAAGCAAAGTAAGCTGTCATGGGATAAGAGAGAAGTTCCTCTCATGGACTGGTAACTGGTTAAAAGATAGGAAACAAAGGAGAGGAATAAACAGTCAGTTTTCAGAATGTACAGAGGTCAATATTGTTGTCCCCCATAGGTCTGTACTGGGACCAGCACTATTCAACATATTCATAAATGATCTGGGAAAAGGGGTAAACAGTGAGGTGGAAAAATTTGCAGATGATACAAAACTACTCAAGAGAGTTAAGTCCCAAGCAGACTGCAAAGAGTTACAAAGGGATCTCACAAAACTTGGTGATTGGGCAACAAAATGGCAGATGAAATTCAATCTTGATAAATCCAAAGTTATTCACATTAGAAAACATAATCCCAATTATGCATATAAAATGATGGGATCTAAATTAGCTGTTACCACTCAAGAAAGATCTTGGAGTAATTGTGAATAGTTCTCTGAAACCATCCACACAGTGTGCAGCAGCAGTCAAAAAAGCTAACAGAATGTTGGGAATCATTAAGAAAGGGATAGATGATAAAACAGAAAATATCATATTCCCTGTATATAAATCCATGGTACATCTTGAATACCGCGTGCAGATGTGGTCGCCCCACCTCAAAAAAAGATATATTGGAATTGGAAAAGGTTCAAAAAAGGGAAACAAAAATGATTAGGGGTATGGATCAGCTGCCATATGAGGAGAGATTAATAAGACTAGGACTTTTCAGCTTGGAAAAGAGACAACTAAGCGGGAATATGATTGAGGTCTATAAAATCATGACTGGTATGGAGAAAGTAAATAAGAAGGGTTATATACTCCTTCTCATAACACACGAACTAGGGGTCACCAAATGAAATGACTAGGTAGCAGGTTTAAAACAAACAAAAGGAAATATTTCTTCATTCAACGCACAGTCAACCTGTGGAACTCTTTTCCAGAGGATGTTGTAAAGGCCAAGACTATAGCAGGGTTCCTAAAAGGACTAGATAAATTCATGGAGGACAGTCTCTACGCAAAAGAATAAATGGACACAAATCTGACATCAGGAATCATAACATTCAAAAACTGGTAGGAGAACACTTCAACCTCTCTGGCCACTCAGTACAAGACTTAAGGGTGGTAATTCTGCAACAGAAAAGCTTCAAAAACAGACTCCAACGAGAAACTGTATCTAGCTTGCGTATTATTTCAAGCTCAGCAATTAACCTGGGTTTGACTAGAGACTGGGAGTGGCTGGTTCATTACACATATTGAATCTATTTCCCCATATTAAGTATCCTCACACCTTCTTGTCAACTGTCTAAATGGGCCATCTTGATTATCACTACAAACGTTTTTTTCTCCTGCTGATAATAGCTCATCTTAATTAGCTTCTTACAGTTTATATGGCAACTTCCACCTTCTGTCTCTGTGTGTATACACACACACACAGTATGTTCCGTTCTATGCATCCAACGAAGTGGGGTGTAGCCCACGAAAGCTTATGCTCTAATAAATTTGTTAGTCTCTAAGGTGCCACGAGTACTCCTGTTCTCTTTCCATGGAGGATAGGTTCATCAATGCCTATTAGCCAAGATGGGCAGGGATGGTGTCACTAGCCTCTGTTTGCCAGAATCTGGAAATGTTCTGTTCATTCCCTCTGGGGCACCTTGCATTGGCCACTGTCAGAAGACAGGTTACTAGGCTAGATGGACCTTTGGTCTGACCCGGTATGGCCAATCTCATGTTCTTATGTAATATCCATGCACTTTAAAACCCCTTCTCACTAGGGAGTTGATATGTCAGCTTTTAACATTTATGAACATGGGGTACAACTTCGCTATCATGCATGCATGCACACATGTCAAATGGTATGAAAATTAGCCAAATGAAATACAAAATAATCAGTTTGGTTCAAAGAGTTGAAAGTCTATAACATTACTAGTGTTCTCCTTTTTAAAAGTCAGCATATGCCCAAAGTTAGCTAAGCTATCTTGTTGACATTTTAATGGCAGCTTATTCTATGGGTATGTCTACACTACAAAATTAGGTCAAATTTATAGAAGTCGGTTTTTTAGAAATCGTTTTTATATAGTCGATTGTGTGTGTTGCCACACAAAATGCTCTAAGCGCATTAAGTGCATTAACTCGGCAGAGTGCTTCCACAGTACCGAGGCTAGCGTCGACTTCCAGAGTGTTGCACTGTGGGTAGCTATATTCCCATAGTCTCCGCTGCCCGTTGGAATTCTGGGTTGAGATCCCAATGCCTGATGGGGCAAAAAACATTGTCGCGGGTGGTTCTGGGTACATGCCATCAGGCCCTCCCTCCCTCCATGAAAGCAACGGCAGACAATCGTTTTGCACCTTTTTTCCTGAGTTACCTGTGCAGACACCATACCATGGCAAGCATGGAGCCCGCTCAGCTCACTGTCACCGTATGGCTCCTGGGTGCTGGCAGACGCAGTAGTGCATTGCTACACAGCAGCAGCAACCCATTGCCTTCTGCCAGCAGACGGTGCAATAGGCCTGAAAACCATCCTCATTGTGTCCGAGGTGCTCCTGGCCGCCTCGGCAAGGTCGGTCAGGAGCGCCTGGGCAGATATGGGTGCAGGGACTAAATCAGGAGTGACTCCACCAGGTCATTCTCTTTAGTCCTGCAGGCAGTCCTATTGTACCATCTTCTGCTGAGCAGCCAGGAGATGTGGATGGCTTCCAGTCCTACTGCACCGTCTGCTGCCAGCCAAAGATGTAAAAGATAGATGGAGTGGATCAAAACAAGAAATAGACCAGATTTGTTTTGTATTCATTTGCTCCCCCTCCCTCCCTCCGTGAAATCAACAGCCGACAATCATTTCGGTGAGGTCTGTCAGGGGCACCTTGAAAACTTTAATGGAGATTCAGTCCTCCCTGAAATACCAGAGAGAAGGATAGCTTAGTGGGTTGAGCACTGGCCTGCTAAACCCAGGGTTTTGAATTCAATCCTCGAGGGGGCCATTCTGTGTGACAGTTGTTTTTGTTTCTCCTTGATGTAAAGCCACCCCCTTTGTTGATTTTAATTCCCTGTAAGCCAACCCTGTAAGCCATGTTGTCAGTCATCCCTCCCTCCATCAGAGCAATGGCAGACAATCGTTCCGCGCCTTTTTTCTGTGTAGACGCCATACCACGGCAAGCATGGAGCCCGCTCAGATTTCTTTGGCAATTAGGAGCACATTAAATACCACGTGCATTAGCCAGCAGTATATGCAGCACCAGAACCTGGCAAAGCAAAACTGGGCGAGTAGGCGACGTCAGCATGGTGACGAGAGTGATGAGAACATGGACATAGACTTCTCTCAAAGCACGGGCCCTGGCAATGCGGGCATCATGGTGCTAATGGGGCAGGTTCATGCCGTGTAACTCCGATTCTGGGCCCGGGAAACAAGTATAGACTGGAGGGACCGCATAGTGTTGCAGGTCTGGGACGATTCCCAGTGGCTGCAAAACTTTCACACGCGTAAGGGCACTTTCATGGAACTTTGTGACTTGCTTTCCCCTGCCCTGAAGCGCATGAATACCAAGATGAGAGCAGCCCTCACAGTTGAGAAGCGAGTGGCAATAGCCCTGTGGAAGCTTCCAACGCCAGACAGCTACTGGTTAGTCGGGAATCAATTTGGAGTGGTCAAATCTACTGTGGGGGCTGCTGTGATGCAAGTAGCCCACACAATCAAAGATCTGCTGATATCAAGGGTAGTGACCCTGGGAAATGTGCAGGTCATAGTGGATGGCTTTGCTGCAATGGGATTCCCTAACTGTGGTGGGGCCATAAATGGAACCCATATCCCTATCTTCGCACCGGAGCACCAAGCCACCGAGCACATAAACCGCAAGGGGTACTTTTCAATAGTGCTGCAAGCTCTGGTGGATCACAAGGGACACTTCACCAACATCAACGTGGGATGGCCGGGAAAGGTACGTGACGCTCCCATCTTCAGGAACTCTGGTCTGTTTCAAAAGCTGCAGGAAGGGACTTTATTCCCAGACCAGAAAATAACTGTTGGGGAAGTTGAAATGCCTATAGTTATCCTTGGGGACCCAGCCTACGCCTTAATGCCATGGCTCATGAAGCCGTACACAGGCAGCCTGGACAGTAGTCAGGAACTGTTCAACTACAGGCTGAGCAAGTACAGAATGGTGGTAGAATGTGCATTTGAATGTTTAAAAGCACGCTGGCGCAGTTTACTGACTTGCTTAGACCACAGCAAAACCAATATTTCCACTATTATTACTGCTTGCTGTGCGCTCCACAATATCTGTGAGAGTAAGGGGGAGACGTTTATGGCGGGGTGGGAGGTTGAGGCAAATCGCCTGACCGCTGGTTACGGGCAGCCAGACACCAGGGCGGTTAGAAGAGCACAGGAGGGCGCAGTGCGCATCAGAGAAGCTTTGAAAACCAGTTTCATGACTGGCCAGGCTATGGTGTGAAAGTTCTGTTGGTTTCTCCTTGACGAAACCCCCCGCCCCTTGGTTCACTCTACTTCCCTGTAAGCTAACCACCCTCCCCTCCTCCCTTTGATCACCGCTTGCAGAGGCAATAAAGTTATTGTTGCTTCACATTCATGCATTCTTTATTCATTCATCACACAAATAGGGGGATAACTGCCAAGGTAGCCCAGGAGGGGTAGTGGAGGAGAGAAGCACCGGGAGGGGTGGTGGAGGAGGGAAGGACAAGGCCACACAGCACTTTAAAAGTTTAAAAAACTTTAATATTTATTGAATGCCAGCCTTCTGTTGCTTGGGCAATCCTCTGGGGTGGAGTGGCTGGGTGGCCAGAGGCCCCCCCCACCACGTTCTTGGGCATCTGGGTTAGGAGGCTATGGAACTTGGGGAGGAGGGTGGTTGGTTACACAGGGGCTGTAGCGGCAGTCTGTGCTCCAGCTGCCTTTCCTGCAGCTCAACCATATGCTGCAGCATATTAGTTTGATCCTCCAGCAGCCTCAGCATCATCACGCTGCCACCACCTTTCGGCTTCAGCCCGCTCTTCAGCCCACCACTTACTCTCCTCAGCCAGCCACCTCTCCTCCCGGTCATTTTGTGCTTTCCTGCACTCTGACATTGTCTGCCTCCACGCATTCGTCTGTGCTCTGTCAGTGTGGGAGGACAGCATGAGCTCAGAGAACATTTCATCGCGAGTGCGTTTTTTTTCACCTTTTAATCTTCACTAGCCTCTGCGAAGGAGAAGATCCCATGATCCTTGAAACACATGCAGCTGGTGGAGAAAAAAAAAGGGACAGTAGTATTTAAAAAGACACATTTTATAGAATGGGTACACTCCTTCACGGTAAACCTTGCTGTTAATGTTACATACATAGCACACGTGCTTTCGTTCCAAGGTCGCATTTTGCCTCCCCATGGCTAGCTCCTCAACCCTTCCCCCTCCCCGTAGCTAACAGTGGGGAACATTTCTGTTCAGCCACAGGCAAACAGCCCAGCAGGAACGGGCACCTCTGAATGTCCCCTGAAGAAAAGCACCCTATTTCAACCAGGTGACCATGTATGATATCACTCTCCTGAGGATAACACAGAGATAAAGAACGGATGTTGTTTGAATGTCAGCAAACATACACGGGAATCATTGTAGAACAAAGCATTGCAGAGTACGTGCTACTGGCCTGGAGTGGTAAAGTGTCCTACCATGGTGGATGGAATAAGGCTGTCCTCCCCAGAAACCTTTTGCAAAGGCTTTGGGAGTACATCCAGGAGAGCCGCAAATGCCAGGGCAAATCAATCATTAAACATGCTTGCTTTTAAACCACGTATACTATTTTAAAAGGTACACTCACCAGAGGTCCCTTCTCCGCCTGGCGGGTCCGGGAGGCAGCCTTGGGTGGGTTCGGGGGGTACTGGCTCCAGGTCCAGGGTGAGAAACAGTTCCTGGCTGACGGGAAAACCGGTTTCTCTGCTTGGTTGCTGTGAGCTAACTTCATCATCATCATCTTCCTCGTCCTCAAAACCTGCTTCCGTGTTACCTCCATTTCCATTGAAGGAGTCAAACAACACAGCTGGGGTAGTGGTGGCTGAACCCCCTAAAATGGCATACAGCTCATCACAGAAGCAGCATGTTTGGGGCTCTGACCCGGAGCGGCCGTTTGCCTCTCTGGTTTTCTGGTAGGCTTGCCTCAGCTCCTTAAGTTTCACGTGGCACTGCTTTGAGTCCCTGTTATGGCCTCTGTCCTTCATGCCCTGGCATTTCGAAAACTGGAACCGAGTTCTGATAGCACAGATTCCTCTCCCCATACAGCGATCAGATCCCGTACCTCCCGTTCGGTCCATGCTAGAGCTCTTTTGCGATTCTGGGACTTCATCATGGTCACCTCTGCTGATGAGCTTTAAATGGTCACCTGCAGCTTGCCACGCTGGCCAAACAGGAAATTGAAATTCAAAAGTTCACGGGCCTTTTCCTGTCCACCTGACCAGTGCATCTGAGTGGAGAGTGCTATCCAGAGCGGTCACAATGGAGCACTCTGGGATAGCTCCCGGAGGCCAATACCGTCTAATTGCGTCCACAGTACCCCAAATTCGACCCGGCAAGGCCAATTTCAGCGATAATCCCAAGTCAGGGGTGGAGTAACGAAATCGATTTTAAGAGCCCTTTAAGTCGGAAAAAGGGCTTCTTCGTGTGGACGGGTGCAGGGTTAAATCAATTTAACGCTGCTAAATTCAACCTCAACTCCTAGTGTAGACCAGGGCTATGTGTGTTCCTTATGCTACTTCTGTAACAACCATATACTCTAGCAATGTCCTTCATGGTCATATCACTTTTCAAATGCCCACTTTTTTTCAAAAGGTGCATTTAATCTAACAGTGACAGATCAAAAGCATTTTTACAAATCTATTCAAAGAAGATATTGTTGAACTAAGTTTTACTAGTATAGTTGATAACACTACTTATAAAATAAGTACTTTGAACAGCATTATAATTATAAATACCATTTTATAGGTCTTTTACTTGATTTTCAGGCCAGTCTACGTCTAATAGGCTTTCATCTACATAGAAATGAAAGATAAGGTCACCAATAAAGTTTCCAGCATTTCCAAGCAACATTTAAATTCTAGTGTCCAGACCCACTCAGGTACTAAACAGAAAACGTATTGAGTCATGAAGATGTGGCGGCATTATCTGGCTTCTTCTTTGCCACATTAAGGAAAAGTACTTCAATATTTCAGCCATGGGTAGGATAGCTGACTGGGGAGAGACCAAGTACCATAATGCTGCCACTCTGGCAATAAAATATGCAAGTCATTCATACCTAAACATCTGGCACTTTCAGAGTTCATGTCCTTAAAATGCACGTTTCTCCGCTGAACAATGAATAAATATGGCATTGCAGTGTTCCACATCTGTCATCTCTCAACAACATATCAAATTTTACCCATTTCACAAATAATATGGTTTATTCTCAGCTGCCAGCCCTGCAAGCTGATCCTGGGAATCTCCACACCTTTTACACAGCTCAGCTAAATCAGGGTTAATAATGGTGTGAAATGAGGGAAAGACCTTAATTTAGTTTTCAAATCTCAGAATGAGTTTACCAGGTTGGCAGTTAGAAAAAATATTTAGCTGTGAACTTGAATCATGGAAAGAAACATGAAATTCCACAATGCAAACTATGCTTACAACTACTTTTTAATATTTAACAACTTCAAGCATAGTGCATGTGTAAGCAGCAAAGCATAAAGTTTAGTTATATAAAAGGAAATTTAACAAACAGTTTACTTTTTAAGTATATACCTACTTTAGGAAGGCTACTGTATAGCATTAACTGCATTTGCATTCAGAACAAATTATCGCAAAAAACTATTCAGTACGATGCATTATTACAGGTCCAAAATTATTTTACTTTATCCAGTTGACAGTATTTTTTCAGGAAGAGAAACTAAGCTGCTGGTGATCTCTTCAGGGCAGGAAGGAAATAATTTGTACATAGTAGCATAATATGCCCTTGAAGAACATACACTCAGAGGCTGAACACCTACAGTTTTCACACTAATTCAGTAGAGAATTCTCCCAAAAGAGAAGTGGTTGGTGCACTGACATCTCTACAGTCTGTTAAGGAAAAGGGAAGAGTCAAGTGCTCATCTGAGTTGTTATCGTTTAAAAGTTTTACTTTAAAGCAGCGTAGTTGTGTGTGCAGGGCCACCCTTAGGATTTATGGGGCCCTACTCAGTATTATTAAACTGGTGCCGGGGGGAGGGGCAGAGGCAGCAAAGGCTATACCCCCGTATCCTCTCCCTCAAGCAGAATGTGCGGCGCTGGCACATTCGGCTCTGTGAATACGGCCCCTGCCTAAGAAGACTGCAGTGCACGCTAGGTGTGTGGGAGCCAACCCGCTTTTACCTGCTGTCATGGGCAGTGAGTAAAGCTGCTGCTTGGGGAAGCTAGCTCCCCAGCCCACCTCTTCTGCCTCTGGCCCCAGCCATACTCCACTCCTCCTCCATCCCACTCCGCCCAGGCCCCACCCTCTTCCCATTGTCTCCCTCTTCTCTTCCTTCCCCCACCCTGCTAACCCCTTCAAGCCAAATCCCTGAACCCAAATGAAGCAAATGACATTTGGAAAAAAACAGAAAACAAAAAAAACTCTTCTGCAATTTCTTTCTAAAGAAAATGGAGCTTGTTTTCCACTGCATGCCAGATGGGTGAAGACTGGACATGCAGAAGGTACCTAACTAAAAGCACTAAATTTGGGAATAAAAAATGTCAGTCACAGGTTTTTTTTTATATGCCCTGAAGTTTGTCAGAGATTTATTTGCAAAAACTTTGTAGTAAGAGCAAGTCAGCTGTCCTGCTGAATACAACATTAAATATTATGGAATACATGATGCAGCTCTTCTCTGTTTTACATTTTATTAATCAGTATTTCTAAGTTGATTTTATATTTTAAATGTACTCTTAAGCCTTCATAAAGTAATCATTCCAGATTATTACATATTTAACTCACTGAAACAAAGACATTATTTTAAATTAATCAGTCAGAGGTTTAATGTGCTCATAACAATGTTCATTGCTTTTAGAAAAAGATAACACTAATTTACTTTGTGTGATCTCCATAACAATAGACATGTTTATGAAATGTCACCAACTTTAAAAATGTTTTCTAAGATATCAGGCATAACAAAGGATTTTACATCTTACTCCCTACTGGTTTTGCCTGAGGGCTCTCTTAAAACTAGTTCATCTGATAGTCAGAAGTAAAGAAAGGGAAACTCTGTCCAGCTATCTGGAGGGAAGGGGGTGTTGTCCCTTTAAGTGCTCTCTTGGGGGTGGGGGAGTGGAGAAAGGGATGGACAGAAAGGACAGGAAGACTTTGGAAACAAGTTTTTTTTTACCATAGTAATTAAAATGTGTATTTTAGATAAGGGTGGTCTTTTGAAGGATTTATTTAAAAAAACTATATGTCTGAAGATCCAAGCACTTAAGGCTAAAGATGATTGGGCATCTAAAAATCTACACAAGGATTTTTTAGAGACGTGATTTTATAATCTTCACCAACTCACTAATGAAATATTTTTAAAGCAAATTTTAAACTAAGGTCCTGTAGACTAACATGTTCTGAGTAAATATTACAGTAATGCACAACTGTTTGTCAGTAAATTCAGAAACTGACAGTATATACCTAGGTTTCAGAGTAACAGCCGCGTTAGTCTTTATTCACAAAAAGAAAAGGAGTACTTGTGGCACCTTAGAGACTAACCAATTTATTTGAGCATGAGCTTTCGTGAGCTACAGCTCACTTCATCCGATATGAGCTGTAGCTCACGAAAGCTCATGCTCAAATAAATTGGTTAGTCTCTAAGGTGCCACAAGTACTCCTTTTCTTTTTAGTATATACCTAGAGGTTGACAAATGCCTGCCTGTTAAATGCTTCATTACCGCTTGAATGGCTCTTTAACAGTTTCAACTTTGTGCTAATAGGTCTGGCAGGCTTTTTCACTTTTAAGTTACTAGATCCCCTCCAGAGTAAGAGTCACCAGGCTGCAGCAGCTAGCTGTGGGAGCCTGCTGGAAGGGTCAGAACAGGAAAAGCTGGGAGACGCTAAGACCCAGTGGTGCCCCAAATTTTCAGGTGCCCTATGCAGCAGGCTGCATATGCCTAAGGAGGGGGCGGGGAGAGGGTGTGTGTGTGCGTGCGTTCTTTTAAACATCAACATGAGTTACCTATTATGATTTATTGGTTCTTTCCTGTTGCCATCAATTTTCCCTATTTCATCTCAATTGACTAAGTGCGGTAAAATTAAATGAAAAACCAGTTTTAAAAGCTTCACACAAATACTTGTCTCCTCTTCAAGTATTTTAAACCTTTACTGTTTCATGTTCTGCAGACAAGTAAAATCTTTTACCAAATATGTTTATACACATAGCTTCCTAAAATGAAACATTGGGGTTTTAAGTCACCCAATTTATTTTTGCCAGGATGCAGTCATGCCTCCATTTATTTTATCTTTTAAAATATTAGCTTTACATATGTTAAATAGAGATGTAGGGGAAAATCTAAATGATGGATTCATCTGTGCATTCATTCATAACCCCGATTTTTCTAATGTAAAATGAGTAGGTAAATTTGTTTCAAAAGAAATTCTAGAGATTGCATTTCACCATCTAAAAACATTTGTAAATAGAACTTGATATACCAGATCACACTTGATCTTAGCTCCAAGGAGCCAAGAAGTCTAGTATCCTGTCCAACAGCGACCAGTCCCAGATGCTTCAAAAGAGGTAACATTTCCTAACCCATGTCAGTTAGCGATTGGCTTATGCCCTGAAGCACAAGTGTTAATATTCCTTCTGTCTCTTTGATTCTTTATCCAATCTAGTGTGGATGCTCCCATTATCCATAAAAGCATCTAAGGGTTCTGTGTGTTGTAGTTTCTTTTTAAAATCCTACTAACCTCTTGGACTTCATGGGCTGTATAGACATGCCCACGACAGTGAGCCTTCCAGCCCAGGTCAACAGATCAAGCTACCAGAGCTCACCCGAGCACTCTAAAAATAGCTGTGTAGACAGCTCTTTGAAGTTGCAGATTGGACTAGAGATCAGGCTTGGAAGCCTGGGGTGGGGTAGGGTGCAGAGCGCCTTGCGTTATGTCCCACTCTTATTGGTCATCTTTGTAAGCTAATCATTTTACCTTGTAGCAATGAATTTCACAAATTAGGTAGACTCCAAGGCCAGAAGGGACCTCTATCAGTTTTGAATATGTTGCTTGCAAGTTGGATGGTCCCAGTGTTCTTATATTATATATATTTGTGTCATATCACACTCTTACTGGTCATTTTTATAAACTAATCTTTTTTTTTTTTTATTTGGTCTTCATACTGAAGCCTTTTCATGCCTCTAATATTTTTTTCCTCCTGTTTCTAGACTCCCTCCTATTTCTGCTCTTTTTTCCAGGCAGGGTAATTACAACTTAATACAATATTCAAGATGAGGGCAAACCAATTTATATATTATATATTCACTCTTATCTTCTATACATCCTAATATTGTTTGATTTTTTGAACGTCTGTGCACACTTAGAGATTTTCACTGAGCTGTCCCCAGTAATGCAGAGGTCTTTTTCCTAAGAGGTCATAAAAAATTTATAACTCAGAAGAAAAAATTCCAGTAATTCCTTATAATGTATTCCTTGCATGTATTAATTCTGAGTTTCAGCCACCTTTATGTTGCCCATTGATTTAGCTGTTCCCTCAGTACCAGAAAGAGTAACTGATCCAGATGAGATGGTTCTGGTTTGGGATATTCCCTTGGAATTTTCTGAGAGAAGGTTCCCTTTTTAGTTGCCTTTCTTCAGCCTTTTTAAATAGTGCCCATGGTGGTTCCTCCTAACCCTGCCAGTATCCAATAGGGAAATCAATGTAGAGCTGACCAAAGAATGACAATTCCATTTTGCACCAACTTTTGAGATTTCAAAAGGTGTTTTCTTTCTGCATTGGAACAGAAGCATCACGCTCTATTGCTTAGTGGTTAAGATACTGACCCGGGATGTGGAAAACCAGAGTTCGGATCCCTGCTCTACCTGATTCAGGGAACAGACAAACTCCAAATGAGGCAGAGCAGAGACATGAATTTGAGTCTCCCAGAACAATATATTAATCACTCCGGTATACAGTCAGTTCCCCTCCCTATACCTGAAAACCTGCCCAAAAAAAGCTCCATGGAAAGCAATACCGCTGTGAAATATTTCTGCTTTGACAAAAACAGCATATTTTACCAAAATTTCCTTTTTGCAAAACTGTTCTTACCAGCTCTAATTCCTTATCATAATTGCTTGGTGAGGGAGAATGATCTTGCAGCAGGGTGGATTTGATCTAAACTTCACTCCTCTGAGGGTTAGTCCTCTGTCTAATTGAGAGGCAAAACTTGTTGATGGCTGGTTTGTATCCATTTGTTCTTGTGCCAACCTCGGCCCTTAACTTAAATAACTCCTCTCCCTCCCTGGTGTTTATCCCTGTGATGTATTTATAGAGAGCAATCATATCTGCCCATAGCCATCTATTGGTTAGGCTAAAGAAGCCAACGGTTTGTGTTTAAAGTGTGCATTCTTATGAGATCAGTTAGAAATGGTCCAATTCTCTGATGTAGACTTGACCAAAGAGATGTAACTCAATTATTGTAGTTTTTACTTTTGTTTTTTGAATGTAGTGTTGTCTTGTGCTTTTAAAAAAAACCTCATGAGAGCTATTAACCAGAAGGTTGAGTTTCTTTGCCATTTTGTTCAAGAAGTGAAAATTATTGCTTGTTACAAACAGTAAGTTGCAGCTTATAATGTACTCCAAATTGATTGTAACCATAGTTTAAAGAAAGGCTTACAAGAACTTTAGTTTCCCTAAGCATTACCTTCAGCATTAACTGCTGTTAATGGTTGATTTCTCAGGGATTAGAACCTAATTATTTGATTATACTATGACTAAGGTATGCTTGAGTTAAAAGAAATTCTCAAATGAGAGAAGCTCATGAAAGTTGTTTGACCTAAGAGCAATTATAGTTTTTCTAACCATTACATTTTTTTAAATTAATGCTGAAATAATTAAACTGGATAATGGTTTAAAAATAATGTTGCGGCATTGTGGCTGAGGAACCACTTTTATTATGACAGGTTTCAGAGTAGCAGCAGTGTTAGTCTGTATCCACAAAAAGAAAAGGAGTACTTGTGGCACCTTAGAGACTAACAAATTTATTTGAGCATAAGCTTTCGTGAGCTGTAGCTCACGAAAGCTTATGCTCAAATAAATTTGTTAGTCTCTAAGGTGCCACAAGTACTCCTTTTCTTTCTTCACTTCTATTATAAATGCCAGTTTTCAGACCTTTATATTCAAAAAAATTACCCTTTAGATTGAAATTTCTCTTGCTTTGTTCTTTGCTGAAAGGTGATTCTTTTGGGGGTTGTAGTGAATAGAGAGAAACAATATGACTTCTCTCTCTAGGACAAAATTGGTTGTTGTAGCATAAAACTCTACAGAGGCTGTTTTTGTTCTCTTATCCAAATGGCGCTTAGTTTATACACCTTGTTTTATAATTTAACATAAATCTGTCAACAAAAGCCTCATTTAGAAAGGATTAAAGTTGTTGAAATGTGACTTTCTCCACAAAGTAAACTTGACAAAGGAGATGCCAATAACATACCTTGATGTCTGTATCAGCACACACATACTGTCAATGATAGTGTAAAGCAAAACAGCAATTATGACATCACCAAATAGTCATAGTTGACATATGTGCACAAGTTAGATAGGTGGTGTTGCATGTTCTTGGAAGAAGTCTAAGGTCATAATTAAGGTTCTTTTTGAGTAGACTTTGCAATTCCGACTCTTAGAATGCACCTATGGTGCAGCTTGGACCAGTGGACATTTCTATTAGAAGGACCTGTTAAAGTGCTCTTGTGTGCTTCCCTCCTCACTAGGTTTTCAGCATTCAAAGGTGTAGTTATGAAAAGGGTATGTGACCCATCAACTGCCTCAGTTCCTTCCAGCCACAGTAGCAGTTGACCAGGAATCTTGTGAGGTCTTTGGACCCAGATTCATTGGAAAGGCTCTTCGCCCATGCTGCCACCTTCACAGTTTTAATTAGGATATAGTCAGTTCTTTATTTTTATTTTTTTATGGATAAGGATTGTCATGCTCTGGCATGGGTCTTTGGTTCTGATATGTCAGAACTGTAGACACAGAACGGGGGTTCAAGAGTTGTTTCTCTTGCCCTGCTTGCTGTGTATCCTGTTTTGGGTACAAATGTGAGCTGCTTGGCCTGCTTGCGGGGAAGGTAATTTGCCTTCTTGAAGGTGCTGCATATGGCACAATATCTCCAGGGCCAGAAAGTAGGGTCAGAATCTCCTTCAAGCTGTGCTACTTCAGAAAGAATTAGCAGCTAAACCTGACTATTTCGAAACACAGGGATCCGTGGGCACTGGCTGACCAGTCTCAGTTCCAACCCCAACAAGGGTTAAAAAGCCTGTAAAAGTTCTGATGCAGGTATGTGCCTCCTTTACTGGAGCCAAACCTAAGATATCGGTCACTATGGATCAGCAAAGATTGAATCTGATCAAGCGTAAATGTTTCAGCAGAGACACAACTGTGAGGACAAAGACCTGTACCTTCAGGAGAGTGCATGTCTGTTTCGGGGTGCTTTTGGGGGGGGGGGGGCGGTGCTGGTGTTTCTCGTCGACTTGGTCAGGGTTTAACTGGCCACCATATTTAGGATCACATAATGATTCTCCTAGCAAATGTATTTTGATGACTCCTGTTTACCGGTGGTTGATTACACCATCCAGAGATAAGGGAGGTGAGAATGGCTTTCTAGAGAAATGAGGTGACATAAGACATGGGCTGAGGAAGGAACCCTGGAACAGCCAAACCGAACAAGTGTTGGGCTAGATTGTGAGTGTAATTTTCGGTTGCTTTTATTCATGAAAGAAAAGGTTACATTTTGACACACTACAACCTATGTGAACTCATGCTTGGATGGGGAAGCCACCAGCTCAAGCACAGTTGAGTGTTTCTGCACATAAAAAAACAAAAAATGTATTAAACTCAGACAGCATGTTCAGTAACGAGTGTAGGGAAGGGTCCTTTTAATGGCAGAGTTCCGGAGACGGTCAAAGCTATCTCTCAAGCTCTGAAACTCTAAAAGAAAATCTTCCACATGCATACACTATGAATCTTCTAATATCCATTATTATAATTAAAAATCTACACAGTTTGATAGCTACAATAAAGAAAGGGTTTCTTTAATATTACATACATGGAGGTGATATCCACGTAACAAACTGCACAGGTGTTAAACACATTTTACATAGCTGTGCAACTGATCACATACCTATGATTAGATCACAGGCTCACTAAACTACCACCCCAGAATTTATTCTAAAATTCCCCCAGGAAGGTGAACTCTCATTCAGTCTGCTCTGCCATTTGTGCCTCCAGAGGGGGACAGGGCCCAACACCTGGGGAGAGGCCACTGCTTTGCCTTGCCCCTTACCCCTCCTCCCCCAACATATCACTGCGCAGAAGGCTGTAGCTGCAAGAAAAGCCCAATAGCCGCATTTGAGAAACATTGACTAAGGATGTCTTTTTCAGTTATGTGAAGGTCACCTGAAACACAGATAGGTGCTTTTTTAGCACTCTTATAATTATTTTTCTTCTAAATATGCAATGCTATACCCCGCTTGATCTCCAGGAGGAATCTGGGTTACTGAATATCAGTCAAGTATTTAGAAAGACTTGGCGTAGCCATCCTACCATTTCTGCTATTATGGTACTGATTGCTTCCTTGCTGCAGATCATTCTCATAGTCATACCAACCTGTATTAAAGTACAACTGTGTTGTCTACACCAGAATTCTAACATGCATGTTAGACATGGCCACAACGTGGGGGAGTGCAGAAGAGGAGCAGACAGGTTAGTGTGTCATACATCCTCCCACCTAAAGAAATTTACATTCTCACAATACCCACCCATCTCCCAAGAAATCACAGAGAGCCACTTCGGCTAGAGGACATTTTTAAAAGGATTGTTTCTCACTTGTTTTATGCTCTGTGGCAATGATAAAAGTAAACCATCTTGTGGAAAGCCTAACAAAATCTTTAAAGTAACCAAATTGGTAAATTATTTTTCCTATGAAAGTTAATTTTATTCAGTACTGGAAACACCACCACACACCACTTCTAAAACTGCATTATTTTAAGACAAATGGAGGACACTTAGGATGGGGAGAGGAACTGCAGATGACTGCCAAGTTCTACGCTGCTTTCAGGAGGGAGAGAAGAAGGGTGGAGGGGCTGCAGAAGACTGTAGAATGTGAGTTTCATTAGGTGGCAGGGTTATTTGAGTTCTTAATTCAATATATACAACCCTCCTGGGGGGAATTCTACACTAAAATTTTAAAATTCTGTGCAAAATACTGCATATTGTATTTGTCAAAATAACACTATATATATATATATATACATACATACACACACATACACACACACCAGTTTCAATTATTTTGGTAATTTATTATAAAATACCTGTCAGCAACTATGTCTAACAATACAGACAAAAAAAAAAATCCCCCAGGAGAAGAGAGTTAAAGAAACCTCTATGACAATCCAGTTACTGTTCCTCTGCTCCCTTCCCCCGCCCAAAACCCAGCCACGGGGCACACCCCTGGCTCAGACACTTGCATCTCCCTCCACCCCCCAAGCCCAGGGATCTAGAGGGAGAAACAGCTTGATTCTGGGTCCCGGGCTTGTACCGCATTTCCTGCGCATCACCTCCTTCCTTCAAGCCGTGCCGGGAACTGCAGCTGCCAGGAACCCTCCAGCTCCTCCCCCCAGCAGTGTCTTATTTGCAAGCTGATGAGCTGGGCTCTGCTGCATTCAGTGGCCCCTAGTGGTGGCCAGCAGCTCTTCAGCGCCAATTCTGTGGAGGGAAAAGGAAATTCTGTACGGAACATTAATTCTGTGCAAATTCTGCATTGTGCAGTGGCACAGAATTCCCCCAGGAGTAAGACAAAGTGCCGCCAGGTAGAATAATGTAATGAACTTAATAAGTGACATACTAAATGCCACAGAACTCACAATTAATACACCTGTATCTTTTAGTACCTCAATTCAAGTGCCAGAAGGTAATTTGCCCTTGGATTTTGCCATTTGCAAGTAATGTAGCCATCCCAAGTGAGTGCCTATGAAAAAAAACTTTATACCACATTATCTCATCATGTATTCCCTCAATATAAAAACACGCACTATAGACTGCCTATATAAGTTTACGTACATATATCATCTTGCAGTGACAATCACTGCTAAGATCTAAACATCAATGTGAGAGCGGATTAGTCAACATGCTGTTTCTGAGAAAAAACAGACAAACAAGTTTGAGAGTCCACTAATCTATCACTACGGTGACTTACCAGCAGTTATATGTGACAGCTCAAGTTCTGCCTTAACCTTTAAATTGAGTTTACCGAAAAACTATAATACAGCAAATGCTCCTACCAAATACTTCATCACCTGTTAACAGGTCTTTGCAAAGATCTGTATGTTCAACATGTCGGGGGTTTGCATTTCTCTGTTAGTTACACATGGTTTTTTGAGCCTATAATTCCTTTTATTTTGATTTATAAAACTTGTTCATAAAGACAAGTACCTATCCTTGACACTCAGTGCTCCCTGGTATATTTTTAAAGTAATCCCAGTTAATCCCCTTCTTCCAATGACAATCACCACGTAGCTGAAAACATATGTAAGATCTTTAAAATCTCCCAGAGTCCTCCCAACAAAGGAAAAATAAATGGGTCTGGCAGCAGGCCCTGAAGGTCAGCAAACTAGGATATGGGAAAGCTGCGGGAATGCACTGCCATCCCTTTACATGAGTCGGGCTTCAGTTTGGCATTCCCACACTGCTGTAATTGTGGGTTTATGAGCAAAAGTGGATGGGAATCTGGCAATTGTGAGTTTATAAGCAAAAGTGGATGGGAATCTGGGAGGCAGTGACCATGAGTTGGTTGAGTTCAGGATCCTGACGCAGGGAAGAAAGGTAAGCAGCAGGATACGGACCCTGGACTTCAGGAAAGCAGACTTAGACTCCCTCAGGGAACAGATGGCCAGGATCCCCTGGGGGACTAACATGAAGGGGAAGGGAGTCCAGGAGAGCTGGCTGTATTTCAAGGAATCCCTGTTGAGGTTACACGGACAAACCATCCCGATGAGTCGAAAGAATAGTAAATATGGCAGGCGACCAGCTTGGCTTAATGGTGAAATCCTAGCGGATCTTAAACATAAAAAAGAAGCTTACAAGAAGTGGAAGGTTGGACATATGACCAGGGAAGAGTATAAAAATATTGCTCGGGCATGTAGGAAAGATATCAGGAGGGCCAAATCGCACCTGGAGCTGCAGCTAGCAAGAGATGTCAAGAGTAACAAGAAGGGTTTCTTCAGGTACGTTGGCAACAAGAAGAAAGCCAAGGAAAGTGTGGGCCCCTTACTGAATGAGGGAGGCAACCTAGTGACAGAGGATGTGGAAAAAGCTAAATGTACTCAATGCTTTTTTTGCCTCTGTTTTCACTAACAAGGTCAGCTCCCAGACTGCTGCGCTGGGCATCACAGAATGGGGAAGAGATGGCCAGCCCTCTGTGGAGATAGAGGTGGTTAGGGACTATTTAGAAAAGCTGGACGTGCACAAGTCCATGGGGCCGGACGAGTTGCATCCGAGAGTGCTGAAGGAATTGGCGGCTGGGATTGCAGAGCCCTTGGCCATTATCTTTGAAAACTCGTGGCGAACGGGGGAAGTCCCGGATGACTGGAAAAAGGTTAATGTAGTGCCAATCTTTAAAAAAGGGAAGAAGGAGGATCCTGGGAACTACAGGCCAGTCAGCCTCACTTCAGTCCCTGGAAAAATCATGGAGCAGGTCCTCAAAGAATCAATCCTGAAGCACTTACATGAGAGGAAAGTGATCAGGAACAGTCAGCATGGATTCACCAAGGGAAGGTCATGCCTGACTAATCTAATCGCCTTTTATGATGAGATTACTGGTTCTGTGGATGAAGGGAAAGCAGTGGATGTATTGTTTCTTGACTTTAGCAAAGCTTTTGACACGGTCTCCCACAGTATTCTTGTCAGCAAGTTAAGGAAGTATGGGCTGGATGAATGCACTATAAGGTGGGTAGAAAGCTGGCTAGATTGTCGGGCTCAACGGGTAGTGATCAATGGCTCCATGTCTAGTTGGCAGCCGGTGTCAAGTGGAGTGCCCCAGGGGTCGGTCCTGGGGCCGGTTTTGTTCAATATCTTCATAAATGATCTGGAGGATGGTGTGGATTGCACTCTCAGCAAATTTGCGGATGATACTAAACTGGGAGGAGTGGTAGATACGCTGGAGGGGAGGGATAGGATACAGAAGGACTAGACAAATTGGAGGATTGGGCCAAAAGAAATCTGATGAGGTTCAATAAGGATAAGTGCAGGGTCCTGCACTTAGGACGGAAGAATCCAATGCACCGCTACAGACTAGGGACCGAATGGCTAGGCAGCAGTTCTGCGGAAAAGGACCTAGGGGTGACAGTGGACGAGAAGCTGGATATGAGTCAACAGTGTGCCCTTGTTGCCAAGAAGGCCAATGGCATTTTGGGATGTATAAGTAGGGGCATAGCGAGCAGATCGAGGGATGTGATTGTTCCCCTCTATTCGACACTGGTGAGGCCTCATCTGGAGTACTGTGTCCAGTTTTGGGCCCCACACTACAAGAAGGATGTGGATAAATTGGAGAGAGTCCAGCGAAGGGCAACAAAAATGATTAGGGGTCTAGAGCACATGACTTATGAGGAGAGGCTGAGGGAGCTGGGATTGTTTAGTCTGCAGAAGAGAAGAATGAGGGGGGATTTGATAGCTGCTTTCAACTACCTGAAAGGGGGTTCCAAAGAGGATGGCTCTAGACTGTTCTCAATGGTAGCAGATGACAGAACGAGGAGTAATGGTCTCAAGTTGCAATGGGGGAGGTTTAGATTGGATATTAGGAAAAACTTTTTCACTAAGAGGGTGGTGAAACACTGGAATGCGTTACCTAGGGAGGTGGTAGAATCTCCTTCCTTAGAGGTTTTTAAGGTCAGGCTTGACAAAGCCCTGGCTGGGATGATTTAACTGGGAATTGGTCCTGCTTCGAGCAGGGGGTTGGACTAGATGACCTCCTGAGGTCCCTTCCAACCCTGATATTCTATGATTCTATGATTCACCCACAGTTACAAAACAGCTGAAGAGTGGCATTCACAAAATGTAGTCTCTAGCACGAACTTTTCAAGTCTTGTTTTTTTAAAACAAACAAAATTCAGACAAGCATAAAGCTGCAGTTGAACAAGCAGCAAAGCTGTAGGGGTACAAATTCAAAGGCCCCCCCGAGCACATCTCAATGTCGCCCAAGAATGCCCGACCTAATGCTGAAACTCCACAATGCCTACGGTGTTATGCAGAGCACAAAAGTGAGATATGCTGTATGTTGTAGCTTAACTCAGCTTCTATAACACTTTTTTCTTCAGTACTTAGCATGTGTTTTGATGATGTATTTATGATGATTTTGATTATGCTATTTTTTATCAAAAACAGTGAAAATAAAACACCCAAGTAACATTTACAGAAATATAAGGCTGAATTAATCAAAACAGATTTATTAGCTTGTGTACTAGGTATGTTTGCTAGAAACATTAGCAATACTACATTTTCACCAAATAGAACCTAATGATTTTTAGATTCATGACAATATTGTTGCATAAACCTATGACTACATTTAGTGACAGCAGTTGAACTCTGTTGGTGCTAGTGTGTAGACAGATTATGCCATTTTAAATCACAAACTAAGGAAGATATGACTTGCAGTAATATTGCAATAGGTCATTAGAACCTGAAAGGATATCATTACAATTTTAATAGAAGTTTTGTATTAAAATTCAATTGTCAATACATTGAGACCACAGTCTTCTGTACTATGTAAATAGGAAATTAATGGATTCTTCA
Organism: Natator depressus; assembly: GCF_965152275.1. Taxonomy (NCBI): domain Eukaryota; kingdom Metazoa; phylum Chordata; order Testudines; family Cheloniidae; genus Natator; species Natator depressus. The sequence continues at coordinate 41,632,879 of NC_134243.1, forward strand.
ACATACTTAAATATAAAAATATTTTTTAAATGTTAAGGTTTCAAACTCAAGCACTCACAAGTTAAGAAATGCCACAATTAAGGCTGCCCGTGCAACTGTAATTTGGCCAACTAGCACATATGCATTATGATACTTTTTCCACAGGAACCCTGCCCCACTCAGGATAGATGATGCTCACTAAATGAATACCTATTTAATATTTCAAGTTAGCCTCATCATATAGCATATGTCCCCATGCCTTATTTACTGCACAGCATGCAAACCTTGCTCTGAATAGAGAATTATCAATTTCCACATGGGTTTTTCTACAGTGCCAATCACCATAGTAACTGAATAGTTTAAAAATATTCATCTTCATCACATACCTCTAAGGCAAGATGGTGGTATTTTATCGAATGAGAACTGAGGCACACAAGTTATGGTCAAAAGCATACACTAATCTTGGGTGCACAATTTGAGATACCTAGGGCCTGATTTTTCAGAGTACTTCATATTTTATAGCACTTTACTTGTTCAGAGCACAGCTCCCACTGACTTCAATTACAGCTTTGAGTGCTCAGCAAATTAGGCCCCAGTGCTCTGGATGGGCACCCAGAAAGTGAGGGACACACAATTAGCGGCCTTTTTGAAAAGTGTGGTTTCAGTGACTGGCCCAGCATCACAAAAGAACTCTGTGGCAGAGGCAGGAACACAACTGAGTTCTCCAGGATGATATTTAACTGCCTTAACCATCAGACCATCATCCTTTCTCTTTCTAGTATCCTCCGCCTCATGCACTACACACCTTCCAACTTCTGCAACAAATAAGGCAGATTACAGTCTCATTCACTACACAATCCTGATTCACTCCCTGAGCACCATCCATCTTCTATACTGAATAAGGCAAGGGCCCTGTGGAAAAAATACTATGCAATCATGAAACTAAAGACTATCGTTATGAACAGGAGCAAAAGGGTCAAGTTTAGGTTACACAGGTAACCTTACCTGTGGCATTTCCTAATTCTGAATTCTTGACTTTGCACCCTTAATGTTCCTTTAACATTTTTGTGTATGTAATTCCTTAAGTTTTTTTTAAAAGCAAACTGGAAAAAAAAAAGACATTAAATCACATGGAACCATACTGACCTCCACATGGGTCATCAGCAAGGTTAAAACCTTTATATTAACAGCACAGACCTCTACCCCTTCAGCTAACAGGGTAACTAAAAGTAGTGGGTTGCCAGCCTACATGACCAGCCACTAAAAGGAAAAATACATTTTGCCAGTCTGTTTCATATACATTTACTGATAGCCAAGGAATACTGAGTCACAGAAATCCTGTGTTCTATTCCAGGTTTTAAAGAGAAGTGTGTTCCACTGGTAACAGACCCTTCTGCCCCATTCCTCCAAGCCCGACTCCTTCCACCCCATCCCATCTCTTCCTGATCTCATCCCCCACCCCAATTTCACAGCTACCCCTCTGGCTCATTGTCCCAGTCCCCGAGCACTGCCAATCTTGTGACTATTACAAATGCTTTAGAGGCTTATAAGTTTGCCAAATTTGAGAAGGTTTTTTTAATATGATTTCAAACAAACAAACAAACAAAATGTACACTTCGATACCAGCGCCACCCTCTTGCCAAGCTGAAAGTCCCTGCTCCAAAGACAGGAAGTACTAGAGCTTCTAAATTAAATGGCTGTAAGAATTTTTCAATACAGTAATTCCTCACTTAAAAAGAAAAGGAGTAGTTGTGGCACCTTAGAGACTAACAAATTTATATGAGCATAAGCCTTCGTGAGCTACAGCTCACTTCATAAGCTCACGAAAGCTTATGCTCAAATAAATTTGTTAGTCTCCAAGGTGCCACAAGTATTCCTTTTCTTTTTGTGAATACAGACTAACACGGCTGCTACTCTGAAACTCCTCACTTAAAGTCATCCTGGTTAACACTGTTTCGCTATTAGGTTGATGATCTATTAGAGAACATACTCGTTTGAAGTCACTCAACGTTCCATGATAAAGTTGTTTGGCTCGCCCCGCTCCACCCGCCCATCTGGCGCTCCTGCCGGGGAGCAGGGTTGGGGTACGGGAGCTTACCCCATTCTGCCCGCCCAGCGCTCCTGCGAGGCAGCAGGGTCGGGGCGCGGGGGCTTGCCCCGCTCCGCCCGCCCAACATTCCAGCCGGGGAGTGGGATCTTGCCCCATTCCACCCACCTGGCGTTCCAGCTGGGGAGCAGGGTTGGGGTGCAGGGGCTTATCCCACTCTGTCCGCCCGGCATTCCAGCTGGGGAGCGGGAAAGCCCCCAACCCCGCTCCCTAAACCCTCACAACGCAGGCCAATGCTCAAACCACTGAGCTATCCCTCCCCCTGAAGCTGGTTTAATGCTTTACCAGCTTGCCAGTGTGAATGTCTCCGGCTAAAATCCAAACTTGTAACTAAAAGTGGAGAAGAAATCAACACTTCATCATATGCTGTCAGCCTCTTTGTACTCTCTTACCTTATTTAAATTACATTTTCCCAAGCAGTGTTTCCAGCTTTATATATCATTCACACAGGTAGTAAGAATCAAATCATTAATTTCTGTTCTCTCAGCACTATGCTGGATGGTAAATTAGATAGATCTACAGCAGTGCAGAAGCTTTGGATTGAGCTAGCCCTGTCAATAATTAATAGAGCTCCATGCTGCAAAGCACAGCAACCAGCTAAATTAACCAAAATCTTCCCTCATAACACCAGTTACTGGTCTCCCTCAATAGTTACACACAAACCTGGCAACAAATAAAATTAAGCACTCTACAGAAGCCCTTGATGTGTAATGACTTTTGAAGGTCACTTTCTTTTGCCATTTAAAAAAAAAACACATTTTCTAAAAAAGAAATGTTTCTAGCTCTGCAGGAAGAACTTTCCTTTCTCAGAGCTACAATTGCAGCAATTACCTTTGGAACAAGAATCAGGCCTGCTGACTGGCGGGGGTGGGGGGGAGTAGAGTCACCCAAGTGGGCCACAGGGCTCCTAGGCACAGCTTGGGGGGCCCCATGAGCCGGCACAGTGGGTCCCTGAAGTGACAACATCCCAGAAGTGACGCATTCATCACTTCCGTCCCAGGCCTCCCCCAGTTCTTCTCAACCATGAAACCTGAAAGACTTTGAAGCAGAAGAGAAGGAGGGCAGGAGCTGAAGCACCCATAGGGACAAAACATCTTGAAGAATTCAAATTACTGAAAAGGAAAGTAACCTCTCCCCCTTCTTTAAGTATATGTCTTGAATGGGTGCTCCACTGTACGAGACTCCCATGAGTATCTCAACATGGAGGTGGGTGCTGAGGCACAAATCCAGAACAGTTCAGAGGACTGAATTGCCGAAAGTGGGTCAGCTCTGGATATTTGTATGATTTTGTAAAGTTTGGAGAATGTGTGAACTGAGGACCAGGTTGCAGCCCTGCAGATTTCTGTTATGGGGACATCCTTAAGGATACAGAAGTGGACTGAGTCCTCATGGAGAGGGCTGTCACTCTATGACCCTATCCCAGCTGCATCATAGCATGTCAAGATACAACCCAAAACCCACTTAGAAAGTCTCTGAGTGGCAACTAGTGCTCCTTTATATCCTTTCTTGAACCGATGAAGAGTCTGGGAGAGGAACTAATGGTATTAGTCCCGTTGAGGTAATAGGTGAGGGGCCACCTCATATCTAGTGTGTGGAGAGTTGCTTCCTCTCTCAAGATAAGGCTTTGTATAAAATATAAAGTAAACTATCAAATACTGGTAAATTTCATATCTTGGTTGATATGAAATTCCAATGAGACTTTATGGAGAAAGATGGGGACATAGCATGATCTGTCACAGTAGACCCACCTTGATTATCACTACAAAAAGTCGTCGTTCCCCCCCACCCCCCCGCTCTCCTGCTGGTAATAGCTCACCTTACCTGATCACTCTCGTTACAGTGTGTATGGTAACACCCATTGTTTCATGTTCTCTGTATATATAAATCTCCCCACTGTATTTTCCACTGAATGCATCCAATGAAGTGAGCTGAAGCTCACGAAAGCTTATGCTCAAATAAATTTGTTAGTCTCTAAGGTGCCACAAATACTCTTTCTTTTTGCGGATACAGACTAACACGGCTGCTACTCTGAAACCAGTAGAAGGTAGTGTATGGTGGGTCTGTTATGAGCACCCCAAGTTCTCTCATCTTTCTGGCCTAGGTGATGGCTATTAGAAATTAATTATTGCGGGAGAGCAGGGAAAGAGCACCGGGTGGCCATCAGTTCAAATGGGGAGAGGGGTCCCTCAAGGCATTGAGGACCAGATTAAGGTCCCATGTAGGAGCAGGGTTCTGGAGAAGGGGAAATAAGTTGTACAACTCCATAAGGAATTTGGCCACACAGGCATGTAGAAGGGTGTAATGGCAGCCAGGTGAACTCTAAGTTCACTGACAGACTTTGTGTTTAAGTCCTACAGGTAATCTAGGATCCTTGAGTGGAGCTTCTGAACCTTGCAAAGAGCAGAGGTAACACCAGGAATGGAACCATTTCCACATTTGCAGGTAAGTCTTACAAGTCAGTTTCCTGCTAGACAGAAGGACTGACTGAACACTGGCCAAGCAATTTAACTCTATGTCTGAGAACCAAACAGGAGCCAAGCCTTCAGGTTGAGAGAGAAAAGGTTGGGCTAGGTTATGGTGCCTGAGTCTTGTGATGGGAAGGCAGAGAAGCACTGCCACAGAAAGATGAAGTAGAGTCGAGTACCATAACTGCCTCAGCAATGAGGGCACAGTCAGGATAGCCCTCACCCCTTTTTCTCTCAGTTTGAGCAAGGTCCTGAGGATCAGAGGTGTAGGCAGGTAAATGCAGTACAGGACTTTGGGCCAGGGTACTACTAGAGCATCTCCCAAGGATTAGCGCCATATCCTTCTTTGGAGCAGAAGAGATAACACCTTGCACTGGCTGAAGTTGCAAAGAGGCCCACCTTCAGGAGGCCCCACATTTGGCAGATGCTGTGGAAAACAGAGTAGTTGAGTTCTCACTTGCAGTTCAGATAGAAGATCCTGCTCAGGGTAAATTGCAGAAATAGCTATGTAATGAGAGCAGCATCAGCTTCAGTTTTAGTGACTCTGCGCATAAGGATTCAGATCTCGCTCCTTCTTGTCAGTTTATGTAGTGTAGCTACCCTGTTGTCTAACATTACCCCTCTACTTCATAGAGAAAGTGCTCACGTGCATAGCAGACTGTCCTTGGTTCTAGTTTGTTGATGTAACGCAGTAAGAACTATTTTCCCTGTGCTGTGGCAGCTCACAGATACACCCTCTCTCCCCCACAACCCAAGCAGAGAGGTGGTGTGACCAAAAGCACTCCTGTATTCACACCAGACACACCATTGTAATTATCTTTGTATGAAATATGCCGTATGGGAAGAAAGAGCATGGAGCCTCCTTCTCCACCAGACTCCATATTTCCTTCCTTACTGCTTGGATAAACTTTACTTTGAAGGGTAACTTTCACAAGAATCCTCTTTAAAGGTACACTGGACTATAAAAGAGGCAGAAAACTCCAGGAGATTTTTTTGCACCTAAGACAAAGGCACGAGCACCTTTAGGCCTCTGGGAGAGATCCTGACTGAGGACGGGGTCAGTCACCATCTTGCTGGAAGACTGGGTGAGAAAGACCATCTTGAACAAAGCCTTGAACCAAACCTTGCCAGATTAAGGTTTAGATTTTCAGATGCGTTTTCATTTTTATTTGCTGGTAACCATTTCTAACTTTATCCCAGGCAGGGGAATGTGTCAAGGGAGGCGCGAGCTGTGTGCCCTTTTTTTGTTTGGTTGGTTGGTTTTTGTTTTAAAGAGCTCTGGGTGTCAGCCCCAGGTGGCTGGGCCTCATGCAGAAGGGTCGTGCACACCCAGGAGGTGGGGACAGAGGGGACAGCTGGAGCCCCACCACCTGGACTTGGGCTCCCCTTCCATCACCCCCAATCCCTCATCTGCATGCTGTGAGGCTCTGGCTGTCACCCCAGGGCAGCAGCAGCAACACAAAAGTAAGGATAGCAATGGGGTGCTAAGTCTGCTGTGAAAAGTGATATTGAGGAATATCACTTTTCACATTAACCACCCTTACTTCTGTGCTGCTACTAGCACAGTGCTGCCTTCAGAACCGGTTGCCCAGTCAGCAGCCACTGCTCTCCACTCTGCCTCCAGAGGTGAGTGGCAGTATATGTATTTTGGGGGGGGGGGGGGCATAAAAGACTACAGACACAAAGAAGGGGGTCCCAATCAAATAAGTTTGAGAACCACTGAACTAAATCAATCCAGTGCTGTACTTAACTGAACTGTTTGGAAACTCCAGTTAACATAGCAAACTGTTGACTCCTTACAGGGGCAATGAACCTTAATATCTGAACTGCCAAGAAAGGGAAAGACATTGCAGACACATTTTGGGGAAAATCCAGGACTGGGAGCATTTTGGGGTTACCCTGCACGTAAGAACCAAGGCTGGTAGAAGCCAGAGTCTGCCTGGTGTGTTGTTGGCAAGCTGTTGAGATCAGAGCTGCTGGACCAGGGTTGCAGCTATACACAGACACTCAGGGTGTAACCTGCATGATGGTAGGCTGGCTGTGAGCAGCCCAGGTTGGGAGCTACAGCAGCGACACATGGTGAGGCACACAGCGTTACAGGGTAGGCAGTGACATATCCCTTCCCTGGTCTGCATTGCATCCCAGAACATGACACGTGGGTCATGAGGATTTTAGAAGGTGGTGATCATGAGAATGGGGTTCCCAAACAGACCTTTGGTGGGTCATTCCACCACCTGAGAGAGTCCAGTACTCACATAGGTACAATGATCGGTACAGAAATATTGTGTCTGTTTGTGGTGTAGTCTTTAATCATGCCTGAGGACATCTGTGCAATTTCACATGCAGCATAATGAACATGGAGACAGACCTGTGGCCCAGGAGTTGTAGGCAGGTCCTTGTGATTGTTTGAAGGCTGTGATGTAGAGATCAGTGGAGAATCTCTCCTTGCGCAGGTTAGCCCTAGTAGTTAGAAAGTATAGCATGGCTCCAATGAAGTCTATTCGCTGAACTGGTGTTAACACAGATTGACGTAGGGGCCCAGAGACTGAAATAGGGTTAGGGCCTTGGTGGTTGCTAACTAGGTCTTTTGCACAGATTGGTCTTGAGAAGCCAATCATCTAAATATGGAAAGACCACAATGCCCCATTGATATAGGTGAGCCATTATCACTTTGCAAAGATATTCAAGGCCATGGAGAACCTACAGGGGAGGACATGGTATTGGTAACACTCTGCGCCCACGATGAAATGCAGGAAGCACTTGTGGGAGGAATGGATAGCAAGATGAAAGTAGAAAACTTGGAGGTCAAGGGTGACAAACCAGTCCCCCAGATCTAGGGATGGGACTATGGTAACTAACATCACCATTCTGAACTGCTGGGATAGGGTGTAGGTGTTAAGGTTCATGAGGTCTAATATCTACCTCCAGCTGCCGCCTCTTTTGGGAATCAGGAAATATTTGGAACAGAAGCCTCTTCCCATGAATTATGGGGGAACTGGCTCAATTGCCCCAGATGCAGAAGGAACTGGCATTCCTGCTTTAGGAGATCCTCATGAGATGGGTCCCGGGAAAGGAGATTAAGGGTGGGTGGAATGTCCCGTGGTGACCACATCTGGGATGCACTTGTCTGAGGTGATGAGCTTCCAACATGTAGTAAGAGGGACAGATGGTCTCCGAAAGGAGGGAGGGTGGTGGAATCATGTATCGGAAGATCTGGAGGAAGAGATTGTTTGAGGGCCTCAACCCAGTTATCAAAATGGTTGCTTGGAGGAAGATGGTGGTTGGGCAGTTTTGCAGGATGCTGGTCCCCTTTTCTGAGGTCTGGATCTCCTTAGGACTCCGTAGACCTGAAATAGTCGGGAGCATTGTGCCATTTGAGACTTACTGAAACGTCTCTGTTTCAGGCATACATATTGCCAACAATCACAATGTTGCCCTTGAGTCTTTAAAAGGAGTGGAGGGAGAAGTCCAGGTTACCACTAAAGAGCTTTGGCCCTTCAAAAAGGAGGTCTTGCAAAATACTGTGGACCTCCCTCAGGAGACCAGAAGATTGGAGTCAGAATGCTCACTGCGCATCTACTGTGGTGGTTAAGGACCGTGAAGCCATGTCAGCATCAAAGGCAGACTGCAGGGAAGCTTTCATGATCCACTGACCCTCCAAATTAAGGCTTGAAATTGTTCCCCATGATCTTGTGGCAGCTGTTCAATAAAATTAGCATACTTTGAGCAGTTGTTAAAATCGTATTTTGATATCAAGGCCTGCAAGTTTGCAACTAGAAAATGAAGACCAGCCAACAAATAGCTTTTCCCACCCAGGAGATATAGACGTTAAGAGAGTTGGCGGTGGCCTTGAAGTAGTACTCCATTCCCTTGGCCAGAATGTCATATTTTTTATCTGCCTGTTTGCAAGTGAATGGAACAGTGGCAGGCGTTTGCCATAGACTTTGTACAGTTGATAACAGTGCTTCATTGATGGGTAAGGTGATCCTACCCTGGGGAGTGATATACAAAATGCCCACCAGGGAATGATGAGACTCCCAGATCCTCTCTAAAGGAATCTGGAAAGACTCTGCTAGACACTTCATTAAGCTCTGGTAGGCCCTAAAAGTCATTTAAGAGAAGGCATTACCACCTCCTCAGGGGACAAAGAAGGAGGAGGACTTGACTGAAGGGAGCAACCCTTCTTTTTCTGGTGGGTCCCACTCTTCTTGGGTCTTCTCAGGTATCGAGGGAACACATGGTACCAGCAAGCGATCTTGCAGTGCCAGTGACTGTTGACGTAGCTGCAAGTGTTCTTGTTGCTGTTTCTTCCAGGCTGGTACCCTATCAAATTGGTCACTGTAATATGTCAAGGGGTTCTAGTAGGGTAATTCTAGGAGTCAGCCACCCAGCAAGTTCAGAGTTTTGGTGTGACTCTAAAAACGTACAGAAGGCACTGGGTAAGCTTGGGAAAGCCAGTGCTGATTGCAGGGCTTAAGCCCTTAGACCACAGGATCACCACTGGCAGGAGAACTGTTAAGCACAGGCTCTGAACCTGGAGCATGTCCCGAGAGGCCCTAAACTCTGCCAAGATGAGACCCAGCATGCCAAGAGCATGCAGGATCCACTGGTTGGGTAGTACTGTGATCTGGTGAGCGTCCAGCAGGAGGAGTTTATCAGAGTTGCAACAATTAGCTTTAATAGTCAATTTACCACTGAAGTTAGACTGTTGTGTATTTGAGTTGTATATTTGGGTTATATAGAATCATAGAATATCAGGGTTGGAAGGGACCCCAGAAGGTCATCTAGTCCAACCCCCTGCTCGAAGCAGGACCAATTCCCAGTTAAATCATCCCAGCCAGGGCTTTGTCAAGCCTGACCTTAAAAACCTCTAAGGAAGGAGATTCTACCACCTCCCTAGGTAACGCATTCCAGTGTTTCACCACCCTCTTAGTGAAAAAGTTTTTCCTAATATCCAATCTAAACCTCCCCCATTGCAACTTGAGACCATTACTCCTCGTTCTGTCATCTGCTACCATTGAGAACAGTCTAGAGCCATCCTCTTTGGAACCCCCTTTCAGGTAGTTGAAAGCAGCTATCAAATCCCCCCTCATTCTTCTCTTCTGCAGACTAAACAATCCCAGCTCCCTCAGCCTCTCCTCATAAATCATGTGCTCTAGACCCCTAATCATTTTTGTTGCCCTTCGCTGGACTCTCTCCAATTTATCCACATCCTTCTTGTAGTGTGGGGCCCAAAACTGGACACAGTACTCCAGATGAGGCCTCACCAGTGTCGAATAGAGGGGAACAATCACGTCCCTCGATCTGCTCGCTATGCCCCTACTTATACATCCCAAAATGCCATTGGCCTTCTTGGCAACAAGGGCACACTGCTGACTCATATCCAGCTTCTCGTCCACTGTCACCCCTAGGTCCTTTTCCGCAGAACTGCTGCCTAGCCATTCGGTCCCTAGTCTGTAGCGGTGCATTGGATTCTTCCATCCTAAGTGCAGGACCCTGCACTTATCCTTATTGAACCTCATCAGATTTCTTTTGGCCCAATCCTCCAATTTGTCCAGGTCCTTCTGTATCCTATCCCTCCCCTCCAGCGTATCTACCACTCCTCCCAGTTTAGTATCATCCGCAAATTTGCTGAGAGTGCAAGCCACACCATCCTCCAGATCATTTATGAAGATATTGAACAAAACCGGCCCCAGGACCGACCCCTGGGGCACTCCACTTGACACCGGCTGCCAACTAGACATGGAGCCATTGATCACTACCTGTTGAGCCCGACAATCTAGCCAGCTTTCTACCCACCTTATAGTGCATTCATCCAGCCCATACTTCCTTAACTTGCTGACAAGAATACTGTGGGAGACCGTGTCAAAAGCTTTGCTTATGATTAACACATTCGATAAGCACTCATTTTAACTGTTCCCATGGCACAATACTACCAGTATTAAACTAAAGACTACCTCTGCATTCAAAAAAATGTTTATACAATTAGCATTTTTATTCCTTAAAAGCATATACTGTAGTTCCGTTTCCTTTGTTTTCAACATGTTACCAGGAGTCACATAAAAATCAACAAGACCAAGAAGCAGCTAGAAAAACAGTCAAGAAATGTTTAAAATCGTGGGGGGGGGGGGGATAGGCAGGGGACTTAAAAATTCACATGATCAAAACAAACCATTAAAGTGTAGTACAGGTGGTATTTCATCTATAAAATGGAACATACATTATATTTTGGTGCAATTTATAGAACAGTCACCTCAAAACATCAAAGTTAAGTCAGATTTAGTGAATCTTCTTCCTCTGTTGGAATTGGAAATGAAAGCTTTCTCCTTTATGTAATTTGAGGTTAACGCAGTGCTGTGGCTCACTAAGAATTTATTAAAAACTGTCAGAGACCCTCAGTAACCACAAACAAACAAAATTCTGTATAGTATTCATTCTAGGTTCTTCCTCCCCATCCCCAATTTAAAAAGAGTAGTAAAAATGAGCAGAGGTACTAACTGAAACCAGATTTCTGGTGCAGCAGTTTTCAAACGCTTAACAGGAAAGGGTAAGTCAGCGTACTGCAAGTTACATTTCAAACAATGTAAAAGCAGCACAAACTATATTATCCTTAACAAAAAGCTGCACCCTATTTTGCTGAACTCTGTAGTATGAAGGGTTCCAAAAGAAGCCATTTTACACATTTAAAATAACACTTATATTAAGTTAAAATTGGCTATTTTGAGTCAAAGTAATCACCACCTTGCTGAAAGTTACATCATTGTGATATCACTGTAAAAACAATAAGTGTATTCCAACCCTGCTTTAATACCAAATAAAGCTCTGGTTGTAAATCACTAAACACTAAATATTGTTTATTTACTTTTTTTTATAAAAATATGTTTATTTCACAGAAAACTCACCTGTGTATACAAATACAGATTAAATGTGTAATTTAATAAACATAGGTGTCATCTGAAAATATAGTAGAGTAGGATTAAAAATCCTACGATATACAAATTTCAGACAAATTACTGAATTGAGACAAGATGGCGGACAGGAGAACAAAAGGAGAGAGGAAAATAGAAAGGTGAGGTGCAGAGAATAGATTTATAGATTCCAAGCTCAGAAGGGACCATTTTGATCATCTAGTCTGACCTCCTGTATAATAAACCAAGTACGGCCCTGTTGTTTTAGACTAGGTGTGATATTTTGACAAAAGGCTCTGTTGGTTACTGTAGGCAGATAAAGAAAGGGAACTTGGGACCAATCTTATTTAACATTTTTATTACTGACCGTGGCACGAAAAGTGAAAGTGTGTTAATAAAATTTGCAGATGACACAAAGTTGGAAGATACTGACAATTCGAAGGAGGACCGGAATATCATACAAGATGATCTGGATGACCTTGTAAACTGAGGTAATAGAAATGGAATAAAATTTAATAGTGCAAATTGCAAGATCATGCATTTAGGGACTAACAACAAGAATTTTTGCTATAAGCTAGGGACTTATCTGTTGGAAGCAACAGAGGGAGGAGAAAGACTTGGGTGTATTGGTTGATCATAGGATGACTATGAGCAGTCCATGTGATGCGGCTGTGAAAAAGGCTAATGCAGTCCTAGGATGCATCAGGTGAGCTATTTCCAGTAGAGACAGGGAAGAGTTAGTACCATTATACAAGACACTGGTGAGATCTCATCTGGAATAGTGTGTGCAATTCTGGTCTCCCATGTTTAAGAAAGATTAATTCAAACTGGAAGTGGTGCAGAGAAGAGCTACAAGGATGATCTGACGACTAGAAAACCCAACTTATAAGAGGAGACTCAAAGAGCTTGACTTGTCTAGCCTAACCAAAAGAAGGCTGAGGAGATATAATAAGAAGGCTCTCTATAAACACCTCAGAGGGATAAATACCAGGGAGAGTGAGAGGAGTTATTTAAGTTAAGCGCCAATGTGGACACAAGAACAAAAGGCTATAAACTGACCATCAACAAATTAGACTTGAAATTAGATGAAGGTTTCTAACCATCAGAGGAGTGAAGTTCTGGAACAGCCTTCCAAGGGGAGCAGTGGGGGCAAAAAAAATCTAGACTGAGATGGATACATTTATGGAGGAGATGGCATGTGGCCCATCATTGACTGCCAGTAGCAAAAATCCCCAAATGCTGGAGATGGCTCTGAGTTATTGCATATTGGGGAGCATTAGTAACAGCATGGCCAGCAGATCGAGGGAAGTGAGTATTCCCTTCTATTTGGCACTGGTGAGGCCACATCTGGAGTATTGCATCCAGTTTTGGGCCCTTCACTACAGAAAGGATGTGGACAAATTGGAGAGTCCAACGGAGGGCAATGAAAATGATTAGGGGGCTGGGGCACATGACTTACAAGGAGAGGTTGAGGGAACTGGGCTTGTTTAGTCTGCAGAAGAGCAGAGTGATGGGGGATTTGATAGCAGCCTTCAACTACCTGAAGGGGGATTCCAAAGAGGATGGAGCTAGGCTGTTCTCAGTGGTGGCAGATGACAAAACAAGGAGCAACTAAATCATCCCAGCCAGGGCTTTGTCAAGCCTGACCTTAAAAAATCTAAGGAAGGAGATTCCACCACCTCCCTAAGTAACGCATTCCAGTGTTTCACCATCCTCCTAGTGAAAAAGTTTTTCCTAATATCCAACCTAAAACCTCCCCCACTGCAACTTGAGACCATTACTCCTTGTTCTGTCATCAACTACCACTGAGAACAGTCTAGATCCATCCTCTTTGGAACCCCCTTTCAGGTAGCTGAAAGCTGCTATCAAATCCCCCCTCATTCTTCTCTTCCGTAGACTAAACAATCCCAGTTCCCTCAGCCTCTCCTCATAACTCATGTGTTCCAGTCCCCTAATCATTTTTGTTGCCCTTCGCTGGACTCTTTCCAATGTTTCCACAACCTTCTTGTAGTTTGGGGCCCAAAACTGGACACAATACTCCAGATGAGGCCTCACCAATGTTGAATAGAGGGGAAAAATCACATCCCTCAATCTGTTGGCAGTGCCCCTATTTATAGATCCAAAAATGCCATTGGCCTTCTTGGCAACATCGGCACACTGTTGACTCATATCCAGCTTCTCGTCCACTGTAACCCCTAAGTTCTTTTCTGCAGAACTGCTGCCAAGCCATTCAGTTCCAAGTCTGGAGCGGTGCATGGGATTCTTCTGTCCTAAGTGCAGGACTCTGCACTTGTCCTTGTTGAACCGCATCAGATTTCTTTTGGCCCAATCCTCTAATTTATCTAGTGCCCTCTGTATCCTATCCCTACCTTCCAGCGTATCTACCTCTCCTCCCAGTTTAGTGTCATCTGCAAACTTGCTGAGAGTGCAATCCACACAATCCTCCAGATCATTCATGAAGATATTGAACAAAACCGGCCCCAGAACTGACCCTTGGGGCACTCCGCTTGATACTGGCTACCAACTAGACATGGAGCCATTGATCACTACCCGTTGAGACCGACAATCTAGCCAACTTTCTATCCACCTTAGAGTCCATTCATCCAGCCCATTCTTCTTTAACTTGCTGGCAAGAATACTGTGGGAGACAGTGTCAAAAGCTTTGCTAAACTCAAGGAACAACATGTCCACCGCTTTCCCCTCATCCACAGAGCCAGTTATCTTGTCATAGAAGGCAATTAGATTAGTCAGGCATGACTTGCCCTTGGTGAATCCATGCTGACTGTTCCTGATCTCTTTCCTCTCCTCTAAGTGCTTCAGAATTGATTCCTTGAGGACCTGCTCCAACATTTTCCAGGGACTGAGGTCAGGCTGACTGGCCTGTAGTTCCCAGGATCCTCCTTCTTCCCTTTTTTAAAGATGGGCACTACATTAGCCTTTTTCCAGTTGTCTGGGACTTCCCCCGATCACCATGAGTTTTCAAAGATAACGGCCAATGGCTCTGCAATCACATCCGCCAACTCCTTTAGCACTCTCGGATGCAGCGCATCCGGCCCCATGGACTTGTGCTCGTCCAGCTTTTCTAAATAGTCCCGAACCACTTCTTTCTCTACAGAGGGCTGGTCACCTCCTCCCCATGCTGTGCTGCCCAGTGCAGTAGTCT